>NC_137736.1:61284053-61936553 GCF_963264785.1 Psittacula echo
TTAAACTGCTGCACCATAAATATTTTCCACTTGGTGACTATGAAAATTACCATATTATTTCCTGATTCAGATATGCCCAAAGAAACCTAGTATTAGTGATAAGTGACTGTACGTACAGTAACTTCTGGGTAGGACTGGCATGAAATAATTTAATGATAGGATTCACATACATACCTGCATTAATGTACCTGATCTCACATTTTCTTCTTCTCTGTCATTTAACCAATTCTACAACCTTAGCAGCAAAATGTCCAAAACAACCATAGGATAAGATCATTTGGAAGCAACTTTTCCCCATTATCAGTGACATGCTTTTCCTGGCATACAGTGAATCAATTGTGTTCTCAAATTGTTGAGCGCACTGCCTAAACTGTTCATGATGGCAATGCATTGGTGTCACGGAAGCCATACAAACCCATGCTGACTGCATTTATCCCTGTCTGTCACCAAAATGCAACTGTTTTGGTAGCTATGGTCTTTTCCCTGAAATGATAGACGTTCCAGTGTTAACGCATGGTCTTTTCTTATAGCACATAGGATTCTTGTAGAAGCATTGACACAGATGTATAGAAAAAGCACTTTTTTCCTGTCAATAAGTTGGATTTACTGTCTGGATACTCTGCCAATATTATTTGCTGTAGCTGGTGGCTGCAGTCTAGCTATACTGATTTATACTAGTGGCAAGTTAAGATTTAAAAAGCACAGTGATCTGGAGTGCTAACAAAACTACAATTACGACAGAATGAGACATCATGGGAGAAATAATCCCTGCAGGCATGCCTGGTATAGATATCATACCAATATATCTATATATATTGGTATATATTGGAGATATATATATATATCATACCAATACCTATATACCAAGGGGAGGCTGTCATGCAGTTGCTGAGACTGTGCCAAGCCCAGTGCCTGTTAAGTAAATAAGTGGACTGTCTTTGGGGCTCACAGAAAACCCAAGGTCCCCATGAGATCAATAATAATGATGTTGAGGTATATTTTAGAAACCAAGTCTTTGGATGCTTGAGCAGTTCCAGGGACATTGTGATATGCTGAGGACTTCAAAGGTGGTGGTGGTGACATCTTATTCTGATGACTGTTCTGTAGTGGGCCTTCCAGGTAAGCCTCAGAATTTTGCAACACAGAAGACTTGCTATGAAGAACTGATTTCCCTCACAGTCTCCAAAATTATTCTTGTTCTACCTAGTTTTATGTTGAGGTAGCTCCTATAGTACCACAACAAACAAAAACCTATGCTAGCCTGCTCCTGAGATCTTGAACATTACATTAAAGCTAATCTAAATAACTCTGCCCTTCTACTCTTTCCTATCAGTCCATCTGCCTCAAACTTTCAGCCCTTTCCAGTTAAATCGCAAAACATGTCAGTGAACAGTTCCTCTGGAAACCAACCTCAAATCAAACTCTCTTCGTTTGTAACCAAATTGAGTAGCTTCCTTGTGGGCTTCCGAGGCTATGGATGCTTTCTAGCCCTCTCTTACAAAACTGGACTTGCTTTCACTGTATTTCAGCAAAACTCTTTTGCCCACACTATGTCTAGGCACTAACCTAAAAGGGGAAATGTACATTTGCACATAGCCTAGCAGGACTATCTGCAATAGTTCTACTCACTGAGAGAATCCTGAGTCACTGACTCTTCCAGCAATTACCAAAGATTTTGCAGCCAGACCTTCATTACAGTGGGTCAGGGAATAAGGCACTGGGCTTCCAAAATGCAGAAAGTGGTTACACCAAGCCCAATTTTGGACTGCCTTGTTTTGTGCTTGTTTATGCAAGTCTGTCAGTGTTTTCCTCAGGTACAGAGTCCTTGAGCATGAAAGTGTTAAGGTGACTATGAAAGGTGAGTATGAAAGTCTTGCCTATCATATCTTTCTGAATGGGTTTTTTTTTCCCTACTTTATTCATCAGAATCATAGAATCACAGAATGGTTTGAGTTGGAAAGGACTTTAAGATCATCTAGCTCCAATCCTGCTGCCATAGGCAGGGACACCTTACATTAGACAATGTTGCCTAAGGCTCTGTCCAACAGAACCTTGAACACTGCAGGGATAGAGCGTTTACCACTTCTTTGGGCAACCTGTTCCAGCGCCTGTTGGGCCAGTTTCTCTCCTGCAACCAAAACAGGATGAGTGGGTCATCACACAGCCCTTCTTACCCCTTCTCTGAATCATTCAGGAGTCTGAACACTCAATTTCTCATCTTCACCAGCCTGCAAACTTTTGAGATTGGGTGGCATAGTCAGCAGCAACAGAAGTCATCCCCTGTATACTAGAGGGGAGGCCAACATAAGGGTCTGAATTTCTGTTGAGCAAGCAGAATTTAAATGGCCCTGCCCAGGCTGCAAGCAAAAATAGATACAAATACATTCAGCATGAGAAAAGATGAGGGGGTTTTTGCTATTGCCCCTGCGTGGGGTTACCCACACTCGCAGATCTTATCATACTAAAATTATAAAATACAAAATTATTTGACTATTTTCTATGTTAAAAGGACAATGTATTAAAAACAAGTCACAGACAGTTCTTTTCCTGTAAAGGTTAGGGATTCTCAATGTACATTCAGAGCCATACACACAAGTGCAAATAAGTCAACTACCACAGCTATTTAATCAGGAGCGTTTGTTGATTTGAGCAGAGCCCCTATGCTGTGAAATGAAAAAAGAAAACCAAATTTTCTTGAGCAATCTTGCTGTTCCTGCTTCAGGTGCTAGGCCATTTCACTAAAGCAGCTCAGACGAGAATGTCATTAGTTCCTAAGCCCCAGGTGAATTTGCCACTGTTCCACATGATTAAGCCAGATAATTGTGTGTTGATAGCGAATGTGGTTGGTGAAATACAATTTCTAGGACCTTCCTAAACAAACACAATGTAGAAGTGAATCAAAGTGCTGTCATTTCAGTCCTTTGTCACAGGCTTTGCACTTGCAGGCATCTCTGGTGAGGACTGACGCATAATTCTGCGGCGTGTCACTGTGCTCTTAAAGGTGACCCAGCTCAGAAAGTGGATCATACATCTTTTGGCATGTAGTTTAGGGGAGGAGAGGGAAAAAAGCCGTGTTAATGTGCCTGTTAACAATGCAGGCTTCTAGTGTTAGCCCATTTTAAACTATGCATGCTGGAGTTTGCCTTGTCTTCAAATAACTTTACAATTCCAGACAGTACTTTCAGAAGTGATTAAAATGCCACAAGTAATGTGCAATTATATATCCTGAGAAGTGAGTCACTTAAAACTTTTTAAGAGCTATTTTAAACATGGTTTCTCTGTCAGGGCAATGCAGAGCCAGTAAGCAGACTTCTGGGACCGTATCCTCTTTCTGCTGATGTTCTCTGTGACCTTAAGTGGGTAACTAAAGATCTGATTTTTGATCCTGATGTGAGAAGAGGCAGGACCCTAGATCTTAATTATATTTTTTTAGATTACAGATAGATATTCAATGGCAGTGATAGCTTCAGCAGGCACAGTACTGCCTTTCTGTTCTTGTTTCTACTTGTTTCAACTTGTTTCTACTCATGTGCTGCGCTGGCACAGACATGTATTTGATGAGTCACAGCTGGGGACACACTTGGCTGAAACACAGGCTTCTCTGCCCCCAAGGAAAGGTATTTTTACAGCAGATTTAGTTCTTTGATCCTGTCTACCACATGGTTCACCAACATTTGTACTGGACTAGTGCAAGGTGTAGAGGTGGGAAAAAAGAAACATGCTTAGCACCTTGAGAAGGGGAGAAGGGGATAGCAAGTGGGTTGATTATATTGACACTGCTGCCAAAACCCAATTGTGATTTTACTAATAAAAAAGAGCTGCTAATATTCAGGCTGTCATTGTGGGGATTATATACTGTAGTAGCATGCTCTGAGATCTTTTGATGAAAGTCACAGTGGAAATGGAGTAGACCGATTCTACTCACTGAATGCTGGTTGTGAGATATGCAAAGTGATTAATCCTTAACGAAAGAATCCATTTTTACAAAACCAAACAAACAGAAAGGCAAAGACATAAGAGAAGTTGATTTTCCTGATTTACCTACATTATGCTTTCTGTATCTGGCAGTACCAGGAAAATCTGACCCTTGATTGTTAAGCTGCAGGGTTTTTCCTAGTTACCATATATATTGGAAGCCAAGAAAGGTACAATTATTTCTTGGAGAAAGTAGCTCCTCCAAAATGGTACATGTGTATTTATCCTGGAGATGCATGTTAGGAGTCCACCAGACTTTGCACAGCAGCCTTTAAAACAAACGTCAGTTAAAGAATGTGAGCATGCATGCTTGTGTGTATGTGCCTGCACACTTGAGTCAGTATCTCGCCTGCAAAGCTGTGTTTTTCAGCCAAAAGCAGGAGAATATGAGCAGGCAGGGAAAGGACTAGAGGTGCAGGAAAAGAAGAATGTCCCTTGCCATTTTGAGTACTTTGGAAATTTTATATGATTATTATTTCTAACTCTCTTGCTTCTTTCAATATGCCGGCATATATTATGTACAATCAGTATCCTGTAGTATTATCTAGTAGTCCTTGGGCAGGACAAGGAAAGGAGTTTTGCCTCGTGATTTATGATGCCGTTAGATGTTGGTTGTTTATCTGTGCAAGCTAAACATTTCCAGTGTGCATTCTTCATTCCTGTGTCTGTCTTCCACATCCCTTTTCCTACAGACTCACTTTCTTAAATCACACTGATCATGTTTCTCCCAAGACACTGACAGAGTCTCAAAAGACCATTTCAGCTTCATTTCATGGCCTGGCTAGGGTCTCTGAGTATTATGACTACTGTTTTATCTTCTGAAAGCATTTTTCACGAAAAGACTAATCATTAACTGAGAAAACTGTTCTCACCTGCCTTCTGGGTAGTTTATTAATATTCAAAGATGAATGGAGAAGCCAGAACGTGTGTACCTTTAGCAAGCAGGTATGGTTTTATCTAGAATAAGACAAACTGATTACGTTGACAGTTTGGCAAACTGGCTTAAAGCATGTGCTTTCAATTAATTTTAATTAGATTGGATTAAAAGGAAAGTTTAATTTTGATGGCTGTTGCAGGCTGAATCAGAGAGGACTAATGGAAACTTTGTTCTTTCTATGTTTAACTATGTTGCCTGATTCAGGAAAAATGAGATTTGGAGGGAAGCATCGCTGTATAGGTTTGTTTCTGTGAAGGTGTTCAGAACTGCCACAGGGACTGATAAGCACTATAAAACATAGACAAACTATATTATGTATCAAACTGAGTATATGGTTAATTAATTTTGGGGGAAAAAAGAAAAAAAAAAATTGTTAGATTTTACCGTGATCTAAACTTTGTGATCATCCCTCCTGCTGAGGAGAGAAATAATCATGCTAACACCAAATCTTTTTAAAAACAGCTTTTTGGTTGGTAAGAGTCGGAGTGCAAGTATAGTCATCAGTGTCAAAAGATAAATAATTTTCTGATTCTTCACAAATTACTACTAATAGTATCTGTTTCTCAAGGGAACAAGACAGATGTGTTTCCAAATGGCCAGAATACTCCTTAAAGCAACTTCAAACAATACAAAAAAATAGGGAGGGAGAAAAGTATCCATTGTTTACCCTCCTGTCAGTGCTGCCCTAATGGCATCACAATGTGGATTTTAGAAGAAGGAGAGGCAGTTTTTAACAATTTCAAATAATTGTGTGAAAATAGCCTTGATCTCTCCTTAAACTGCTAAATCTTTTAATGCTTCTCTCTCTCAAAAAAAAAAAAAAAAAGGCTCCAAATGGGTTTAAACAGCTTTGATGAATATGAAACTTATCTCTCTGCTTGTAGTATTTCCAGAAATAGTGCTATTAAGTTGATTTGTGCATGGACACAAATCATTAGCAAATTGGACCCTTTATCTGAAAAAGGTTTTAGTCAGTGTTTAACTCTTAGGGTGAAAACCATGTTCTAAGCAGGCTTTTAGAGTACAAACCTTGAGTTCTATAAAATGAGGCATTGATCTCTCTTACCCTTAATATTCAGTGTCATGGATATTGCATGTCAGAAACTATGTTGGTCACTGACACAAACTTGCCTTTTGCTTATGCCTGAAGGCAGTTAGGATCTGTGCGCTGAACTGTCTTCTGACACCTCCTGGGGCAGAGAGGATTTTTCCATCTATCACTGACAGTCTTTTCCACTTATTAGAGGTGATCATATTCCTTGAATTCACATGGGAACCTGCCATAGGACCATTCATGGCTAGCATACACGAGTTCAAAGATCCGGTCCACAGACACAGTTCAGAGCAGCCGTCTACTCCTCTTCCCTCTTGCCTTTATTTTAGTGAGATGGTTTTAACTTTGGGCACTCAGAAACCTACTTTTCCCCTTCTGTGTGTCTTTTTGAATTCCCAGAAGAGAGGCTATTTCAACACCCGTCCATATCTAGAGACCAAAGAATAACACAGTCCGCAGCTGCCATGTCATTCTTTTTTATTCCTGTTTAATTACACTTGCTTGCCTTTTTTTTTTTTTTCTCTCAAAGAAAAACAATAATTTGGCTTCCATAATATTTCAACAGTGTTCCATACTGAAGACTAATGTCACAGTTTCTTGCATATAAACTAAATGAGCTAGAAGTCTGCTACTCTTTTGTCTAGCAGAATCAGACAGATAGTATCAACCACTTGGAACACTCTTATTTATAAGCCATTAAGATGAGCAGCGGGTCAGAGCCTTAAAAAATAGGTAAGTGTGTATTTGCTTATAAAATGAGTTTCTAACTACTGAACAGTATAATTTAGTAAAATAGAAGCAAACCAATTTCTGTTATGAAACTGTTGGAATACCAATTTCTGACTCTGGTGATCAGAACTATTCTCATTTTCAGTTAGCTTTATTGTAACACTGACTGAATTAGCAGAGAATTCTTTCCTTTCATTTACAGTATGATCTTCCTCAGACATCTGGGTAACAGGAGCTCAGTTTTTAAAAGCATACTCCAAAACTTTCACAGACTTCAAGAGATTTTGATTTTGTCTTTAAGTGCCCATCCCTACTGCAGTTTTCTTGGGTTTGAAGTAAAAAGCACAAAGAAGAGACTCTTACAAGAAATTTTGTAAAATTTAGCTTTTGTAAAGCTATGCTTTCCTCTAGATCTGTATTATTTTAATTCAAGCTCTTCAGGACAAGGACTATCTTTTCTTACCTGTCTGCAATGTGCATACAACCAATGAAGTCCTATGCTTGACTGGGTCTCCAGCTTCTCTTATAAGGCAAATAACGAATACTGCTTGGTTTAGATGTTTAACACATCTTGACTTTCTTTGTTCTTGTGTTTTAAACTACAGGATCCTTGAGGCAAGGGTTGACTTTATTTATGACAGATAACATGATATACACTGTTGGAGGTTAATTATAAAAAGAAACCCAAAATGTAACAAAACCATTTGTAGCAAGGAGACAATTCCAAGGAAAATTTTGCAACAGTTTTAAATACTTCATGGTATTATCGGCATTAACAGCTTTATTAAGGCCTTGTATTAACAAGCCTTAGTACTGTATATTAGTAGCAGCTGGCTCTGCATTAATTATCTACTAGTTTAAATGTGACAGCAATATGTATTTATAGTGGTCAGAAATCTTGTCATTATCTTAGCTAACTTTATCTCAGTAAAATAACAGAGTATTCTAAACTATAATGATAAAGTCATCAATATAGCTACTCAGTAGTACATATTATTTTAATTCAATGAAGTCCAGTGTATCTTTAAGAGCGAGCACTGTACAGATGCATGTCCTTCAGTAATAACATGTATCTGTTCAATAATGTTGAACAAGTACATCACCAGCCTTTAGAAATATGGAAAAGAGTGTCTTGCTTGGGGTTGGATCAACAAAATTTAAACCCCTTCAAAACAACCCAAAAATTTGTTTAAATATTTTGTTTCATATCTGTTCAATATTTATCTGTGTTGCCCTGGAGTGTCATTGTGCCTGATATCCTGGTGACCAAGATCCATACAGAAACATCTCCTTAGTGGATTACATTTTACAAGATGCAACTGGATGTCTTATTCAGGGTGAACTTGGGGATGTGAATGATGGGTGCTGCACCTTGTGGCACACTCAAAAAATCTGTCCGTAGTGAAAATTTCATAGTTCAAGGCATTTAGACTCTAGCTTTTGTGAGGTATCAAGATCATCTCAGGGAAACTTAGATTGGTATTGAACTGATCTAAAATGAAATGCTTTGGTTTCATTCAAAAAATTATATTCAGCATTGCAGTTTTGTAATATTCAGCATTTCCTTTAGATCAGAAATACTAAAATGGCATGTTTTGACATTTCTGAACTTCATGATTTTCAGATGTTTCAGTAGTCAATGTTTGACTTTCTGCTCCAAACTGGGATAAAAGCAAATATGAAGACAGTGAAATTTTCAGTGGGACTGAAAACACATGTTCTTTCAGCCCTAGCTGTATCTTCATTCCACATAAAAAGAGTTTCAGATATTTGCCAGGGATACTTAATTTTGACTAGTTTCACTTTATTTCCTGACAGCATAAAACAGCAGGCATGCAGCATTTATAAAACCATAATAGATTACTTTGTTTATTAGCTGGTTTTCTCAGATGTGGAAATTTAAGCATGAGAAAATCAAAACTCAGACTATGTTTGAGTTTCTCTGGAGATGTATAAACTTGAGCCTTTCTTCATGCAATGATTCTGTCTTATTTTCCCCAGGGGATTCAGTGCTTGTTTGATGTGTCCCAGTCCCTGCATGCTCCTTAAGCAGCAAAAAAGAGTGGAAGCTGACACTTCTGCTGGGAATTCTTGTGCAATGTGAGGATATACTATCTCTAGGCCTCTTTCTTGACAACATCCTTGGGAAGAATTGAGGCACAGGGATTCCTGGAGAGACTCAGGCAATTGAAAATAATATTTTAAGTCTTTAGGATCTCTGTCATGCTCAGGTGAGGTGTATAATCTGGTCTTTAGTGTCTTCTATCAGTATGGAAACGTGCATACTGGGAAAGAGCGGAGGTTAAATGTCTGTCCTCTGTCTTGCTGTGAACAGCAAAGGGAAATTAACCTATTGCAGCTTATCTATGTGGTGTGCCCTATCCATGAGGCATCTTTGCAAACAGTCAAAGCATTGCTCTAGATGAGGATGAACTTCTTCATGTGCCTGCTCAAAAGGTTTGAAAGTTTACCTTACTCCTGTAGAAAGAAGGGTGAGTACAATACATTTGATTCCAGTGAGCTGTTACCTGTAACATCCTCCATAACCTGACACCGTGACACAGAAAAAAACCAGTATCACCTCTCTAACAACCCCAAAACCGTTTATAACATTTCAAAATACACTATGTTATTTTTCATCTCACACAAAGTATAGGGTCTCAAAGCACCAAGGGACCTACAGTAATGTGCAGCGTTTCACGGTGTGCTGGAGAAATCCATGTGATTTCTGTGCAAACACCTCATTTCCACCTGGGGCTTTGCTATTTGGGAGCAATTCGGACTCCAGTGCAGCAGGCAAGGAGACTTCTTCTGCAATGGGGATGCTTCCTCGTCCATCTTGCTCTTTGTTATGTGTTAGTCCTCTCTCCAATGTGATGGATAGACTTCCTATGTGCAGACAGCTCTCAAACTGCAGTAATTAGGGGTGAGACTGTCCAAGGGATAAGCCAGCTAAAGCAAAATAGATAAATGAGGCTGCTCTCAGAAGACCAGATACCTTTACCTTTGAGAGTCTGGAAGACTCCTTTCTGAGGAGAACAGAGGCGACTTCAACCACCCTTGGGCTGTGTTGGTCCTGGTGATGTGAGCAATGTTCTTTCTGTATCACACACCTTGTACCACTGTGCTGAAGCTGGGGATATTGGAGGAAAGCCCTGCAATGCAGACAACACATACATGCATAGCTGAAATGTACTTCAGTCACCCAGTGCTTTTTGTGTTGGTTTTTTTGTTCTGGTTTTTTGTTTTAATGATTTTTATTTTTTTTTTAATACACAGGTATTTTCAGGACCAATGCTGACAGACAAAAACGGGAGTCTGAGCAACTCAGGAAACTGTCAGCTATGTTCCCAGCTTCCCAGGGTGGGAGCTTCCTGCACAACTTATCCCATGTGCACATCTCCTAAATATATGTCCAGTGAAAAGTGCTGGTGGCCTGAACACCTTAATGA
Source organism: Psittacula echo (assembly GCF_963264785.1). Classification (NCBI taxonomy): domain Eukaryota; kingdom Metazoa; phylum Chordata; class Aves; order Psittaciformes; family Psittacidae; genus Psittacula; species Psittacula echo. The sequence goes on from NC_137736.1 coordinate 61,294,201, forward strand.
ATCTTGATGGTGGTGATATATTGAGCTGCTGTGATCCTCTTTGCACACACCTCACATCTCCCATAAACCGGGTGCTAAAGACACGTCCTCCCTGCGGAAGCCGAACATGCAAGCATTGCCATTATGGAAATTCCCGCCCACTGTGATCCCTCCTGTAGGACCTGAGCAGCTTGCTTTGCTCTGTGAATACCTGACAGATTCACCACACAAGCCAGTGGCATATGGCTGTTGCAGGGTGACCATTTTTATTTTATTTTATATTATTTTTATTGAATTTTAAGTATCAGAAGGGCTCTCCCATGGTGTAGGTTTAGCCAAACCTCAGTCTTGTTTGGAAAGTAGTTTTTAATACCCATCTGGAGTGTGGGTGAAGGTGAAAGTTGTCAGGTGTGAAAAATAGAATTGGTGTTGGCTGACCTGAAATAGGCCGTAAAGTTCTATTCCTCACAAAGGCAAGATATATTATTGCTGTAACGCCATTATTCCGCTCCATCACTTTTAAACCTTGTTCCCATTATCTGCAAGTTAAATATAACCCTATGTAAAAACAGGAAGGACAGTGCTAAGTTGTCCAGCTTAACAGCACACACTTAAAACATAATAGAGCACTTGTTACTGTATTTTATGGAACGGAAACTCCAAATGTAAAGATGTATTAAGGAAATATCTCAAAGTTATTAGGGAAGGATATTTACAATTACAGATTGCTTTATATTATGCTTTTATGAACATCTCAGGAAATGAAATAGCCCTCAGCTGTAGAGAGTGAAGAGGGAGGTAATTTTCCTTAATACGGGTGATAAAATTAATCTGATTGAAATCGCTAGCGATTATTTCGCAGAATACTGAGTGGCAGTACAATCACTTACACTCTTTTATATTTTTTTAGTCAAAGCTCATGTAGATGAAAGCTAATTACAAAGTAGTGATGTGAAGCGCTAAGGAAATAGTTTGTATAGCATAGAACAGGCACAGCTAATTGGGGTTTGTGATTACACAGATTGTTGTTAGGGAGAATTAACTACCAGCAGTCTCTCCTGCAAAGCTTCTCATCAAGGGAAAGTAAAAATAGACACTGGATCTGTTATTTATCTAATTATGCTATGAATATTTTCACAAGCATGTTACACACTCTCAAATGGTTTGTTGTTCAAAAACTTTCAGTCTCATGTTGCTTCTGATCAAAGTATCAATATGAAGTTTATGACATTTGATTTTTTCACTTAATATTACACACCCGGTCCTTCCACTCCACAAAACTATGCCTGGGAACAGAATCTGGCATCTATACAAAATGCTGTGGCAGCAGGAATGCATCAAAATAATTATTAGAAAGGTGACTGGACAGAGAAGATTGCAGCAAGTGACCAAAGTAAGGAAAAACAATATAGGCTTGAAATAGCTCTGAGAAATATTTTCTTAGCTATTATTGTTTAAATCATTCTACAAGCCTACTGACAGCTAAAACCTTGCAAATATGCAAAAAGGCAGGCTTTTGTTTTACAATGCTCTGTACAGAATGGGAAGGGGTGGAGGGAGGAGATGTTCCATATGGAGACCCTGATCTTGTAAACTAATCTGCATGGGAGACTCCTTATGCTGCATGGAGCCTCACTGAAATCATTAGGACTCTGTGTGGTGTAGTGTGTAATCAGGCTGATAATAGATGCTCATTGAATTTGTTACATGTTTTGCTTTGCTTTGTTACTGCCTTTTACTTGCTGACCTGGAGTAGCTCACTAAGATTGAAAACTGTCATGTGAGACAGTTTCAGAAGTATCCATAAGAGCTAATACAGATAACTGCTTAGAATCCTGATTTCTGGTGGATTATTTAATTAATGGATATTACTTCTTAACAGATTCAGCAAACTTTGGTCATCACCAGGGTGGCTGTTGTATTTTGGAGCAAGGCCCCTGGAGATCTTACTGGTAGGTTGTAAAAGTATGTATTAGTAGTCCTAGCATATCAGTCTCCACTGAAGTTCTCAGGGAAGGGGAAAGCAATCACAAAATTCTTAGGCAGTGGCATTCAAACAAATTAGCAAGCATTAATATCACTGCTTGAAGGAGCACCACACCTTCCTGTGAACATTGCTTCCTGAAACTGCTGCCTCTTGGTGGAAAACTCAGATACTCCAGTCTCCATGCATATAACATGTACCATCCCTCAAGAAGTATTTTAGTAACACCCAGCTGCATTCTGTGCAGGAGCTAGATGCTCTGTATTTTTAAGGCATCTTAGGAGAAAACTGCAGCAGAGAGGTATTTTCCATCTGCATAATCTTGGTTTTCTGTATTATATAGAATGTACAGTCTTTCAGTTTAGAATTTGAAGATGAATGGTTAATTCATAGCAGTTTAATAATTCATGCACAGAATAACAGCAAAAAATGTCAGAAGCTGCTTCTGACTTTGGGTGGCCAATTTGAGATGCTTGGGTTTGGATTTGCTTTTGCTTTGTAAAAATTCTGAGTTACCACAATCTCCACTCCACAGAGTTAAAATTGAAATGCCCCAAGTCAGAAGACCACTTTAGTATATGCTCATATGCTTTTATTTTGCTCTCCTCTTTTATTTTTCCTGAAAAATCCTCAAGCAACAGCTTGCTAAACCACAAGTTGTCCTATAATCCATCAGTTTCCAAACTTATTTGAACTAGCAACACTGAAAACTTCTGCCAGTGCTCCCAAATTTAGTCCTGCTGTGGAAATTGCCCAGTAGCCAGAGATACTTCCATCTGGCTGGAGATTGTGCTGGGAGACAGAGCCTATATCTTACTGTAGGCTCCAGGGATGGGCTGTAACCAAGGCTACTGTGGGTTTAGGACCAGGTAACTTGGGACCATCCATGTACCAACCCTCACTGACAAGTCCCATCCTCACCATAGCCTTACTGACTGTGCTTCCATGGAGCACAGTGGGAAAATCCCAGAACAGTGATTTATATTACCTCCATGCAAATAAGCCTGGAAAATCTGAGATGTAACGAAAGTTACTAACTAGCAATACAAAACCCAGTATTCCATATTCACAGAAAACAATAGATGTACCAAAAATTACTGCAGTGGGTAAGTGCTGTTACACCTTTAAATAAAAAAAAAAACCCAACAACTTGACAAGAAAATGTCTATACAGAAGTGGAGTAAAATTTTTCCACAGAGGCTTTTTGCTCTGGGTAATTAATTTAAGACAAGCTGGGTCTGATATTCCAGTGTGCCAATTTTCTGCAGCTTTCAATGACTTCACACTGAGATTCCCAAAATCAAACCAATAAGTATAGCATTAAATGCTTGTAATAGTGCTGGTTCTCCAGCCAGCCCATCTGAGGAGCAGGACCACTGTCCCACTGGAGACCCCTTGAGATGAAGGCTGGATACTTATACTTTGTAACTTGTACCCTCTTCTTAAGACTCAAGTACAGCTTCCTTTTGGGTTTCCTGCCTGGGTCCACATTCTCACAGGGGTGGAGGAAAGAAGTGTATGGTATGTGTGACAGCCTATGCAGACCATGTCTACATACAGTTCTACTGGGGAACTATATATACATATAGTTTCCATGCCTAAAAAGCCCACATACAGCAAGTTGCATGAACACTGGAAAAGCACACGCTGCCCTCTCCTGAGGCAGTGGACTTGTAGCTTCTGCCCAAACCCTCTGAATGTCCCCCTCTGATGGGGTTCACGTAATGAATTTTAATTGTCGTTTTAATTACAACCACTTTCTCATGGAAAATCACTGCAATCACAAGCATCAGGCAGGTGAAGTCTCAGGTGTGTCACCCAGTGCTAGGGGGAAAACTTAGCAGGGACCTGCAGCTGATCACTTTTTCTCTTCCTATGGTACTGTCAACTGTACTGAGGGCACTCTGTTGAGATACAGGTATCATTTTCCATGCATGATATTTGCCTGCAATGTAAGGAAATGGCATTTTACAGTCCTCTGCAATGGGGATAGCAATAGCAAGAAGGGAAGGTATACGGAAAAGGAAACCTTATCCAGCAGGTGGTTTATTTTACATTTGGAGAAGTATCAACAACAAGAGTTACGACAGACAAAACTGCTCATAGTAGGCATACTATAAGAGGCTCTCATTTTTCATGTGAGTACACAAAGGGCACACTGGATGAGACAAGTTGTCCACTTTCTTCAGTAAACCATTTATAAAAATAACTAGCTTCAGATGAGCATGCCAGAAACTGCAGCAGGTTGTTACAGACGACTTGCTCACAGGGAAAACTTCTTCCTAATCCACAGACTCTTTTATGCCCTGAGGCATGTGAATTTACATCCTTTCCCAAAAGTCTTGGAATTCTTTTTGCTTTGTTTTTCTGCTCTTTATTACAATAACTGTGGATATTTGTTGCCCATGAAAGTTCAATATTACAATATTATGTAAAAGACTTGTACATAAATATTTGCTATTAATTTTATCCAGAAAATGAGCACAAGTGTAACATAATGATGTTAGCAATACACTGTATTCTATACATGTTAGAGTTTCACTGCCATTCTGTATGAGCAGAAGATAAAAATTATATGTATGTATGCAAATGATGAAGGGTCTGGACCTGTGCTAAATAATTTTCCTGTGCTCCTTTACTTTGTCCACTTCAAGTGACAGCCACTGAAAATTAAATGGTTTTCAATAAAAAGTCTGTAACCTAAAATGAATCCCTACAGGATAATTAGAGTATCTTGCACATAAAAAATTATTGTGTGTCCACCACTCATGAAGAATCCTCCACAACTGATCCGCACCCCTGGAGTGGCAGGTCAAGCTAGATCTTTAATGCCCATGAGACATAACGTTCAGCAGAGAGGCATCAGCATGTCACACTGCTCAGGGATGTATCCCTCCTCAAGCAGTTTGGTTTACTGCTCTATGCAAACTGTGCTGTACTACGTTTTGCACTCCTGTTCTTCATGGAACCGACTCCAGCATGCCGCCTACTTTTCTGTCCTGGCAGTCCACCCCTCCTCAGCAGCATTTGGTCTAGGGCAAAGTGTGCCTTCCCCTATCTGACAACCTACATTAGAAGTTCTATCCTCACTAGGGCTTTTAGTGCTCATTTGGTGTAGACAGAATTTTGTTCCAGCCAACTCAAGTCCTAAGTATTTCCAGACCTTCTTAAATCTTTAACTTACACAGTAGCTTTTAGGAAAACATAAGACTTATTGCTAGGCCTTGGGTCTAGTAGAAAACTGGGCATTCCTATTCCAAAAGCCACATGCTCATAAAAGTAATACACTGAGCATGTATCAGGGTATCCTAATTCTCAGTACCACTTATACCTTGGGCTCAAATCTGTCCCATCACAGTCACAGAACTTTCAGCTCAGAACATGAGCCAGGCAAACGCAAGTCTTCCCTTGGTCTGCATTGTAAAAATGCCCCAAAAGAAACAACCACAATAAAAAATAACTTTGAGTTTGCATTCTCAAAAAAACTCTTTCCTATCAACTTATGGTCCAGAACTCAGCAAATCTAATGAACTGTCATATTGATATTAATTGTTGTTATTCCTACATATTATATAGACACCTAATTAGGACTGCCTTCACAATATAGTAAAAACAATAAGAGACTTATAATCCACAAAGGACGCACATGAAGGATAAAGGAGATAAAAAAACCCTACTATCTATCACATTGATTTTAAGATCACAAACTGAGGTAGAGGACTGAAATACTTTTTGAGCCATTGACTTGGGTAGTCGGTTTTCACACCCAGTGATACACATCGAGCTCAACATGTGGTACAAAACCTAAGGATCATTGTTTTTATTTGTTTTCATGTTCACTTCAGGATCAACATTTCTCAGACACTTCAATACTGGGGAATGATTTTCCTATCCTATGTAAAGTTCTTTGTGTTTCAGCTTCACATGGATGTGACTGTGAGACCAGCTGAAATTTTTCATCAAAATTAGGAAGAGAAAGCCTCAGAGTCACTGCTCAGTCATTTATCAGCCATGTAAGAGGTGAGGGTTCCTGCCAAATCAAGCCTAAAGGAACTGTTAGTCCTGAAGGGAATAACACATACCGATGGGATCAATTCCTCTTTGCTGGTCAGAAAAACTTCCTCAGTGCAGAGGTACGTACCGCTGGAGATCAGCTTACCCCATCCTAAGGGAAACACGGAATCATCCTCTGGAATAGCCTAATATCTTGACCTAATGCGTTTTAGATGTCTGTTTAATGTTTTTGTGCTGACTGCCCTGTCCCCATAACAACCGCTCATCTGCCTAGGGTGGTTCAGAGGAACCTTCCTGTACCAAAACCCACCCATTCCAAGGCTGGGGAGTCCAAAGTTAAGAAAACATAAACTGCTTCCTCACATCCTGGAAGCTAGGTGCAGTTTTGCTGTAGCTACTTTACAGGTAGTAACTGAGCTATTGTGAGCATGATAGAAACTGATGTATATACCTAGAGGATAACAGAATATTTCTTGATGTAGACTTTTTTATGATGCAAAATACTGACTCTATGAGAACATGCAACTGCAATTTATTTACGTCTTTAGTTTGTTTATAAAAAACACCTTATGCATATACTTTACAGCAGTACCACTTTTAGTCCACGCATATAAATTATCTACTACCTAGCATGCACCCACAAACTTGGTGACATCCATGTTAATGATAACAAATATTACAAATTGCATCTTCTGAAGGTTTGGGTTTACAATGGGCTCAGTCCTGAGGTTTTTTCATGATGCTTCTAATACCATAAATATTCAGTAAAGAGGAATAAAAAGGGAAAATACTGTCAGTGTCTTGTGGGAGTCTCTCTTCAAGTCCTTGCATATGGTGCATTTTGCTTGAACATTGCTGTAGCAAGTTTTATCTACATGTTTATCTATCTGCCTACACCAGAGGATATATTGACCAGATAGTATTCCCTACCAACATCTAGCTTTTTCCTCGCTCTTAAATCTTCATTGTTACGTAATCCCTTGACAAGCTGTACAGTGTTCAACTCCTAGGTGCCTCGGTACTACAGTACACAGATTTGCATATAGCTAAATCACCCCATGAAAAATTCCCTTGGTGCCCATTCCCTACTTAAGCTGGTGATTAAGTGCCTCTATCTACTACAATTTGAAAAGCATCAGCATGTTCCTGGGTGTCTATTTCAGCTGGTTGAGGAAGTAATGTTGTTTTCATGGGAAACGTCAAAATTTTATTGTTTTTCCCCTCTGATGTTCCCCATGCTGTTTTGTTTTTTTCTGGAATAAAAGAGAGCAAAGCCATTTATTTCAAATGACAGTAACAAGGGGGGGGGGAGGGGGGGGGGGGCTGCCCCTTCTTTTGGAAGAATAAAAAAATTACACACCACAATTAACAAAAGAATGGGGGGTGGGGTATTTTTGTTTGGTTTTTTGGTGGGTTTTTTATCTGTTTGTTTGGGTGTTTGGGTTTTTTGCAGTGTTGGTTTTTTTTTTGGGGTGGGGGTTATTTGTTTGGGTTTTCAATTTTTTGTTGGTTGTTTCTGGTTCTCTCATCAATACCTGGCACACTTGTAGGAAATCTGTATCTTCTTTAAATTATCTTCCAAGAAAAATTTTTCAGCAGCCCAAGAGCAGATATACAGGTATATACAGAGACACAGCCTTAAAAATCCACATATATAAAATGTTAAGTTCATAGGTAAAGATGTTGAACCATCTGAATGCTAAAGCTAAGACTGCATATGCATCTTAATTTAATTCTTTTATGTATTTGCCTAAGAGGACAGACTAAATTCATGCACACTTGCTGGAACAAAGCAGTGGTAACTGTGGTAGATCTGGGCAGATGAACATTTTCTTTGCCTTCAGGGAAACAGAGTCACTGTTCACAGCTGCTCCTACCTCACTTCCCTTTCTGGCTGACAGCACGGACAATGTGGCTGCACAAATGGGCAGCATCCGGGCTTTTCCTCTGCTGATAGCAGTGAGTGGGTCAACCAGTGTGAGAATGGCTGTCTTCTGAGATGGAGATGTGCATACCCGACTCTGGGCAGGACCATGAAAAACATTTCCATCATATCTCCACGCCCCTACCTGCTTTTAAGGATGGTACAAAATAAGACCCCAATGTTTATTTGTTTGTTTATTTCTTTGTTTATTTTATTTTTCCTTTTTCTTTTTCGCTAGGTAGTGTCACCCCTCATATATAGGCTTTTCTGAAAACTCAGCTAACTGTCCCAAGTATAAGTGCTAATCCTAATGTCATTAGCATGCTTTTAGTACCTGAGCTAGCATCCTGCATGGCTCTAGTATTCAAGTCTACACTAATAAAATGAGAAGAGGCTGTTTTCTGAGAGCAAGTAAGTAGCACCCAGAGACTGTCCATACTCCAACCTATTCCTTGAACAGTAGCTGCGAGACTACTAGTGGGCATCTACCCAAAATATGTCAAGGAGCATATTAGCATCTGAGCAGCATGGATGATTATAGACCTGGTCCAACCTGCTGATTAATTCACTAGCAGACAGGTAGCTGCCATGAGCAGCGCAAAGAGGTGGCTCGCTCACACATGGCTTGTAGCTCTCTGACCTGTCTTCCATGCATTTTGCACATTTCCAGACCTCAGTAATAAAAAAACCCTGGGATTATGAAATGAAAGCAAATGAAAGCAAGGAATTAAAACCATCTGCAATCTGATCCATAACCCTGGTTTCTACCTCAGATTTTGAAAATAAATGGCTTTTGTCCCATGTGTTGGCCTTCTTTAGATATGGACCATTTCCAGTCAAAGAAAGTGTAACCAAAGAGACTGCCTCCATTTAAGAACTAGAGGACCCAGTATATGGACCTGATCAGCAGTGCCTGTTGCAGTATCAAATACATAAAAAAAAAAGTGGTGTCTTGGTTATTTGGATTTCAAAACTATTGCAGTTAGTTAAGCAATAACTCAGACTCCATTCAGAACGTGGCAAGCAGCCAGTTTGAGACATTGAGTAGCTGGCACATTCTGAGCTGTTGATTTTTTGTGAGTAGATATCCATAAAAGATTTCCCATTTTCCCCCACGTTTTATGCAGCTGTACTGTCTCTTTTATCTGCTTGCTACCCACTTCCTCCTAGTGATTTTTGAACCTGTTAAGTTCAACCAGGTTTTCGAATCAAACAGATTTGAAAGACAAAGATGTATCAAAGCCTGTGAAATACTTAACATTTTCATAAATATTGGTAGCTGAGTAAAAGGACCCCTATAACCTCCTGTAAGAGTAAGACAGGTAGAGTTCAGTTCACATATCCCATTTGGCAGTAGCTTGCAGCTGATCAGCAATGATATATTGTCTAGCAGCTTAGCAGTGTCTTGTCTGGGATGGTGTTGTAGAGACTGTGAGGGAAAACTGGGTTATTCCAGGCAGAGGCTTAAAGAACCAAAAGACTCAAATCTATAGGAAAACTCATTTCATTGGTCTGTCTGTCTTAGACAGCATCTAGTCTAAACTGTAGAGATGCCTGCCAGGGGACAAGCAGGCTATGCTGGGCATACAGGTTTCTGGTGCATTACTAAATTTCATGATGTCAATGCAGTGGCCTAAGTGGCTTTATCACAGAATATGTTTTTCAATAGTTTCTCAGGAAATACATATCTTTCTTCCCACTAGCTTTAAAGAACTGCCTTGTGCACACTTGCTGGGCATGCCTCCAATGCAAATAAGTGTCATGTTAGCTTCAACTATGCTGAAAAGTCCAGTATACAATTGTAAAGTTCATTTTAGACACAGAGTGCAAATTTAAGCTATAGAAAGAAGTGTACTCTAAATGCAAATCATTATTCAGTTTGTTTGGGGATTATATTAACAGAATATTCCTGGAACATCCAAAAGACCAAACATTGCACTTAAAGGATGCCATACTTGAGGATCTTTTTCATTTTACTCAAATCAGCTGTATACTTGCATGTTGTTTGACCACTGTAGGCATTGATGTAGTGGAAAAAAAAAATCTACTATGTTGTCAGACTCCAACTTGCTCATACAAAAATCAATTTATCCAGAATAAGATTGTGGCCTGCTTCTCCAAAAAGGTTATTTTCATGCCAAATTTACATGTTAAATCTGAAACATTTCAGATATAGGACTATTTTGAAGACCAAAATTTTTTGTCTATACAAGGGAAAACTGCATTTCCTTATGTTCAAAGGTGGCACAAAACACATATGCTAGAAGGATGCTTAAAATGCCAAACTCTGCCTACCTGACTCAATCAAACCTGCAAAACAGGATGCTGTTGTCCTTTCTGAATGAAATTGATTAATCTGAAATTCCTCAGTTCAATAGAAGTAGTAGAGGCTTACCGCAGTGGCTGCAGACCCAGTCATTACCTCACACGTGCATTTGCTGATGTCAGGAAAAGACAGGAAGATGCTGGTTGTGACAGCTTTAAACCAGAGTTTCTCGTAATTAGCTAATATGTTACTGTGAATTAAAGCCAACTCATTCAAACACTGAAGGATGTAGATGGGAAAATAGCATAAACCCAGTTTTGACCTCAGCAATGGAAAATTTCAACCCTCACATAAGCATTTCAGCATACTCAAGTGGGGTTGGCTAGAAAGCAACAATTCAGTCTAATGAAAAAATGTATGTCTGAATATTTAATTGATTTTTCGTTAGGATGAAGCTCATCCCTGACAAGTCAGAGGACAGCAGCTACAGCTCGGAGCTTGGGAGGTTGCAGAGCAACAGGTCTGGACGGAAAGAACTTGCCTTACTCTCTGCAGTCCTCCTCATGGCTACAGGGTGTTTGGCTGCTTCAGATCTGCTACCTGTGGGGATTGAACCAGTACTGCACTCTGGCTATGAGACTGTTTGAATGCCAGCTCTGTTTATGTAAATGAAAACTGGAATTAAAGTCATGTGTAGATCCCTGGGTGCCTCTTAATGTGACTAGTACAGGCCAGGATCCAAAATAGTCATGGTACCACAGGCACACAAGAGCAGACTTCCCCCTTAATGATGGGTTATATTTTGTTGGTTTTATATATGCCTCTACAATAACTATATAAAATACAAACTCTGAGCTTGCTTTTTAGAGGTGCAATAGACCTATCACATGTAAATTCATAGCTTGGAGACATGCCTGTGACGCTTGCTCGTTATCGATATGAAATGCCCTGTTTGCTTGTGGTCAGAGAAAACACACGTTCAAATAGCTTTTTGTTTCTACTAAAGCACTTCTTTAAATAATTTCTGGTTTAGCCTTCATTTTTATTTTTTATGTTCCAGCTTTGCAGGCAGGCTTCGAACTTAGATCACCCATGCACATCTTGAGAAATGGTGCGTCTGTCAGGGTATTTATAGTCCAGCTCTAAATGAACTATTTCGGGTTTTGCCATGGCTCCACACTCTTACTACTTATTTTACGACCTGTTGTGTCAGTTCCCATATCTACTGTGGCCAAAAAATAACCTTCTGACAATGTGTTATTAGCAGCTATGCACTAATAATAATAATAAATAGCAGAAATTATAGGTTTTATCTTTAAATATTCATGCACTAACAAGGTAGAAACTAATTTCAGAATTAATATGGGAATGTTTCAAGCAAATGTAAATAATTATACAGGCACACTATGTCAAAACATAAGTTCTTTTGGTACATGCATAATTTAGTTACAACCTGTTTTATTCATTGCTTTAATATTTTAAATACCAGAATTCTGAGTTTGTATGCCCACTCATTTTAACAAATAATTTGCTGAGGATTACCTCATATACTCTATGCTGATTAGTATCCAGAAAAAAATCAGGAACAACAGGTGCCAGTTTTGAACGTTAGTACTGTATTTCACACTGTTTTAAATGCAGAGGTTTCATACAAAGAAAATGAGGAAGAAGAATGCTTCTATAAAGATGAAAATGATCATATTTTGCTTTTTTAAATGAGAGGAAAGCAGGCCATAATGAAAAAATTGCATATCACAGAATTACTTTTTATCAGCCAACCTAACCCACACTTCATCATAAATTACAGCCCAGGTCATTGCTTCAGAAATAAAAGGAAAATTTTTTGGCTGTGGAACAAAGTGTCCTGGCTTACCTTGGTACATTGCCTCTTGGGAGCAACTGTTTCAAGAAATTTGTGGGTCAGGTTGAACTGGCTTTCACACAGTTATGGTTTTACTATGCTTGTGGAAATTAGCCCTATTAGGTCAGGATCTTAATAGACATTTTTGGTCAACTTTTCAGGATGGAGGTCTGATTTTTATAATAAAATAATAATTTCCACCTTAACTACATTTGACAAGTAAACATCTAAATGAGAACATAATAATTTGAAAATATGTCCTATGTTACACCATTAAGAATTTTGGCAAAGTAAGAGGTGTTCTGCAGGGAGAGCATTGCTATGCTGGTTTTTCTCAGGGTTCACATTAAAAAACAGAATTCTTGGCACTCTGGAGTAGGACATGAACCTATACTTACTCCATCAGTATGAATAAAAGGACATGAAACCCATGTCAGATGGGCTGATTAGAAAAGTTAAGTTACAGAAAAGCTAAAGTGCACATACGAAACAATTGTACCACTGCCTACTGGAAACTTGAAATGAGTTATTACTGATGAACCGCACTGAGAAACTAGCCAATGAAATTATCATGCAGCTTTAGCTGTACTCAAAAGACTAATTAAAGATTACTTGCTCATAATATATGAAGAGAAATACCATTGTATGCCATTGCAAATTGCACAACTGAGAAAAGAAAGGGTTAAAAAGACCAAGCAGCTCCTTAGTTGAGGGGAAAAGAAGGTAATAAAAGTCTTCATTTCTGTTATATCCAGGAGGGACATTTGTGTTTAGGATTGCATGAAATGAATATGCATAATATTTAGCTTTATTCTTGCCATTGTGTGCAGTGTATGCTGCCTCTGTATTTGCAAACCATATTTCCCACCTGAGACAAAGCACAATGGATACCACAGAAAGAAGGGAGTCAGTCTGGGCTTACCATTACATTTAGATCAGGAAATCCCATGATCCAATGCTTTTTTTTGCAGCCTCTTTGTGTCTTTCTACCAGGCAGCAAATTAAATTAAGCCAGGTAAAGAATTTGAAGGAAATCCTCTGCTCCTCTGGCACCAAGCTCAAGTTGCTGGCTGGGTCCAGGGAATGTTATGGGGATTGAAAGGGAACTTCCTTTGGAAGGTTTCCATCTACTTGTGTATCTGCATGTGTACAGATGGCGGGAGCTCTGGAGATCTCCAAATATTCGCTGATTCTCACACTAAGGCAGCTCTGCTGTGACTTGGCTCTCCTTAGGCTACATCTGGAGAGGGCAAGGTTTCTCTTGTACTGCCCTGAATGTCCATATTTCAGTAGGGTGCAAAATACATCCCTAGGTGAGCCCTGTGGTTCAGGTGGGGGAAGAAGCACTTTGGCAGAGGGAAGTCTTCTAAGTAACCTTTTAGATTGCCACAACCTTACTGCAAACGCCTGCAAGCTGGGGCATCCCATTGCAGGCGCAATACCACACTAATACAGCCACTGTGCCACCTGCTTCAGAGCACTGGGGATTTTATAAATCCACGGAGAGAGAATGAGCCTGTGTCCCCTAAAAAAACCCTTCTAATCCAACCAGGCAAAATCAACAGAGATTGCAGTGTTAACGGAATCAATTTTCTCCAAAGTTACACTGCTGGTCTACACAAAGGCAGAGAGAACTTAAAGAGTGGCTAAGACGATCCCACTTGCTTGTGCAAGCAAGAAGTGGCCACATTTACAACCCAGTCTATCAGAAATATATTATTGCCCTTACACTATTTAAGTAATAATATTTTGCCTACCTTTTAAGAAGCTGAGAAATTTGCAGCCAGATATTTCTGATATGGATAGCTAAATAATCAGATTAAAATTCTATCATTTTTTTATTTGAAAAATACACCTTTTCAAAAATTTTCAGAAGAGGTAATTGGTATAGTTTGGCAATTGTTGTGCAAGAAAGATGTACTCTGAAGAAACACGCCTTTCTTCTGATGGGATTATGCTATAAGGGACTAATGTTCCTTGCAGCTCACTTATGTGCTTACACACTCACTGTTTCCACAGGTAGGATGTCTGCAATCAAAAGCAAATAATGAAGTCACAATTCCATTCTTATTAAACAATGATATGTTCCTAATCGGTAAAATTGCCTTATTAAGAGTCCTCCATATCCTCCACTGGAAAGGAAGATGACCTTGTGAAAGCACATAGATACATTACACAAAAGGGCTCAATTTGTCTCCCTTTTCCTCACATATTTCAATGGAAAAATACAAACTGGCGTAATGAGGGTTATAAACTACCATTGCTCAAATCTGACTTTAAAATTTGGTTTATTTAGAACATCGAAATACACATGAAATTTAATCAGCATCTCAAGTCACATTATGTACTCTCTGTTCGACAAGAACCGACCACATAAATTAGCTGAACTGGGAGCTAGTCCCAGATCCATCCCTACTTGGCTACAGCACCTTTTGCTAGGAACTTCCAGCAGGGGAAGCTCTTAGCACATCAGTATCTTCACACTTTAGAAGAGAGCAAAGTTTAGTCAAGAGGGAGAAGTGGGTGGTGTGTGGAGGGGGGCAAAGGAAAGGAACAAAAAATCAACACTGTCATAAATAGTTGCATTAGAAAATTAGAGAAAAAGTATTATTCTGTACAGATGCCTTTTCTGCACCACCTTAGAAGTTTAAATCCCATATAAACATGTTATGTAAGAACAGGGAGACAGAGTATTTTTGTACAAAACTTTCTGGCTCACAATACTTCTTCTGTGAGGAAACCGCGTCCAGTTTGGGACTGACAGGCAGCCTACAAGCTTTGTGCTGGCACACTAATCCCTTGTCTGTGGGTTACTGAAAAACTGCTTGCATTTTTGTTCCCAGTTCACCTTGGTGAAAAAACCCAATTCCACATATGATAAATCCAGTGTCTGCAGAAAGGCAGTCACCTAATTGCACAGTGAAGCAGAAGAAAGCCTTGCAAATGGTATACAATTTTCAAAGTGTTCCAAGCCTTAGGCAAAAGCCTTTCAACTATGTCTAAAACTGAATGATAAAATATGTTGTACAAATTATCTGTGAACAGGAAACATGTGGTAGTGGCAGGGGACTGAAATGTAACACTTGTAAAGAAATGGGAACTGCCAGTCATTTATACCCTTTTACTTTTCTCTGTCACAAGTTCCGTCATATTTTTTTCACCATCAGTTGATGTTCAAGTTTATAATAAGATATTTATCACTAGGCCAATTGCAGCTTTGCAGCAAAAACAACAAAAATAATACCCCCATATGAAACTAAAGTTTTAGTTTTGTCCCTTTTTTCATACTTTTATAGAGTTTCTGTTTTATCGTTGTGAGGATGTGTGTGGATGGAATTTTGAAAGAGCTTCAGTACTGCAGAAATGCCTGGCATGCCAGTCATCTGCACTTAGACTAAAGTAATCATAAATTGACAAAACTTTCTCAAGCCCTGTCTATAAAACAGTATTAAAAATGAAATGGAGAGAACAAGAGGAATAAAAGGGAAATGCACAGTTACTGTTCAGCAGGAATTAAAGAAAAAAACCCCAACACCAAAACAACTGCTATTCTGAAAGCTTATTTCTGCTTCCTTGCTCTTAAAGTTCCTGCAGTAATGGTGTATCTTATATCTGCTGTTTTTTAAAGATGTAATCTGTATCACCAATACCAACCACTGTGCGCTGTGGTCCTTATTGATGGAATTTTTTATAGTTTACCTCCAGAAGAACACTTCAGCGGTGCTGGGAAGACAAAAAAAAACTTCCACGTTTTTTACTTCACCTTTCACAACAAAAAATGAGCAGTATCGCCAAGTTTCAAGACTTTGTTTGGCATAGTGAAACATGAGATTTAAATGTAGTGCTTAAAAATGCCACCTGTAAGCAGCTAGGAAAAAAAGATAAACCCACAAAACCTCCCAGGATTTTAACCATGGTGTTTTTTAGATAACTAGCTATATTTAGGTCTTAGTTCTTCAAGACATTAGAATATATAAATACATTGAAAAGTGTGTGAAAGTCCATCGACAAAGCAAGGTTCTTAAGTGACTCGCTGAATGACACCCTAACCCTCATTTAAGACTGTATTACTTGTCTGTGTACTGCTGTCCTAATTAGACCACATTAGGTGTCCTCGGTTTACTGTAGGAGCAGAACCATTCATGCCCATCGTGATAATATGGCTGGTGTAATTTGGTGAACTGGTGAACATGCAACATTAGTGTCTGTCAAATCAATTTCCTGCTGATACTTCCCGTTACGTATCCGACACATAAGCACTTGAGAAAATAATTAAAATTTTGATCGTATCTTAGATAAAAAGTCTTGCTTTCAAGTCCTGCTAAGAGAATCTTTCAGAAGGAAAAGAATTAAAGGTTTTGCAGCATTCTGAGAGACTAATGAAGAGGTTGTGTGATTTAAAGGTTAGCTCATTGGGTTGGGGCTCATTAACATAGCTAGGCAAACAATAAGGTGTTTTTTTTTGATTCAGTGATCAAACTGAAGCATTGGGGAAAATCTCAAGCAGATCTCTAAAAACAGTTTTGTGGTTAAAACAAAACCAAAGCAAAATAAAAAATGCTGTGATTTACTTCAATCAGTCTTTTTTTTTCCTTTTCTTTTTTTTCTTTTTCTTTTTTCTTTTTTCTTTTTCTTTGTTTGTTTCTTTTTCTTTTTCTTTTTTCTTTTTCTTTTTTTTTTCTTTTTTCTTCTTTTTCTTTTTCCTTCTTTTTCTTTTTTTTCTTTCTTTTTCTTTTTTCCTTTTTCTTTTTCTTTTTTTTTTCTCTTTTCTTTTCCCTTTTCTTTTTTCAAATTTGGGTCATTTTTCTTGAAAGAATTGAAATGGAAAATAGTATTTTAAATTGAAAAGGCTAGAAATTTTATTCTGAACTATTTTAGCACTTTTCAGAGGAAACATTTTCTTAAAAAATGTCACAATGAAATCTTTGCGAACAATTTTAATGCTTCCCTTATTTTCTATTTTCTGGTCAGAAAAATTTGCTGTTCAGAATTTGCAACTGGACTTGATCCCTATAGGTGCTGCTGTACTGCAAATCAGGAAAAACTCCACAGTCTCAGCCTCCAGTAGTCTAGGCCTGGGATCTCCTAGAGAACCTAGTGGCTGCTTTCCATGTGGCTTGTCTGGATTTGCTTTGCATGAAAACCAGGAAAGCATGAAGCAGTGATGGTGTCTAACTTTTACACTGAAGTATACCCAGACAGATCTGGGAAGCATTCATGGCTTCCCCACTATCAATATAAGCTTTGAAATACTAGGATTTTTGTTTAGTGACTTTATTATTTATGTGAAAAAATCCACTTAATGGGTTCTGAAATAAATGTACAGTTCTATTATTTGATACCTAGATGACTTCTGGTCAGTATCTTTATATTTATGGGATTTATTTTGCCTATCTGCACCATGGGAATAATAATAACTGCTCCCTTTGAACAGAGCTTTGAAATCTTTAGAAGAAAAATGCCATATAACTGTATTTGACTGTTCCAAATTATTTGTGCTTCTTCTCTTTCTTCTGCTAATTTCCATTTAGCTCCAGCATTTTGGAAAGAACAATAGAATCTCAGCTTCTGAAAACTTTCAGTTCTAACTGTTTTCCCATTGCCCTAGATCCAAGTTCCTAAAATTCTGGAAGAAAGATCCATTTAAAGCTATTAGACATAAAGGTATCATCTTTAGCTGAGCAAATGCATGAACCATAGAGTGCTGCAGCCTACCAGAATATTTGGACTCCTGCTGTGTTGCTGATCCTGTTCTGGCACCGTTCCTTCAGCGTCTGATGTTACTCGCTTCTTTTCTTTTTAAGGGTTGAGTAAGGGTGCATTGCTTTGGTACATCAGAGGCTGGAAACATCATGTAAATATCCTGAGTCAAATTTCACTCCCAAATACTCAAATGTGTCACCCCTTTCTATTCAAGGAAGTCCTTTCCTGTTAGTCCCAGAGTCAGCCACTTTGACAAAGAAGCATTACTAGAAAATGTTGGGATTTGGCCTCATGTTGGTGTTTTTCTGGAATGGTAGGCCTCTGAAAGCATGCTTGCTTCATGCATCCAGGTGCCAATCTGTAAGCCCAGTGGTGTGAACTTCTGCTCTAGTTGCCCAAACTCACTGGCTTCCCCTGTGCAATTCCAAAACCACTTGTTTGTCATTCCTTGCAGGAGCTGCTGCACATTAGCCACAATGAACTGCATCGTTGTCTGAGCCCAGGGTCCTTCTTAAGCCCCTCATTAAAACCCCAGGAACTGAAATACAAATTTGTCCTTCTTCTGGAAAAATGTTGTCTACTCTGGAGACATGGTATTGAACTTGTTGGTTCTTGGCTCTGACTTGTATGGATGTTTTTACACTCCTTACATCAGATTTCTAAGTCACTGGGGGAGTCCCCTGGGGAAGGGAGACAGAGAAAGCACTTGGTACTTTTTATATCTAACTTTATCCCTCAATGCACATGAACATATGAAACAACAGGTAGCCAAGTCATGTTCTTTCTTTGCAGGCAGTCTTTACTTGAAAACTATCATCTCCTAATGCTCCTAACTAATAATCTCAAAGTAATGACATCCCCAGTGCGAGACTGTCTTTTCTTTCTACAGAGGAATTTGACTGCTTTCAAGGGGAAAACCAGCGTTGTGTCATACAGGGATAAGCAACAGAAAAATCAGAACTCTCATACTGTGACACATGGACCAGTTGTGGTCTATGAATCACTTTTCAGCTATTATAATGGGCCACTGGGCTGTATGGTGTTGTCTCTTCACCTTGTTCCAGATGGCAAATGCCACTAAAAACCTTCTAAAAACTCTAAATACTTGCCTAATATCTCAATTACTGCAGTTGCTAGTGAGATGCTACGTGATCACAAATGGGAGAGAAACAGGTTCATGAGTCAACCTCTCTAATAAGATGTGTCATCACTATGATAAATCCCTGCATGGGGTGTCATGTGCCTGGTGAAGTGAAAAATATTATGAATCTATTTTCTGGGGTCCACAGGTGTGAGGAATTTCTGCCTACCCTGGTACCAGTGAAGATGGACTAATACAAAGTTCCTTCAGAAAACTATGGTTGTAAAAAATAGCTACTTTGAATCAGATTCTCTGAATAGACAGATAAAGTCTGTCTCTCAGACTCTGCTGAAGAAAAACAAAGTATGTGTGTCACTGGAAGGACATACCACTATAAAACAAAGACACAGACTTTTTATAAGAGTGTGCTATTGCTTTACCTTGCCTCCTTGTCAAAGTAAAAACAAGAAGCCCCACAGACCCCTGTGGGATCTGCTCTAGGCAGTTGTTGTGTGTTTCAGGCTATTCTAATAATGGACAGCCTACACTGCCATTATGTACTCCATCAACAGAAAATTGCTCTTTTGCAAGGTGGCAAATTGTCACTTTCCTCATTCACTACATATACCTGAAGTTTTGACCCAAACTATCTCAGCAACCTACAAGACTGTTGCTGTTTCTTTAAAGGTGAAAAAAACCCACTTAACAGCTAAATTAACAGGCCGAATTGTTGCTAATTCACTGTCTCAGAGGGGAGCTAAATTCAGACTCTCATGCTGTGGATACTATTTACTTTTCCTGGGTGCTTCTTTCAGTGCCTGGAATATCCTACTCTAACTTTAAGCAGCTTCTGTTGGCTGGTTCACACATTACAGCAGAAGAAAGGTCTTGCTTCAAACTCAATAGGAGACTGAAGTATTACAGGACTTTGAGAAAGAAAGGAAACTACAAAATGGGAAAGAGTATTGCTGCATAACCAGGAACCCCCACATGAATAAGATTAATTAATGTTTTCCCCAGCTTCTACCAACTGGCTTTGATAAATGACTAAATACATAATACCATTTGATTCAAGCTAAATTATGTGCTGTTTTCCAAATTCCGGCTTGAAAGAATGCTGCTCCTGAGAATGTTGCATGATGCAGTGGGCCAACATGTATTCACAATAATAACAATTTCCATTTTTATTAAGAATTTAATTTTGAAGTTTCCCAAAATGCTTCATAAAATCCATATATAAAGTATACAGCAGATTTGCTATCAACGGGAACAAGGCAGGGCAAGGAGGGTGAACTTTAGTAATAGGCTTCAGCAATTCCTACTTTACAGAAAATATATGTGGTCTTTAATGTTTACATAGGCAAGATATAGCATTAGTTCTTTAATGATCAAATCCAAAAAGGTCTAGTGGAAGAGAGCAAATTAAACTAAATCTATCTATTAGGAATGGAGAAGCTCCTTTAAAGTTGTTGCTTTGAGATCAGGAGCTTGTGGTCTTAAAGGAATATATATTCAGGCTTCAACCAGAAGGTTATGAGCTAATTTTTACACAAATTTTCCTGATAGGAACAGGTGAATTCTCAATCCTTTTGTTTTGCAATGTTGTACTGAAGGAAGAATAAAATGGGTGCAAGTGGATGGGTTTAGTCTTGAATAAAACTGAAGAGAATAGACACGTTTAGCTGCTGCTGTTTCAAGGCTCGGCCTCCAGCTTCTTGCTGAACCCATAAAGGGTGCAGTAAGTGGATATAAAAAATAGATATTCTTACTACCTTGGAAGTTTGGGGGGGAAAATACCCTATTTCTGTACCTTTCACTTGATTTCTTCAATTTCCACTAAGCACCCCAGAATATCTCCATGCTGTTCTGTTTTTCATCCACCATGTGAATGACCCAGGATGCCTGTCACATTCTCTCTGCCCATACAAGTGACCTGGGATCCCACCTCTCCTACACACACAGAGAACTTTCCTTTCAGATAATTTTGCCAGTGGGATTTCCTGTTTATTCAGACAAAATCTCACTGAAGTTAGAGCTTACATAAGAACCAAATACAAACCGGCACCAAGATAATACCTTCCTAAGAAACAAAGTATTCAGAGTGCTGAAGGGAATGAAGATCGCTTCATGTAGCACTTTATGGTTTCCTTCAGCCAGCTGTACACCAGAAAAAGGAAGAGAGTGCTGGGCTATAGGTATGATTCATCTAGCTTGACATAGACCTCCAACTGCTTGACTCCAGAGCTTTACCATTCCAACAGCAAAGTTGTCCTGCCAGGGATTTCGAAGGGACAAAATGCAAAAAGTAAGAGACCTAAGCCTTGTCCTGCCAATGCTGCGTTGAAACCCAAGCTGCAAGGTTATATTACACCTACTGATGGCATGATGCTCTCACACTTCCAATCAAACCCGTTATTTCTCGCTTGCCTGTTTTAAATACAGGTTGTGCACCACAGAGGATGGAGCAAGCCTGCTGTGCTCTGCCGCAGCAGTCCCCTCTGTGCTCTGCTGCATGCCAGTCCCCTCTGAGCAATCGTCCTATTTGCATCATCGCTATAACTGGTGTTATTTCCATTATGATATTTTCCCTCATTTCTACTGAGAGGGTTTATCAGAGCTCCCTTCAGAGTAAATCACCCCCCTGTAACTTCATGAGGTTTTAAAAATATAATTTAAAGTTAAAGTCTAGAATCAAATTGCTGTCTCCATCTTCTGCAAGGAAGCTGTCAATTAGAGACACCAGGTGGGAGCAAAGATCACTGAAACCAAAACTGAATCAAAACATGGATTTTTCTGCCTGCTGAGGAGCTGGCAAGCATGTTTGCTGTTCTTCAGTTGGCATAACTGATTTACTGTGAGGGAGAAGCTATTGCACTCTTAGAAGGTGAGAAAGTTTATACATTATATTGCCATACAGTGCTATCTCAGAGAACTAAAGTGAAGGTCTGAGGGAAACAGGGAGTACCAACAGTTCTCCAGTTTGCTAAACATAATGGTTTAATGCAAGACAGCTAGCAGAAGGCTCTGATTCTGTCCCCAAACAATATGCGATTTATACTGCAACCTGGCAAAACCAGTTCTCCTCTTAGGGTCTCTATTTTCCTTTCCAGAGCATTAGTTACACCAAGAAATCCCCAGTTTTGGTACCTGTCACAGCTTCCTCTGGGACAATGCAGTTTTGCAACAGTGCTTAAATAGTGTCTTAAAACCACATGCATGCAAAACCCAGCACAATGCGTTTGTTTCAGGTTTCCAAGCTGATAAAGATAAAATTGCAAATAGTCCAGAGCTATTGGCCTTAGTAATACCTTTGTAAAGGTTTTCAAACTCCCTTCCTAGCTCCTCTCTTGTGACAGTGAGAAAAAATGTGCTCTGATCACATCTATCTTCTTCTCTGTATCTACTCTCTTTTTCTCATGTGTGTTGACTAAGACTAGCTAAGAATCCAGTGTGCTGGTCTAATTCACCTAAATTACTTCTCTAGAAATCCTAATCCCCTTTCTTTTAGGCTGTAGCTTTTAGAAAACTCTACAAACTATTTGAGTCTAGATAGATCCTCTTTCATTGCACAGCCATTATTATCTTAACTCCATTGTTACTTGTCATTTTCTATTTTACAGATTCCTTTGAATATTACTGCAAATGTAGGAAGACTGATGTAATTTACATAAAGTGAAGTAAATCTATATTATTCAGATGCATGCCAGATATATGTAATATTTATATAAAAATAATGCAAATGTTTCCTAGATGTTGCCAATATGTTTATTACAATGTTAAAGTTTCTTTTCCTGGGAAGTGTACTGATAGAGCTGTGCTAGGGCTTAAAAGCTAGGAACAAAGCTTTGTCTGTAGAAAATAATAGAATAGGATAGGTAGACAACCAGATAGGCAGACTTACTAAACTAAGCTATCAATTGGGTATGCATAAACCAACAGCATAAATCAAGCAACAAAGGAAAGGGTCTAAATTTTTAGGCTCTGAATTGTTAGACTTGCATTGGGTCTCCTGAAGAGGAAAAAGAAGCCATCAGGTTACAAATCCTGAATCAAGCAATAACTCCACAGGATCAACAGCTATCAGTTACAGACAAATCATGGAAATGATGGCTCATATAAACCTTGAAGGAGAGAGCTCTCCCAGTACCTTTTGTGGAATGTGCTCATTCTAGAGGAAGAATGAAACTTTGGAGTCCTTTCTTATCCTGAGAGAGGAGAGGAATAACTACCTAATGCTGTTAATGATGCACTGTTGCCAGAACCCTAAATGTAATGTGTGTGGTGGGCTCCAGCAGCAAAATGAATATTTCACATTCATATGAACAGTAAAAGGTCTGTTAAGCAGTTACACCTGCTGATAACTTCAAGTGTTTTAATAGTTCCACTTGCTATATTGGGATGAATCACATGAGTGATGTTACCCACAGGCACGTTTAAAAGTATTGATCATAAGGGCATGCCATGTATTATTACACTAATTCATAAACTTGATCATTAGGAAGCTTCTTCAGAGATTCAAGCATAAGTGTTTTAAAACACAGCTAATGAGTGAACCTTAAAGCAAACCATTCTTTAAGTTTAAATGCATATACTTCTCTTGAGAAAAAAAAACAACAACCAACAAAAAATATTGATTGCACATTGATCATCCTCTTCCCTTCTTTACTGGTAAAAGCTTGCAAGTTCTTTGGAGCACCTGAAGATTGATGATATAGCCCCAGAAAGGCTATGACTATACTTGCGGTTCTTTCCTAAGCAAAATGGAGAGGCCTGCCCTGACATACATTATTTAGTATGGATGAAATGAGCTGGACATTACTTAGACTGATCTAGCGTTCATCCAGAGTCACAACGTTGGAGAAGTAGTAATCATGAGCATTGGTGCATGGAAAACTCGTTTATCACTACAGAACCACAAAAGAAAGAGCCCATTTGAATCTTATTTTCAAGTGTGCTTTGAAGCGCTAAGGTTAACAAATCCTTTAGTCACATACTGTACAGCCCTAATCGAAGCTTTTTCTACTTGGTCCTGCAGAGTGTGTCTTTTTGAATGAACCCCCTACAGAAATAAAAGGGACAGTGTAACTCTAAAACTGAACTTCTCTTTGAAACTGCTCTACCTGCTTCTGCGACAAGTAGTTCTACAATGACCGCAAATGACACAGATAATTTTCCTCTTTGTTCAGCGTGTATGTTTGATAGCTCTTTCTATATAGATTGTGACACCATCTTCTTGTTAGTATATGTTTTTTGCTCAGCAACCACCAAGAGCAAACTTATTAAAAAAAATATCATCAATTAAGAAGCACATTGACAGAAAGACAGCAGGGAAGGCACAGGCCTCCCTGAAATGATTTTCTGTTATTAATCGCACTAACTTTTACTTAGAAACAAATCCAAACCTCAAAAATATTTGTCAGATTAAATTTTTAAAACAATGTTCAATTGAATATGTTTTATAAGCTTTGTCTTGGCCAAGGCAGAGATAGTATTGCAAGAACTCTGTAGTAAAAATGTCATATTTAAATTTTCTCCACAGTTCATTGAGATCAAGAGGCCTGACTAGTATCTGAATGGTTGGGACTAAAGTCACAGAAAAACTCTCACTTGTCCTCTAGACTTCATTTCACTTTTAGTACTAAAAAGTCATTTGACCTCAATGATTTATTGCTTACCCTCTTCTTCTGTAACTAAGGATATTTAGCAAAGCAAATATCTTTAGAGAAAAAAAAACCAAACAACCACCACAACCACCAAAAAACTCCTAAATGTGCATTGGTCAAATTTTACATATATTTGAAATTACTGGCTGAGAGTGTCAGTAGTCCTTGCCTGGCATTATGTTACTTAACTTGTTCCTGAAGATGACCTCACACTGATTTTATATCAAACAAAATTTCACTTGATTAGCCATCCAGAGATACAGTGCCATGCTCTCCCTTTTTCCTTTCCTTTCCTTTCCTTTCCTTTCCTTTCCTTTCCTTTCCTTTCCTTTCCTTTCCTTTCCTTTCCTTTCCTTTCCTTTCCTTTCCTTTCCTTTCCTTTCCTTTCCTTTCCCTTTCCCTTTCCCTTTCCCTTTCCTTTTCCTTTCTTTCCTTTCTTCCCTTTCCCTTTCCTTTTCCTTTTCCCTTTCCCTTTCCTTTTCCCTTTCCCTTTCCTTTTCCTTTCCTTTTCCTTTCCTTTTCCTTTTCCTTTCTTTCCTTTCTTCCCTTTCCCTTTCCTTTTCCCTTTCCCTTTTCCTTTCCCTTTCCCTTTCCTTTTCCTTTTCCTTTCTTCCCTTTCTTCCCTTTCTTCCTTTTCCTTTTCCCTTTCCCTTTCCTTTTCCTTTCTTCCCTTTCTTCCTTTTCCTTTCCTTTCCTTTCCTTTCCTTTCCTTTCCTTTCCTTTCCTTTCCTTTCCTTTCCTTTCCTTTCCTTTCCTTTCCTTTCCTTTCCTTTCCTTTCCTTTCCTTTCCTTTCCTTTCCTTTCCTTTCCTTTCCTTTCCTTTCCTTCCCTTTCCTTCCCTTTCCTTCCCTTTCCTTCCCTTTTCCTTTCCTTTTCCTTTCCTTTTCCTTTCCTTTTCCTTTCCTTTTCCTTTCCTTTTCCTTCTTTTTCTCTGATGAAATAGAGATCTTTCTTTGAATTATTTATATACTTATTTGGCAGGTAGGTCAGGTGAAAAGAGCTCAGTATTTAGTGGGGAACTCTCAAGTCTCCATCTGTAATTCTGGGAAGATCAGTGCACATGTGTGTGTTAAGAAGCTTTTGGTCAGTCTTTCCACGTGTGTGAGACAATATGATGTCAACCAAGCTGACAGTCTCGACAGAAACACTTCAGTTGGGGGCTGTCTCATGGACTGATTTTGAGATCATGGGTGTGTTATCTGGGGAATCAAAAAACTCACTTCCATTACAGCTTTGCAAATTCCATGCTTCAGCATTTCATGATAAATAGGATGTCTGAGCCTTTGCACCCTGAAATGGTGCCATTTCACAAGTGGCAATGTAATTAATGTTAACTGTGAGTGTTTAGACTGTGCTCTGAACACACAAAAGTCTATATAGATGGTAAGTATCATTAAGTAATTTTGGAAGCATTTGTTTTCCCTGTGGTAGTCTTTGAAAATTAATTTCTTGGGGCACATTTTCAACAAACAATTTTTGGGACAGCTTGTTCAAAGAATAAACTGACCTAATCTTCAGAACTGATAAATCCTATAGATAAACTTATACTGAAAAGGAGCTTCTTGTTTCTAGAAGAGGAAAACAGTAGGTCTAACCATGTTCTGGGCAGGACCATAATGCTAGCATCTAAATAAAAAAAATGTGGAAAGAAATACTTTGTGAATTTTCATTCTACTTTCTTTTCAAGGCAGCAATATCCTCTGACAAAAAGACTGTGTCACCAACCTGCATTTCAGGGTTGAACAACCATAATAACATTTAAAGCCAGAAGAGGTTTTTTAGTCTTATCTCTTATTTATTATGCACCATTAAATTTCCCAGAGTTGTAGCTGTCCATTTACTGAGTCCAACAGATTGGGTTTCACTGAAATTGTGTCTCTCAAAGAGAACAGGTGATACCAGGGTGCTACCAATGTCCTGAGCCCTGCAATGTCAGATGATTAAATGTGTTATGCTCATGCATTCCTAGAAAAGGTGGGGGTAAACTCTACGTCCTGGCCCTCCTGAACTGTCTGGCTTGGTTCTTTGTTAAGTATATGGAAACTACTACCTTACATGTAGGCACATATATTTAAAATCCTAAGACCCATAACAATTTGAAGACAGTTCCCTGGGAATTCTATCTCTTATGCTGCAGAGACAAAAAAAAAAAAACCACTCTAAAACCCCAGCTAATACACATCGGTAGAAAAATTCTTTCCTTGCACCAAGTCTAACAATCTTAGCAAACCTAAGCATGGGAATATAATTGGTCAATTGATTAGTCCTTCCAGTCTTTTGGAGATGACTCTGCTTACCAGCATGAGATTTCATTGTATTTTATGTACTGATGTAAAGTTGAAGATGTCATGATGGCAATGCAAAACTTCTTGATCTTCTGTAAAGGAAGGAAATAATGAAAGAGTTTAACAGCTATCTGTTGACTAGTTCCAAAGATGAGAGGGTAAAAACATAGCCATATAATCAGAAAACACAGGCAGCTTTTCTAGTGGAAATGTTATTCAACATCAGCATTTTGAAGGCTCCAATATGAAATATTCCAGTCAATGGTGGCTGTACTTACACCTTGTAAGCTATTCCAATGTTTAATTACCTTCTCCACTAGGACACTGAGTTTTATTTCAAGGCTGTAGCTAATATCATCTTCCTGCTAATATATCTTTTAATATCTCTATTAGATTGAAAAGCCCCTCACCTGCTCCAGTATTGTTTCTGCCTTTATATACACAGTGTTCAAATTCTTTCTTATCTGCCTTTTTGATGAATTGAGTAGGTTGAGCTGCTTGACTTCTTATTGTAAGAGCTGTTTTTCAGCTCCTATCTATGTAAAGGAATCAGCTTTCCCTTTTTTTCCCCTTTTACTTCATTTTGCCTTTTTCATATAATCAGATATTTATTTAACCATTTTTACAAAGAATTGCAATAAGTGTGTTAGTGGCATTTTCAAGATCTATGTATTGGCAGCTGGTTTTGCTAGAATTTGTGGTTTTATACGCCTGTGATATTTATTATATTTACTTTTACATATGGTAATGCATACTGTGAAATAATACATGACAAATTGCTGCCATGGCTTTCACATATATATTTTCATTGTATAATAAAGCACACATACCGTGTGTGTAAGAATCTGGTGAGTTCATTGTATAACTGCACTGCTGCTGTCTCTTTGTAGAGTATCTAGTAATTCTGTGTGAGATACAAAATACTCAGTCATTGCTTTCTACTAAAGAATAGTTTCCAGGTTTATTTTAAAGGACTTGAAATCACAAATAAAAATCAGTAAGTAGACCTCATTGTATATTTAAAAGTCTACTATGTTTGTATTTTCAGTGGTCGCAGCCAAGATCCTGGAGATGTTTTCATGATTCAGGTGAGTAGGAAAGTAATTCAAGATGTGATTATTTTTGTAAACATTTGTAAACATTTATTTCCTGTTATAGAAGACTCATGATATCTCCCCAAATAAAATATCCATTGGTTCCCACTTTTTTTCTTCATTGTTTCTCAGCTATACAAATGATTACTTGAGACATTTAGAAAGCTTCAGAGATGTGTCACTCTTAAAATTTATGTATTAATTTGGTAATTATATAAAGTTATTAGCCTGGCTCTGGCCATTCTGTAGTGTAAATAGATATCACCTTTTAATTTTTTACCTAGGTAGAAAGAATGTAAGGAATAGTCAAATCAAAATTAAAGAAAAGCAGAATTGAGTAGCAATTCAGCTCTGAAGTTTTTATCTGACTACATGATATAAGCATTTATTAAAGCAGAAAGCAAATTACAGTCAGATTCTCTTTCACACTTCAAACAACTAAAAGCTTTTTCATATAGAGAACAGGCTACTGGCTCAGGGCTGAAACACAGGAAGAACTTTACTTTGTCCATCATTTTTCTTCATAGTGAAGAAATTATGAAAACTGTATTCTCAACTAGGTTACAAATCAGTCTGGATTTTTTAACATTAGAAGGAATCGTAGAATGACAGAATAGTTTGGGTTGGAAAGGACCTTAGATCATCTAGTTCCAACCCCTCCGCCATGAGCAGGGACACCTCCCACTAGATCAGGTTGCCCAAGGCCCTTAATCATCTAGAATATATACAAAAAAACCTTAACAGGCCAGTATTAATCTCTAGCACTATAGTCATGATCTCAGAAACTCACATCTGGTTTCTGCTTGCTTTTGCCAAAAGATCTGAGGCTGACATGGACAAGAGCAAGGTAGCTCACTCTAACCCCTCTATAGAACTTCTTGGATTTAGACTTTTTTCAGATTTCCATTACAATAAACTGGTTACTTGTTAATATAGTGCAGACAATGTGCATATGTGCTTGTGAATGATAACTCCAAAGCAAGTCTAACAGTTGTCAGGATGCCTGTGTTCTAGGGTAGCCACAAAACCACTATCACAATTACTAATAAAAAGCACTTTAGATTAAACCTCACCTACCAGGCTTGGTATACAATTGTTATTCCCAGTGATGAATTTTAAAGCTAATGTTGATTCAAATGTGTAGTTTTTTTTTTTTTTATTATATTTATCTTGCTTATAGAGAAGGAATTTGCTCATTAGAACAATATGGAAAAAGTAAATAACTTGATAAAACGCCGAGGGACACAGAGAAATATACAATATGAAATCCCTCACATGAAGAAGTTATTTTACTATTGCCATTTTCAGAAGGAAAAGGAAAAACACTCAAAAATACATATACAAGATTAGAATTACACATGAAATTTACAGAGAGGGTAAATTGCTCTGTTGTGCCGTAGAATTTCAACTCTTCTTCACAGATGGCATGCCTTGGGATAAGTTAAACTCAGAGCTCTGGCTAGTATAGATGACACCATTACATGAGTATCAGCCTTCATGTCGGTTCAAAGAGGACATCACTGAGTACAACATTATATTGTGTGATCAGAAAAATATAGTCTTGCTGTGTCCATGCAAATAAAAGCAAGACTAGATACAGCTTCATTGTATAAAATAATCACAAGGGATGGATAAAGAAAATAAATTCTGGCCTCAGCTCAACAGAAATTGTATTCAAAAACCTGTCTCAGTGCAATAAACATAAGCCTTGTCTCCAGCTTCTCAGCAATTAACTAGCCAAAAGTAAACCAATCTTTTAAGGCAGAAATTTTTGGAGGTTTAAAAAAACCTCACAAAAAAATATTCCAGGTTTCAGAGGCTACCGGCATAATGTGCCATCTGAGGTCGCACATTGATAGGCCCTGGTGTGATCAAAGAACTGAAAAGAAAAAACTATGTTAAATACATAGGAATGAGCTCCAATTACAAGCTGGAAATCCTTAAGCTTCACACAGCTTAAGCACAGCTGGAGACAGCTTTGCTGATCCTTACTTTAGGAGAAACATCACCAAGGTGGCTTGAACCAGAAATACAGGCTCTTCAGGTTCAGTTCCGTAGGCCTGGCAGCATGTAGTGTGTCAGGATGAAGCTTATGGAAGTGCCACAGAGAACTTAATTAGCCAATGTCATGCTGCTGATGTGAGATTCTGGTCTAAACCTGCTTCTACCAACTTGTCTGAAGGCTTCAACAGTCCTGCAGTTACCTACATCTGGTTTCTTAATTTATGCTCAAAACACAGTCATGCTATGCACAATTATATCCATATCATTAAGAGGGGGCTGGAAGT
Source organism: Psittacula echo (assembly GCF_963264785.1). Taxonomy (NCBI): domain Eukaryota; kingdom Metazoa; phylum Chordata; class Aves; order Psittaciformes; family Psittacidae; genus Psittacula; species Psittacula echo. The sequence goes on from NC_137736.1 coordinate 61,324,343, forward strand.
TACAAACTTTGCGCCCTTGGAAATGAGTTTCTGGAGTGAATAAAGGTATTTCTCTTGAGATGTCTTGCAACACACTCCAACATCACTGAGCACCCAAAAACAGAAGGTGCAGTTTCACATTCCCTCTTAGCTAGTGCAGATGCTGCTGAAAATTGCAGTCCTGATCTCCACAGCCTCCCTTGTTTTAGATTCTTATTCCCTGAATCTGTAGAAAACTAACTCCAAACTAAGATTGGCTGATCCAACCTATTTTTCATTACTGCCATATGGAAAATAGGAAAATGCCTGGTCTGACAAGAAGATGTCTAGAGGAGCAGGACAGACCTTCTGGGAATAACCAGTTAGGTCAAATTAAATACACAGCAATACTGCAGCCTTGCTATTCATATTCTTCCTTAAAAAATGAGCAATAATACAAGCTCATTTGTACATGCATCACAAAAAAAGACATTTTCAGTACAATAGCAAGTAACTAGTAGCTTAAGTGGCAGTGAAGGGTTTGAACTGTCCAATACAAATAAGTGGCCACAAGCAAATGCTGGATATGAATAAATTGTCTCATTTTATTGCATTTTATTTTGTTGTATTCTGTTTTATTTTATTATTTTATTTTATTTTATTTTATTTTATTTTATTTTATTTTATTTTATTTTATTTTATTCTATACTTTTTCCCCTCTGTGTAATAAGGGAAGCTTCCTTTCTCATCTAAAGGAGTCTCGCAGGGAGAACTTTCAAGTGCTGTCTTCTTACTAGTTGCATTCTCTCTGGTCTCCTAGTAAGTGAAGTCACCTGATCATCGAGTCTTGTCATGTTGAACCTGACTTTGTCATGAAGCAATTGGCTGAAGTGTTTCATGTTCAGACACTTTTGTTTATTTGAATGCATTCAATCACCTATGGGGATTTTTGTATCAATATCTGTTGCAGCTGGATAGAGATCTGAGGCTAATTCCATGTTTGTGTTTCAGGGTGATAATATATCTTAATATGGTAAATGATAATATCTGTGGGCTCAAGGGTTCTGAGGTGTTTCTGTTGCCCTATGGTCTTTCTTCATCAGCAGAAAAACCAAAGCCCTCACTAAAAGTTAAGGTGACTTTAAAGAAAAAAAGAATTTAGCAGTGTTTCTAAAACAGATTTAAATACAGAGGGCCTCCAAATAAAACTGGTCTAGCTGAAAATTATGAAGAATGTTGTGCTGAATATTGCAAAATCTTTTTTTCTTCCAAAAAAGCAATTACATTTGGATGCTGCCTGACATTCGACCACCAGATTATATTCCATTTTGTAAAATGCAAGGAATTTACATAGTTGGAAGGTTGTGCATAGAAGTCAATATTGTGTAATCTTGAAATGTTAACTTTTTCAAGCCATGTAGTCACTCTGTATGGAAAAGTAGGTGATATTTCTGCTCCAGTAACCTTCTCAAGACTCAGCAAATAGACTCTGCAGGGGTTAACCTGCAGGATGTCCATAACTGAGCAGAATTTCTCCTCATCCGTAGTGATGAAAAATCAGCAGAATTCTCCTCTTTTCATATGTAAGGGAGAGTGTGAAGCCTTTAAAAAAATGCATAAGGACAGAAGAAGCTGCAGTGCAATAGACTTCGTTATAATTTGTCCTCCTGTGCTGGATGAATATAGTGCTGAGTGACTGGCAGATATTTTAAGATCTACTTCTTCCTTTTTTTTTTTTTTTTTGATTAGAAGAAATTGTTCATAGCCTTCCTTGGTGTACAGCCCTTGATTTCTATCTGCTTAGGAACTCTGTATCAGAAAGCAACTTCTTTTTAATAAAGACTTTAGGGATAACTCACTTGTGAACAGGCTAACAATAACCTCTAAAGTTGTCTTAAAAGCACATTTTAATTTCTTTTATTTTACTAAAGTTTCTCTCAGATTAAATTCTCTGAGATCTCTTCTTATCTTAAAATTTTAGGTGACGTATATCTGTATATGCATGCACTGATGTTAAACTTATACTTCTTATGAAGAAACTTCATTCTCAACTTTGAAGTTGGATAGGAAACTCCAATTTGGAATGCTGGAGAGAACGTGCATTTGTAAGTAGCCATCCTTATTCCAGTTAACTTTAATCAAGTCTATCATGAAGCTTTTCCTATGCTATTATATTAGATTGTCATTATATTTACTGCTTCTGATACGGCTTCATTCCAGATTGGGACTCAGCTACTACAGAGACAGTCACACAGTAATTACTATTGTCCAAATATGCTTGGTTAGACTTAAACTATTGCACAGTGGCAGTGCAAAATGAAGAATAGATTCACTACCATATTCACAGATTTCTTGCTTCTCTGTAATTTCTATTTGCTAATCTCAAAAGTCTCATAAATGGTTATGAGCCAGAAAACTTATTCCAGGTGTGGATTATTTGCTATTTAGACACTTTCTACTTGCTTCTTTTTTTTAAAATAAAAAGTCTATCAACAAGAACAGAGAAACAAAGGCATCTGCTTTTGATGGCCAGTTATGTATTATAATTGTCTGAAGAAACTGATATATGAACCAGTGTTTTTCTAGGTCAAAAGAGCTTTGTCCAAGTATTTGTTGAATACTTATGAGTAACAAATATATTTGCAGAATTTAGAATTGCCTCTTGATTGATTTGTAAGCAAAAACAAAAGCAAAAAAAAAAAAAGGCTAAATTCACAATGAATATTATTTGCAATGAATAATTCAACCAGTACTAATTATTTAGCACCTGTAGAGGAAAGAGAAGGAAATAGATATGCTAATATGATGTTGCCTCTTTTCTGCCTAACTATCAGGTATTGATGTAGAGAAGGGCAAATGTCTGTCACAGAGCACACTTGCTGGCAGATGTGTTATCATCAAGAGAAGGGGATTTAATTTGCCAAAATTTTGCATCTATCTGTCTATCTAGGCATTTATACAGAAAGAATAACATAGGGTTAGCTATTGTCTCTATATATTTAATAAATCTGTTGTACATGAACTTTTTAGCATTACTTGACAACTCCAAAATACATGTGTTGACTGTGATATAACATAAGTTATACGTGATATAAGTATATAAAAATCATGTGCAGACATATTTTGTGTACCTGCTAGTACAAGAGATTAAGGGCCACACTTCTTCTGAAATGGTGAAACCAGAAGTTTTTAGGCATGTAAGTTAGGTTGATACACAAGATGAATCCTTATTTTTTTGAGTCATCATATTGTAGGTATTTAATATGTGTTTACATGTAGAACTATTATGCTTGCTTTATTTTAAATGCTGCGCTTAATAGCGCAATAAGAAGAAGAATATGAAATACAAACATCCCAATGAACTTAGGCAGGAATAAGCAATATTTTAAACATTTCTGATCTTTTACAGTGCCTTTATATAGTACATGTGTGTTGTGTAATTATCTGACAGCACATGTATACATTCTACTTTATAGACCTTAGTCTCTTCTGTGGTATAACACTGTATTCTGTAGAATGAGATAAAGTGTCAATAGTTATTTAAAAACTGCTGTGTTCATATAGACAATCAGTGGACCACACATGTCAGCGTACAGTCATTCAGTGGGCCACGTATAATGGTTGGCATAGGTATGGGTTGTTCCCTGATGTTTCTCAACATTTTGCACTCACACAGACCTGTGGCACACACTGTCACCAAAGTGGCATCAGAAGAGTAGTATCATTTTATTCTCTTTTATTAATAAAAGAATTGTTATTTAATCATTTTGCTTGAAATTTGGAGTTCTGCCATTGGCACCTTGTTTTGAGAAGTTCCATGTAGAGAGAGATCTAGGTTATAGACAAAAAGATCCTTGACTATTTACATCGCAATAAATATATAGTTTAAATAACGAGAAGCACAGAAATTTGTTTGCTCTGAATATCCCAGGAATTAATGTGCTGTGAAACCTGCAGTTATACTAACACACTGGGCTTTTGCCACTTTTCTGCTAAGCAGTTGAGAACTGTAGTGCAGTATTAAGATGCATCCAGTAGGATAATATATTCTAAACCAGAAGATTTTAATAGCAACATGTAGCTAAATAACCTAGCCAAATTTAGAAGATCTCTTTTTTTCTAACTGGAACATGAGATTTTGAAAACAGATGTGTGGAACTGAGAAAATTATTATAAATGCATGGGGGGGGTGTTGGAATTTGGATGTTATTAGGAATTATCTGAAAAATATAGACATGGGCTGTCAGCTTCCAGATAGGTCTACAGGACTCTATAGTCCTGTAGGTCTACAGTTACAATACCAGCAAGTTAGATGTAAACTTCAGCTGAGAAAATTCAAACTCTTTTAACGTAATTTTCAATGTTTACTTTTTTCCTCTCTAAGATTTGAAGCATTGAGAATAAAAATTGGCCCAGGTTCCTAGCTTTTTCCAACACAGGTTGAGTAATAGATAGCAAGCTATAAATGCACCACTTGTAATTCAGTGATCCTGTGCTGGTTTTTGCCAGTCCTTAGCAAATTCTGAGCTTCTCTAAATTAAACTGGATGGTTACGATTCCAAAGGGAAGACATAATGCTTGATGATTGCTGAAAAGCAGAGCTTGACAGCTGTGCCACCACTATGTTTTGTGCTTTGAGCTGTGGGGTTTTTGTGTGTTTTTGGTTGGTTGGTTGGTTGGTTTGGGGTTCTTTTTGTTGGTTTTTGTTTTTCATGGATCTCTCAATTTTCTGTTTTTACTTTTCTCTGGTATATCTTAACTGTGGACCATAAGGGAAGCTTTCCCATGATTTCAGATTTCAAAGCTACAGGTGGTCTGCAAGCATGGCACTTCAAAGAGTGTTTTGATTAAATGAAACAGTGTTTATGCAATATGGATCCCAGATCTTTGAACTTTTTTCAGATCAATTCAGCCAACAAAGATTCAATTAGGTGAGATCAGAAGACCCGCTTCCATCCTTTGTTTTCTTCTGTCATTCAGCTTTGTCTTTTCAAATAGCTTTAACACAAAACTGGGACCAATCATTTATTTTAATGAGGACCACAATCATAATGATGGTGGTGGTGATGATGGTCCTTGTACTAACAGCAATAAAACACATTTGCAGCTGGCAATAATGTTTGCTTAAAAAAAAAAAAAAAGGAAAAAAAAAGCCCCAAACCGACTAGTATAGCCCAAGTAGTATTTTAAGTGAATTAGCACATGTTGGCACAAGCTGGGTCTGTATCCGCTACTGAAGCTTATTTAACCGTATGTATCTTGTGGGTTTTGGTTTTTTCTTTTTTCCTTTTTTTCCTTTTTTTTTTTTTTTTGCCTTCAGTGAAAGAAAAACTGATCCTAACAGTTTTAAACTTGTTAATTCAAACCATATGTCATAAAGCCAGTCTCCATATGGTGCAACACCACCTTATATTTACAGGGTGCTGCTTTTCCAAACATTATTCTAAAAGCTTTATTTGCCCCAAATGTAATAGGAGGGACTGAGCTCCTGAATACAGCTTTTAAAATACCTCAAGTGTCTAAATCACATGCTGATATAGCAAAACCACACCGATTATTAAAAGCTAATTACAGCCCATTTTATTGGCAAAAATGTGCTAATCAAGTCCTTGACTGAGAGTGTATTCTTAAGAGAAAGAAAAGCATGCTGTCAATCCTCCATCTCCACACATGGCAATGAAAGACAGGTGTAGAAAAAATATCAATCACCTAGTGGAAAGATTTTTACTATTTGATCTTCCATAGTTGGCTGTTCAAAACCATGCTGGAATTAAGAGAGAAGAAGTAGCCTCTACCCTTTCTGTCTTTAGGCAGGGGGAGGAGGGGGTGAAAGGGGAAAATGCTCTGGATATCTGAAGCAAAACTGTAATTGAAATAAATGGAGGTTAAAGAGACTGTTGAGTTTGACTGATGTATTTTGTCTGTTTCTATCTACTTTTAATAGAAAATGTTGTGGAAATATCCTTAAAATGTCTGTCTTCATTATGGAAAAGCACATGGTGCTTTTGGGGAGATCTTTGAGGACCATTCTTTCTACAGCACTTTAGTCTTTTTGCTTCATTTCACTTTCTTTCTGGGGCACCAGAAGCTACCTACTTTCTTCCTCACTTACCCTAGTAACATCCCACTGTCCATGCTGACAAGCCCTAGAGAACAGGCAAATGCAACATAGACTTGATTTCCTCATCAAGCTTTCCCGGGGGAAAAAGCAGGAGATAAGGTAGGCTTACCTGATTGATAATCTGAAAAAGGACCTTCAGATGATACATGATTATCTAAACTTAGTTGCTTGATCTATGTAGGCAAGAGTTGCTATGTTGAAACACATGCCACCTAGAACTTTTTCTAGACCTGCTTTTTGTATCCAGTGACAAACAATATTCTGTTTTACAGAGTCTTATAGAGGAATGGTGTATGATATCAGTTTTTTCCCCACCTTGCCCAGTAGATGATCCATCCAGACCCTGTTTAATCTGTAAGGTTTTGTGTTGGAAAGAATCCCATATCATGTACATGCCTCAGTCTGAACTGAACCCTGCAGCCAGAGTTAAGATGCTGGATTGAAAGCATTATCACTCATCATTCTTCACATATGTAAGACTGTCTCACAATCAATCTCTCTTGGCTTACTTTTCTCTTTTTGTGCTTTATGGTTAAAGTGAGACTTTGTTGCTCCTGTAAGGAAGGTTCTTGGCTGTGTGATTTTTAAATCTTTATAGTATAACATCTTTTCAAAGAAGGACACACAAACCACAAACAAGCCTTAAACTATTGACACATGTGAAGTCAGATTCTCTGGTCACTTATACCACAATAACTAATCTACCATAGTGAATCTAGAATAGATCAATTGGCATCCAGGGAGTTACTTCTGGCTTCTCACTGTTGCAGCTGGAAGCAGAATTTGACCATAGAGAGAAACATTATTATTTAGCTCATTAATCACCAAGGAAACTTGCTAGCAGAACAATCCTACTGGTTTTCATTATTTCCTTGATAATCTTATTAGAAACAAAATTCTAAATTGCATGCAGAGAATTCAGTGGAAAGAAAACAGGCAGCACTTAACAAGCAGTCCAACCTATTTCCAGTCTAATAAGTTAATAACAACATTCTTACAGAAGCCCATGCAAATAAAAGCAAAATAACATTCTGAAATGAAAAAGAGGAAGAAAAACACATACACAAATGAATGAAGTAGTTCAGAGTATAATGCCATTGGTTACAAAAAAATTCTTATTGTTTTCAACAGTCTCCCACTTAGATTAAGCTACAAACCAATTAACCTATTCAGAGTACACAATGTTTTCTTAATACAATAGTCGTGAATGGATCAGTGTATGAATGATGCATTGTCTATCATCTGAATACATCCTGAAGAGAACGTACTCAAATACAGAAACTAAGCTTAAGATATAAACAAAAGATAAATATTAACATGTGCCTATTTTTTCAAAAGAAAATCAAAGAACCCACCATATGATGTAGTGCCACAGTTACTTGAAGATGACCTCTCATGAAGACCAAGAAACAGTAACATGCTATGATTTACGATGGTAGATTAGCTAGGCGATTATTGCAGTCACAAAAGGTGTCCTTTCTGATAACAGCTCAGTCAAGTTTCTCCTTGTGCAGTACACATTTTGCATGTAAGTTTTGTTAGTTTTGTTACCAGTGAAATTAAGAGGTTTGAAGCCTCTGCCACTACTAATAGAGAACAAATCAGCACAGAAATCTCCTATAAACTGCTCTGAATTATTTAAAATATCTATTTCAGACTGCTGCAGATTTTTCATATTTTCTTTTCTGGTCCTCCACTAATTTCAGGAATCTGCATTGCCTACTAAGCCACCAGGAACATAGCTTGATTCGAAACCCTGATGGCTTTTTTATTGGATTTTTTAAAAGAAAGTGGTATTTTTTTATATCATACTCAGACTTTACACTGTATTAGTTCTCTGCATGATACTTCTTTCTCGTATGAGCAAGCTTTAGTCCTTGAGAATGGACGGTAAAAATGCCAAAACCAGGCAAAAATGATCCTGGATTTCAGACCACTGAAGTGCAACATGAGACAGATGTGGTGACTTGCTGTCCCTAACACAGATTTCATTTGTGCACTTCAGCAAGTCACTTGATTTTTCAGAGTCTTGGCTACCTATTTGTGGACTAGGAATAATACTTTGCCATTTACTGAATGTTTTATGTATCTTCTCTATACAGTTGCAAGATAGTAGCTGGGTCTGCAGAGTGTCTGTTATGATGGAGTCTCAACTTTAGCTGGAGCCAGTAGGAGATCCTGGACTGCAAATAGTATCTGTAGCAATAGAAATAATAATAAACAGGGGAGAAGAAAGAACATTATCATTATGATTTACACATGGACTGTTTATCCTTAACTGTTACACATCCCATATGCCTTTTTGCTTTATCACACATGATGTTCCCTGAGTTCTGCATCCTTCGATCACAGCACTACTTTGAATTGAGGTATCTGATTGCTGGTCTGCGGGGAAAGAAACCTCATCTTGTCAAATGATTGGTATGAGGAAAGCGAGGCCATTTTCCCCCTCTCCCATTCAAGTAACCAAGCTTATACATCAGAAGGGGAAGAGAAGTTTAGATTTGTTGCAATAGCTATTTCAGACTCTGGAAAGATTAATGATATACTGCACTTCTGCCTCTTATATTTGCTATTGTGGCTGTATAAATTATATCCTTTATGAAAGCCAGCAACTTTGGTGCTTTACAGGGTAGTTATTGCAAAAGAAATGTCCAACTTAGGGGGGATAGTTTTGTCCCTCAGTTTGGCAAATGAGAGACTGGGGACAAGGAAACCTACAGCAGCTTATTACTGGATTCAGCTAGGGTTACTGCAGTCTTGTCAATGAGCAGAATTTACCAGATTTGCTGGGAAAGCTCTCCATGTAACATATCAGACTACAGTGCCCAATGCCCTTGTCAGTTAGATTTGCCTGTGCAAGCAACACTATTCTTCCTGTGCCTCTGGTCTATGAGGCAGGGACCAAGCACCTCAACAGTGTCCTCTTGTGCTGTGCCCAGCACAGCTGGCCCACAAAACACTGCTGTCTGCATGGGGCTCCAGGGCACCTCATGGTTTCATCTCTATGAGACACAGTCACAGCAAGACTTAAGGGTTGGAGCTGGGAGTTCCTGGGACAATGCAGCTCTTGCTGGCAAGTTGATAAATTGTCTCATAATAAGCTGAGTCATTTAGGTCATAGCAGGTTAACTGACCGTCAGCACTTATAATATAAATTACTTATATTGAATTGGCCCAGAGGCTTTAGCATTTGATAAATAATTAATAATAGAATAGAAATGAAATTGAGAGGTTGTAGACTACTATTTTTTGTTTCACATTTTCAACTGCTGTCCTTTTTTGTCCTTAATATGAATCCTCTGAAGTTGCAGTTATGGTTATTAATGATAGGGATAATAAAACATTAATCAAATCTTTACAACTTTAAATAAGAAACTGTGTCTCATTAAAGTATATAACAATCTTAAATGCAGTCTTACTTGTATGGCTTTTCTTTTCTCTTTTATTTCTTCTTTAATTTTAATTATATTTGTCTTTAAGAGTTTAAAATTTCATTTTGTATAAATGAATACACTTACATACCCATGTTCCAGCTCAGGCTTTAGCTTAAATTATCCTGATGTGTGGTATTCTAAAACAGTGAGAGAAACAGATTGGTGTGCTTAATGCTACAGTGACCTGTACAAGCAGCATAATATTTTACCAATACAGAAATCATTCTACATAGTCCGTCAAGTGAAACTATGGTTTTATGTAAGGATAACAAGGCGTTTGTTTATTCATTTTTAAAATAACATGATTTTTAAATAATCAAGATAAAAAGGTCACATATTTATTAATATGTAGCTCACTTCTCATTACTCTGGTAATATTATGCAACTGTTGCCTTTCAGCTGCCAGTTCTTTGCATTCATTTAATGTGCTCCCATATCCTTGTGTGTGTCAAATGTTACTATGCTTTTTGTTTTATTCAAGCTGAATATATTAACCTCTGCAGCACTTTTTAGAAGGCAATGCTTTTCCTCCAGAATCCAGACGGAAGAAGAACTAAAAAGGAAAAAAAAAAACAACCAAAAAAACGAATACCAATTCTACATGGCCACATCAGAAGCATATTTTTAAACTGACTTTCAAAGTTGTAAATTTTATATTGGAATACTGATAGTTATTAACTTAAATGCTTAAAGGCCCCCGCAAAAAAGAGGTATTTTGAGTCATTATTACTCATTCAGAGACCAACTTCTCTCTTTTTGACAAGGGATATACAGGCAAACACTGCATTTCCCTTAGTAATATGAACATTCCCTGACAACATTTTAGTAACCTTAATAAGTTAATGATTATATTATTTAACTGTTAGCTTATTTCCAACAGAGATGTTTATATTTCAGTGAGTCAAACATCTCAGCACTTAGTGCCGCTGATTTGTCATTTTTCTAAATCTAAAGGAAACGGCTTACACATGGACAGGCCTATTGGAAGGAGCTGATGTTTATGTTTCAGGAGTCACAACCTGCACATGGATTCACAGGGAGGTAAATGTATTGTATGTATAACTTCAGACAGAGTGATGTTGATGAACTTGTAGAAAAAGATGCTGAAAGTGAAGCATGTAGTGCAGGTAGAGTAATTCAGGTTGTATAATACTGGTAATTCTGTTGTAATTCTGGCGTAATTCATTGAAATTATGAATATAATTTTCCTTAACAAAACACGATATAAGACAACAGCAGTTGTGTTTGCTGTGATTCAACTGTAAAATGTTTGTTAAAAACATTTTTTAATCAACCATCTTAAAAGACATAGGCTTTGTAAACAGTTGGTAATAATACAAATTTAGGAGTCTAATAACCTAATTCACATTGGAGCTCATGTTGTCACAGACATATTAAGACTTTCTGGACTCATGGTGAATATTGCCAAGGTCACTGAAAGACTATATATTTCCTCAGTTCTGGAAGGGTTGTTGATAATGCAAGTAACTATTTTTAACTGTTTTTACAGGGGCAGTTAAACATCTCTTGAATATCTCTCTCCTCTCCTGATCTTTGTCATTTTGCTTAAGTAGAATTAGTGTTGCTGCAGTTTGAGTATCAGATACTAAACTTGAATAGCCAACTATATATGGTGCTTATATTTTTGGATTTAGGGGGGGAACAATTTGAAAATATCCTTTAACTCCTTTGTGACATGCTACAGAATTGAACACCATGATTTTTCACTAGGTCCAATATCTGACATCTGCTGCAAAATGACAGAGCAAGCTGCCAGCAGTCTAAGAGATGCTCAGATTGTGACAGAAAGACCAACCAGAGGAGATGTTTTGCTGGAATTGTTGCTCATCAACTCAGAGAAACTTAAAAGGTCATGGTAACCTGGGCTATAGTGATCATGTCCTGGTGAAATTCATGATCTTGAAGTATATAGGCCAGGTGAAAAGTATAGCTAAGACTTTAAATGTTATGAAAGCAAACTTTCAGTTGTTTCACAGACTAGCGGCTGCGATCCCTCAGGAAAATGCCCTCAGGAATAAAGGAGCAGAAGAGAGTTGACAGCTATTGAAAGATATCTTTCTTAGAGCACAAAAGCTCCAAGTTCCCATTTGCAAGAAATCAGGCAAGTAAGGCAGGACACCAGCATGTCTGAGTACGGTCCTCCTGGTCAAACTAAAGCACAAATGCATATACAGTGGAAGCAGGGACACAGATCTTGGTAAGAATATAGGGATGCTGCCCAGGATTACAGAGATGGGATCAGGAAAGCAAAGGCACTGCTAGAGCTAAATTTGGCAAGGAATGTGAAGAATAATGAGGGCTTCTGTATGGATAATCAGAAAAGGAGAAAAAAAGAAATTGTACCCCTCTGGTAAATGAGATGGGATCTTGTGACAACTGTCATGGAAAAAGCTCAATAACATTTTCGCCTCTATTTTCACTGGCAATTTCTCTTCCCACTCAAGTACCTGAGTCTCGAGGCAGGTACGAGGAGAATGGTCTCACCCATTGTAGAAAACTAGGTTTGTGACCATCTGAGACACCTGAACATATACAAGTCCATGGGACCCAATGAGAAACACCCAAAGGTCCTGAAGGAACTGGCAGATGTAGTCACTAAGCCACTTTCCATAATATAGGAAAGTCATGGCAGTCAGGTCATGTCACCAATAACTGAACAAAAAAAACCAATCACACCCATTTCTAAAAAGCATAAAAAGGGGAAGCCAGGGAACTACCCACAAGTCAGCCTTACCTTTGTCACTAGTAAGATCACAATGGAATGGATTCTTCTGAAAGCTATGTCAAAGCATATGGATGACATGGAGGTCATTAGAGATAGCCAACATAGTTTCACAATGGACAAATACTGACTGACTAATCTGGTGGCCTTGTGCAACAGAGTGACTGCATTGGCTGATAAAGGAAGAGCAATAGATATCATCCATCTTGATGACATCAGAAATTTTGTGAGGACTTTGACACGGTCCCACACAACATCCTTGTTGCTCAATTGGAGAGACATGGGTTTCATGGATGATCTATTCAATGGATAAGGAGTGGGCCAGATGGCCACATCCAAACAACTGCAGTCAATGGCTCAGTGTCCAACAGAGATCAGTAGCCAATGGTGAACCTCAGGGGTCTTTACTGGTCTGGTATTGTTCAATATCTTTATTAACAGACAGTGGAATGCACCCTCATCAAGTTTGCAGATGACACCAAACTGAGTGGTGTGGTTGATGCGCTTGAGTGAAGGGATGTCATTCAGTGCAAGCTTGAAGAGTGGACCAATGTAAACCTCATGGAGTTTAACAAGGCCAAATACAAGGTGCTGTACCTGGATCAGGGCAATCACCAGTAGCAGCACAGACAAAGTGATGTATTTCTTGAGAGCAACCCTGCAGAGAAAGACCTGGGAATACTGGTAGATGAAAAATTGAACATGAACCAGCATTGTGGGCCTGCAGTCCACAAAAACAGTCGTATCCTGGGCTGCACAAAAGGACGCGTGGCTGGCAGTTTGAGGGAGGTGATTGCTCACGCTCTATTCTCTCCACCTTGAATATTGCATTCAGCTCTGGGGTACCTAGTATAAGAAACATATCGACCTGTTAGAATGGGTCGAGAGGAGAGCCAACAAACAAGTCAGAAGGCTGGAATACCTTTCCTCTGAAGAAAGAGTCAGGGTTGTTCATCCTGGAGAAGAAAAGGCTCTAGGGAGTTCTTATTGCAGCCTTTCAATATTTAGAGAAGGCTTACAACAAAAATGGAGAGAGACATTTTAACAGGACTTGTAGTAATAAGGCAAAAGGTAATGGTTTTAAACTGAAAGATATTAGATTTAGATTAGATAAGGAAGAAATTATTTACTAGGAGGGAGTGAGACACTGGAACAGGTTGTCTAAAGAAGCTGTGGATGGCCCATCATTAGAAATGTTCAAGGCCAGGCTGGATGTGGCTTTGGGAAACCTGATCTACTGAAAGACGTCTCTGCCCATGGCAGAGGTGGTGGAACCAGATGATCTTTAAGGTCCCTTCCAACTTAAATCATTCCGTGATTTACAATTCTATGATCTTCTTGTAGTACATCATATACTTTCGGAAAAAATCAGACTTGACTGAAAGCTGCAGAGTACAGCAAAATATACCACATCCTTTGTAATTTTTTTTCCATTGATAAATTAAGTGTTAAAGAAATATGCCTTCCTACCCACTCGAACTCAAGGGAATTTGACTCTCAGTGCCTAGAGCTTCTCTTGCCTTTTGATGACATTTCTTGAAGAAATGCAGAGATTTATTCAGAGACAAGTGGTAAAAGGCCTCCAGACATTGATCTTGATGTATGCCTAAATACAGAAGAAAAAGTATGGATTTAGCAGGTGTCTTTCTTTTTCAGGAGGCAGATACTGACCACAGCCATACAGCGAGTGAAACCTGGTTAAGCAACAGCAGGCACCCATTTCTGATGGTATAGATAATTGTGATTTTCAATATAGATAGGAAGTTATCTATTTTGGTGCTTGAACAGTTACAAACTGTGTACTCTAGTGGACGAGAATGTGCAGGCGAGAGTGTCAACATGTGGCTGAGCTGCTTTTTAAATATAAAATAATTACTAAAATACAGTAGGTATTATGCATTATGTATATATACTAATAGTATAAAGGAACAGAACTAACATTAAAACTACTAAAATGGGTTAAAAAAACCAGAACCCCGATACTTTATATTTAATTAGAGCAGATAGAATAAAATATACATTAAAATTAGTAAATTTTTTCTTTTCTTTTTTGTAGGACTTACAGGTGCTATTGCTCTTAATTGTTCAAGAATTGATGCTAAAAACTATATTAATATTTCTGAGCTACACAGAATCTAGTTTAGTGATTTTATTAAGAGAGATTTTTTCTAACTTCTACAAGGCTGTCTTAAGTCTGATGTTTAAGCCATTATGTTTCTTGTATTGCTGACAGTTCATAGAAACACTAAAGCAAAAAACCCTGCATTCAGATCTTGGTTTAAAATTAGGCAGATGTAGAGTAAACATGAAATAAAAATGGTAGTTTGTATGGTAGCTTAGAATATGCAGGGAAGCAGCATTTAGAGCAAGAGAATGCTGTTCTGGCTTTCAAAATAGCTGATGTGAAACATGACATTTGCAGTGGTTGTGAAATTAGTAGCTCTGGTAATGACAGGAAACAGTGTGGCCCAAAGTTTGCTGTGATTTCCGCCTTGGTCTGTGCTTATTTCTCTTCCCTGTAAGGAAGGAGGTAGCCTCTAAAGGTTTCTGGAGGCAAACTCTGCCTGTCTAGTCAAGCCATATGAATGAGCTGGTCAGGCCTCTTTCAGAAGCCTTTCTGAGCACTTCTCAAGAGTTTTTTTCTTCATCTTTCAGTTGCCTGTGGGAGTAACATAGAGTGCTAAATTTAGTAAATTTTACCAACTTACCAATTTTAAGCACAAACCACACAGCTCCATCAGGCTGACTGATCCCATCTTCCCCAATGATTTTCAAAGCAGTTGTTAATAAGTATGCATTTAATTTGGTTGACCAGAGATTTTGTGATACCCACAAAATGCGAATGGAGGAAGAGAATGAGGTCCACAGATTCCTTTTAGATTCCAATGATCTAGGGGCTGCAGAATAGAAAATCTGTTAGGGTACACCTACTCCTTACTACTTTCTCTTAAGCACTCATGGTAAATTAGAGGGCAATACTGATAAGCACCAAAAATTAATTAGAGCAAAAGGCTAATTGAGCATTATCAAATTCTGCTAAAAGTAAATCAAGTGCCAACATTGTTGTCATCTTGAAAATTAAGTGAGGTGGCTGTGTAGTGGATGTGAAGTCTAAGTGTATGAGACAAAAGGATCATTAGTATTAATGCCTATCATTTATTTTGCATATGCAGTGAAATATCACAGTCAGGATGAGGGTTCCATTTACTTGGCAAAGTACAGATACAAATGAAAACGTAATTGCTGATGTAAAGACATTTTGGATTTAGGCCAGCAGGAATCCTGAAAAAACTCAATCAAGTCCTAAAAATTTTACTCATGTGAGTAGCCCTAGAGACATGAACAGGTGATTCATCTACAGAAGGAATCAAGAAAAGAGTATGTGCAGAACCAAAGTACAATATACAGCAAAAGACAAGTTGTGATTCACAAGCAGGAGGAAAAAACTGAGGATAATGGAATAAGAGGCTTGTTTCAAAAAAAGTAAGCCACCTGCTTTTGCAAAGAATCTAGCATTAAGCCTTCTCCTTACCTACCCTGCACTCAAATCCTGAACTGAAATATAACTTATAACCTGTGTATGCACTATCCCAAAGGTGAGTTTCTTTCAGCAGAACAGACTTCCAAATCTTTCAGGTCTCCACTGGGTTATGAACAGCCCTGGAACCACAGAATAACAGGGACCACAAAAGGATGAACCAGGTGATTTTTAGAGGTCCCTTCCAATTTGGGCTGTTCCATTATTCCTCATGGTGCAAGTGGTCCAACCCCACCAATAAACTCGCTCTGGTTTATCCAGGTTTTTTTTTTACTGTCTCCTAATACACTTCAGAATGGTCATTTGTACCTACCTAACTCTTTACAGCAAAAGGCTGTGTAAGTATGAACCCTCACAAAAGACCAACTGAAGTTAAAAATTCAGTAATATTCTTGCATCATCATTCTGAATGACATTCAGCAGGCAGATGGCCCCACTATCCTTAGACAGCGCAACATATAAGTAAACCCTGGTACAGAACTGGTGCCTTTGGAAGTCAAGGTAACTTCCTGACTCTTTAATGGGTATCCACTGCTGTTTATGTCCAACTAAATAGTACTGGGTGCTCACAGAAGCATTTCTTCATGTAAAAGTGAAGAAATTACAGTGCAATTGAATACATAAAGAAAATGTGTTGAGAAGATGACAATTTCAAGCACTTGAAAGTCAGGAAATAATGTTTCCTGTAGTAACATTATCTCAGCCATACTGTCTATTTTATGACATACTCATATTTTACCACATTTAAAGGTAAGATGTATACTTAAAGGAAAAGCAGGAATATAAAAGACTGCACTAAGAAAGTAACCTTTCCCATATAGCAGTTTTTAAAAGCTTAAAAGACTAACTTTAATGTGCAACTTATTTAAGTTTTTGTCCTTAATATCCATTATAGGAAAAAGAAAAAAAAATGCAAGACTGTCCTGGTTTCAGCAGTAGCAGTCATTTTTCCTACTTCTTAGTAGCTAGTGCAGCACTGTTTTTTTGACTTTCAACCTGGGGATAATACTGATAAAACCAATGTTTTCAGTTGCTGGTCAGAATGTTTACTCTGACCAAGGACTTTGTGAGTCTTATGCTCTGCCAGGGAGGAGGGGAAGCTGCGAGGAAGCAGAGAGAGGACACCTGACCCAAACTTGCCAAAGAGGTATTCCATACCAAAGCACGTCATGCCCAGGATGTAGAACTGAGAGTTCCTGGAAGGGCTAGATCACTGCTGGGTGGAGGTGAGGTACCGGTCGGTGAGGTGTTGTATTCTCTCCCCTTGTTATTTCCTCTATCATTATTATTGGTGGTATCAGTAGTGGTTTGTGTTATACCTTAGTTACTGGACTGTTCTTATCTCAGCCCGTGGGAGTTGTATTCTTTCAATTCTCCTTCCCATCCCTCCAGGAGTGGGGGCAAGAAAGGGTGGGGTGAAGTAGACTGCGTGGTTCTAATTTACAGCCTGGGCTTAAACCACGACAAAGTAATTTCCAATGTTTATGCTGCAGATATAGATGGCAACTGCCCTCCTGTAATTACACAGGTTTTGAAACTTAAAAAAGTAATTTTCAGGAAAAAGAAAGAAATTCCTATCAGGTTAAAAAATATATATCCAAACATATACAGCCATATAAATTATATTGAGAAATGCAAAAATACTAGACAAGATATTTCTGAAATTACTGGTATTGAAATGACAGAGGGATGTGAGACAACAAGAGTGTTTTGTCAGTACCTAAAAAAAATAACCAGACCAATGTAAATCACTACAAATGTCATTTAGGGTGACTGATGTCAAGCAAAGTCATGAACGGGATAGACAGAGCTACAATTAGGAAAGAGGCAAAAGGCAGCAGCCCAATAAGAGTCAATGTGGCTTTATATAAAAAAGGTCATGTCACAGAAATTTGATACAACTGTCTGATGAGATTTCAATCTTGTTTGACCAACATTATTGCATTTTCAAAACAGACCTATCTAAAATATTTCCCTTGGTGCACTATACAAAGTAAACTCATTAATCACTTACAAGGGACAAGATCAGAAAAAGTAATTGTAGATGGAGAATGAATCACCTGGTAATTTCAATACTGAAAGGAGTTGCAACAGGACTACCCTTGACCCAGGCCTATTCAGTAGTTTTAATAGTTACCTGGAAATAAATATAGTGTTCTTGATGGCAAATCTTCAGATAATCTGAGCAGCTGTGGCATGTTAACAAGGAGAAATTCTAGCAAGTGATCTGTATTGCACAATCAGACAGTATTACTTACACAGAATTAGTGCTTTTCTGTTAAATGAAAGGTCACACATTTGGAAAAACAAAAAGGTAGGTCACATTTCAGGATAAGGAAGTTTTATTTGAAAAATAATAATAATTAAAAAAGCCCACACCAAAACCCAGTGAACTGAAAGAGGACACAGTTGGCAAGGTAGAGAGCCAGCTAAATATGAAAGGCCTGAAGACAAACACAATCCTAAGAAGTAAAGGCAGAGGAATCTAGTGCAATTTTACCCAACTGTAGATTAAATATCAGAAATACTGACTCCATTGTGGAGTTTCCACATAAGATAGAAATGGTAAAGAAAGCAGCAAGAATGACTGACAGTCTAGAAATCTAACATGCAATGGTTGCTTTAAGAAGCCCAGAAGAGGGCTTAGCCTAGCCATCCAATGTTTGGGAGTTTAAACACCTAAAGTATAGGGCTTAGATCAGGTGAGGAACATTAAATTAAGCCTCATAGATTTCTTCTAGGCTTTTATTCCATCCAGTAAAAAGCTTGCTATGCACTTTTTGTTGGAAGCATAAATTTGTAATTTGAATACTGGACATTCACTTTCAGTGTCTGACATCCCAGTCTGATACTTTTCACCGTGTACCATCCAAAACTGAGACCAGAATGACAGAAAAAGCTCTCAAAGGAAGATTTCATGAAACCATTTGTAGACAGGGAGATTAGATATGACTTTTTTTTCTCACTCTTTCTTCATTTCTCTGGGTTTTGTGCTTTTTTTAATCATCATGCTGCCTAAGAAACTTAGATATGAGAACAGAAGCTATTGTAGACTTTAAAGACTGATTTATATTCTTACTTTTCCTTGGAACAGGTTTTATTGGTTAAATTTTCCCTTTTTTTTTAATTTTTAAAATGTTTTGCTATTGTTGCCTGTTAGCTGTTATCAGTCAGAAAAGCGTTCTACATGCTTTGGTCATGAGAGTCCACTTAATGTCTGGAAGGGGGCAGTCTTTTGTGAAATAAAGTATTTTTGTCACACTTGCAAGTTCTGAGAATAAATGTTTTCTTGAAATCCAGGAGAGAAGTCCATTAGGATTGAACAGTAGAAGAAGGAAGAAATCCATTTAAAATCTACATTTGATTATTTTTTCCAAGTCTTATTCCTGCATAACAGATTTGTACAAATTTGCAGCCACTATATTTGGATATATTTTTTTTTTTTAGCTAGTTCAAAATTTTCTATTTAAATTTTAGCTTTAAAATGGCATAGCCAGCTCAGGAGACAGTCTTTAATACAAAGAAAAGTACAAAAAAGACTGAACACTATTATGGAATAAAATGAAAGGAAGAAAGTATTAAGGGGTGAAGGAGGTGTTATTGATGTGGAAAATGAAATGGAGACCCTTTTCCAAAGACTGCTTAAAAGAACTGTCCTTACAGTGCCTTCCTGCCATTTTCTCCATTTCCCCAAAGATTTTGTAGGTAAAACCCTGTATTGTAGGTGTTTTTCTACCCATGAAATATTCATCAGCTCTGCAGTCTTCACTTAAAGAAGGAGCCAATAAAAGAAAAATACTTTAGATATTCTTATAAGAAGAAATTCAGTGCTGCCTAACTTCAAAAAATTAGGTGCATTTGAGAGAGAGAACTATGTCACAATCTTCAATATATTAGCTCTCTCCCTATAAATCTGTAGCTAATGATGTAATGTGTAACATGAAAATCATATTGGATTTATATTCAGTTCCATTAGGAATATGACCTTTTCTCATTTGGAGCAACATCGGTGCTATTTTTTGCCTGAAATGGGGCAATCTAAACAGAGCAGCTTCTGAATCATAGGAACAATGACTGATGGCAATTTCAGAAATAGTCTGTAAGTGGATTGCTGGTTATTTGAAATGGATTAAAATTTTGTGTGAAAATCTTGTGCGAAACCTTTGTCTAGTGATGAAATGTGGAATCACACAGACTGAAATGTACCAAATGTGTTCATTGCATCTTCATCATTGCTACAATAATAATGGCAAATCCTCCAAATAAAGAAATTATCATATTTATAAAATGTGGTTTTTAATTGAAAGTGATTGTTTTCTGAAATATCTCTAAAATATATTGGAAAATGAAACCAAACCTCTAAAAGATACTGGAAAATGAAGCCAAATACTGTTATTTCAGCTCAAAGTGTGATATTCAATGCATCTTCAGAAATGTCCCATTTACCATAGAATCATAGGGTTGGAAAGGACCTTAAGATCATCAAGTTCCAACCAACCTGCCGTGGGCAGGGACACCTCACACTAGGTCATGTCACCCAAGGCCCTGTCCAACCTGGCCTTGAACACTGCCAGGGATGGAGCATTTATCACTCCTTCTGGCAATCTGTTCCAGTGCATCACCACCCTCACAGTAAAGAATTTCTTCCTTACATCTAACCTGAACTTCTCCAGTTTGAACCCATTATCCCTTGTCTTATCACTTACCATGATGGAAACAATGTTCATAGGGAAAATCATTGTAGCCCAAGTAAGTTCATAATGTCAGGACATGGATGGCGACTAAGAAGCAGAAGCGCAGGGCTCCTCACAGGTAAATCTATGAAAGAACTTTCCAAGATTGCAGGAGGGCAGAACTAAAAATTCCCCACCTGAAGAAGAATGAGCAATGGGGAAGAGCCCCCTGCAGTGGTGTTTACAGGGGCTACTTGTTCAGAACCTCTGTACTTTTAACTTGGACAAGGTGGCACAAGACATACAAGACTGGCATGTGAAGATATGTTCAGTCATATCCCACTGAATTGTCTGGGATTGCTTTCTCGTGATTTCTTTCACCAAGCTCTTTTGAGAAAGGTTAGTTCATCAAGTACAGATTATCACAGATCATCAAATTCATTTGGTGAGACCATTTATGAATGCATACTTGGGGTTTTCTTATAAACTAAAAATGAAAGAGAATTGTGAAGGTATCAGTGCAAAACCTGATTTCTTGTCAAAGTACAAATACATGAAAATGGAAAAAAAAAGATAAAAGTTTAGCTAAAAAAGAAAAATAATTAAATCTCAGACTAATTTTGAAACTATTTTTGGTTCTTTTTGAAACTGCAGTTTTGTTGTCTAACACTGAATTGCCACCAAGTTGTCAGGCTGAGCTGCCTGTTCCATGATGGATGTTGATGATTGGTTCCGATGCCTCATTGTGGTGAGGCATTTGAAGTGCAGTTCCCCTGAAACACCTCAATGACATTTGTAAATCACTCTCTGGGTTTTGATCATAAGACTTAAGTTTTCTTTATGCCATTTGTGATGCGAATTTAAAGTACCTACATTAAAAAGGAAAAAAATAATCAAATGTCTTCATTCATGTGCTAAGATTCTTAGGTAATGTGTGATGATGGTTTATATCTGCTTGTAGCCTGCCCTTCCTGTGCAGGTAAATGGAGGAAAATAAGGCTTAATTTAGTCAGAAGAAGACTAAAGTGATACATGTAGGTGGAGAGAAACATCAAGGTAATATGTTTTGCCAAAATGTGTGAGACTCCTTTGTGTGAGCTATGTTTGCAAAATTCATTTTGAGCTACCATTAGGGCAGGAATGTTTTCTTCACCAAATGCTGGTCAGCTTAAGTATGAGAAATCCTCAGGTTGGTATGCCTTTCCTACTCTTCCCACTGAATATAGAGAAAATCTCTAAGACTTACTTTCATTAGATATTTGCCTTCAGAAGGTTTCAGTTCAGTGACAGGAATCTGATCTATTCTTCTGTGAATGTTAAACTAGAAGTTTTGATTTTCAAGATATAAGGAAGATTCATTTTAGAAAGGCGATTTAATATACATTTTTGTAAAAGATTGAAATGAAAACCAATTTGAGTTGACTGGGACATTTGATTCTATCTGAAATATTATTTATGGCTTTAGCTATCTAGCTTTGGTAAAAGATACTTTTTTCATAAACTAAGGAAATTTTAGTGGAATAGCCTGAATGTTTTCAACTTCTTTCAGATTGCTTAGAAGTAATTAGAGATCTTTACCATCTTTCTTACAATGCATTAAAATCTCCAACTGAGAAACTGTATTCACTGCCATGGCTTCTACTGAGTTGTAGGTGACAGGAAATTCATGTATCAGAGCCTGGGAGAGGCATTCTTACACAGGGTACTAAAAAGTATCTTCCAGGGCTTATAATTATCTTAAAAAGGGGAAAAACCACACCTTTTAATTTTGCTGAAATCTCACTGTTTAACCGTGACACTTTTCTTCTCTTCCCAGTTTCTCACACCCTCACTGGAGACAGTACTTTGGGCCCTCACTATGCCACTACCTGATGGCTGGTATTTGAGTCTGAGTCTTTTCTGCACTGGGACAGAGGTTAGATCCTCAAGGAGTTAGTGAGATGTGTTTGGGATGAGGGGGTGGTCGCAGCCTAGCAATAAGGAACAAAGAAGTTTAGGTTACAGATGAACCATGAAGCTGCCTGAGCCCAAGTGAGGTTTTGGTTTGGAGCAGAAACTTTTGAACACTGCAGTGAAGGTTCTCCCCCACATATTTTTGCCATGAGTGATCTAAGTAAATTTTAGTCTTGCCGTAAGTCTGCCCCATAAGAATTTTCAATCATTTTATAAACCAAGAATAAGACAGTAAGACCCACGTAAGAACACAAATATCTGTTATTTGCAAATCCTTCTAAAATTACAGAAGAAGTTTTAGATGGAAATTATTCTGAATTACTGATGAAAATAAAATAATTTAGATTTATGAAAAGTTACTGCTGTGAGAAATCTACAGAATTAAAAAAAAAAACACAACAAAAAACCAAAACCCAAATAAACCTTCAATAAACCTTCTTTTGCTCATGTAATGTTCATTGAAAGAAAAATACCCTACTGATTCATATTTTGCACTTCATCCAGTACCATTATACTTTCAATAGAAGTCTTTGTAACTACATACCTTGGCAACAACTACTTTAGGGAAATGAAGTCTGTTACTAAAATATGTTCCACATTAAAAACCAACCAACCAAACAAACAAAATATCCAAACAAACAAACAAACAAAACCCCAAATAACCCAACCCCCCACAAAAAAAAAAGCAGTGGGCTTTTTTTCTCCCCATTTCTTTTTTGTGTTCTTCTATATATTTTATCAAGGTAAGTTCTCCTCTGAACTCACTGTGCAGGACGTCTTCCTTTTCAGAACATTTGTGTGTAGTAGATGATAAGGCAGAATGCATGCAGCTATTTCAGATCCCTAAAAAAAAAATCATGATTATATAGCACCACGATAGGCTTCTTAGTATACAAAGGGTTACCATACATCATTAAAAGAATGAGCAAGCTTTTGATTTTAATTGTAATTGTAATCCTCTCTACTGAAGCCTCAAATACATCGTTTGAAATCTAGTGGAGATGTGAGTTTTCACTGCAGCCACTTTACGTTTGTGATACATTAAAAGGTGTAATCCAACTGAAATGTAAATCACTGTTCTTGAAAACAAATTACAAATAAAGATAACAGGGCAGCATACTAGCACTAAAGCATCCAAAAGCCCATCTGAGGCGGTTTTCTTTCAGACCCAAATTGCAGCAGCCCTGTTATCATGGGTAATAGGGTGCTGCTAAGGCAGGTTGATTACAAGGCTATGGTAAACAATCCTTTTAAACGTGATGCTTCAATACACATGCACATACAACATTAATCAACTGAATTCAAACAGAATCACAAAGAGAAGTGGTGGGCCAGCCCCTGTTGCTTTAACTCCCACAGTAAGTGGCTGAAGTTCAGTGCTGACTTGCCACAGAGGTGTTTTCCATCCCTACGTAATCAGCATTTACTTGTATGCGATCTTAATTGTGAGCCCTGTGGAAAACAAGAAAATGAACACTTGAGGTTTACTCTCAGAAAAGAGCTGCTTTTTCATGCTTCAAGGTATAGCAATTTTGCTTCACTTAGGCAGTGGCCTCCCTGGGACAGGGTTGGCCTCTGTTTTGTGTGTTTGCTTAGTCCCCCGTAGCAGGATGAACCCACAGGATGTGTTGGTGGGGCAAGCTCTGGCTAGCAGTGAAGCCCCATTCCTGGACAACCATGAAGAGCTAACCCAAGGAAAAACCAACCTTCTCCCTGCTTAGGCTCTTCTTCCACAATAACTCTGCCTTTCCAAATAAATCCCCACCCAGCCAGCCCCATTGCATTAAGAGAAGCCTTTTTTTTTTAATATTACCAGCCCCCTCTTGAAACTTGTCATAACTCAGCTTATTACACCGCTCAACCTGTTTAAAAGGTTCATGCATTTATAGCATGTACTGCCAAGAAATCTCCTCTATAATTGGAGATTTGCTTTAGAAAAGCTGCTGTAATGGGGTGAGAAAAATAAGCATCTGTTGGAAGGATGTTGATGCAACATGGAAAAGCAGGTAAGCTACAGAAAGAGCAAAGTGTAATAAATAGCTTCTATTTAAAAAATAAATACAGTAATTTAAGTCTGCCTGAATATAGCTTTAAATAATTCAGCAAATGATAATAATAACATGCTCTGAATGATAGCTAAAGAATATCTTGTAGAGTAACTTACAGCAATTCTGTGAGAGGTCAGCTATGTGTAATCATCAAACATGGCCATACTCAGCAATTCAATTTATTTCTGAAAATTTTAACTGAATACTTTAATTAAAACATCTGTAATTCTTTAGGACAAGGAATATCTGCTGTTAGCTCATTAAATACAAAGAGAATATGTAAATGCAGGAGTTGCATAAAACTGAGCATTAAAAGCATTTTAAATTGGTGGTACTTATAAAATTTTGAAACATAGGTGCTGGGACACTACAAAGTTTTACTAATGTGGTTTGGGGACTTTCACATCTTCTTAATAGTAAAAACCCAGTCCCAGCTGGGTGATATATATTTTTTCCTCAGCATGGGATGGCAAATGAGCTATTAACCTTAAGACCTAGCTCCCAGGAGGTGTCTGTATCACTAAAAACTCAGGGACATATATTTTCTTTGAAATTTGGAAGACTGGGTGGCAATGGATAATGCTTTGCAGTACTCTCCAGAATCTGATCCTCCAAGAGAAGATATTTCTAGCACTCTCAGAGAAGCAAAAATATTGAACTCTTTGAAGAAAACCAGAATACACTATTATTTGACCATGTAAGACTCAATTACTTTTTCCTATTTTGTTCCCCATCACATATATGTAATGGTTTTTAGGGATCAGACCTGTTTCGCAGGAATACTGCACATGGGTTTGCACATGAGTCTGCAGAGTGCAAGTAAGCAAGGTATTACAACTGCAGTGCAAATGGCACACACAAACTACTGCAAAATACCATAAGTGAGTAAATGATTACAAAAACTCATCAGCATGAATAGACAGACCTTTACTAAAAAGCTTCCCTATTCCTCGTACAGGTACACTGGGCATCAGTACAGCCATTTCTCCTGGGCTGCTTTGCCAGTGCATGTAATCGCCATTACTTACTAGGAATAGCTCTAGAAATACAAAGTAATTCACATCACTTAGTTCTTGGATTTAATTCAACCTGTTCAAAAAGAGTGATTTTTTTTTTCTTTTTTGAGGATGGCTCTCAGGAGGAATATGACAGGAATATTCATCCTCCAGAATTAACTTAAGAATGCATTTCCTTGAAATTAGTCATCAATAGCTTAAATATTTTTCAGTACTCACCAATCCAGCCTAAATTTAACTGGTGACCTAGATTGAAGAGCTCTAGGAGCACAGATGGTACTCACCACTTTAATTCTAAATAGTAACCCAACAGCACAAACCCTGACATGTTTTTCAGACATTGTAGGGACTGGCTTCTGAGATCTAGTATTGGGTTCCTCACTTGGAATTTCCATTCAAATAAGATGTTGCATTAATGTGAGACCATGCTAGCAGAAGTATAAGCTTCTGACTGTACCTCAGAGAAAGCCAGACATATCTGGAAGGTAGAGGAGAGAGTCTGAACTGGATACTTCTAACTTGGGAAGAAGACTGTACAAAGAAGCACTAGCTTCCAAGACCTTGACTATACATCCAAGAGAAGAAATGCTATCATCCTTTTCCTTCAACTCCAACAAATGAAGGGGATGGCTGCCACAACACCAGAGAAGCTGTTATTAAAAAAGCAAGAGGAAGCAAAGAAATTGAGTAGCATACATCCCTTTCACCTCCTGCACCTCTTAGTTGCCCTGATATCTCTTCTTGAAGCTGTCATAAAAAGCCTGTTTTTTTGACTTCCCTTGGCAGGGTGTTGCATAACAAATATTTACTAGTCAACTAGGCTAAGGTTCCAATGTCCAAAAAGTACATACTCTAATGAACTGCAGATGCACCTTTAAGCTTCTAACTGGAATAATAGAAATGAAGATTTCATCATTCATGTTAAGCACAGTCTTTAGGAGTTTCTGTATTAATATGACCTGTCATAAAATGATCATTAGGCTTCATTAGACAATAATAGAGATAGAGGGAATGGAAGTATCACCAAACTGTTCCTATCAATTTTAAAATTCTGTGCTTTCCCTGACACTATTAAAAAAAAAAAAAAAAGGAAGTCAGACTATTTGAAAATTTCTTTAGACTGCAATAACTTTTAAATATTCTAGAAATGTCTTTAAGAATATAAAATGCTGAGAAAATTGTACACAAAGAGGGACATGCACTGTGAGTTCAGCGCAACTATACAAAGGCAGCTTACAATACAGACTTGTAACAAATTGGGCAATCCAAGATGCTGTAGTCAAGAACTATATGAAACACAGGGATCATTTGTACACATGGAGCTGAAAAATACGGCTGTTGTTTTCACTCAGAGATAATAATCGTATCCCTGGGCCGCAGGATAAGGCCTGTTTTCTTGGTTCATGAACATTAAGAAACAACCCTTCCATTGTTAACCTTCCTGAGGAATCGCTGCAAATGCAGGGTTGTATAGGAAACAAAGATGTAGGAATCATTTAGTGCAACCCTACACTTAGACAGGTGCCACTCTTAGTCTTTTTAATTGATATCATTTGTTACTTATACCTGTAAATCACACTGTTATCATCTCTGAACAAGCAATGGAAACCAGAATTTGTCACTGACTAAAGACAGCAGACCAAGTCCTGAAATGGGCTGGTCATATAGACTTACTGGCTTAATTACACAACAGTACATTAGATTGAAACGAAATACTTAGAATAATCCAAATTACATGCAAGCCTCTTGTTTCTTTATCCCACACTGACACAAAACACAGTTCAAATGCAACTGCTAAGAGAGTAAGTTATAGTCTTCTGAGAGAGACAAAGCCAGACACAGATGCAGGCCCGACATAAAGATTTTTGCAGTAAGATTAATCTTATATTGATCTAAAGGCCTCCTATGCTGACAGCATGACACTTCATCCCAGAGATGCTCAGTGTCATGAAGGGAACAGGATCACCATGAAAGTGAAAAGCTGGAGCCTTCTCAGGGGGACAAATCTAGTCATTTAAGAATGTATAACATGAATACAATTTCATTTGCTTTCATTGGAATTTACTCAATCCTATATGAAGTCCCACGTAAAGACTACAGTGTATAAAAAGACTGAGACAAATTCTCCATATGGAAAGAGTAGTACAAATATTCAGATGTGCTTCTAGCTACTCTTGTGCATGCTCGTTAAAAACAAATGGAGCCCAAAGAATCCAGTGCTGAATTGTGAGATAATGAAACCCAACCCCACATTCTGTCATACAAAATAGCTACAAAAGCAGACTTCCAAAATAATGCCTTTCCTTCCTCTGCTGTTCACATTTTGACTCCTTCTGTGGCTTTGCTTAATTGGTCCCTCCTAGCAAAGGCAGAAAAAATTAAAAGACTGTTCTGCTCCTACGTGTTCTCCAAGCTTTCTGGAGACTCCAAAAAGTCTGTTTCACAAAGGGCATTCCAAAATGTTGTTCTTTTGGGCCTTCAGAAATGCAGAGTGAATGAAATGCAGAGTACTTCTGAACAGTAATCTTATGTTAAACCCTACCTCTACTTAGAATACTGTGGAGGTAGGCCTTCAAAAGCAAATCTATTGTCGTTGGTAAGAGTGACAGGAAGAGAAAAAATATTAGGGGAGAGGACTGATATGGAATATCTAAAAGCAACTGGGCTCTCAGATATAGAAGAAAAATAATGGAAAAAATTGAATGAAAATTTAACAGAAAATTTTTTTTAAAAAAGGAGGAAAATATGAAGTAGCATGAAAACAGGGATGTGGAGGAAACAGAGCAAAACACAGCAGCCATAATAATTCAGAAATAATAATTCATCCATTTTTTGAACATGGCTAGATCATTATGTGGTCATTATACATAGTGAAATGAGATGACATTTTGTTTACATCATTAAAAATGTGTTGGTACAGACGTTCCCCCTAGCTATTATCATTCATTCTTTTGAGAGATAACTGAGAGCAAAAAAAAACCTTCCCCTTCTTCAACTTTATCTGGAGCATTTTATGGTACCTTTCTGCCTGCTAAAAGCAGACAGTGATGCTGGCAGGCACACCACTGTTGGCAGATACGTTTAACCAGAAACTGCAAAAACAAAATATAAGAAGGACAACTAGGCAGGAAAACTAGAGCTCTACTATGAGCCAGAAGGAATTAAACTGTTTTCCAAAACTGCCATAGAAAGATAAGTAAAAACTATGCATTTCTATTAGTAACCCTCCCCAGATTGTGATTGACTACAATTTTGAACAAAGCAGCAGTTGTTCAAACCTGTTCAAACCTACAAGATAGGTATTTTTATGAGGTAGACGTGTCACAGTTCAGTTCTTTCCTTTGTGATACACCACCTAACCTATGTTGAGTGAGACAGATCAGCACTAAATCTTACCCTCCTTTCACTAGCTTTCTCAAAGAGATGTTTTACAGAAAGAGCTACTTTGCCCCAAAGGAATGGAGAGGTTTTTTTCAGTTTTGCCTCTAGAAAGGATACCAAAGGTTGGGAATGATTTCTGCAAAATAATGTGAGACAGATAAAGGAGGCATGGGAGGTAGGACAAAAATACAAAGCTGCTTGAATAAAACCTACTTAAACCACAACTTCCAGTTCTACCCAAAGTCCACATCACACTTAAGAGCAACCACTTAGATTCCTTACAGCTATCGCTTGAAAGTAATAGTGTGGAGAAATCACATTTCCTTGATTGTTCCCACCTCCTTCCAAGTCCACAGAGATTTGGTCTCTTTTAGTTTTTCTGGCTACCTGTGGCAAAGTTAGTCAGCATGCACTGTCATGAGAGAGATTCCTCAGTTTGTGAGCCCTGAAACCAAGTCTAAAGGAAATGTCAAACAGACTTCAATATCCTTCCTTATCTTAAAGCTGCTCTCAGAGGCCTTTGAATGATCTGTGAGTAGGTTTTCAGCTGTCCTAGCCTTTGATGTTATCATTTCAGCCACAAGGCTCCTAGATATTGGTGTCATGTTTGCAGCCTCACCTCTGTCAGTCACATGGTTCCCAGTGGTAGCAAAGGTAGCAGAGGGAAGGTAGCAAAGATGTGGAGTTAGCTTATGCCTGGCACCAGTGCCAGGCAGATGAGTGACTCAAAGGTCTGAACCTCTTACAATGTGGCTGACAAAAAAGTTCCTTTTCATAGCCAAGCCATGCTGCTTCCTTTTGACTAGAGAGGTGGGACTCAGAGCACAAGTTGCAGTGCTATTTATTTGTTAGTCTTAAAAGCACTGCAGTTAATTAAAATTATTTCTTCTTATCCTGAAACCCAAAACCTCTGAGCTATTGAAAGAACATAGGTACTGATGGTGAGAAGATGCTCATGCAATTTGCAAAGACAGCACAAACACTATTACTCTTTAATCTCCTATTTCACAGCAATATGCATTTTTTTCAAGCCTATGCTCTGATTGTCATTAGGGGATGTAGGCTTCAGATTGTGACAGAATGATAAATTTTACAATTTTGAAATCAGATAAAAAAGGACAGTTAATCGATAATTTTTGTCTTAAATAATCTTTCACGTGATATTTTCTTTTTCTCCAAATAAGCTATAAATGAATCAGTGTGAAAAGGTTTTTGAATAGGGGACTCTTGAAGTTATTTTAGATAAAACAGTGACATGAATTTCAAAAGAATTTAAAGTTAAACTGCAGGAAATTGTGGATATGGATACCCTTATTCAGAAACAGTCTTAAATCAGTTTATTCCAATTCATGAAGCTATGTCATGCTAAGGATAACTTAAAATTCTGAAGCAAAATTTCCTGTGGAATTGATGCAATTTAAGTAACACACTTTAGAAGTGAATTCAGATTAACTTTTCTCTAATCTCCCCACAAAAATAAATTACTACTTATGGTATGCAGTTAAGATAGGATCACATGCAAAACTTTCTAATATTGGTCCAAGGAATATAACAATGGATGATATTTTAATTTCTCTTTAGGAACATAGAAAAAATCTAATGCTGTTAAGCAATGATTGTTGCTTTAAAGCCATAATGAAGTATTTGCATATAATTATTTAAAAATCCTCTTTTCTAATCTCCATAGAAAATTCACTTTCTGGAAATTCGTAGAAAGTAAGGATAAATTGTCTTAGCAGTAGAATAAAAATCAATCACATAAAAATTAAATTTTAGCTCCCCCATGCTACTTTAATTTTCAGTTTTATGATTGAAACTATCTTATTTGGACAATATTGTTAGCAGTTGTATTTAATTCAGTCATTTCAGATGTTTTAATATTTGAACTTAGAGAAAAAAACAGTTGTATGTTGGTTGGCATTGATAGTAG
Organism: Psittacula echo; assembly: GCF_963264785.1. Lineage (NCBI taxonomy): Eukaryota > Metazoa > Chordata > Aves > Psittaciformes > Psittacidae > Psittacula > Psittacula echo. The sequence goes on from NC_137736.1 coordinate 61,355,141, forward strand.
CAAAATATTTCAAAGAGTTATAACAGGTTAGACTTTTAAATTTCCAAGAGAAAGTGACCAAGCATTTGCCAAAAAGAATATATAATGACACGGTTTCATAACAACAAAACAAATGTTTCTACCAGGCAGCAAATGAATATTACTACACATGCCTTTTTAATCTGCAATTGTACTTAGCTGAAGATATGCAGCATAAAATAGCAAGCAGTAGACAGATCAGCTTCTAAAGTAGCTATTAAGAGCACAGATTTGGAAGTTCAAAGCATCAAAAAGTGAACCAGAAAAGTGATACCTAGCAAGAGGGCTGTACAATTTTACTGATTCCAATAGAGACTGCAAGTTGATTTTTATGTTGAATTTTTATTTAAACACATATGCGTCTCAGTTTTGTAACTTTAGATCTTTTAACCTTCTAAAGTATGCAGAGAAATGCAAAACATACATGGTTTTATTAGCTTTAACAGAGAAGCAACAGTTGGTTAAATATAGCCTGCTTAGTTCTACTGTTTCCTTCTCAGTAATAATAAACACTAAAATACAAGTCTCAATATTTTATTTTCTTAAAGTGGAATAATGGGCAAGGCTTCTTCTGCATTAAGCAGCTGCATAAGTAAGAGTTGTCTCTATCTTTCTTTGCTTTAAGATCTCATTGTGAAAACTGAGGTGGAAATTATTGTTGCCTGGCATCGCACTTCTGACTCCACAGCTATATTTTATGAGGCTCGTGTGCAATTAGCCAGTTCGTTATTTTATCCTAATTTTATAATAAATCACTTCACTCTTTTTCTCTCATCCATCATCAACTTATCTGCCCGCAAGTCAAAATGGTACCAATTATTAATCAAGGCCAGAGGCACCTGCTCCTGCATAGGAGCACCATGTTTCAACTGTCAGGTGGCATCCATCCCAGCCTCTCTTTGTCAGCAATAAAGAAAATGAAATTGGACTAATATGAATCTCATTTCTGCCCTGATTAAAGGCCTACATTTTCCCTAGGCATTGCCTGACCAGGTCCTGACTTGTGAGATATTCAATGTTCTTGTAATGTCATTCGGACAGAGTGCGCCTGTCTCCTTAGGTCATTGTTCTTCAGATTCACTTGTTTTACATGGAATATAGGCTAGAAAATCTAGACTTCCTTTGGGGTGTTAATTAAGAGGAGCATCCAAAATTAATCAGCAAATTCACTAGGGCGAAGGGGAGCTGTCTGAAGGCCTCGATATAAAATGCACTTCTAGTACAGAGAAATGAGCCTTCGGCTATTGACAAAGAGAAAACAAGTGCACAGACGGCAATGTGACATAAAAATTCATATACGTATACAATTTTACATTCATTTTCCTTGTCAGCTTGTCACCTTTAATTATAAAGGTTGATTCGCTATTTGGCAGATCTGGAAATTGTAAACGCTTGGCCATTTGAATATCATCATATGGTCAATGTCTTCAAAAAATAATGACACAGAAGCATTCCAGGAAAGGAACACTGTAAAGTCCAAACTGAACTTCTCTGACAATCACCTTGAAGTATCTTGCAGGTCTTAGGGACAACTATGAACTTGGCTATAAAAGCACACAAGTTATGACCATCCGCAGACAAAACTTGATATTGACAAGTCGCTAGCCCCCACCCCTTTTTTACTTAGTTTCTAATCCTAATTTCTTTACTCCTTTTGTCACTCATTCCATTATAATGTTACTAGTGCTTGGTGTGAAGGATTTGCATAGACCTTCAGGCAACTAATGACCTTTATGTGGAAACAGAAAATTCTTTGTTTTGCCCAGTGAAGACTTAAAAAAAAGAGTAATGCTAAGTCCATATCATGCAGACACCTCAAAGAGAAGCTTCTTAGATAGTTAAAAAAATTAATCAGATAAGTTTGCTTGTTTTCAGTAGCCACTAAATTAGAACTGAGTTTTTGTAGCTGGCAATAGTAGTTCTTATCTGTACCTTGAAGGAAGTCCATGAGCTCAGGTTTCAGAAGCTACCTGTTGTAGTTTTTTGTAGTTACACGTTTCTTATTTACCAGCTGTCGCTGTGCAGTTTTTCTCAATTTTTGGAAAGACTGGAACTGCCATCTTTTTAATATTACATGTCATAGTTCCAGACTAAGAACAGCCATATTGCTCAAGGTTTCAGGTATCACGATTGCTCTTCATGTATTTCAATAGACCTATAAACAGTATAAAAATAGGCCTTAAAAATGCTACAGACCTATGCAGAAGCACACACTGAGGAGCTAAGCTCTCCAAATCTGTCCTGAAGAGTCTGATATAGAAGATTTTACTTACATCAGCTACAGACTTATGGTAAAAAAAAGAAACAGCAGGCAGGAAAGTTGAAGACTTCTGAGAAGGGGATGGTTTGTACTGGTTTTTGAACACTTCTCTAACGTTACAGAACAGAAAACCACACAGTGTAGGGATCAATATATGGAAACTTGGCACTGTGATGTTTACTTCAAATAACTGCTGCACGAAAAATAGCATATTCTGAGCTGGTATGATACTCTACATTGAATCACATACTAGGTAATCTAAGATTCTGACTGCATTTTCTAAAATCAGTCACCTTTATCCCTAAATGGGTGTAGTAAGTTAACCTTATACCATTGACTTTTCAGCTGCTGCATTTTTAAGCTTTTGCTATTGATGAATGAAAATCACCAAGGGTATTGAACTCACCTAAGGAACTTTTTTCCTAACTCGTTTTTACATTGTAGTAAAAAGGCAATGTTCATTGGCCACCTATACCAGGCTGTCAGAGCAGTTATGTAAATACATGAAAGAATTGCCCTCATGCTGAGACTTACTAGCAGTTATATCTGTGACTGTGAAATATGATGTTGAGTCAAAACTTGCAACAGTGAGCGCTGATATTTATACTTTTGTATCTACAGTTAAGCTGCCAGAACACAGCAGAGTACTTACTTTTTTTTTCAATTAATACTGGTTCTCATGATGACTAATTTTATTAGGACTAATGGGACCTAGGGTGGACACCTGTTAGGTGGCTTTACATTGCTTAATGGTTGATTATTACTGAGCAACACTAAAAAATCCTATCATATAATCACAGGGTTTTACTACAGAACATTAACCCTGATTTCACTTCAAGGACACCTATATCCTCTATATATGCTGTACTGCCTGTATGTATTTTACAGACAGTCTTTATATAAAACGCCTTAAAACAGAGATTTTAAAAAATTAAAAGATTCTATTTATTATTTACTTCTTACGTATTTTATAAACTAATACCTAAATAGCACATTAAGACTTCTTATGAAGCTTGTAAAAATATTAAAATGAGAAATAAAATCCCAGCATATAAATGTAAGATTGTAGGAGGTCATCTCCATTTTCCTATTGTCCAATTAATTCCCTACTCTTAAGGAACTTAAACTATGAAATGTAAGCTTAACTATGAATTGTCTACATGACTCCAATGACTGTTTGTAAAACAGGATTTCCTTTGATATTTATTTTTCCAGGTTAAACATCTGAACACAAACCACACCTTTCTTTGCAAAGGAAGGTCCACATATTTTAGGTCCCCATGTGTATTTCTTCTTTCATTTCTAGAAAAGTTCAGTCATGGGCTATATCTATTCTGCAGTGCAGAAATGGTATGAAGTGTGAATTCATATTCTCCAGTCATTCCCAACTATTATGTACATTGGGTCAACTGTTGGGGTGACCCAGCAGATCTGATGCAGGGATCTCTCTATCTCTTTGAGGTGCATCCTGAGACTTAGCAGGCACTGAAGGAAAAACTTGCTCATCTTCCTGACAATGCACTTATAGATCTCTGTGTCCTTTCAGAAGAATACCTGAAGCAAGCACATACAGTGGCCCAGAGTTTTTGCTGAACAGAATTCATGGTGGGTGGTGAAAGGAAGGATGGGATCTGTAGGCAGCCTTCCTGAAGTCACTGGATACGTGACATAACAGTTGATGCCACCTCAGGAGCTGCATAATGTCTGCCATCTCAGATAACATGAGATATAATCACTGTTCTGTGAACTGTTACTCCTTTTCTTCAGCTCTTTTAGTATTAGTATTTTTATTTTCTAATTATAATTTCTATTTCTATTTCTAATTATAGAATACAGAAATTTCTATTTCTAATTATAATTTTCTAATTATACACACTACCTTTTATCTGCATTTCCTGAATCTCTTGTTCTGAGGAGAAAAAGTTATTCCTTAGGATCTGATCAAGTAGTCAGAAATTCAGTAGATTTTCCAGCAAAAGGTGAACACTACTGTGGCCTTGGCATGCTGTTTGTGCTCACTAAATATAAATATAAAACAGCAACAACAGCATCAAAGAAAAAGAAAGTGTTTATGTATATTCCACCAAAACTTTATAAATTACTAATAACAAAATAAATATATTTGTAAACTTTAAGTTTCCCCTAAGTGAACCAAAACTCCAATGGGAGTAATTTTTTATGTCAGATCTACAAAGAATCTGTAGTACAAAAAGGGTTATCTTCCAAAACACCCCAATCTTGTCAGTGCATGGAAGTAATCAAAACCACCAAAGATCTTAATGCCAGTAAAACTTTGAGAGAGTGAACTTAATTAACAAATAATTAATGCACAGTACATTAAAACCTTAGTAACTCAAGGCATTTCCCTAGTTATTTTTTCCTTACTTTTTTCCAGGTCTTCACAGGATAATTTTGCCATAGTTTCACTTAACCAAATTCCCCAAGCTGCTACTGAAGAGATCTGTTCTACAAGAACTGTGGTAACTCCTAGCAACCCTGCAGTTGCAATGTTGCATTGCAGTTGCAATGAAACAGGCATTAGCTTCCTTCTTCCTTTAATAGCAACTGATTGCTGGATTATTAAATTAATATTAATCAATAGGAATTGATTTTATGCACTACTTAGTGTTGTTCACATCAGAGTTTAGCTGTACCCTTTGGAGTTGCAATGATTTCATTCCTATTGTATCAGGGACCGCTTCTAAATGAGGGAAACTCCACATGCATGTCTTTCGGCACTGGGAAGACTGGTGCTGCAGGAAAGAGTTGCCAGCTCGTCCTGTAGACCCAGTGGCAGTGGAAAAGCCTTCCACAGGTTTGGGATCTAGCTTGCCAGAGGCAGTTTGAGTGCATACTGATGTTCCCCAAGAGTCATAGCCTTCACACATCAGGTGCTCCTTTGGTAGAGACCTGCTCTGTAACACACAGGGACAACAGCTTGGCAGTTGTTGACAACAAGCTTTAGCAGCTTGGCTAAAGTGGAAGAGAGCATTGAGTATCTAATGCTGCCCCTCTGCCAGCCCCCAGAAATATAGGGAGCTATGCAGCGTACAAGGACAGCATAGTGGGACAGGTGAGTCATCCTTCCCTTCCCAAGGGGCAGTGAAGGGAGGCATTCATGTCTCTGTGTCATTATCCTACTGTGCATCAGGGCCACAGCAGCACAGGAGGGAGGAGGGAACCTCATGACAGTCAGAAACTCACCCTGGCTCACTATGGTCATTCCTGCCTCCTTCAAGTGCAGACTTTGATGTCAAACTAGCCACTGACTCATCTACAGTATTTTTCCCAAACTCTTGCTGTAGACAGAAAATAAAGGGCAGGACTCTCTGAACAAGAGGTATCTAGCAGAACAGTTGTCTCAGAGCTGGTTTTGATGGCTAAAGCAGTGGCACTTCATTATATTACAGTACATTACGTATATAGGAAGTTGCAGTCTTATCTACACTGGGTACCCCTCTGCGGTGGGCTGACCTTGGATAGATGCCAGGTGTCCACCAAGCTGTTCTACCACTTTCCTTATCAGTGGGAGAATATGGGGGAGAAGAAAATTAGATGGAAAAAAACATCATGAGTCAAGATAGAGGAAGTTTAATAAAGCAAAAGGCAAGGCTGCATGTGACAGCAAAGGAAAACAAAAGATTTCTTCTCTACTTCCCATCAGAAGGTTATGTCCAGCCACTTCCCAAGAAACAAGGCTTCTGTACACTCAGACATTGCTCTGGAAGGCAAATGTCATAAACAACAAATGCCCTCCCTTTCTCACTCTTAGCTTTTATTGCTGATCATCCATCATATGCTATGGACATCCATCATATGCTATGGAATATCCCTTTGGTCAGCCTGGCTCAGGTCTCCTGGCTACATCCCCTCCAAAGAGTTTCCCCATCTGCAGCCTACTGGTGAGAGGGAATGTAGAGACAGTCTTGATGCTGTGCGAGCACTGCTCAGCAGTAGCCAAAACTCTGGTGTGTTATCACCACCTTTCTAGCTACCAATACAAAGCACAACACTATAAAGGCTGCTGTGGGGAAAATTAACTCCATCTCAGCCAGACCCAATTCAACCTGTACATTTTTGGGGGGAGTCTTGACTGGCATAGTTGGTTGAGCTCTGGAATATGTTGGTGCCCTGCTGTGATTATCAGTAAGAGGCATAATTTTGTAATTTTGATTTGGCTCCTGTCCAGTCTGTATACTGGAAAGAAAAAAAAAAAAAAAAGAAAAAGAAAGTTATCTTTCTGTGGTAAACAGAAAGAGAAAAACAGATCCAGAGAACACCTGGTCTTGAAATGCATAACTCTGGGACAAGTCTGTGGTAAGCAGCCCCTGGTTCCACAAGCCAAGTGCATCTGTGAGAGAGGTGATAGCAAAAGCTTTCTGCAGACAGCTGCAGAGACCCTTGGGTTAAAGCACTAGCTTTAAACATATATATATATATAAACACATATATATATAAAGTCCTCTTCATCCTTTTTAAAAAATGAATTTATAGAACCAGGTCTTTTTCAGCATTCATTTAAAATGTAATTTATTTCATTTTAAAACTGAGGCTTGATACAAATTTGCTAAAAACACAGCTGACTTTATTGGGAGTTCAGTTTGAGCCTTGATTTTGTTCTCTTTGTTCTGTTTTCCACTTACAAAAAATTGAAAGGCATCAAAAGACTGAGAAACTGAGAAACTGTGCACAAGTATATTGAACTATGTGCAGCAGCTGGATAAAATACCTGCCAATCCCACTTCTTCCTTAAAAGATATGATTTTATTTAGGTAATACTTCTATCACAGTGAGGCTTGACTTGTAAATTTCACTCTTAAGTAATCAATGTTAAAGCAAACAGAAGAAGACTGCAAAGAGTAGCACAGCTCTGATGTGCACATACTTTGTTGCAGTTGTTTTCATCACACAAACTAGTTGCCAACACCAAGTGGCAGATGTGAGACCTTGGGATTATGGAAACATCAAAATATGTCACATCCTACCAGATCTGGAAGATTCAAAACCCACTGTACTGACATTATTAAGTATTATAGGGGGTTGTGTTGTTGGAAAGGAATCAACAAAAAAATTCCTGTAGGAGCTGAACTGCAATTCAAACATAACTAATGCCAATCCTCATGTAGTTAGAAAACAGCTTCTCTCTGTTAGGAAGCAACTTCTGTTAAGAAGTTAAGGAGCAAATGTATGTTCTAGCTTGAATTGCTTGAAGGAAACCTCCAACAAAAGAGCAGATAACAGTATAATACCATTGGCCTAAGGATTCTGAGAAGTTGCAGTTCAAACACTGACAGGAGGCTGTGGGTACATCTTTAACCACAGAGAAGGACAGCCAGGATGACTGCTGGTGAACTGACTCAGGCATAGAAGCAATATATCTAAGTTTGAGGGGCACGGGGTCTGAGCTAATAATCACTGCTGATTTATGAATTCCTAATCAGGGCTTAGCTTGTGACAGGGCTGTGATAACTTAGTGAGACTATGTCCAAAATGGCACTGTGCAGAGGCTGCATGGCTTCATGCAAAGTGAACTCATAAATGGCTCTCACTGCTTTGGAAATGTCTGTTGAAATGCCACTGTAGGTAGCCAGTCTCTCTCATTTGCCTCCATGATCCAAGACATAATCCTCAGTAAGTTTAACATGCCTGTAGACTTTATTCTATATTATATTTTCCCCAGGATGCTTCTGAAGGAGCTGAACTGTAATTGCTGTAATTTCTGAAATGTCCCTTAGTTTCCTCATGCTACTGTGCTTTGCTGCCAAGTATGGCTTGGTACCTGCAAGCTAGATGCCCACAAACCAGATCTCAGGGGAAACCAAATGAGGACCTCCAATTCAGGGGTGCACCAAGCGTAGTATGTTCCCTAATGCAACCACAAGCATTTGGGAATTGAGTGGGTGACTTTGAACCATATGAGGACATTCAGACCAGGAGATAATATTAAACCTGGTCTGCAGTGAAAACTTTCAACACATAGCAAGATGCAGGGGTTCATCATCGACTGCTTTCATCTACTGATTTACTCTTATCATACTGAATTATTTGCTAATGTATACATAGCCTTAATCTGTCTTTTCTAATCACATATGAAGTTCACCACATACTGAAATGCAGATGAAAGATCTTTCTTATGTAATGTTAATAAACCTGGTTCCACTGTAATCAGTTAGAGTTCAGCCTCGTACTGCAGGGTGCCAAGATTTTCCTGAAGCAAGCTCTTATTTTTAAAGAAAATCCTGAGTCTGAAAAATCTGGAGGTCTATACAATTTCAAAGAGCCACCTCCCAAAAAACAAAGACAAAGTAGAGACCTACTTATCCCTACCAATTAGAGAATGCATTTGGGGGGGAATGACAAAATATTTGACCCTTTTTTAATCAGATGAATTCATTAGTATCTGAAGTAATTTTTCAAATTTAAGCTCATGGAAAGGCTCTGTGACATAGATGACAAATCAAACATTAGTTTTGGATATTTTCATACAGGCTTTTAAAGTAATACCACATACTGCCTTCTACTGAACTAGGCAGAAAAGAAAGGTGCTCCCGTTACTGTTTTTTTGAGAATATGCTTATTGTGAATTGTGAACTAAAAAGCAGTTAAGGAAAACAAAAATCCCACCGATACATGGGAATATACAGTTACTCCTGGAGAAGTGACTCACATTAAATATCATCCTATCCACATTTCCAGCAAAGCCTGGGCAAGTGGTAAGAAAATGATGGTTTTCTGAGGTCTTGTTTTATGCAAGTATTTAATACCTTTTTGCATTGATTCCATGAAAAGAGACCACGCTTGAGAACATAGGACTGTGGTCCAAAACTTCCAAACCAGAAGTTATTATGACCCTCAAAAGTCAGAAGATTATTTTTGAAGTCTTGATCACCCCATCGAATTCAACAGGGATGGATAGATTTTAAGCACTTTTATGTCCTTCAGCTAGTGGGATCCACCTTGTGAATCATTTAGTGATTAAAAGAAACAGTCAGCACTGAAACAACATCATGTATATAAGATCTTAGCTCAAGCCAGGATCCCATTGCACATATGAATATCTCACTCACCATCTTCGTGAATGCTAAAAGTTACATTTATAAGCAATCACAACCAAAAATATAAATTATTGTGTGTTTTAACTCAGAAAAATTACTCTGTGTTTTTTGGTGTGTTTTTTTTTGTTTTGTGTTTTTTGTTTTTTGTGTTTTTTTTTTTTTGTTTTTGTTTTTGGTTTTTTTTTTTTTTGTTTTTTTTTTTTGTGTTTTTTTTTTTTTTTTTTTTTTTTTGTTTTTTGTTTTTTGTTTTTTTTTTTTTTTTTTTTTTTTTTCCAGGTAGAACTTGCTCTTTGCTTTCTGCCACATAGACATTTTCATGTCAGGATAAACAGTCCAAGCTTAAAGACTGACCCTAACTTTATGAGGTTTTTTGTGACAAATAGGAAAAGCAAAGCTAAAGTAGTTAATGTGCATTTTTGTTAAGCAACAAAACCGGAACAAATATTTTAAGTAGTCACTGCCTTAAATATTCTGCTATGTGTAGAGAGTGCATATATACACCATTATATACATGTATACAAAAGAGCAGAAGTCTGAAACTTTCCTTTCCCTTAGTGCAAATAAAAGCAGTCTTCCTGAAATGATGCCAGTTTTTCAAATTTGGTTTCTTTTCCAATCTAAACAATGTTTGGAAAATGTTCGGTTGTACAAATTAACACCATCAAGATTTTTTTTTTAAACCAAAGGTCTAATTTTAATGCTAATATTTCACCTATAAAAAGTGAGGATAACAAGTTTGTATTCATACAAAGGTGTTAATTAATGAAAGACAAACCTTTGCCAATTATTGACACATTCCTCTGTAATCCTGTTATGTGGAACATTCTAATGAAGTCATAGTTTATTACTAATGATCTAGCTTTGTTTAAAAAAAAAAAAAAGCTGCAAAGGGGAGGGGGGCCGAAATAATTTATTTGCTTTGGTGTATTTTTTATCACAGCAGGTAAGAATGCTGCATTTTGACTGCCACATTGTATGCAGGATGAGGGGGTATGACCTCAGAAGCAGCAACGGAGAACTGGCTCTTTCACACTTCAGCACACACTGCTGTGAACCAGCACTTTGGTCATATTATCCGCCGCACCACAAAGCTGTCCGCTAATTATCTCTGAATACGAATTTTATTGAACCTTAATTTTCAGTAATGGGGCCTGATAGTTTGTGAAGAAAGACAAAAGAAGGGTTCCTTTGTTTTTCTCTCACAATAACCTTCTAGTGCTGGAGCTATGGCAGAACTCATTAAACTTGAACAATGAGTTGAAATATGATCGGGTTATTTTTGTCCCTGCCCCCAGACTAGGCTAGTCCTGTCTGCCAGCCTGTCCATCTGTCTAACAATATAGGAAGAGACATTGCTTTTGTAGTGGACACTGTTACAACGCATTGCCGAACTCCTACCAAATCACTGCGAACATGAATCTGAGCAGAAATTTATTCTTTTGTGCATGTTTGGCAAGATCTCATGGCAAGTTTAGCAGTGATCTGGGCACTACGGAGATGTGAAAACCCTGATTAAATCAGGTTAAATGAAAGCTGATTTGTGTTTGACGTGCATTGCGGGAATAGATGTACACTGGCTAGAAATACCTGTTATTCATTCAAACTTTGAGTTAAAAGAAACTAACATGGGAAAAAAAAGCTAAAATATGTGCTAAAATATGTGAAAGGTTTCTGCTCAGCTGAGAGCTGTTAGATGTTTTTGTACTGTCTTCAAAGTCCAGCCTTCTCAAGGCATCTTCTACTAAGCAATGGAGCTCTTAAAAGCTTATTCCCTTCTAATCTGGAAGTTTCACTCTAATTTTCTAATTGAACTGAGGGCTGAGCAGTTGTACTGTAGTGTGTATAGAAAAATACCTTAGGATACACATAATGAGTCAAAATCAATGGATTACTCAAAACACGAATATCCTTTTACACTGAAACTGAGTTATTTGATTTCATGTGCCAAAAAAAAAAAAGAGTCGGGTACCTTCTTCTTCCAGGATTGTCTCATTAACTCATTGCAATGGCAGTTTGGATGGCTCACCAACAGTTTTGTCCCTCCTAAACAGTGCTTATTTACTATGAGAACCATCAGCATGTTTTTGGAAGATATCTTCCTCTCAAGCCTTCAAGTATCAACTCTACCCAAAAATATTGCTTCAGATATATTTCATACAGTTCTGTGGCTGATATGTTTGTAGACAATTTGCACAAAACAGCAAATCAACATCCGGTGTATCAAAAAAAATTCTGAATATTGTCCACTTTAAGATTCTCATGTGTACTTGAAAAGTCTCACATAGCCTAGTTTTTTATTTTATCTTCATTTTTTGTAGGAGAATATGCCACAGCCAAACAGAATATTGCAAGTTCTGTGACTCCTTTCCTTTATTTTCAGCCTGAATTTTCTTTCTGCTAGGTGCTATTCAATTATTCTTAAATTAGTCACCACTCTAAAGCCATCTTGCATTTACAAACCAATTAAAAAATAAGTTTTGAAACAAAATCATATAAAGGCAGCCCCCTCCCCCATCTCTGTGCCCTCACAGGGAATGGGGACACACACACAAACGTGCTTGCACATGAACACAATCTCACGCACATACACACACACACTCAGAGGCATACAAAGTCCTACTTAGCTAGGACTGTGAGTTTGCTGAACAAATTATAGTTTGGGAGAGTAGGGGAAACGGGAGATTGTTTCAGAGACATGATAAATACATATATATTTATATTTTTATATATCTAAGTGCAGACATCAATATACAGATGTGCATACACACATACATACTTATATGAAACAACCAAAGCACAAACTCATTTCATTTTGACTTGACCTATTCCATGAATTTTAACATTCCATATCAAAACAAATAATCTATTCTGCGAATAGTACTATTATTTTTATTGTCCTGAGTATTTAAAGGCTGAAATAATGGCTAGCTTTACATTAACTCCATTAATAAAACTGAACACCTAGTTAGGATACAGTGACTGCAAAGATTTTGATTTTTTTTGTGCATGGAAAGATGCTCATACTGCAACTGTTGTGTACTAGAACAGTCTGCATTTGATTCTGAAATAAACCAAAACAAAACCTGAAAAGAAAAGAATATCTATTAAGAAGCAGTAATTGAATGTCCTTCAGTGATACAACTTTCACAGACTTTTCCATCACATATGAAGTCTGATTATTATGTCATTCCCACAATTGTCAGTCAGGAGTAATTACATTAAGGTCAGCAAAGAGACCAGCACTAAAAGTGGCATAAGAAAAATATTGTGGGTATAAAACTTTAACATGTAGCATTTGGTTATACTTTCAAGCTGCTTTTGGGGAATTTTGAAAATTTTTAATGATCTTGCATTTTTTTTCACTAATCCAAAAATCTTTGCTTGGTCTGTTCACTGAACACCAAGTTGATTTGGGGAGTTGTATTTTGTCTATTTAATTATATCTTTCTTTCAATTTTGACACAGTAAGTGAACTATACTGGAAAATGTCAGTCTGGTATTCCAAAAAGAGTGAACTAAGAGATAAAAATTAGCTTTGGTCTGTGATAAATGTGCACTGAAGAAAGTCATCCAAACAGCAAAAAGCAGATTCATCACGGCTTCTTTAAAAGACATAAGTCACGCTTCATTTTTCGATTAAATAAAGTAGTGAGCGGAGACTTTGTGTTTCCTATATACCCACTCTTAGGGATGGGTGTATGATCCTGTTTGCTTGTTGGTGTGGTATCTGGCAGAAACAGTGCCCCTGACAGCTTATACCAGCAATGTAATCTGTTTACTGTAGCTGGCTCTGGTCTGCCAGTGGGAATTCCTGGATGCAACTGGGAGAGAGTGAGGCAGCAGAGGAATGTACTGTATATTCAAATAGATGTATCGTGGGTACTGTACGTTCCTTTCCAACAACAGCTACATCGCTGTATTGCAGTTCAAATTCCAAGTATTAAGGGATGTAAATATATTAAACAATGCATCTGTTTGTGCAAAGCATTCTTATGAGGGGCATCCATGTGCTTTTAATCAGTTTCATGCTGAGTGAAAGAAAATTGTAAACTATGCATTAAAAGAAGATTTAGAGAAAGTTATTTTTTCTCTATCTTCTGCATCCTAATTCAATGCTTTCACTTGCTTTCAGTGATAATATAAGTAATCTTCTAGTAACATTCATGAGGAAAGTTTGATGTGGATTTACACTAGTGGAGCTACATTACAATGGGTAGATTTAAGGTATTATAAAATGAGTTTTTGGATTTGTTACAGAGGTATGAAACCCCTAAGACACAGACAGATAGGACTTCCAACATATGGCAACCACTCTTATTATAAAACAAAACAGTGTTAAGTCAAAGTACCTGATTACAATTCGCTAGTGCTATGTCGCTCTGATAGCAGGCTTATATTTAATGCCACAGAAACAATATAATTTATTTTTCTGTCTTCCCTTATCCCTTCATTATTGAGTTTGTAGGCTTTGAAACCTTAAGCAAAAGGACAAAATATAAATTATAGAAAACATCAAAGTACAGTGAAATCAAATGACATTCCATACAAGCCTTACAGAGATATCTGACATATTTCTTACGTGCATTTTGGTGGAATTGCTATCACTGCAGAGCTTTAGTGGCTATAATTAGTAATCTTTTGAGAGCTACAGTAGCACATTTTTAATGTCAAAAATATTAAATTGAATGCAATAGTTTGGCAATGTAAAAATTCATTTGATATTTGACAATGATTTAAGCTGGATGATTTTTTAACCTGTTATAAAAGGTATCATTAGAAAAAAACATAGCTGTATATTTTTATTGCATGGTGCTTCTTCAGGTCAGTTTGTCTATAGATTTTTCTTAAATTGCATTATTTGAGATGTAGATTTTGGAGATAGAGCATCTAACACCCCACCTGCTTGCACTATTAAATACAATTTTTGGTGAACAACATATCATCTAAAACATGTGAACTAAGAAAAATATGACCGTTATGGACATGTCCAAAGAAAAATCACCAAGCCCAGTAGGCTAATAAACAAAATTCCGTTTGGGGAATGAATTGACTGACAAGCAGTTCCTGACAAATAAATGCACATTAGATTCAGATGCATACTGGGGTATCAAATAACTAGATAATTTATCACCAGTCAAATTTAAAACCACGTTTCCTTGTCTTGGTCTATGGTTCCCATGCACTGCTATCTTATTAACAAGACTTTAATTCTCGTACTGACACACAAAAGTGTTGTACTCTAATGAACTGTCTGCTCCTTGCAGAAATCTGGTGGTAATGTTAGGATGTTAGTTACAATAATGATAATCTTTAGTATTTTTAGCCTGTCAGAACTCGCACAGCCAACAACAACCAGTCTTTTACTAAAACTCTACCTCATCAAACTAACTTAATTAGCAATTCAACTCCTTATTTTTGTTTTGGATTCCCCTCTGGCTACTAATTAAAGCTTAATCGAAACTGCTGAACTGAGGTTGTAAAGAATTCATTAATATTAAAATTAGCCCCAACAATTTTTTTGGGCTGGTGCAATTTGTATTTGTTACTGTCAGGGTTTGAAATTCAGTTGAATTGTTAAGAAAGCTGTACTTTGCTGTATGTTCATATTAGAAGTAGAACAAATATGATGAATTTCAATAGTTGAACAAGTAATTCATGATTTGACCATGCACAGTTCACATTAATTGTCTCGCTGTTTAATACCAACAGACAAAATATATTTTCAGATCATTTTTCCAAAGTCATCCACATTTCTTTATCCTCCTAAGTGCTTTCATATTTTGGATAATAGGGAATAAAGGGCTCAGGAAAAAAAAATGCAAAGATTGATTTTATGTATTATCTTGACAAGATTAATATGTTTGAAAAATGAACAGATTTACCACTTCACTTTGATTCTTCCACTTTTCTTAACATCAAAGATTACTCCAGCTGCAATAATGGTTATTCTGAAAACTAAGATCAACCAAACTATGAGCTTCTGTAAAGGACATATTTTGCTGGTAACATATCTCTCATCAACATCATTTTTTTTTAATAAGAGACTAATACGTTGTCTTCTAAATTAAAATGAGCATCTCAGTGCTCTATAAATTATTTAAATATATTCTTTTCTGAACTCAGTTTATTCTTTGTAATGAGTTTAAATGTATTTTTAATTAAATTGCTTAGCTTACAATAAGAAATGAACTTATATTAGAGTATTACTAAATACTCTCAAGATGAGTGAAACGTGCTTGTGTTTTTTGTAAATTTCATGAAAAATGTAAATAAAAAAGCAGTCTTTTTATAGCAGATGAAAACGATTTTCATAATTCAAGTTCACTTTTCATTTTACCTTTTATGCTTTAATATTTTTATAGGAACATGTATATTTATTTTACCCTACAGGAAATTTCTTCAAGAATGTTTATAGGAAGCAAACTTGTTAAGACTAAAATATACAGCAACTAATACTGTTTAACATATTTTATTAAATATAAACATGAAGATTATTTATATAATGCAAAACTTTACAAAAATATACAGAAAAAATTACATATGCATCTAGGTTTCATTTAAATAACATTTATGACAGAACAATCATGCACATATTTAAAAATCAACATATGTCCATTTTTTACTCACTGACTAAATCAACAATGGCATACAAAGCACACAATTTAAAATCTTGGTGACAATTTCTGTGAAGTTATTCAAATACAATTTGACTTCTGACAAGAGGATGTAATTTATAAAACAGAACATGCCTATCAGTGGAACGTAAATTTGCATAATGAGGATACTTTCATTTCTGCAAGCACAGTTTTTGACATCCCAACTTGGAGCACTGGAAGAATCTGGTGAAAAATGTCAATATACATAAGTATAAAAATGATGAATAAAATACCCATAACATTTATCTGATTTGAGTAAACAAAATAAATTTTGCTTGCAAAAAGTAATGATTTTGAAAACTATAATAATATGCTTCCTAAATCTATGAAAGTCTAGCACTGCCTTTAGCTGCAATCAGCCTTGTAAACTGAGGGAGGTGTTCTGAGTTTATCAGTAGATGATAAAAACACTGTTGTGACATTAATGTTATGCATTTTTTAATCAGTGTTTTGATTTGATTCTCTGTTGTGTTTCCTATAAATATACTGCAGTATTAGCAGGACAAAGAAAAAAAAGAAAGAGCCTTTCCCCTTTCCTTCAGTAGTTAAACTTCAAATTGCTTGTTAACTTGGTCAGCTGGTTGAGAGCATCCATCATTCTTGAACTGGAGAGAAAATAGTTGTTTGCCCTCCCCTAATTTTTTCGAGTAGCCACTTCAGGTAAACATATGTTCAGAGTTTAAATTCAACAAATGCTGGAACAGATTTGCTTTACTTCAGCATCTCTTACTAACCTCACCAAAAGGGATAGTATCAGATGACAGTCAAAACCAAGTTACCTTTTTGTTTCGAAGCCAGAGCTTGGACAAATTAAAACATATCTATTTCAGGTTTGGTAAAGAAAACCTGAACTGTCAAGAAGAAGCAATAGAAAAACATCTTTAACAAAAAAGAAAAAGGAAAAAGAAAAAAGAAAAAGAAAAAAAAAAAGAAGCAACACTCAATTTAGGAAAAAAAATAAGAAAGAAGAAATTTACTACAAGTCATTACTTTCTTTTATACAACTTAGTAATAGCACCTTTCAGAATTAGAACTAAAGGAAACTTAGTTTATTTTTCATTAGTGTGGATGCTTGTTTATATTTTCCTAATTCCCTAAACATTGAAATTATGCCTGGTTTACTTCTGTTTATGGTGAGATTCACTTTATGGTCTCTCTGATAATGCCATTGAATTGTAAATATTCCAAGGGGAATTACTTGGAATATTTTTTGTTACAGTGTTGTTGCAGCTGGGTTTGTTACAATAACATATAACATGTATATAAAATATATTAGTTAAGATTCCAAGGAAGAGAAACGTTTTTGCTGGCCTTTATTGCTATAAAATCTAAGAATATAAGATAAGAACAGAAGAATATGGAAAAATATTAAAATGCAAAACAAAGCAAGGAGGCAAATCTCAGTGCAGAGTATACCTTTAATTCTAAATCAGACTTCTTAATATTCAAATTAAAGAACTAGATCATGGCTTTGAAAACAAACATCCATCATATGCTTTATTCAGGCTGGTACTTGTCACACACATGCACCATTTATTAAAGTCAAAGAGGAGCATGCCACCCTTATTTATTTAAGACATCAAGCTGACAAATAAATACTCTATCAGATATGGCTATAAACCCAGCATTTTTACAATTAAATCTCCTCTAAATAATATTTCTTCTTGCAATAGGTATTGAAAATATTGTCTGGTGTAGTTCCAAGCAAAACTTGGAGGTGACTGTGACTGTCAAACACAAAAGGCTTGATGTACAGGTAATACAAATAAAGATGATTCAATTTCTGTCAAATACTGTGAAACTAAAATAATAAATAAAATCATGGAACAAGATCACTGGCAGCATATTCAAGCAAAACAGTAATTGCTTCTTAGCTGTTCTTATCATTATCATTTTGAGATAAGTAGGTATTTTATAAACACTTTCAGCTAGGAAACTTCACTTCTCCTTAAAAATTCCCTTTTATTATCAGTGTAGATTCATAGCAAAGAAATAAGAAGCTTGCTGTTCAAACAGCTTAAAGAGGAAAAAACGGGCTGTTTTAACATTTCTTTTGCATCTTTAATTTCCTTCAATGCTCCCTACATCATGAATATGTCAGCTGAACACACATCTCATTTTCAATTGCTAACATTTCAGGTACGATGGGAACATACACATCAGCTTGATGCATGAAAGCATTTGCAAGGTTGGAATGGGAGCGTGCTGCAGTGTGCAGTGATGCCTGTACACTCACAGTAAATGTGATTGGCTTAAGCTCAGCTGTTAAGTCCTCTCCTTATCCAGGGCACTGTGTGTTTATCCTATGTTTATCCTACTACCTCCTTCTACGTATAAATACACTTAATTCTGTATTGTATATTCTTAGAAATTACTTCTGCTATGAAATATGTTTTTTGGGTTTTTTGTCATGAATATATTAGTCAGATATGAACTCTTTTGATTCTGATTTTTTCTAATACAGAATGATCAAAAACGGAGCTCTGTAGTAGCAGGTCACCTGCAAAAACAAAATCCCAGCAGCCCTCCCCTTCCCTGATTTTTAACAAGGACTGCTCCCCCTCCCCAGCTTATTCCCCACTCAGATATGGAATCAGACATAGATGCATACTACTTTTGGTCTAATTTCTGTTACAGGAAAAAAAAATCCCAATATGCTGACATACATCTCAGATATATTCACATTTGGGAAGGCTGGGAGAGACCTACAGATTTTTCACTGAAAAAGAGTTCTCACAAACATTTTAAAATACACTCTGGTTACATGTCAGCTGGTAAATTCAGCAGAAGAGGAGGGGACAGCCATATTCTGGTACATAAACTTTCCTCAAAACTGACAGAAAACACAGACACTGTGCTGGGACAGGAGGGAAATATGTACCTTCTCTAAATCCTTACTGACTCTGTCTGTTCTCTTAGAAAAACCACAAATAACTAACAGAGGCAAAATTTGGTGGTTTCTTAAAACCATACAGCAAAGGCAGGGAATGTACCTCGCATTCCTGGGAAATATTCAGATTCTGCTGTTCTGGAGCAGTGGGAGTAGAACTCTTCAAGCAATAGTTAATAGAAACATGAAGTCAAATCCAATGTGTATGTTGCCCAAGGGTGGGACTGAATGAGTGACAACAAAAAATAACTAGACATTGGGATTAGTTTACTCATATAATTATTATTTTTTAAATATATCTTATCACCAAGATTTTCAGTCCCATATTTTTGAGTTATTGTTGTTACATTGTTTAAACAGTCTTTGAAATAAAAAGGAAAACATTTTTGTTTCTAATTATGGCATTTATGTTTACAGACCTCTTATAAAATACTCAAAACGCCATCTCTTCCTAATACTAATAAATAATTCTGCTGCAAGCATTCATTGTCCTACTAGCTAAATATTCAGCAATGGGTAAATCACAACGTTCTGAGTAACCTATGTTACATTTTAAAATTACTTCCTGGTCTGAGTTGTTTTACTGGCTTTTGTACCTGTGACTTGAAATGAACAGTACTCCCCTTCACATCCAAGCTGAAGTCCTTATGTGCCAGTGCTGTTTATTAGGATAATCAATGTTAAGTGTTGTATTTGACATTCCAGGCTATTTTCAAAAGTACAGGGATGGTGTGATCAATAAAACTGTCCTCATTGGTGGCATCAATTTTGTTCACGCACTACAAACACATTATGGTATTATAAAAAAAGATAGTACTCTTGACTTAAATCCTAGATTACCAGTCTGTGTTTGGCTGCCTTGAAGAGCAGTGCTGGGTGGTGAGAAGGAAAGCAGCACTCAATCAACACGAAGAGGTTAACTAACCACAGTGATCTGCCTTTTACATTCCCTCCCTAGCCTATCTTTCACAAGCCATTCCACATGAATTGCATGATGCCCCTCGCAAGTGTTTGACTCGGGGGAGGTCGATGCCCTCCTCTGCAGGCCCTTGGGACACCATGGCTGTGGGTGCTTTGCCATGCTCTTATAAACATCACCTACACCTCTGCTCTCACATTGGCAGGATATTGGAGCACTAACTCCACTCACACAGGTTTTATTTTTTAAAGTAGAAGCCAAATGCACCATTTTGGAGGTAAATTATGCAGAAAAAACTTTATATTTCTGCTGAGGCAAATGATTTTTAAGTAGGTCTCATAATTACTTCGGGTGGAGAATGTGCTTTTTCTCTTCGGTCTATTCACTTCCAGTTCATACGAGGAAGGATTATATTACTGTCATTACACAAACACTTAAATGGGTCCATTGATTTGTTTAGAAATGAGATATCAATGACAGTTAATTATTCAATAACTGATCATTAATTTTGGGCAAATGATCAGAGACCCTTAGGTCCTTCTAATTTTGCTTGGCTCAAAGCAATAAATGAAATCTGTTTGTTAAAAACATACGGCAGACAACTAAGCATTCATTTTCATTCTGCTACAGTAAAGTAGTGTTTTAAACAGATTCATGAAACGTTTTAATACTACTCAGGCAAACCTATCAATAGAAGAAAAGTTAAACACACAGTCAAAGGGATTATTATCTAGCTGTCTATATCTTTCATCTAACCTGACACCTTGCCATGTGGTTTTGTGTGGAAAACAATTTTTTACTTACTTAAACAGCCTGCTTTTAATTAATCCTTTTCTCTTTTCCTTGCATTTTAAGCTATCCTAAGGAGATCAAGGACTGTTCATACTGACTGGGCTACAGCAGTACCCGATGATGCTCAAAAAGCATTGCTTATATAATAAGGGTATCATCAGTCATTACATTCTTAATTAAAGTTCATTTGAAGGGTGCTTTCCAATAGCTGTGTCATAACCCTACTGCTATATCTTGGAGATTTGCTAACGATTAATAAGCAAGACAACATTTTCCCTCACTCCATCTGCACAGGATTGAGCTTGAAAATTTCCAAAGAATAAATTAAAGTAGAATTAAGGTTACGAAATAAAGTGAATGTCAAGCTGAAACTCTTTTCATTAACTCAATGCTCACTCCTGCCAAGGTCTGCAGCACATAGCTGATTCTATATCATCAATGTGCTGAGATCATTCCGATATCATAATAGAGCACATTTAAAATGAGCAATTGAAAACTTTCAGACTTTTCCCTGGATTTGTTTGCTTTTCTTGGCTAGATGAACAAAAACTAGCCTGGGTGGAGATCTGGTTTCAGTTCACTTCAGTGGAGTTAGTGCCATGTTCGGTGAGTGCAAGGAGAAATCCTGGGGATAGCAGTGTTGTGAGGAGCTGCACAGTGTCACTTCTGCACAGGCCATAGACTTATTCCAAAAATGTTTTAGTAATTAAGGTCCCTGTGAAGCATAATATGTAAGTCAGTTTTCATGAGATAGTGTGACAGACGATAAACCTGTCTAACATGAGCAATATGTATTTTGAGGAATGTTGTACAAAACTTATTAGAGTAACAGAAGGGCTGTGATAAGTCCCATGGGTAAAACCAGAGAAGAAAGAAACCTTGGGAAACATACCCGTATCCATCCTTTATGGTGCAAAACAGACTGGGAAATATAGTCTCATTAAAGGGGACGCACTGCTCTGGTAAAAAAAAAAATAAATAAAATCACCTTAGCTCAAAATTGCAGCTGTGTCACTTCAGTGTGAGTGTTACTTATGTGATCACCAGAGGTCAGTGTCACCACAGGCTGCAGCACAGAGAGGAGATGCTGTTCATAAAAGATGAAAACGAGCTTGCCTAATCCCTCCAGAGTTTGCCTGTGCTCCAACACAAAGTATAACAAATTCACAAGCCTCCCCCTTCTTTGTGAGATGGAGGGTCGATGACTATGGGGGAGTGCTGAGGAAAGAAAAGGACAAGGAAAAACAGAATCGGAGAGCTGGAAGGAAATGGAAGCAGGAATAAAAGCACAACTTGGCTGGCTGCTTTGTGACCATAAAAGATACTGCCTTCAGATTCTCAAGCAAGCAAGTGCCACCTGTGTTAAGGCATCTACTTACCAATATAAATTATTGCCTGATTCAAATACTGAAAAATTATGAGGCTAGATCACGCTTAAATAATAAAAAATACTGTTCTCTTTTCCTTTCTCCACAGGCTTGAGTTGTTGGGTTTTTTTGTCATATTCTCAAGCTTTCTTCCACTAACGTAACACCTGAGAATGCGTGCATGTGTGAGTGTGTATGCATGTAATTCAATGCATCTTCAGGTTGTGCAGTTTGCCTCCAGGGGCTAGAGTTTAAGAAAAGTACAAGATGCAGGATAAAACTCTGGCATCTGGGAAGACTTCTTCCCTAGTTGCTCGCTTTCCTTTGAGAAATGCTCCTAAAGCTGTGGCCTTCATGCATAGATCAGAGGTGATGGATAAGTGTGCGGACTGTTGTTGCTTCCTCACTTTGGTATGTCATGAGGCCCACAACTCACTGACCACATCCATGGTGTACTCCTCCACCCTCAGGTACCACTGAATCTGCAGATGTGTTGAGCTGGGATTGTGCATGCAGGGAAGAGTAAAAGCCATCATTCAAGAGCGAAGAGGAGACTAGAAAGGCTTACACCTCAGCCTTCTTGGAGCATTTTGAGGTGTGAGGACAGGTTTCTCAACAAACACTATCACTTTGTCCATACTGGCATTTCTGGAAGTTAATCTCCTGCCAGTGTTCAAGCAAGTAGCAGCAATGGTAATACAAATACTGGTACAGAGAAATCTTAAGGTTTAGATGCCCTGTATTCTAAGTGTATTCTATGGTGATTGCTGCTAGGCATTATTAGAGAAAAAAAATTTATGATGATGAAAACATTCAGAAAAAATATTCCTTTTGTAGGATATTTATTGTTTGACAATGGCAGAACATTTCATTAAGAAAGGCTGCTGTGGGTTGCAGCCAATGAGTTTTTTCCTGATGGAGCATGGGAGTCTCTGTTTGGCCTTTGCAGTCCTCTGATGTTTTCGTTTGCAACACTAGGGTCCAAACATCAATCCAACTATGCAGCTCAGAAGTAGCGGTATAACTGTCATGAAAGAAAGGAGCTTGTTTCCAAGCTCCCACTGTGTCTTAACAGAAATACCTTCTTTTTCTGAACATTTTAATGGCCACATTTGGAAAAGATCCAGCTTTAAAATTCCAGGTCTGCAGAATCATTTCTTGGGTAACCCGAGACATTTTTTTACAATCGAAGAACATAGACAGTCTCTCATATGAAAGGCACATACCTGACACCAGGTAGAACTTAAGTATTTATCCAACCATATTGGCTGCCCTCAGTTCACTTCAGCGTAAAGTCCTCCTCAATACTGCTCCAGAAAAATGATACTGCTTATCAAAAGGAATTATCTAGATAATGTCATGACAGATACATGCCAAACTTACTTTCTCTACACAAGTCTTAGGGCTAAGCAAATGCAACACGAACCTCTTTCCCAAGGCAAAATGCAAGTAGATTTTTGCACAATGCAACCAAAGAAAAGTAGGACAGTTCTCTACACTGAGCTTGAATGTAGCACAAAGTAAAAGTCCTAAAGCAGGCAGTCTTTAATGAACACTCCGTATTACTGAAGTCTACAAATACCAAACAGCTTAGTGTATTTGTTCCAATACACTTTCCTGTGATGAGAAGTAGGGATTTGAACAACATTTACTTGATCTTGGCATAGTGCTTTGACCAGCTCTGTGATGTATCTCAGCAATTTATACCATTCACCATGAGGATGCTATCACAGGTTGCACTGCAAAGGGCTGAGCATGCGCACACTCCTATTTACAGTCATATTCTCTGACATCCATCATCAGGCTAAACAATCTATGGCAGCAGATCCTATCAAGTTCACATTGCTGCATTGAATTAATAGCACAGGGTTTAAATAACAACTGAAAAAAAAAAAAAAAAAACAAAAACAAACATATAAATGTAAGGCAAGAATAATTGGGTGAATTTGCATATTTTCAACAGTTTGTTTTCTCCCAAACACTCCAGAAATATTTTACCACACGTTTTCTTGTAGTAACTATTCCCTTTTCTTCCCATTCCAAAATATACCTCACCTTTCCAAAATGCAGACGCATCTCAGATCAAGTCATTACTTGAGTCTAGAATAAATTAAGACAGAACTAGGAAGAAGCATTTCCCTAAAAAAATTAACATAGGAAAAGTACCTTTACATCTAAAATAAAGGTCTCTTCTACAGTTCTCAGTGCTTTCTGTAGTTTAGACTGGTCTTAAAGTATTAACTCGGAAACACTCTCCAGTCACATTTAACGGTGGTTAGGGAACAACACACTAATTGTAAAGTAACAATAATAATTATAATAGCCCATGTCAGTATGGGAGCTGGTAGGGATGAGTACATTTAATAAGTCTTATGAAAAGCATGAAATTTAATTAATGCTCTTTGGCAAACTTCCGAGTTGCGTCAAGACACAGGAGAAGCCCACTTCTGGGTTAACCCCGTGCAGGCTGCTGAGCCTCCAAGCAACAGGCAGGAGAAAAACTTTCTGTGCCATTTAAGATGCTGACCACTGACACTCTTTCTGCACTCTGCACCTCCAAAGGGGAGCAGAACCACCAAGGCAGTGCTGGTAGGACATGGAATGCAAATCCTCCCTGGAGGATAAATGTGCATAAAAAAGGAGAGAGTGTTACAAAAATCTGCACCCCTGGGTTGTTAGGATGGGGTAACAGTACACTGCACCCTGTAATAAGCTCTGAATGCTGTGGCACGCTTTCAGCTCAGAGAGAAAAGGGCACCAGTGAAGGCAGTAGCTGTGCAAGAAAATCCCTTGTTATATCCACCAATGTTTATGGGTGCCTGAACTTGTACGGGATGTATGAACTGTGGAAGAAGGCAGGCAGGATATTCATACTGCTTAGGTGCAGGGACTTAATATACACTTTCAGAACAACCAACTTCCCTCAGTTTCCATATTTCAGTGAAGAGAAATAGATTCTTCAAGGAACTGATCTTAGGTGCCCTGAATCACTCTCTCCAGGGATCTGCTTCTCTTTCTGGCTAAATAAAAAGGACAGGAATCCTCCTAACTCTGATACTTAATTATCCTACCCTCTTCAAGTTAGACACCTTAGTGAAGTGCCTCAAGCTACCTACCAGCTAATCTTGGGTGTCCCCTCCTGCTGGATGCTCAGACTGATGCCAGGAAGGATGGCCTTCTGGTACTATAGAAGAGGAGATAGACTTGAGGAAGAGGTGACTTGAAACAATCCAGAGGCTTTCGGTTCTAGATGATATGTGGTTAAGTAGGACATGTCTGGAGGACTTTAAAGGGCCAGCTGGTTTACTCACCATAATAAAGAAAGGAAAACTGCTGGGTGGAAATAGGCATTTTAAAAAGAAAAAAAAAAAAAAAAAAAGAAAAGTTTTCAGATGAAAATAATTTGGTAAGATTTCAGTAATGTGTCCAGGCATTAAACAAAGAGGTTGGGTTTCAGTTTTCGCCTTGCTGTCAGTGAAGTGTATTCACAGAGTGCCAAAGAAAGGTGAAGCAAAAAGCTCAAGACTTTTGAGTTCCTGAAACCCACTCAGTTTCACAGAGCTCTGCCAGCTCCTGCTTTGAGACCCTGTTATTACCACCCCATCTAAACTGCAGAGCTGTGCAGTGCATCTTGAACGTCTGTAGCTTCACATCTTGGTCTTCCTCTCCTGGGACAGAAGCTGTGTTCCCAGGCCTTACCCCCACAGGCAGGCAGGTGTTCTTAGGGTAAGGACAGGAAAGGGGAAGGTGTTTGTAGGAGAACAACACAAAGTTGGTATGTTTTCTGCTGGGACCTATTAAAAGCTGAGTAACCTCTGGAGAAATTGAAAGGTAGCCCTAATGATCTTCAAGTAATTTTTAAAGTTATAAACCCACAGTTTTCTCAAGTAAAAAAGAAAATAGAAAAAAAAAGAAAAAGAAAAATTTTCCTGGTTTCTGCAAGGCTGGAATTTCTCTAGCTCTTTATTTTTCTATAACCGCTGGACAGCTAATTGTGACTATTATCTCCATGACAGTTTAGTCTGCTCTGTAACTCCATGCTTATTTCTGTTGCCTGGTATGTGTACTAAAAATCTCCAGGTTTCCAAGTCCATAAATCTGATGCATCAGTTCTGGGCATGCAACTGATAGCACTCCGGAATGGAGCTGTGGTGATGTCTGTAATGTGGTGTGAAGACTCCTACCTTTGTTTACGCAAAGCCACATTGCTCCAACTCTTACAGTCAGGCAAATAAAGTGCTTGCAGGTCAGACTCTCCTTTTTTTTTCCAAGTCCTATCCTCAAGAGCCTAGGCTGTCACAGGCAGTTAGGGAAATTACTTGCAAATAGCACAATTTCATGCAATTCGAAGCTGTGTCCTGCTATATATTTTCAATTCTAAATGACTAACAACTAATTTTATTTCAGAACAAGATTCTGTAATATATGTGGTGTACATTCACGTATATGTGGGTTCCTTTACTTTTAAAAGACCACCGGGGAGACTTGCTGGCACTTTTCTACAGCAATGGAAGTGGAAATGTATGTGGATTGTTAATACCGGAATATCACCTACCATCTGGATAGGCTTAACACATGATAAACTGTGAGGTTTGGACACAGATTTGTGGTGCTTGAGGAGATTGCTTAAAACCCTGTCTATGTTGGCCTTGCCTGACTCTCATCGTGTGGAGCCTTAGCCTGTTTCTTTTTACAAGATGAACAGAACAACAGCTGAGAGATGTAGTAGCCTCAAATTTAGAACAATAAACAAGAAATGAGAGTGGGGTTAAAATTGTTCTACTCACTTTTTTTAAATTCAGATCTCAGAATTGAGTTACAGAGCTATAGATTCATAGATTATGAGACCAAAAAGAACAACTGGGTTTATCCATTTTTTAAACTCCTATTTAACAAAGACCAAAAGCCTGTTAAACACCTTGGTTTATCTCCAAATCTCAGCTCCTCTTGGAGATAAATAATTTACTAAAAATATCTAGACTTGTTTTAACTTTTTTTTTTCTTTTTTTTTTTTTTCTGGTGGGGAATATACTAAAAGTGTTAATACATTGTTTGGGACTTAATTGCTGTTGCTGATAGCAAACTTGGTTTCCAGTCTGACTTTACCCTGACTGACCTTCCAGCCATTGCAGTGTGTCAGTCTGTGTGCCAGAGGGAAGGAACTGTCTTTCTCCTCCGTGTTGTTTCTCCTAGACTTGATCAAGTCACCTGTTACTTCAGTTTCTGACTACAGTAGGGTTCTTATAGCTGTGATGTCCAGAGAGCATAAAAAAATTAGACTTCATAAGGACCAGCAGTACTTTTTGTAAGACAGATTGGCACAGTTGGGGAAAAAAGAGGAGATTTAGGGCTTGTGTATCCAAGAGATCCTCTGCTTTTTCCGGTGATATCAGTTAGACATAAAAAATAATACTTCTGCGTGCAAACATTGCCTGACTTATAAACTATACAGGTGTAATTTGCTGGAGTTGGTTATTACAATGGCTAATTATAAAGCACTGTCACCATCCTGATGGCTTTTTTCTGGGTTGGAAAGATCAGAACTGGCAGCAAAGATTCTGTGATATACAGTGTTAACATACGGCTATAGGCTGCTAATTTTTATATTCCTTCTTCTCCCCTTCTTCTCTTCCCACTGCTCTCTTGCTATGATTATGCTGCAACACTATGTTGCTTGCTTATATCTGAATTATCAGGAGGTCGATCTAGCTGGCATTGTACGAGCAGTCTACCCTCTTTTTTATGTATCACTGCTCAAGTTTCCTGACTACCCTCAAATTTTGTTGATCAACTTGTGCTTGAATCATGCAGATGCAGTTCTGGAGGGGTCTCAAAAGGTCATCTAGATCATATCTCTATAGGAATCATATACAAGAGAATTTACACAGCCCCAACATATTGCTTAATCAATTCTTAAAAACCTTCACTGAGAAACTGCAGCTTTCCTAGGTATCCTCCTTGTATAGCTCAGAAATCTCAGAAAGTTCTTCCAGACACCTATCCTAAGTCTTTTCCTCTGCACTAATACAAATATTTCACAGCATGGTATTAAAAACTGATCTCTGAGGACCTGATTAGGAAAACATAATTTCTGTGAGAATTCCCTGTTTGCAATTAAAGGAAAAAATTGTACTTTTTAAGCCATTCAACATGTGCCATCCTGATTTTATTATTGCTCTGCTTTCTCAATCAAAATTTTATAAGGTACAAAGTCAAATGCCTAACAATATTTGTGTGAACATTATTACCTTTATCAACAAACCCACATGCAATATTTGAAAGCTATGAGGTATCTGAGATAGTTTTCTAATCACCTCTATTCCTTCCCACTAGAAATACCCAAACCTAATCTCCCTTGCCAAGCTCTTCCCCTAGCTCATTTGAAATACTTCTTTTTTTATTTTCTTTTTTTTTTTTTTTCATTTTTTTTCCAGAAAACTGGAAGAGAAGGGATTTTGGGAAAGGGAGAGAAGCAAAGCTGTTGTTTCCTACTTTCTCCTTACCTTTTTCCATAGCCTACAAGAAACAAGCTGGCTAAGTGATACACACACATAATTAAAGTGAAGCCATTTTGGAAATAATTCCAATTTAAACTGAAAAAGTGATGTATTAGCTCGCAAATGATGTGTTTCAAAATTAGAGGTGTGCATAGGTTAAGTTTAAGTTGATTGTTAAAACATAAAAATTGTCAATTAAAAAACCCAACAACCCTACTAACTACTATTCTTTTCGGAACAAGTGAATGAGAACATCAAGTAATGAATTGAAATTAAGTTGTTTCTCAGTAATCACAATCTATCTAATTTCTTATCTCTTAAACATCTGTTACTTACACATCAAAGGAAGGGTGGTTAAACTGAAAGTATCTGGACAACGTAGCTAGCTACTGGAGAACCTTCCTTGCCAAACAAAGAATTTCCAATTACACCCAAAGGAAAAGGAAACCCTGAGTTAATTTTCCCTGGATATATTTTAGCCATAAATTCAGTGTCTCCACAGAGAACCCACGCTAGATCAAATATTTTGGGATTAGAGAACAGTAAAAAAATGAAAGTGATCATTCAGTATAGTTATTTTCATTATATTCATTATATGTTCAGTTTCATTATACTCTTCACAGTTTCTTTAAATGAAATCTAGCTGAAGTGAAGCCTAAATTCAGTGCAATGTAATTTAATGTAAGGTTTAGCTAGGAAGAGGTAATGAATACCTGCATCAAAAGTGGTGGTTACCATAAAATGATACGTGTGTTAAATATTTACCAGATCACAGTATTATTTTCTGCTCAAAGTTTAAGGAACTACTTAGTGTCCTAGGCTTGATGATGTGATAACCCCTGGTAAATATTGATCTTTAAATGGTGACCACTGTACAAATTTATACTTGCTAATGGGAAGGCCACAAAGCAAACAGTACTAATTGAGCAAAATCAAGGCACTTCTTCAGCTCAGATGTTTGACTTGACATATTGCAACAGACACAATGCAGCTCCCAACAGACACAATGCAGCTCCCAAGTGTTTCCCTCGAAAACAACCCTCATCATACCTCCAGGCAACATGGAGACACTAAGGTGAAGAATAAAAAGGCTTGTAATCTTTCCCTCTGTAATATGCACCTTTGTAAGAAGCCAAATGAGATATTAACTGCTCTCAAACCACTCATCATCTTATCTTCTCTTACCACATATGCTGTTGCCCCCTCACACTCCTTTCATATTTTTTAACCTTTTATGATTAGGCTTGTAAACTTCCAGGCAAAGCAGAAAAACTGCTAATAGGTCTGATGGCAAAGGTTTTTTTTTTCAGACTATGATTCCAAGGATCTATCTTGTCTTTCCTCACTTCAAAGACTCATTCAGAAGCAGTACTAAAGAGTCACCCTGACATCACAGGGCTATATTTTTGGACTGCCGAAAGTGTGGTGTTGAGACCCGGGTTTCAGCCACACCGCTTGAAGAGGCTTCAAGCCACTGCACAATGGCTTTGAAGCAAGGCTGGGGAGACAGTCCATGTACTTGCTACCCTGTTCATCTGCACTTGCACTCAGTTATACTGAAATTTATGCATAGTGGGAAAGAATTCACTGTGCAAGTGATGTAGAGTTACTTGTTGGGTGTAAATGCTTTGCCCATGTTCCAAGAATACTTAACATGTTGCAGGCTGCATACTGCAAGATTCTTCATTTTAAATGCATAGAATTGAAGATTGTGAGATTATTTAGAGAAACTGTTTATGTATTGCTGGCCCTTAAATTTCACCCATTTACCCTCAGACTGAGCACCCCAATTAAGGTTGGAGCATATCTTCTGAAAAGACATCTGGGCCTGAGATGAGTTGAATTTTCAAAAAAATGGAAAACCCCCAACTTCCTTGAAGAGAACTTTATCAGATTGTGCATCGCTCCCCTCGCATTTCAAGCATGGTGACAGTCAACACACAAAAATTGTCTTCTGCCAGAACGCAGAGAAGAAGCAAATCAGTCGCAGCCAAATTTGGTATACTGTGAATAAATAAAAAAAAAAAAAATCTAAATGTATAGGGCAAATCTTTATCAAGAGTTTTATGCCTAGAAAGAAAATTATTTATAAAATTATCAACACTGGACAGAGCAGGAGGACCTCAAATCAGATTTACCTGCTCTGTTAGTGCCCACCAGATGCAGAAGAGATATGGAAGGAGTACTAGGAACAAGGCATTAATGATCCTCCTAAGCTTGCCTTTGTCTACTCCATTGCAGTTTATACACTTGTGAGGAGTGTACAACCTGAGCCTGATGAACTTGTTAGCTAGATACTTTCATGCCAGCTATATTTAAAGATTAAATGTTCCAAGAAGAGATTGTCTCAATAAACTTCTGTTTTACCTCAACCCTTCATCTTCTTCTACATGACGGAAGCCTGTTCTAAAAGATTTTATGATTTTTTGAAATTAATTTTGTCTTCCATGTAACTATCTACTACAGTTTGGCTTGATAGTTAAAGATCCCCTCAGCATGCTTCATTCACGATTTGACCTGTATTTCAAAGATGGCCTCCATAGATAAAAGCTAGCATTGGTAGCTGTTGTGTACCAGTCAGCCATCTGGGCTCTTTTGTTTGAGCAGGATCTCTGCTAGACCTCTAACTTCTAATGGAGCTACTAGTTCATGTCTGTACAGAAAGTAGTTGTAGCAAACGATCAATTAGCAACCGAGAACATTACTGGGGTGTTTCTGCTGCTGCTATAAATTACAGCCTATTGTTTCATTTTTTGTAACTATGGAGCGTTTGTGGATTTGCATAAAAATATGGGTCACTGGTATGAGAACATTAACAGGTGCTTCCAACAATCTTATTATTTTCTTAGACAATAAAGATATGTTATCAGAACCTATAGCATTGTCCTAATGGTGATTTTACTTCAAAAAAAAATCTAAACTGAAGAGAAAAAAAGAGATACTTCTGCCTTTTCTAAATTGAAAGACTGAGCAACCTTTGTTTAAGCAAAGATATTAGGTCTTTCAGTCAGCAAGGCTAGTGAACAGAAGAGAGCCTTCTCCAGCTGGATAGTAGGGAAGGGTTCAGCCCTTCTGTACCATTTCTGGGGACAGGCCTCCCATGAGTCACACATGTTGCAGACACGTGATACGCCTCTCAGGAGCCTGGCTTACATAGTCTGTGAAGATTGCAACTGCTGGAAACCATACACTTCAGATTGTGTTAAATTCCCAGAAAATCCTGAGCAGAAAATCCTGCAGAGCTCAAGGCTATAAAAAAGCCCTACTAATGTATTATTGGAGGCACTTAAGTCTTTTCAGTTCTGGCTTGCCCAAGGTTTCGGAACTGATCACTCTGAGGACCACCAACTGTCAGATCTGGAGACAACCACTGCTGTCATCTACATGGTTTTGTGTGTCTTTGGAGAAGCTGAGAAACACAACTCAGCCTGTGAACTTTAGCAACAAAGTTCAAAAATCTCATACAAAACCGACAGCAGCAGATGCTGACTAGAACATTGCAAATGCTGGTCTACAGCAGACAAGAACACAGAAACTATTTTACAGCATAAAACCATTGCAGGTTTAAGCATTAATGGCACAGGAAATTGCTAATGCCAAAAGAGAAAAGAATTTCTATTTTTGCAAGGGAAGGCTTCCCCAGCTCCTTACTAAATGGTGGACTGAAACCTGAGCAATACCTGAAGCAAATTCTGGCAGCCCCTGAATAAATGTGGGCTCGGCTATGTTGCAGAACTTCAGTTCTGAATTAAATTTTTTTGCACTGAACTTGCAGTTACTACTGGCAAATTTAAATCTAAGCCTTTTAATCAGATTGAATAGATGCATTTTGGTTTTTTGCGTATGTGCAGGGCAGAAATAGTCCAGTTAATATCATTTTCCCTTGTTTAATGGTGAAAGATGTTTTGCATATGAGCCTAGCTAATAAATGCTAAATTTGCTGTATGATTATGTTTTTCTAACTTTTATTATTCTGAGGTTTTTTGGGATTTTTTGTTTGTTTGTTTCTGTTTTTCTTTTTTTTGTCTTTGTGCATTTGCTCTGTGTTCTCTATGGAGACTACCTTGCATATTTCTGGCACCCTCTTCTCCTTTTCTCCATTACAACTTTATTCTACACAAAGGAGACTAATCAATGACTCTAATGTTAATATCATTTAATGTTTCTCTAGGTGATTTTGTTCATATTGTCTCCTTCTCTAAGTTACTCGACAATATATATTAATGCATATGTGCATACATATTTAAACACTTACTACAAATAAGGAAAATATTTTATGTGGCTTCAAAAATCTATGTACCAATGGAATTAGTCAGAAGGTTTTGTCATCAGTTACACTGGAGTCCCTGCTTTATTGAAATCACCAGATAAATGCTACCTTGGACTTCAATTAAACTAAGATTTCAAACACCCCTTTCTCCCCCATGTACTTTCAATTTTTGTCAGTTTGCACTGCTTATTATGTGCAGCAGTGTTAATGCAGTAATATTAGATGTTCCCAGAATACTGACCAATGAAATATTCACAGTCAGATGAAAGATAGGGCATATGTTGGTTTTAAGTTTTTAAAGAACAAAACTTAAGTCTATCTTGATCTTTTTTGGCAGGGGGTGGGAGTGATTGAAAAAAACAGAAGTAGGAGGAATAGGCTTAAGAAAAGCTGCCTTTTCCCACCACTGGCGTGGACAAGGCATTCTGCAGTGCCATGCTGCTCACGTAGGTGCTCAAACACTCTTGCAGGTCACTTCCCTTGTGATGAAGGAGGTCAGGATTTTTGGGTTTTGAAGGAAATGTTTCACAGTAAGTGTGGACTTCTAAGGAAAGTTAGGTACAACTACATTAAAATTGACATGGATGTGAGAAAATTTGGCTTATACTTGAAAATGCACCATTTCCACCCACCCCCCCTCCAAAAAAATAAAGAAGGAATAACTTTATAAAAAAATTTAATCAGTGGGATTATGGAGAGAAGCAAAATGCAAAATGTGTTTGATACTAGAGTTTATAAATTTACACTAGAATCTACATATTAGTTATAATACTAGAGTTCATATATCAGTTTATTCTAATAAATCTCTGATTAAATATATGTCTGTAACTGAAGAACTTTGTGTGACGGTCTCTCTATTTATGAGTCCCCAAGTTTGAGAAATAATGACTCATCCAGAGTTCATGCTTTTTTAATTCTTGAAAAATGGAAAAAAGCAGTCTTAGCAATAAGGACACAAGGAGTTTTCCAGCAATATTATGCTACAGCCATGGGGGTTGCTTTGCCTCTTGACCTGTAAAAGCATTGGGAATTATATAAGGGTTTTGCTTTATGTGGAAGGTTTGTTTTGTTGGTTGTATTTTTTTTTTTTTTTTTTTTTCAGCTCCAGCAATGGTATTAGAATAAAATAATCTGAGTTTCAACATGTCAACTTTGCTGTACATTTGATAAATCCTTCGTGATATTCAATATTTCCTTGAAAGTCTTAACTGTTACATATGAACATGGAATGCACTGTCAGGCATGGGCTGGTTGTACTGGAAAACTAAAAGATCCATAAAGCGAACTCACAATTACTCCTCTTTTTAGGTCAAAGACAATGTAATATGAAGACAGCCATTCAGTGGCTAGCTCTGTCCACTGTTTATGTTTCAGATAATTCTCTTGAAAATATGTTTGATGAGAAATCCCATCTAACAGATGAGCAATCTACAGTGGTTGAAATATTTTCAACTCTGAAATTAGGCAAAGTTGCTATTTTGAGTTTTAATTTCTCTGGAATATTTGTAGGGCCTGTAATTTTCCTAAACAGTTGGAAGAGATTTTATCCAATGCCACATATTGTTTCATTTTTTCATGAGAAAATGATTTCCCAGATTTCTGTTAGAGCTACCCTTATTGTGAGAGAGAGCATGAATTTTACAGTCAGGAAAAGCAAAAATATCTTTCAAGTAGGAGCACCAGATACTTCATCCTCTTACATATATCATTAAACCAACATTCCTGGCCCTTTTACTGCTGTGGCAGCCAACGAAGAGTCCTCAATCACACTTCTTTGACTGACTACTTGGATTACTTAAGGGACTTAGTTAGCATGGATATAAACAGTTGGACAGAGAATGACCAACAAACAATAGGCAAGCAAGACTGGACAACTCAGATGGGCTTTGAGCTTTTCTTCCTAAAGATGCTGAATTTCCACTTTTCAGGCTTCATGTAAACCAGAAAAAAACCCAACATTGTCACTTTTTTCTTTTCTGCTAAGTTATATAGCCTACATTTTTATCTAATTCTGAAATGTCAAAAAGTCATCAGTCACAAGGAAAAGTAACAAGGAAATGACGTGTGTGGGGTTTGTCATCTCCTTCTTGTTTATCAACCAGTTCCATTTTTCTGCCTAAAAGCTCCTCCAGAGTTTCGCAGCACTTGTGTTGTCTGCCCAAACTGCTTCTAACCGTGTGCTGTCAAGAGTACTCGGCATCCATTTGTGACATGTTTGTGTCAGATATAGCATGCAGGAAAGGACACCATTCCTAAATGCTCAGGAGCCCAGCAACACACAAGAGCTCAGGGCAAGCCCAGATGAGGTCTCTTGTTGGTGAATTCACTATGATGTCTGAGAGTGCCCTACAGGTCTCCCTATTTAAGAGAAGGAAAAATGAGCTTATGTTTTGACCTCCAATTTTCACCTCCATCTCCAAATTTCAAACAGTGACCATCTCAGTTAGCAACAGTTCTCAGCCTGAGCCGCTTAAAATGTCCCTTCTCCAAAATAATTCCTCTTTGCTCTTCAGTGGTAGATCTCAGTTTTAATACAATACTGACCTTGGACTAATGACCTTCATATGTTACCCACCTCTGCAATAAGCATCTAATTTTTCATTTCACTATACAAGACTTAATATTTAGTTTAATAATTTGTGGGTGACCATCCATTTTTAATTATCTGAGAAAATCAATATTTATTGTATTTGTGGAAAACAATATTTAAGGGTGGAACATCTCATTAATGAAATAAAACCACATTCCCACATTTCCTCACATTTGCTCGTATTTTTAGGGCACCATTATGATGCCATTTAATCATTTTAAATTGCTGAACTGGAGATTTTCCAAATTTCTCTAATTTGAAGTCACAAAAGTTTTAACCATGTCCCAGAGCACCCTCTTCATATATTCTCTCTCTGAGTATATATGTTAATGTGCATTAATTATACTCTTTCTAAGTACTGTACATGTTTCTGACACGAGGATTCTACATTACAGTGAAGGATTATTGTACTTTCTAGGCCCACTGCAGCTACAGCAGCTTCAATCACTCTAATAAATTTTATTACAAGTAGCATTTAATTAACAGTACATCTACTGTCCATGTGAAGGATCCAGTCCTGCACAGGTTTAGGCACACACTTTATTCTGTGCACTGTGAATAGCTCTTTGGAACTGACTTTTTTTTTAAAAGAATGGGATTCTAACACCACAGAACACACTTAGATTTTCACTGTTGTGTGTAGTGGTTGGCACTGCAGAGACACGAACGAGGAACAAAAACTGTAGCTGAGAAAGATAAGATATTTTGGACAGGATCAGGAGACTAATCTAATTTTTGCCTATATTATGGGATTTATTTTAAAACAGAATGCATTTGCTGGTACTGAAAGATGTTATTTTCTTTTTGCACCTGAAGGTTTTTTCTATGCTTTGGGTAGCTCTTGCAGGGATGATTTACAATAATTATATGGGACAGTGAGAAACTGTGTCGGCACTGGAGCTTTTTTCAGCAATTCAATTCCCTCTGTTCCAAAAAAGAATCTTTCAGAGGTATCCTTCATAATTTTGTTAAAAGTATTTGGAGAAAGAAGCATTTGGAGACTCAAGAAAAGACAACATTAAGCTTTTGGTGAAAGGACAGAATAGCTTTAAAAAATCTTTCTTGCTCTAGTAGCTAAGTCATGAGCATTGTGCACACATGTTCCCTTCATGGATTTCCTAAAAATTCCTCACAGCAGATATAAAGTATCCTACACCAGAGGGTATAAAAAAACCATAGCTGTGCAAAGGAGAGGTCCCAGGGCATTTTCAAGTTCTTGCTAATTGTTTTGTGCTTAGTTTGGGGCTTGCATCAAACTTTGTTGCAGAGATGTGGGTATAGGAAAGACAGGAATCTTTCAGCATTGGCCAAGCATGCTGTAGGAATGGTTACAGAAAATACAGGATGAACCGAAGTTGTATTAAAATTTAGAGGTTTTTCTGCTGGGAGCTGAAATTAGTAAAGAATATTAAGAAATAAAAGAGCCGTTATATAATTACATATGGCAGTAAAATTTCAACATTCAATTAGAATGTGTATCTATCTATTTAATCAAAACTTTTAAAATATTTCTCTCAGAAACATTGTAGTTTCTTCACAGTGGTGTTGGTGTTGCACTTCAACCCGTCTGGGTGCCCACGCTACTTGAAAAACGATTGCTTCACGTTTCTGTGAAACCACTAGGTGGAGATGTAGGTTTACCAAGCTAGGATTGCCAACAAGGCCCAAGATTGAAAAATGCCTCTCAAAAAAAAGTACAAGATTGATAAATTATGTATCTTGTTGGTTACAAATTCCAACACATCTTTGAAGGAGGAAAAAATGGGAAAAACCTAAATGCTCAGTTGTAAAATTGTCCAAGCAAATTATTATTTTTTAAGACACAAGTTCTGATGTTTAAGGCTCTGAGAGAATAATCGCTTCATGTTATAAATTGTCTGCTGCCAATACACACACATTTTCCTTTATTCTCCTACCAGCTGCTAGCTCATGCTATCAGTGGTCAGGAACAAACAAACAAAAACTACTCCTAAATTTTTTAGCTTGCTTTCAAACTTTCAAACCAGTGGAAATATGCCAGCAACTGGCAAATTTCAGAACTGTTTGCTCAAGTTGAGGGAATTACTTTCAATTCTGGCACTCTTCCAGCAGCATCCTGATATCTGGTATAAGATGTACAAAGCACAGAATGATATTCTGAATTGCTTTCTTTAAAATAAGACCCATTTCTTTCTGTCTTTTTGCTATGTGTGCTTAATCATGGAAAAGGAAAACCAGAAGTTGAATGAAACAGTTCTGTATACTATTTCCATTTTCCCTTTACATAAACCTTTTCTATCTTTACTACTTATCTATGTGCACTAAAACTCTCCCACAGCAGACAACAAAAAATCTGTGCATTTTCCAACAGGAAAAAGGGATTCAAAATTCATTCTTCCATATTTATCCCCTTAGTGAAAATGCTCCTGCAGCTCCTGTTATTTTCTCTGATGGATAGGAAAAACAAGTGCTATCTTGACTTCCACCCTTCAGCATCAAAAAGAACTTAACTAGTATAGTCTATCCTTCCTTCAGATACATGTAAGGACTCTGAACTTTTTTTTTGTTTGCTTGTTTTTTTTTTAATTTAACTTTCCAAGTCTCATTAAAAAAGATGTGGGAATGAATTTACCTCCTTTTTAAACGTTAGGGAAAAAAATACATATTAGATACTAGTTTGGGGAAGGTTAGTACTTTCATAGAAAAGACCCCTCCTTCTCTATAACCTTGTATATAGAACCTGCTTTTAGTCAAGTGTCTGAGATTTAACACTGTTTACTACAAGCTCTGTAATTCTGCTAATGGTGTATGTAAGTCTAAGGTGTGAGAGGATAGATCATATATCAGTTCTAGCTTTTTTGTTTGAGTTTTTTTTTCCCTGTAATTCAAGCCGAAGTCTTCTTTTTTATTGAGAAAAAATGGGGAATAATGTTTCAGAAGTAAAACCTGTGAATTGCAGTACTTTAGATGCCATTGTCCAATGATGTGATTATTGCTATAAGTGAATGCAATTCTTTGGGCTGTTTCCAGGGAGGACAGCAGAAATTGAAATAACTACTAAATATCTGAGGAAATTCAGTCAAAAGAGGGGAGGCACTACTTTTTCTGCTAGAAAACTCCTTAAAGACCCCGACTATCTGACAGACTCCTAAAACTGGTGATGCAGGGTCCTGCAGCTGCATTCATCATATTCAAGGGGAAATGCAGGCTGTTAGGAAGATAAACAATGAAGCTTTTCCAAAAGCTAAACTCATGGAAAGGAACAGTTATGGCATGAAACCTAAGAAAAGGGACTTTCCTTAACAAACAGTGTCCTGCTTTTGCAGAAGGTGTATCCTCACATCTTAGCAGTATTTTGTCATACTCCAGTCCTACTCAAGACTGCAGTGCTTCCAATAAATGTTGTTAATTATGAAATGGGAATCCTGTTTTTTATGTAGACTAAAATATATCAGATTTCTTAAGGTCAAAGTACTTCAGTCTTGCATAGTGAAAATACATTTTCTTTAATTTTTTTTTTTTGTTAATATTCCTAAGGATTACAATATGCCTAAAAGCTAGCAAGAACCAAGTAAGTCAGTGGTAAATAGAACAGTAAAAGGAAACCTGTTTGGGGAGTAAGCAAAGTTCAATTTTAGACTTAAAGAATGGAGTGATTTATTAGCATTATTGAAATGCCTGCCATTTTAGAAATATATGCATCTAGCAACTACAGAAGCCT
This sequence comes from Psittacula echo, assembly GCF_963264785.1. NCBI lineage: Eukaryota > Metazoa > Chordata > Aves > Psittaciformes > Psittacidae > Psittacula > Psittacula echo. Next base: position 61,394,155 of record NC_137736.1, read on the forward strand.
AAAGTTCTTGTGTGCAGCAAGACAGAAAGAAAGAAACAAACAAAAATCTCTGGCCCAGATAGAAAGGATGAGATTAAAGCTGCAGTCTTTAAAGCACTACTTTCAGGGGAGCTTTCTGCTTTTTGAGAAGCAGAAATAGTCATTGAGATGAGATGAGAGCATTTCTACTTATGTAGGGTAGCCTGCCTGCCTCTGAGCTAAAACTTCAGCCTCATCCCAACTACAGCTTGAGTTTGTTCTAGTCCAGTTCAGATCCCTACTCCAACCAACCCCTGCCTTCCCCCTCCTCAGCCAAGAATCTGCCCATCTTTTCATCCTACATTAGCTTTGAATGCCTCCTAATCAGTTACAGATTGAGAAGGAAAAAGAAGAGCCCCTGTATTAAATAGCTTTTTTTAACTCAAATGTTGAATATGAAGTTCTCCTTAAAAAGCATTTCCTACTGTGGTCACACACACACCTACTGAGGTACTTGCCGAAATAACCGAGCACAGAATTAAGACTCTTCTGACAGCCAGGGAAAAGAAAGATTTCAGCTTAACCCTAATGAAAAAAGAAAAGAGGGGAAAAAAAAAAAAAAAAAAAAAAAGTGTCTGGCAGGAGTCTCTTTTGCAGTTAATCAGTAATGTTGCATCTTAACCCTTTATGTGCTACAGCCCAAGCCTGCCCTGAGTCACACCTTTTTTAAAGTCCCATAACAACTGGAGAAATTACAAAGAAGCAGCTGAAAGAGGCAAAATCAGTTGTCTGGCTTTAGGATTTAGCTGGCAGCAGGAAAGCCGGAGGGTGCCTGGGTTCCCAGTTTCTGCATGCTCTTTCCCCCCACCCACCCACCCAAACAGACTCCTCCCTGTCTTCAGCTATCTGCGTAAACTATTTTGCTAAGACTCTTAGTTCGACACATCTTCCAAAGAGCCGACCCTGATTTTAGGGTCTGATACATGCACTGCGCACGCTCACGTGCAGAAACATCCTAACTCACAGCCACTGTAACAAACCAGCGGGCACGGGGGAAGGACTACCCCCTGACGATCACATCTGAGGAAAACAGTCATTCCCCTCACCTTGAAACCCTCTGTACTTTTAGATGAGAACACATTTGATCAAAACACAATTCCATTTATCTTATGTGGCTGTTTGTCGATCATAGCTCTTGGAATGATAAGCAAACCCTATGGAAAGACATTTATCTAAATTATCCTGATAAAATGCTATCACTCCATGGGGGAAGAAAAATGAGGCAGAATGGTAGTTTGTACACAATTATACTAACCTGGAGAAAAATTGGGACGTGGAGTTGAACCACACTTAATAAAAGTTGGAGCACAGGATTAAAACCATAAATTCTTTAAATTATTTTTTTCCTTTGTGAGAATTTGATCTGCTTGAAAATGAAAAATAAAATATAAACAAAAAAAAAAGGAAAGATTAAAAATGTGAACAGCCTCCTACCTCTCCCATTCAAACAGCATATAGTTAGTGTTTGTGACTTTTCCCTTGACAACTAGATAAGAAGATAAATGCGTAGTTTCTCTTAATTAGCCTTTCTTAATTAAAAACACCAGAGGTATTTGTGATCATAATGAACTCTTCTGACAGAATGGTCACTTGTTCTTCTGGATGTCACTCCAGGAAAATTAGATTTTATTTTTTTTTTTTTTTACGGCGGATAAATTCTGTGTTAAGGAAGAAATAAATGATGCCCGCAAAAGCAGCGTCCCCTCGGTTTTATCTGAATGAGATGGATGCGTATCTTGTGGTTTTTAGAATGGTGTGGGGCAGTATTAGCCATCATTAGCACCCCAGTATGGATCCAATTCACTAATTACTTATGCTGTCTTGGTTCACTGAGATTTAAGCACCAAGTCAATCCCATTATCTGCAGTCTCCCAAGCTTGCCAGAGTCATCCGTCTTTTATGGAAAAAAGCACAAGGGTTATCAATAGGACCCTGAAATACTTGGGATTTTCCCACTTCAGGAGGAGGCAAGATTAGTCCTGACTAAAGTTGCATCTTCTCTAAGCCGCTACCTTGGATGTGACAAAAGTGGATGCTGACAATTATCCATAACTACATAAAGAGGAGAAGAGAGAAGGAAGGAGGCAAGAGCAGTGAGGAGAGAAGTCTGCCACACATGCCTGCATCTGTCCTACGGTCACAGGCAGCTTTTCATACCACCTCAGAGCTACAAATTACAATTCGTCTGTTACAAACACGCGATAATATAGTCAGAAATCAGAAATTAAAATATTCCAACGGCCTCGGGCCTCCTCAGAGAGGGAGAGGGGCTGAGAGGGAGAGAAGGAGGAGGGAGAGGGAGAGATAGGAGTATGCTGAGCCCCTGCGCTGCCTGTGTTGTTTGTGCCCTCCCTTCTCCATCCTACATGTTTAATGTCTGCGGCAGTACCGAGGCCTTGTCTGTTTGGGATGGTTGATTGACATCTGCTCTGCCGAGAGGAAGGAACTGGCAGCTATTGGCAGCACTGTCACGTTCATTTGCACACTTTATGAAGCAGCAGTGTGGCTACTAATACAAAAAGAAATCTTCTAAGCAGCATGACATCTCTTGGAATGGAATATTTGTCTTTACAAATGATTGCACTGCTGCCAGTACTTGACATGGTGCTCGCAAACATGTGTAATTGTTGGAAGTGTAATGATGATTATTTGCATATTTAATGTTCAAACAAGTACTGGAGAAGCAACTTAGACTAAACCTTTTATGGGGAGGATTTAAATATGTTCAGCATCAGCCTGATGAGTCCCAGAAAGGAGTCAGGGTCTGAGGGGAAAAGCTCATGAACACGGCTGCTGTATGAAGGGTAGTTTAAGATATCACCCTGTAATGCACCACTCAGATATTTTATAGGTTTATTTTGAGACGAATTTTATATGAATTCCTCTCCCACTTGTTTTAATTGCCCAAAATTATATTTAAATGTAATTATACGAAAATTTAGGAGTGGTCTATTTATTATGTTTCTGAAATCAGCCAAACAGCAAACTGAGGAAAGAGATAAGCAAGCACATGTTTACCAGTAACATCAGTTTACAGAAAGCCTGTACATGGTAGCAACAGCATTTGTTTTAACTCTTTGGCATAAGTGTGAGAAGGGTGCAGGTTATGAGAGGGAGGCTTACAAACCCTTTTTCCGGGGCTGGAAATACAATGCTGGACATTTGCCCTGGAAATCAGAGCCAGACCAGGCTGATAGAAGAGGACTTTCTTTCCTGTAGAAAGCCTTCCTCTTTCTGCCTTAGAAAGAGACTTTTCATTTTCCCCTTCCATATTAATGTTTTTTTTTTTTAATCTTGTGATGCAGAGACCTAGTCAGTGCACAGATCTTGCATGCACATGTGTGCACACAGGCGTGCACAGCTGCATGGATGAAGGGTGAAACGTTTTACAAAAGGGGTCTCCAACACAGCAGAAAGAAACAATACATTTGAAGGCAGTATTATTCCCCTGGGAGGGAGACACATTGGTTTTATCAGTGGAATAATTTCAGATGATACAGATACGTGAATGGCAATTTAGCTCTTCACCTTTAGTGCAGAATTTCTTTAACTGAGGACTTCATCTCACCAACTATTTTTTTCATCTTAAAGGCAGGCGTTCTTCAGTTGAAACTTTCCTTTCTTAAAATATTTATCTTAACAATTAGCTTTCATCTCCCTATCTTATCCCTACTCTCCTGCTTCCTTCCTACTTTTTTCCTCTCTTCTTCTCTTTTCTTTTTTTTTTGTGTGGTCTCAGTACCAAGAGATTTATAATCACCAAATCCTACATTGTTTGAGGGGCAGCACTATAAACTTGACTCAATTATCATACTGTAAATTGATTAAAAAAAAATCTGATGGATGAATAGAGACTGAATATCTTCGTCTCTGACCCTGTCGTATCATCAGCAACTCTCTGGAAGGACTCCTACTTGATTGACAATGCTACTAATGAACACTGTCTTAGGCCATGTAATGATTTACCTGCCATGAACAAGGTTTGGCAATGCTACCTTTGCAGACCCGTCAAACAATTAATCCTTTAAAGAACAGATATATTGTTTTGAAGCATGGAAATGTCTGGAAATTAATAGAAAAGTAGAGGCATAAGATAAATACATGTCTGCTCATTAAGCTCATCAGGGTTGTTTTGTTGCTTATCTTGTTCCAAAAGCACTCCTCCTCTATTTATTTTAGCCACCTGTTGTCTCAACCTCTTGCTGTTCTTCTTTGTTCTTGTTGTTCTTGTTGTGCTTCTCACAAGAAGCCCATACTTTCCTTATCTGTCCAACTCCTACCTTATTATTTACCTTGGCCAACAATGAATACAGAAACTATTCAGCTCTGGTTGTGATGATTCTTCCCAACTGAACATGTGTTGAACTTCTGTGTTTTGGTTCTTTTCAAAATTCTTTTCACTCATACTCAAAATATCTACCTGCTCTGCTTTATCTTCTAAGAAGCTGAAGGTAAAGAAAACTTTGTACAGCATCTGGCATTAATGTGCAGTTTATTTGCTGCCTGACTCTACCTCCAGACCAAAACAATCCTCCTTGCCACGTGAATAGAGTGAAGATGCTGGGGTCCGAAGCACCACTTTCTTGACCACAGTTGCATACAACACTCACTAGCCACTGAGCAGGATTTTGGAAGAGTGATCTGTGTCACTTTGCCCGCAATAAAAAGTACCTTTTATTTGTTCAGGAAACAGAAAAGCCAACCAAACCCATGTTTGTTGGTTCATTGAACACTACTAAGTACATCAATATGTATTCCAGGTACCTTGCACAGAATGTAACTCATCTGAAGCACAATCTTGCATTTTTGTAAGTAGCTAATTGCTTGCCTAAAGAAATAAGAATGGGAGTAAGGGCACTGGAGGGTGGCTAGGAAAAGCGATGTTAAGTAGAGGAGGGGCTCATAAAAGAAACAGACTGCAAAGTTGAATTTAGTTCCTTATGAAATTCTTTGAAGAAGCAAAAGTATTTAAAAAACATATGACAATAATTAGCAGTATTTCTTTGGGGATTTGCTTGTTTGACCTTAGCCTTTTAATCTGTCAAAATATGCTAATAAGCCTGACAGACAGAAAGATAAAATGCGGAGACAGATGAACTAACTGAGAAAACATCAGTACAAGACCCAACATACTTGTGGAAAAAGAAAAGAAAAAGAATGCAATTAAACATTACCTCAAGGCTTTGATGACGTGTTCACTATCATAGCAAAGTTGCTTCCAAATTGGAAGGAGCATATATATGAGGTCACTACTGGTTGTGTCTGGCATCTCTCATAGTTTTATTTTTAATAGAAAGACATCTTTCTAAGTTCATTTTCTGCTTTAAATTTCAATCCAATGGATTGAAACACCGGTTTCTGCACATTGTCTTACTGCTGGGGATCACTGGGAATATTTCATCAGTCTGTGACTGTTTATGGCTTGAAAATCCTAGTGCTGTTGAACAAGCAGTCAAGAGGTTCCTTTCTGCCTGTGATGACCTGTGAAGAGGCTTAGTTTCTAATGGGATTTTTTTTTTTTTTCTTTTTTGTGAGACCTTTCAGGTTATCTGTGTGAAGCCCATGAGAATGATGATCACAAAATAAATAGCAACTTTTAAGGAACAGTCTATTCTTCCTTCAAGGTGAGCTGAGAAATCAGGAGTAACTCAACAGGAGTAAATGGCAGTGCATGAGTCAGTTCTTTTAGGATACAGGAAAAGGAGTCTACATTTTCCTGGGTTTTTTTTTTCGTTCCTGAAATAACTGGGTTTGTCTTATCACTACAGCCCAAAGGACTTTTAGTGGTGCTAGAATAAGTTCACATCATAACAACAGGCATTTAGAGAAGGGTTTCCTGCTCTCACATGTAAAGCTTCTCAAGTCCTTCTGTTCAAGAGGGCTAAGAAAACTGCCTAAAGATGGAGTTTTGTTTTTCATTGGTACCACCTATACCCAGACCTCCAGAAAGCCCTTCTGCAAAATCAGAAGCATGATGCTGTCATGAACCTAAGTAAAAGACTAGCCATTCCTGCTTCCACTCTTAATAAAAAAGCTATAAAGAAGTTAAAAATTTTCCCTGGGCTAGTGTTCTTTCCATATCCTGGTATACTGGGACCCATTTCCTGATGGTGGAGATAAGAATTATTGAGACTGCAGAAAAAAATTGAGCTCTCCTGCTGCCATGAGCTCTAAACCAAGAAATTAAACCTAAATCAGGATGTAGACTTCTCTTTGCTGTGTGACTAAGTTGGGCAACTCACTTCCATGAAGTGAGACTGTGAAGGAGTTCTTCAAAATAAAATGTTTGCACATTGTATATCAGTGTATCTTATTTCCTGACAGGACATCTGATACTCAGCTTTTCCATGCAGCCAAATGAAGCATGACATTTAAAAAAACCTTTTACCAATGAGTGAGCTACACACCCCACTTAAGCTCCCTAAAAATATACAGAAAATGAAACACAGACATGTCTTAGCAGCCAGAAGTGTGTCTGAAATTACTGCCTTTGCAAAGCTTTTACATTTACTCAACTTTATAATCACTTAAAGAGCTCTTCCAAGCTTGGATTTTTAAAAATGTGGCTAAGGGCTCTCTTCCTCTTTCTGAACCAGATGCACAAGTATAACCCAAAATTTAAACCCAGTTTAAAAAAAAAAAAAAGTCATCATGATCTAACTGAAGGAGATACCCAGGGCCTACTGTTAAGGAACTGAGTGATCTGATATACTCAGTATCTTGCAAAGATCCTCACCAGCAGCTTGGAACTAAGGATGCTGATCTGCACGATGCACAGAACATAGTCCCATTTCAGCTTTTCTTGAAAACCATAGCCTTGCTTAGTCTTCGACTTCCACCTGCAGAACGTGATGCCTGCTTCCTGACGCAAAGGCTCTGCTCAGGTGTCACTGATGGGAAGCAGAGGTGACTTCCCCACAATCAGGCTGGTGTGTTTCCCCCCTCTTGGTTCATTTCCAGTAGGCACCTTGAATCCCAGCTTTCCCAGGTAGACATGTGAGTGTACAGGAAAGCACCTTCCAGGTGAGCTTCCAGGGAGACGGAGGACCACCTAACCCCCCTCCAAGGCAGGCCCGCCCGCCTGCCAGCCGGCCGCCCTGCCCCACCGCTGCCCGCGGGGCCTGGGGGCGCGGGCTGGGGGGAGCAGGGCCATAGGACGGGGGGAGTCCGGGGGGTCGGGGCGGGGTGGCGGCTCCTTTTCTCCCTGGCGGCTTGGAGACGTGGGCCGGGGCTTTCAGAGGGGCTGACAGATCTGAAGTTTGGGAGGCTGAATGAAAGAAACAGCTAACAAAACAGTGCGCCACAGAAGAAGTTTCATCTGGTCTGGCCAAATCCCTCCTTTCTTTCCATCTTTTCTCTCCTAATAACAGCTGCCCTCTCATTCCCTGTTACTCCGCTGTGAAGAACAAAACCTCCCTCTGACTATCTGTTTTTCTTTTCTTCCCCAGAGTAGGTCTCATTACTGGTGATTAGCAGATGATTAAAACCAATTCAGCTTCCCCCAGTAGATATTTTCTCCCTGTTTGTGACTAACGCGTCAGTCTTCAATGAACGTGCTCCTAAGCTTATTAACGGGCTCAGAGGATTAGCTGCCACCGAGCGCCGCCGCTCCGATATTGTGATGCAGCGAGTGACATGGAACCATTTGCTGAGCACCGGCAGGGCCGCTGGGACTAAATATCTAAATCACAATTTTAGTTTCCGCGTAGAGAGAGGTTGGGAAGGGAGGGGGGGGAGGGGAGGGGTTGGGGGAAATCCTAATGATAATTACAAAAATCAAACGTTTGGTGAAGTCTGAAAATAGCCTTAAACTTAAGGGCAGGAGGATTGCCGTTCAGGAGTAAGTCTTAACCACCTCACCCCCCGAAAACCAACCCCGAGCCCAAATCAATTATAAAATGTAAGAGCTTCCCTCATAGAGAGATTAGCTGATTTGAAGTCCAAAAGGGACTGTTTTGGTCAGCTAGTGCTGCAAAACATACAGGCCACTCTTGAGACTGATACGCAAAAGTGTGGGTATGTATCGAATCTCTCTATCTGCTGCCCGTATATTACTATGTAAAACCCCAGCCCATAGCACTCTGGAATCGGAGATTAGAGCAGGATGCCAAATTAGAAGCTTCACTTTATCCCACCCATCCCTTTACAAACGATCAAGCTTAAATAAAATTTAATAGCTAATAATAAAGGAAAAGAGGTCGAAATTATCTGCAGGTTTAAATTACACAGTAAATTATCTCAGAGAAAAGAAGAAACGTAAAACAAGTTAAAATAGGTCATAAAAAAAATTCAAATTATATGCTTCCTCTATTATTTTATGTTTTCTATTTGTTCTAGTTTTTAAGGATTGTGGTTTTGAACTGTGGCCACATTTATAAAATTGACTCCCTGCATTACACTTGTTTTCATTAGATGGACATCATTATAAGTAGTCCAGATAAATAAGCTGATTTGCACTTACAGTCGTTTTAAAGTTGCTCGAAGCTCCTAAGTGTCCAGAATTTCTGCTATTGGAGTAGAGAACCCAAATTTTCATTTCAGGGAAATTTCCTGATGGAAATCACCCCTTCCATTTTGGAATAGAACACAGGAGAACAAACTTTTTCCAGAAATTTCTTATAAAATGAAACTTAAAAAGAAATATTTCAATTCTGGTCAGCTGAAATATCTTACTTGGCTTGATTTGTAAAATCAACTTTGCTCTGACTTTTCTTTATTTATTTTTTCAATAGTTGGCATTCTTTCTTTTTTTTTTTTTTTTGTATATTACACAAACAAAAATGAAAAGCTTTTTAAAATGAAATCTGAAACTCTTCATATAGTGTGTGTTTTTTGGTTTTTTTTTAACCAGATTTCTCAATTCATTAAAATCCTGACAGTAAGCACTATTTAGAAAGACACTTTCAGGGTTCTGGAAAATATTTCACATCACAATCTATGCTTTTCATCCTGAGGATTGTTTCAGGGGAAGATTTCAGAATGGCTTTAGTGGAGGTAAACTCTGATGACTAAACACAGAGTTAGAACTTCAACTTTAGGCATCCAACTTTAAAAACAAAGCACCCACCCACCCACTTTGTAAGCATTTTTTTTCTCATTCTGTTCTTAAATGCTTTAAAATAAAAGAAAAATCTCCTCCAAATAATTCCCCTTCCACATCTTCAAATTTCTTCCCTTTATATTTTCCATTGTCCTGTTTCCAGTGCAGCTTAACTCTGAGTGTGCTGAAGCTTGAAATGTAGCTTCCGATTTATAATAGCAACAGGGCATGCAGCAAATGTCAACAAATCCCCTGTCATCCAGGCAAGAAGGAAATGTGAGAGGTAAGGCAAAGTAGCCCTTCCTTACTGCATAACAAAAAAAGAAACAACCCTCAGTGAAAAATAAAGAACTAAGATCTTGCTCATGAAAAACCATGAGTCCATTAATATCAAACCAAAATTGTGACAGAAGGGTGACATGCATTGAAAATAGCCAGTTATAGATACAATGCAGGTATAGACGTATGCGTTTGATATGTATGCAATTTTAAAACAAAACTCCTTCACCACCTACCTCGTCCTTTGCAAAATTGAAAGAATTGCAACAGACCAGACTGACCATATTCTGAAAAAAAAAAAGCACCCCATAAAACCCACATCACTGACCTCAAGTGGCCTCAATAAATAAGTAACTGCTGAAAGATCAGCTCCCTTGTTGTGAAACAATAGACCCAAACTTCAGTGGAGGCATGCAAGAAAATGTCACAGGAGGGTAGCACAGGATTTCAGAGCAGAAAGAAAGTTTGGGGAATAACAAGTGCACACTGCCAAGTTACTGAGGAAACCTTTTGGCAAAGAAAATTCTGCATTTGTCTTAACTTTGAGAGCAGGAGGTGCCCCTCTTCTTCCCGTTCTGGTTACTAGAGATGGAGAAAACTGATAAAAATACATTGTGCTGTTTGCGCTTACTCTTTTTTCCCGTCTCTAAGCTGTCATTTTATAAATGTATTCACTGGTCAACAGTGAATCATGCAAAACATAGCAGGCCTCTAGTTCTCTGTGAATTTTCTGTCATTGGTTTTTACTCTTTCTAATGTGATCAGTCACCTCCGTCACATTAGAGGCTTATTTCTGGCTTCAGCTTGAAACAGAGTACCTGTAAGACAAGGGGGAAGGCTGCCTTTGATTGTGTCAAAAGGTCTACAAAATTAGGAGCTGATAGACTGGCTCATAAAAGAAATTTAAGAATATTTTAAATCTTTTCATTTGGACTACTTCCTGCCTGAAAAATCCTTACTGGGAAAATATGGATATTATGAGCAGGTTCATTCTTAAAATGGATTTTCTTCCTTTATCTTCAGGGACAGAAAGTGATTTAGACAAATGGAGTGTGCTAGGGAGCATTTTTATGTCATTTGAGGCCTTGTCTATCTGTAAATTGAGGCCTGTGCCTGTGAAAAGCAGGGTTTACCTGTCCATCATATATGCAGATTTGAACTCAATACCACAATTGTAAGAGAGGGAGTTAGTTCATCTTCAGAGGCTACCACCACTGAGCTGGATATTACCTTCTTAATCTGAGCCATGATAACAATCATGTGTTAGTTAAAACCACCTTCGTGGTTGCTTCACTTCTTTCTGTGATGAAAGAAGTAAAGATTTGATAAAGGGAAACATACTCCGTCTGTTCCTGGAACTAGACTGGCTCAGAGAAAGGGAGGCTGATACGAAATTAAGTTTTGAATGTTAATCCTGAAGCATTGGTGTTGTATGTTAAGATACCAGACTTAAATTTAAAAGTGACCAACACAAAAAAGAGAATTAGAAAGAAACAGAGAGAGCAAGGTGTATGCAGAGGACTAGTCTTAGCACTCAGCAGCTGGTATTGTTACTAGCATACCAGGCAATCCAGCAGTAGTGTCATGCAGGCATCAGTACTGGAGCTGCTCCTTTTCCTTGACTGTCTAGTTTTAAAAAACAGGAGTGGTATTTTCAGCATCTTTTTACATGAAAGGATGTAAAGCGTCTGGGTAGGAAAGACTCCATTTTCTGATTTACTTGTGTGTTTACTTTGCCTTGCATTCAGTTATATTTTTTCAGCAGGAGGACGTAAAGTTGTTGCTGACTTTGTATTCAGCTGTACCACAACACTTGGTAGAGGGAAAGGAAAGCAAATGTGCAGAGTTGCCAGGAGACAGATTTATTCTGAACTTCAGCAGCTTGGCACTTCCACCACGACACTCCTTCCCCCTTCCCTCATTCCCCCATGCTCCAGGCACAGGCAGATAGACCAGAAATAGCAGGAAGTGACCTGCTCCTGTTTTGTACTAAAGCATTCAGTTTCGTTTAAATTTTAGCCTTTCACAGCTCCACAAATCAGCATGCATGTTTTCAAAGGATGGCTGTGAAATGGGTGCAACATGGAAAATTCAAGTTGTAAATTTGCCTAGAAGCATCTGATCCTTCTTTTCCTGCTTCCTTGCTTTCCAAATGCCTATTTCTTCTTTGTGTTCAAAAGTAGCATTCAGGGAGAGGGGAAATAAATTAATTTGATAATCTGTTTTTCTTCTGAAATAATATCTGTTTGCAAACACTCTTAATGTGAAGTAGGAATGCAGCAGAACTGGTGTTCCCCATCTAAACCTCTGCCATATTCAAAGGATTAATCTGAAAACACAGACACATGCCACCACAAGAAAAGTGTCTTTAGGAAATAGGTTTCATGTTTTGTCTGATCTGAAGATGAATGGTGACTTCCAACATAAACCTGGGAATGTACACTGTCCAAATTGACTCACCTTCTCTGTAACTTTCCTCTATCCATCACTAGACTGCAGAGTTTTTAGTCTGGCCATTAAAGAGAGATATTGAAGAAACTATGGAAAGCAAGCTATAATATGGAAATAATACAATTAAAGAAATAATGAATAAAATAATGAAATAATGAATCAAGAACAACAACAAAAGCCTTATATGGCTAGAGAAGCCACACACAGAGGCACACAGAAATGAGTGAGAAGTGAGACTTGCTAGAGTGTAAGAGAAGAAACTACAATACTCTCATGCCCTGAGTTTGCATAGGATTTGTGGAAATAAGGGAATACTGGAGAGAATTATTTCAATTGCAATTTCTGAAGAACTAGAGAAATTAGCACTCTTACTGTAAAGAAAGCAGGTTCATACAAGATGCTGTTTTTCACAGAATGAAAGAGAACAGAACAGAACAGAACAGGATCATCAGTCCAACTTCCTGAACACTTCAGGGCTGACCAGAAATAAGTTGTTACTGGCATTGTCCAAACGCCTCTTAAACACTTCAAAGGTCTGGGACATCGACTGCCTCTCTAGGAAGCCTGTTCCATGGTTTGACCACCCTCTTGGTGGCAAAATTCTTCCTAGTGTCCAGTCTGAACCTCCCCGGTGCAGCTTTGAACCATTCCCACAAATCACGCCTCTGTATCCCAGGGAAAAGAGATCAGCACTGGCCTCTCCACTTCCTCTCTTGAGGAAGCTGTAGAGAGCAAGAAGGTCACCCCTCAACCTCCTTTGCAACTGAGTCAACTAATAAGTGTCATATAAGGCTAACTAAATAGGGAATATCGCAGCTAATGTAAGTTTATAATTGCTTGTGTTTCTTTAACATGGTTCCTTCTGCTCACCCTCTACCTAAGAGAAATAACATTCCTCAAGTTATTTCCATCACTATGGCTGCTTAAAAAAATAAATATGTAATCAATTATGTTTTAAATCTCACCTCTTTTAAACCTTTTTAAAAGGTTTCCTTAATTCAGAGATCTTACTGGTTTTATCTCAGTTATGTCACATTCCTCTGCTATTACTGTTTACTGTTTCTATATTTTTTTCTTACGTTTCTTGTCATTATTCCCATAGCTGTGAAAAATGCAATTCGGCCTTACAGCTGTGCCATGTGTCTGACTGTAGCCATTCCACTGTCTGGGGGAAGTGCTAAGATCGATGCTTGAATCTTTACCTAGCTTAGATACTTGCATGATATAAAGGTAAGTGCTCCTGCTCTGGTGTAGGTCCTCCTTGGGCTTCAGGGTAGACATCTGCTCTGGTGTGGGTCCTCCTTGAGCGTCAGGGTAGACGTCTGTTCCAGTGTGGTCTTTCAGTTCTATAGGAACAACCTGTCTCATTATAGTCTGAACCATGGGCTGCAAGGGAACCTCTGCTCCAGCACTTGGAGCACCTCCTGCCCTTCTTCAGTGACCTTGGTGTTTGCAGGGCTGTTTCTCACATTTTTCTCACTCTTCCCCCTCACAGCTGCTCTTCAGAATTTTTTATCCTTTCTTAAATATGTTATCACAGAGGATCCACCAGCATCACTGATGGGCTCAGCTTTGGCCAGCAGGGTGTCCATTTTGGAGCCATTTGGAAGCTGTTGTGACTGTTATGGTGGAAGCCCCATGTCTCTTCTCACAGAGAAGGCCACCCCTGCAGACACCTACTACCAAAACCTTGCCATGGAAACCCAATACAGTGTAGAAGCAATATGATGGCTTACATAACTGGCAAACTTACGCCAACTGAATTCTTCGCCAGATTAAAAGTCACGGTGTGTGTGTCTGAGTGTTACAGTGCAGATGCTGCTTTGGGTCAATGTCTAGTGCCCTTAAAAGGGCAATAAAGAACTTTTTTATGCAGCTCTATTTAAAGTGTGTCAGGAAGAGCTAGGAGTATGGGTCTGAGTAAATCTGCTTAACAGGCAGCGCCTATGAATGGAAGGCAGAATTTCTTCAGAAATATGATGATGCTCCAAAAAGACATTTATTTACAGCTCCTAGGAGCTAGTCACACTCTTAGAAAGTGTAGAAGAGGTTTCCTGCATAAAATAGACAGGTGCTTAGAGTGAGAGGATGGAGTTCTGTCATCTTTGGTCTTATTACAATGGCTATTGCAAAATATTGAACTTGGATTTTAAATATCTGCTTTCTGTACTTGATTCAGCTGCAGCTGCATGTGGTGTTGTTATCCTCAAACACAACTTTCACTTTCTTTTATCCCAGTTGTTAACAGCTGCCTCAAAACTATGGCCAAGTGGAGGCCTTTAAATAAATAAATACCCCATTAAATAAATAAATAGATAAACTACCCCCAAACTTCAAACAACACTTTCCAACCCTTCAATATGATTTTTTTTTAAAGGCGTGATTATAAGAGGATTGTAAAAATAACAGTCAAAACAGTGTCACAAGTTCTTTATAAAGGAACTTCCTACTTCTCCAAATATCCTGACTGTTAATTTTTCCTGATGTTGGTTCACAATGCAGAAATGATACAACTTTTGCTTGCTCAGAAAACTTTTTAGTCAAAAAAATCCAGGGCAAATTCAGATAATTTTTGTTTCCTGGTATTGTCCCTGTACCAGCTGATCTATCATACACAGGTTTTCCTCACCATAGATGGTATAGCTGGAGTGAGAGCAGGCTTCCTTATTTGATTTCCTTTCTATCTCGACATCTGAAATTGCGGAAATATTCTAAAGAAGCAGTGGCCTGGGAAATTTTTAAGATATTGACTTTTGTCCTATACATTGGCTTGGTTGTTCCTTTTCATTCTTTGTCCTCTTCTGCATAGTACTATTTTTTTGTAAATCTGAAACATAAAATTGTCTCATTGCTTCTTTTCTTAGAATAACTCCTTGATGAACGTCCCACATGGTAAAGATCTGCTGGTAAAAATGGAAATCCCACAGAAAGAATAGTCTTTAGAGATAAAAACTTACTTCTTCATGTACAGTACCATATGTGAGGAATAAATAGAAGGCAAGTGCTCCATGATTTCTTGTTTTCTTCTCTTCAGGAACAACTACAACTGTGTTTGACAAATTAAAGAGAAATCTGTTGTATAGAAGACCATCCAACAGAGTAACAGACTTCTGAATTTGATAGAATATTTTGATAGTGATGAGAAGAGAAGAAACTTGAGGAGAAGGAAGCAAGGAAGGGAGGCAAGACTGAAGAGACAGGGAATCAGGAGGACAGTGTGGTTGACGTAAAGTTAAACAGAAGAAAATGAGACTGAAGAGGATCAAACAATAACTTCAGCTGTACGGTGGCATGGATGCTGTTGTTCTAATTATTTGGTTATTTGGTTTGGCCGCATTGAAAGAAGGTCCATTATAAAAATATCTTGGCATTGCACACTATACACCAGATATATGTGTCCATGAGTATCCTACTTTGACTGCACAATAAATGATGATGGAATAGTTGTCTATCCTGGTATTAGAGTTGCAGGCACAGGATGAGAATATATGTCTGAACAGTTGTACTTGCAAAGTTCAGGAAACCAGTTTGTTCAAACCTCATTGTTACTTCAGCAGTACTTTCAATTTTGACATCATTTGGGATGTAAAAGAATTAATTTCCTCACAAACCTCAATGACCACTTAATCAGTAGTAGGTTTTCCAACCTCTCTTTGATAGGTAACTGACTTCTACCTGCCCAATACATTTTTGTTTAGCAAATAGAAACAAACAGCATATAGAATGTCTCAGATGGGTAAGTTGCAGCTCCTTGGCTGGGACAGATTCCTCAATGTCTTAATAGATGTGCTTTTGTTTCATTAGATTATTCTGTATTTACTGCTGTATTTCCAGTGCAATTGGATCCTTTTAAAGAGAACTTGCATTTTTGGCTCAAGAAGCTAATTTGCAATGGGATCATTTGTGAGTTTATACCCAGTCTATAGCTCCTTTGTTCTTACCCAGTAGCTCATGCTGTAGTGCCATACTGCTGGAAAGATGTTGGGGTTTTGTGTTTTGTGGCATCAGAACTGCTTCTGATTTTCTCACGGGTATCTGAGACAGCTGCAAAGCAGCGTAACAGAGAAAAATACATGTTCTTAAAAACAGCTGTATTATTATGCTTCAGCAATAATCACAGAAGCTTGGTATGAGCCGCTCACTTTCTGTGCATGGTAAGTGCCAGGGAAGGAATTCCATGATTCAAGCATATTTCGTTTCACATCCCAAGAGTGAACAGACAAGTTGTCCCCAACCCCTCTACCAGTTGGATGATAAAGCAGCATACTGTCTTTTGTGATACTATGAATTCCTGCCTAGTTGTGGCAGATATGATCAGTTATCTGTTTTGCTTGACATTGATACAGAATAGTACTAACAGATATGTAGGGTGTGACATCAAGCTGCTAATATCAATGAGGTTGCAGGGTAGGCCCTAAAGATCAATTCTTAGAGTTTTATACAATGGAGAAAGAGAAAACAGGGATGCAGATCTGATTATTTGCAGTGTCAGAGCTTCATCAATCTGCAAGCTTGTTAATGGAATTTGTTCCCATGCACTGATATCACAGATGGGTAATGCCAGAGAAATAGCAGGCACAATGTGATGTGTAATATAGCAAAAAAGGAACGAGCAGAATCATACTAGTAGCTTACTTCCAGGCAAAGCAAAGGACAAAACTGTCTGAAGAGACTAGATGCTTATGGAAATGACATACACGGAGGCGCAGAGTCTCCATTGCCTTAATTTGCCACAACTGCATGTTTTCATTGTCACTACCTTGAAGAAATCAGTCTGTGTAAACATCTACACTGGGGGCTATCTTACACTTAAGATGTCTGCCTCACAGCGTTGCTCTCAGAGGCATGAATGACTGCAGTGTGGATCATGCAAAGAGAAGGAATAAAATAGATGAGAGCGGATTAAGTCTTCAAAGAAGACAAAATCAGTCTTATCTCAATAGCCATTCGTTTCACATCTTTACTACTTTTGTCACAGCAATACTATCAGAACAGACAAAAGTTAATTTCCCTAATATTCTTTCTCAGACTCAAAAATGAACATAATGAGGGACAAAGACTTAAATAAGTTAGAGTAATTTCCTGAATGCCAGCAACCAGAGCAGGAAGGAGTAGATAAATGTTCGTTCACAATGATTCTCAGGTAGCATTGCTGGCCTTAAACACACCAACCATTAAACACTAAATCTTATCCCACCTTAGCCAGCTCAATCCAGAGCCATATGCTTCTGTTTGTATGTGATTTGCCAACCCCAAAGATACAGGCAGAGTTTGTAGTCTGAGTACAGGTGAATTTGAGTGTGACTTCTGGGTTTGACCCACACAGTGATATACTAGAGTGGCTGAATTTAGCAGCCTGAGCCAATGATGCCCTGAGAATCTTTGCACCATGCTGCTTTTCCTAGCATCTCAAGGCTTTCAAGTGAACTAAGGTTATAATTTTGAGCTAGCAAATACTAATAAAAAAATAATACAGTAGCATATCAGATTTGACCTGAAGGAAATAGTACTATGATTCCAGTTGAAATCCTCATATTTGAAGTCCAGATTGTAAAGTGGACCAGGAAGCCTTAATTTTGACTCAGATGAGACTTGATTTCCCATGGATACTTTTGTTTCAGCTTAAGCAGTTTCGTATGTGGATGGGCTGCTCTTCTGAAAACCCAAGTACATTCATCAGGATACCCTGATACCATTCATCTGATAAACCTTCTGGTTAGTACTTCATCTGTCTAATTTATGTTGTGCCATTTAACTAAAGCAAATGACTCCATTTGTCCAAGACTTTGGGTCCAATGCAATAACTACATGAACTTCATGAACTACAGTAACCTCCTGAACTACATGAACTTCATGAACTACATGAACTTCATGAACTCCATGAACTTCATGAACTTCACAAACTTCACGAACTACAGTAACTTCATGAGAAATACGTGAACCTCAAAAATGTGGTGATAGAAATATACATGAAAAAGGTTGTGTTTTGGGGAAAAATAAATCTTTAATGAATAGTTTCTCTGTTTAGTTAGCACTCTGACAATGTGACAAGGCCTTTTTGCAGTATTTCTGCATTTAAACCAGATGAGAGCTAAAAAGGAAAGGATTCACCAAAAGGAAGCACAATATTCATATATGTATGCAAATATACATTTATAGTATATTCAAGGCAACAAAAAAAAAAAAAAATCCAACAAACCTATTGTTAATTCCAGTCCTTGAATTTTGTAAAAATATTAAACACAGACAAAAAAAAAAAAATCCTGTTCTAGAGAAGGAGCATGAGAATGCGTCTTCAGAAATATATTTTACTCTGGTAAGATCTCAAATGATGTAGCACTGGGGCTATCTAACAATCTCATGTATACAACAGAAACAGAGCTACAGAATTAGATAACTTAAGTTAGGCTGCACACTCCACCTATCCTGCTACAGTACAAATGAGGTTATTGACTCAGAGAAGGAGCCATTGATAAAGCAATTATTACCATCAGCCAGATGTGTGATAGCTCATTTTTGGAAATGGACAGATGCCTCAGCATTAATAACATGGAGATATCAAACATAAGAAATCCTTTGAATAGAAACAAAATGACAGCCAGCCTCATATCAGAATCTAGTAGATTTAATGGGTAACATTTCCTTGGAACTGGAACAGCATAAACACATGGCTAAGAGGGCAAATAAGCACAAATGAATCTTTTAAAGGTGTCAAATACGCTGTGTATGAATCAAGTTGTCCAGAAATTTAATGTATTCAAATAATGATTTTTTTTTTTTTTTTAAGCTACCAGGACATAATGTACTCTAAAGTTAGGTGCATAATTTCAGGTACTTTCAGTTTATTTCTATTCATTGCACATCCTTATTAGAAAACTCCACCATCTGAATATTACACTGCTATGCCAAATGTGCAATTCTATAAATCAGCCAGGAAGAGAGGATGCCAGCCCTTCCTGATGATAACTAAAGTGGTACTTTGTTTTGTAGTTTGTAAGGCTGATCAATCCAAAGCTGTTTGCAAACTTCATTTTATACAGGATACCCCTATCCTTACAATCAGATTAACAAATCAAAGGTGCATTCAGACTTGGAGACAGGTTTCCACTTAAGTATTTCAGATACTCAAGCATTCAGTTAAACTAAGCTTGGATTAACAAGGTCTGACTATTTAAAAGGAGTTATGTTTAGGGTTTCTCTGTCTCTGCTGATTTAGAATGCTGCACTCCTGGGGTAGTGTCGTCCAGTCTTAAGAGCTCAGTGAGCTTACAGAGCTTTACAGCCTCCCTGCAAGTTTCATGAGCTTAATTGAAGATAAGTATATACAAACTCACCTTCCTGGAAAGACCTCTATTCATGTGAAGGGGGAAAAAACCCAAACAAATCTCTTTATGCATTGACTAAGCTGCATCATTCCTGTCATCATTTATACTTATTTTTATATACTGGAATTAGACTAAAACCCTTAATCACATGAAATAGATGAAAGTGGAATCATTCAACACTGTCACCTTTTGTTGTCACTTGAGGCTCTCTAGGAGATGACAAAGACTGATTAAATTATTTGTTAGGAGCGAATCATGCCAACTGATTTAGCCTAAGAGGAAAGTGGATTTGTGAGGGTCTGGGCCAAAGTCTCTCTTTGCTTTTCTTTCTGAATTTTAAATATGTAATGACAGAGCTTCTCTACCTGGTATGCTCAACAGTGTTCCTTTACCACTTGGAAATGGCTATCTCTGTCACTTAGAGAAAACAATCTTGCAATGAAGAAGTGAAGAAATGAACAGCATCTTACTTGGAGAATCTGACTGCACTCACCTTTGAGAAGAGGAGGCCATTGGAGGCTATATGCTTTAAGGATTGATGGTGGTGTTATGTGTAAGGGCTCTTCAGCAATGATTTAATGATGCTGCTGCACTGAGGGGTTATTTGTAGGCTGGACTGGAACTGATGCTGATTAGAGGTGAGAAAGAAACATGAACATGGGGCAGGAACAGTGTAAAAGGTTGCTATGGTAGGGTTTTACTGGTATTGGTTTATGTTCAGAGTTACAAATACAGTCAATTATTTGGCAAGAAACCCTTCACTCATATGTAACTGTATTGTCATATAGCCAGTGTATATACAATCATTCCTAAGGGAGAGAGAGATTTAGGACTATCATTTATTCAACTATTTCAGGTAATGATAAAAAATTGATTAGCATTATAAGTAACAAAAATGCATTTACAGAGATTCTTTTTCATTTACTTATAATGTACTATTTATGCTTTTAAAATAAGATTACCTTTCTGCTGAAGTGTCCAAATGTCCTGATGAAGGAGAGGGTTCAGGCAGGAAACTTCTGTGAGAGCCTCAACTGCTACAAGAAGACGAGCTGTATGTGGAGACGCAAAGTATCCCCACATGAAAGGTGTGCGTGGCAGGTGGTTCTTTGAGTATGTTCTCTTGCTAAACTCTGCCTCTGCATAGGGATCTTTTCCTATGTAATCACCACTGAACCCCACAGAGTTAATGAAGGAACCAATGATTTATTTTATATCCTGTGAAGGCCACTTTAGGTCTCTTGTTATTGCATGAATGTTTTCCGAAGCATCATCTGTAGCAGTGTTTCTACCCCTTAATGTTCCTCTGCAAAAACACATACCAGGCTTACCTTCCCTTTATTAGTGTAATTTCAGTGGATAATTTTTGAAGGTCAACAAATTTGTTCTGTGACAAAGAGAGTTTCCCCAGTCTGGGTCTCCTCACAAAAGCTGTCTAAATTAAAAAACTCTATTCTACTTAGGTTCATGGTTGGACTGACCTCTTCCTGTCCTTCTCTGTCCTTCCAGTCTGTCTTTACCTCTCACTTATGTTTATACAAACAATCTTAGTGAAGTGTCCGACAAATATAAATGCTGACAATTTAGTCTGCTTAAAATTCAGTGGTTAATAAGGTTCAAAATAGTACGGTGCTCTAGGTGCTTGTTAGCAATGCACAAGTGTAATACGGGTCTTCTGGCCTCTCTTGGACCATAAGTTAACACTTAAATGCAATTAAAACAAAACAGATACAAACCAGAGCCAGTTGCACTTGTTCTGATTAACATTAACAGTTGTTATACAAACAATTAGTAAGAAAAGACTACAACATCAGTTCTGTTGGCAGGAGAAGGCACAGCCATGGCCAATCCAATCTAATTAAACCGTGTCTTCAGTATGCAGATGAATAGCAAAAGTGCAAATAAGAACATATCAGTACATTGCCTTCCCCAAGACACTGAGAGCCTGATTCTAAGAGATTCAGAGGGCACTATGAGAAAGAAAAGAGAAGTGGTGGGAAAAGAGAACACAGAGTGAGAAGGATGCTGTGAAGCTAAGATATCTTGGGAAATTAAAATGGCTTTCACATAATTTATGTAGCAATACCTGAAATATCTGTCCCAGAAGAAATTTTGAAATTTCAAAATTGCTTTTCAGCCAGAATAATGTTAAAGAATTTATATTTATGAAGGTTTTTTCAATAAACTAATTTTTCAGCACCCCTCCATACATTTCTGTTCCATAAAATATGAAAATAAGTTTACAGAAGCACTTCATTATTAGCCTCACCATTTTGCTGCATAATGTGTCAAGGATTGAAATGAAATTATGTGATTAATGAAATTGAAGGTTTTCATAATTTTACATGAAAGATCTCAGTAAAATTAATACATTCTACTAGAACATGTTAACTTGATTGAGTCACCATTTTCTGGTGAAATTAAAAAAACCCAACCAACCAAAAAAACCCACCAAAACCCACAAACGCCATTTGTTTGATTATTTTTCAAATGCCCGAATTCATAAAGTCTGTGCCATTGAGTTTTCAGTTTGACTCAAATGAATAAAAATGCTGCAGGTGTCCTGGGTTCAGCAGTGGCAGTCAGTTTTGGTTTTTTTTTTCCTTCTTAGTAGCTGTTGCAGCACTGTGTTTTTGACTTTTGGCTTGGGAACAAAAAACTGATAACACCGATGTTTAGACTGACCAAGGATTTTGTGAGTCTCATGCTCTGCCAGGGAGGAGGAGGGGCCGGGAGGAAGCGGGGACAGGACACCTGACCCAGACTGGCCAAGGAGGTGTTCCATACCACAGCACGTCATGCCAGGGGATGGAACTGGGAGCTACCCGGAAGGGCACGTCCCCTGGTCGGTCGGGCTGTCTTTTCCGGCGGGCGGTATCGTATTCTCTCCCCTTGTTATTTCTCTTGTCGTTGTTATTGTTGGTGGCGGCAGTGGTGATTTGTGTTATACCTTAGTTATTAAACTGTTCTTATCTCAACCCGTGGGAGCTGCATTCTTTTGATTCTCCTCCCCGTCCCTCCAGAAGCGGAGGGAAGAAAGGTGGGGGGGGGGCAGTAGACTGCGTGGTTCTGATTTACAGCTTGGGCTTAAACCACGACAGTTCTATTTTGGCGCCCAACGTGGGGCACGAAGGGTTGAGATAACGACAGATCTGACCGGAGTGTGTCTAATCGTATTTGTGATAAGCATTCAGTGTTTTGGATTGATAGTCACTTGTCACAATGCTGATTTATTGGCTCTCAAAGTTGTTGTTTTTGATCTCACAGTCTCAATATGCCGTAGGTTACTTAGAGCCGGTATTTGCTGTGTTAGTGTTTTTCAAGTGTGGGGCTTGGGATAAGGTTATTGTCTCATTATATTTTATGGTAATGACTTGTAATACAATAGAAAAATTGATCATGAAACTGATCTGGCTTATGTTCCCAGTGTGGTCACCACCTTTATACTTTGGGAGGTATATAATACAAATGCTTAGCAACTATACATCTTTTTTCTCCTTCCTGGGTGGTCAACCTATGAAGGAGACATTCTTTTACCCTCCCAATGCCCCTTCCAGACCGTTTACAGCATCGTTTGAGAGTTTTGAAGTTTTTGAGTGGCCTTTTAATATTGTTGAGACCTGTTTGCTGATTGTGATGGGGGTCACCATGTTGGCACGCATACAGAGTGTGTTTTGTCCACAACCATTACGTCTGATCTCAAGAGTTAAGCAGAGTCGGGTTTGGGCCTTGTCTGGGGTTAGACGACAAAATAGGGGGACCGAGAGATTTTCCCCGAGGCTGGACAGCCATGAGTGGCAGGGTGTGTGGGATAGTATGGGCAAGTATCTAGGTCAGTGGGCCCCTCCAGTGTTTTGGAACTTCACCACCGAACAAGTGCAAAATCCAGAAGAATTAGTAAAACACTTAAATGAGGTATGTTGTCATCCTGGTCATACCAGAGAGGGACAAATCATGTCAACGTGCTGGGGCTTGGCCTATGCTTACCGGGCCTTGTTCAACACTATCCAGCACCTTCAAAAGGAAAGAAATGTCCCTGGATCTGAGGGCGAAGCAACAGACAGCGCAGCTACTCCAGCTCCGAGCACAGCAGCTACACCACCCCTAGCGACAAGTACAGCCACTACTCAAACTTCGACTGCAACAGACAGTGCAGCTACCCCAGCGACAAGTACAGCCACTACTCAAACTTCAACTGCAACAGACAGCGAAGCTACCCCAGCTCCAACCACAGCAGCTACACCACTCCCAGCGACAAGTACAGCCACTACTCAAACTTCAACTGCAACAGATAGCGAAGCTACCCCAGCCCCAACCACAGCAGCTACACCACCCCCCGCGACAAGTACTGTTGCTACTCAAAGCACAGTGATAATGACTGCAGCTAAACCAGAGGACCAATTCGTACCAATATCGATTGCCCCCATATGCAAGAGAAAAAGCAAAAAAGAGAGCAATGGGTGGGGGAACTTTCAAGCATTGGGATACACACTTACCAAAGGCCACCTGGTTGGTCAACACCAGAGGATCTGCCAACAGGGCTGGCCCAGCACAGTCAGAACTTTTACATATTGTAGAGGGGGACAAAGTTCCTGTGGTGCACATGAAGAATTTGCTGGGGAAGACAGTCTGGGTTATTCCTGCTTCAGGTAAAGGCAAACCCACTCGTGGGATTGCTTTTGCTCAGGGACCTGGATATACTTGGTGGGTAATGCGGGAAGATGGGGAAGTCCGATGCGTACCTCAAGGGGATTTGATTTTAGGGGAAAACAGACAATGAACTCAATTGTACGCTGTTGCCTGCTATAGTCCATCAACTAGAAGTCTGCAGGGCACCAGCGACTGGCTCTGACTTCCCTCCGACCATCATCCCAACAGAGAATGAACTTTGATAGAACCGGACGAGTTCTACAGTAAAGGAATGATCAGCATCAGCAGGCAACGATCCAACACTGCATACAGCTTCTTCTGCCCTGAAAGACTGTTCCAAGAGATGGAGCCCAACATCATGAACCGAATGGACTCAGTAGCTTTATAGGAATTGGTCCGTGCACTAAGATAACAGTGCACCGAGATGAGAGTGAGGGTATATGGAAAATGTGGGATCTGAGCATGACGTGAATGGTATGGGACAAGGGGTGGATACTGTCCTGGGTTCAGCAGTGGCAGTCAGGTTTTTTTTTTTTTTTCCTTCTTAGTAGCTGTTGCAGTACTGTGTTTTTGACTTTTGGCTTGGGAACAAAAAACTGATAACACCGATGTTTAGACTGACCAAGGATTTTGTGAGTCTCATGCTCTGCCAGGGAGGAGGAGGGGCCGGGAGGAAGCGGGGACAGGACACCTGACCCAGACTGGCCAAGGAGGTGTTCCATACCACAGCACGTCATGCCAGGGGATGGAACTGGGAGCTACCCGGAAGGGCACGTCCCCTGGTCGGTCGGGCTGTCTTTTCCGGCGGGCGGTATCGTATTCTCTCCCCTTGTTATTTCTCTTGTCGTTGTTATTGTTGGTGGCGGCAGTGGTGATTTGTGTTATACCTTAGTTATTAAACTGTTCTTATCTCAACCCGTGGGAGCTGCATTCTTTTGATTCTCCTCCCCGTCCCTCCAGAAGCGGAGGGAAGAAAGGTGGGGGGGGGGCAGTAGACTGCGTGGTTCTGATTTACAGCTTGGGCTTAAACCACGACAGCAGGAAACAGTGACAGATTTCTAATAAACTGTAATCCTGCTAGGCAATTGGCTGAATCCTAAATCATATATGTTTCTGGTTATCAAAACACAATATCTCTTGAATATCTATAGTATCATTTATAAAGTAACGAAATGATAGCACTTGTTTCTAAAAGCCCTGTCATGTTCTAATTAAGTATTACATTTGTAGGGCTCTCTCACACACTTTATTTACTCAAGTTTTTTAAGGCTTAGCATTCTGACATGCAGGATAGTAAACATATACTAAAAGCAAATAACACATTAAAAAGCTCAGAGGAGATGCAACAATCCTGTTCCCCTTTGATTTATCATTAGAAGGATCCAGCAACAGAGCTTAGACCAAAAATGCCAGACTAATATATGCTTTGCATTTTTTCAAAAAAGCCTTCTGAAATAGATTCGCAAACACAAAAGGCTGAAATATATTTTACAAAATCAAAGTAAAAAAAATACAGGACAGATCAAGAGCAGGCACATTAAGTTTATTCTTTAGCTTAGAGAGTTCATGTACTAGGTGAAAGTTCTCAAAGCTCAGACTGTTATTTTCTTACAGGGTACTGCTTACTGACAGATTCAACATGCAAACTGCATTTCTGCTGTGGATTTGATAAAAATACAATTAAAATGTTGTACAAGGGGGTACGCCAAATTGGCCTGCATCCTAGAACCCACTCCAAGCAAAACCTTGAGGAATATATTGTACAAGAAAAGGTCTGTCCCTGGGGATTACCTCCCACTTCCTTTAACCTGATATTTTGCTCATCCTATTAGGAGATTCCTCAGAGGGGTGAAACACTAGATTGCCTCATTAAGACTCATCATTTACAAGATGTTGACAAACGCTGGCATTTATCCTGTTGTCATAACAAATGTGAGAAAATGACCACTTGGCAATAAGTGATTCTATGCAATTGCAGGTTGTAAAATACAAGAATAATGTACCAGTATCACTATGTAGCATCTATGAACAGATTCTGCATGCATTGTAACAAACCCAGGCTGAAATATATAATGGACAACTTCTTTTTATAGAGTTTTCCACATGTGCATCCCAAACATTAATTAAGAAAAATGAGAGAATATGTTTAAACCCAACAGAATAATGAAACAGTTATTAATCTGACTGGGTATCTCAGCATGAGTATCCAGCATCCATATTGTCCTTGTTGATAACCTGAAAACTCTGAACATTTGCCTCCAGCTCTCATCTCCCTTGTGACTGATGACAGTGTGGCCTTTCTTAATACAGGTCGTCTTGCCCACTTGATGTTAATGGTATGTGCAAGCCCATCACAAGAGGAGATCCCACAACAGAGACTGCTGAGACAGGTTCAGGTACACAAGAAGTGTTCTCCTGAGTCCATGCACAAGTGTTTTGAGAAGTGAAAGTTTTTTCCTTTGGGAACACCAGCAATGTGGCCACAAGAAAAAAGTGTGCCAGGCAGAAACATCAGCCGTAAAAGCAGTCCAAGATAAACACTCTTGTCCTATCTCCTCTCCTTTCCTCTCCCCTCCCCTCCTTGTCACAGGCTCTCTCAGCGCTACTCCTGGACCATTTAGATGTTCACTTTGAACACTCATTATTAGCCCTTTAGACCTGGAATCATCTTATATATGGTATGATGTTTTCCCAATCACAGTGCCATAGGGCGCGAGTTTATCATGCTGTCTCCTTGCCTTTGTACATCCCTATTTTGTTTATAGCACTTTTAATTGAGTCCTGGACTCCCAGTCTGCATTCATTAAACACAGAGTAGATAAACACTTGTAAAGACACAATTAAGTCACAGCCAGGTACTGGTGTTTTCCTTCCTGCTGACTTTACCTCTTCTGAATGAAGCTCATTAGCATTTCCATAGCTTTTGGTTACCTCATATTGGAATTTAAGTGTACATTTGCTTATTTTCTGGCTTATAGCTTGTTCTAAACTGCACTGCTTATTTGTTTTTATCAGATACACAGTTCCTTTGGGAACACCATCAATGTGGACACAAGAAAAAAAATGTACCAGGCAGAGCCATCATTTTATCATTTTATCAGATAACTCCATGCACCTGCCTATCAGCCAGTGCCCCAACCTGTTTTTCCTAATGGATTCAAATATTTAATTGTGCTCCAAGAGACAGTTTTTTTTTCTTGCCCTGAGCAAAACTGAAGGCACTGACAAAGTAACATGTGGCAATGCATGCAATATTTGCCAATTTCTGCACTGTAGAATACAAGTGGAAAATGAGCAGCATTACTATTCCAATGAGCATAGTTACAGCAATCTCACAATGATAAGACCAGTCAGAAAGCTGCTTCTTGTAGTGTTGTGTCTTACTACTTACTGATCTGGAACAGACTGTTGCCATGTGTGTCTTTGAGTGCACCTTGGTAAGGTTGTCTTCTCAGTCAGTAGTATTAGGGATTAAATTTATATTTGAATTTTAAAGGCACTAGCTTGCCATGCCACTGAGAGTGTCCTAAAGGTGCAAGGATGGGCTGTGGAAGGATATTGAAGGTGGGTCCCACACCTGAAGCACTATAATACTCAGGTATGCAGCATTAACTACACAGCTAGATTTCTGCAAGATAATCAGCATCTCTACATAGTCCTCTGCAGAGTGATATGAAGGTTCAGCAGCTCATGGAATGAATTTATTTATATTTCTACATGGCATAGCATCTCTTGATACAGGAAGACCTAGAGAAGCTGGACATTGCAAAAGGTACTGAAATGTTTCACTTTTATAAGAGAAACAGAGTTTCACAGAGTAAAGGCTGGGGGAACTTTTTTGTTTTGTTTACTTGTTTTTTCTCCCTGGGAAAATTTAAAAACATGCAAATAATGTTTCATTAATTTTGTAAAACCTCAAAAGTGTCAGTATCTAAAAAAGGGAGCTTCCTCTGATCAGTTTGGTTTTTGCTATAGCTGAGTGGAGCTCCAAACTAGTTCCTATTTACATCAGTAGAAGAGCTCCCACTGAGTTTAGAGGGAGCAGATGTTGGCTCTTTGTGACCTACTGACACACCTGAAGCAGATGTTCATAGCCATACACTGGCAAGTGCCCAGTTTGTGCCTCATTGCTAATTCACCACAGTCATCTTTCTCTTCTAACACACCCTACATCAAGTAACTGCTACACTCATCTTTGATTTCCCTTTTGAACTTGTAGGCTTATTTGGCAAACACCTATAAATAAAGGACAATGATTAAAAAAAATAATAATTACAGAAGCCAATAAGGACAATACAAATAAAGAAAACCAGTTTGCTGACATAAAAAAGAAAACTTTAATCAACCATCTGGAGGTGTGCGAAAACTTTTGTGAACGTGCTATAAAAATTGAGCATGATCTTTTTCCCTGAGTTTACCAGTTTGATAAATAATGCATTTGTCTTTATTTTTTACCCTGAATTTTTTACATTGCTTCATTTAGTGTGAAAAAGGTTCTAATACCCATGGCACAAATTGCTTCTAGATTTCTTCCTAACAGAGTACCTTCATGATTCAATATACTCGTATATTGTGCAGTATGCCATATAAGAATCCTCATATTCTTGGTGGTAGTAATAGTAATAATAACATAGAATACTACTGTAATAATAAATGTGAATTACAACAGTGGTTAAATATGGTTGGGTATAATTATAGGTTGCCCCAGTGAACTAAATTTCAGTGGGGTTTGGTTCTATGGTTTAGGGTAGTCTCCATTAAATATAGGAAAATCCAGTTAATTAATTAGCCCTTAGTGTTAAATGAGTTTTCTAAGCCTGAGAGACAAGGGGAATGTGGGATTTGTGGGGACTTGACAGTGAACGTTTAATGATGTTAAACCCAAAGTGACTGTTAATATAAGCTACAGTACCTGAGAGTCAGAAATACAGTCAGAGAGATAAATGCAAATAAAGCACCAAGGTTTAGCAGGAAATGAAGAATATTAATTTACTCTGGCTGTTCATATTGTCTTTGTATGATCTAAATTTTTTTTGATGGTCACAGTGCCAGGGTCCCTCGTTTTCTGACTGTGCAAAGGACACTTACAAAATGCCACAAGAAATGTTATACAAAATGTGAGTGAGTTGACTTCTTCTGAGCATGTATGTCTTTCTTTTCCTGGGTGATTTTCCAACATGTGGAAAAGCTGTTTACGAAGGGCTGTCCTTGGGAGAGGGAGGCTTTAAGTTGTCTTCACATCTCTTCATTCTGGGGCACTCTCAACAAGGATCAGTCCTGGGGCAGCATCAGGCCTGTCTCCATCTCCCCATAATTCTGCCCTGCTCAACTACTGGGCCAGCCTCCTGCCCCACGGCCCTGCCTGTGCATCCTGAGCAGTGTCTGACCCCAATTCTCCTCACCAGGCCTGATTCTGACCCCAGCTGTGAATTGATGTTCTGGCCTTACCCTAGGATCTCCCTCAGCTCACAGTTTCCCAGCCTGCAGGGAGAAGCTGGCCCTCAGACATAGCTCATCCTCAGCCACAGTGAACATAACCATGATCCTTATTTTTGTTTTTATTCATGTCTTCCCATTTGTATGCCGCATACCAGCACAGTACTGTCAGGAGTTATTTATGGTCAAATAGTAGTGTAGGTGCAGAATGAGATGATTGATCCTCTTTAACTTTCTGCATCTACAAAGTAACTGTCTCCATCTTGGTTAGTCGTTCTCTGTTGCTTTCATCTTAAGTGGTATTAGGTGACCATACTTCATTTATCTGGCATATATCAACAATTTACATTTGGATACAAAATGTAGCATTATATAGGTGGAACAAGGGTGAGCAGGAAGCGTGCAGAGCATCCGGACTCTTCTATGCTGCTTCTCCATTCCCTCAGCCCCTTGAGGCTGTACTACATTCGTGGAGCTTGGAAAATGGCACATATATTCCTAAAGCAGGGGCATATGAGTAGCTCCCTGACAGTCACTTTTCCTTATACTGAATTCAGTTCTTTGTGATATTTTATTTTCAACCTCCACTTGAACCTTATGCTAATTCTATGCTACATCGGTAGTAAGTATTTTTTTTTTTATCAGTTTGGTGGAAGGACAGTGATCAGGGACCTCTTGAGATGACAGTCTGTCAGATTGTAAATCAAGGAGGATCTCTCCCTTAGCAGCCACAAAGATTAAACAGACTAATGAATCAATGTTTTAGACCGTCCACTCTGGGGAGCCTTCACTTAAGTCCCAGCACTGTTGGTCAGGTCAGAAAATTCTCTTTCCTGTCAAATGGTAGGTTTCCCTATGTGGTAGTGTGCATTCATCCTCCTTTGTGTGAGCTGTAAAAACCTGACAGAGGCAGATGTCAATCCATACTGTTGTGACACTTCCTCGTTGAACTCCAAAACTTTGTGAGAGTGTTTCACCATCCAGTAATTGGCAAGAAGGAGAGGCTGCATTTTTTCATTTTGCACTAATCAGTTTAAGAGTTCATCTTTCTGTTTTTCCTTCTATTAGGCAACACTTTCTGTTGAAGAATGAGCCATTTATAAATATTGCCTCTTCCAGAACACAGAACACCCAACCCTTTGTTTTTTATAATGTTTGCTGTCTTTAGGGCATTTTACCTGCATCTTTGTTCAGTCTCTTAACAGAAATAACACCATACCTGTAATTTTATTCTCAGCTGCTATTTCATTTTAAGCTAGAATCTTTATGGAGGTACTGGATTCTGTTCACTTTGGCAACAGTTCTGTGATCCTGAAATGGTCATAAATAACAACATATGTTCTTTGAAGCAGATGTTCTGTTTAAGTTCATGTATTCTCTCCATCTCTCTGATAACTGAAGCACTGATATTTAAAAGGACCCTCTACCATTAAAAGCACCACATGAATGTAAAGAATAATATATATCTGTTAATGTGTATCACACTGAGGTCACATAGCCTAATAAAATAATATAATCAGAAAACCAGTTGGTTTAAGTAAATAATTTTTTAGAAATTTTAGGAAGAAAAATATTTTTCCTGGTATTTTTTAAGAACCAAAATGTTGTGAGCAAGTAATACTCAAAATAGTAAATGCACTTCATTCAGCACTTCCTCAGTGATAATTTCTCTTCCTTGCGTCAGTAAATGAAGAACCTTGTCATCTTTGATTTGATACTATTTAAAACACAGACCTGTAACTCAAGAGATCCATTGATGAAACAGGAAAATAAATGACTGTATTAAAAATGTCACTGCCCAGATGGTCCCACATAGAAGTTCTGATCTAAGTACTCTCTAATTAAAGAGAAGGTGACTGGAATCTAAATTTATCTTCTAATTTTATATCTGACCCTTATCTACACATGAGTGGCTTGAACACATTTCATTTTTGAACACAACCCAAAAAAGCACTTAAGCAGGTGCTTAACTATAAACTGATGTTTGATTTGTACTACCATAAGTAGAGATGATTTCCTGAATGTGGACCATAGTGGGATTTCAAAACTAGGTCCTTTTTTTGCCAGTTAAGGGAAACTGATCATTATTTATATACTTGAAGTTAAATTTTCTACAAAGATATTAAATTTTCAGGCATTTTATGTTCATGAAAGATGGCGGATATTTCACGATATGCTGAAATTCTTTTATCAACAGCAAAAGAGGTGTCTACAAGGTGAACCAGTTTACTGTGGTTCTTCTACCGTGTTACAGAAAGACTGATGGTTTTGGTTGAGTGGTTAAGCAAACTCAGGTAAATACCTACAGAAAAAGTAAAGAGATTCCTCCCTTCTTTGAGCTTTCATTAAGCCAAATCTCTCCTTCCTCCCTTCCTGATCTGTTTCCTGTATTTTTGCTGTAGGTTACATTCAGATCATCTCAGTTACCTCAGTGAGGAAATGTAAGTACGGAAGATTTTAAGATGTCTGCCTAATGGTTTCTGTCTGCTAGTCTTCACTTCTAACTGGTTTTCCTCTGCTCCAACATAGGTCACCCATGGCTACAATCCCTTAAGGATATCCTCACTCTGAAGGACACCCTCACTCTGATATGGGTCACTAATTGGCACAGTCCCTCAATGATGTTTCTGTCCCTGTTGCGGGTGCCCACAGCTGCAGTCCTTAGGGATTCTCTTCTTTGCTGAGATCTTCTGTAGTTCCTAGAAAGTACCACCTTTCATCATGGAGTGCCTCCTCCTATGGGTGTATCTCCAGCCGTGTCCTCAGCTGTATGTCCTCAGCAACCTCTCCTTCTGCGTGTCTCCAGTTGCACATCTCCAAGCTTCATTGCTTACATGTGGCTTTGTTTTCTTACCGAGGTGGATGAGAGGAACTTGTCTGTCCTTCTGATCACCTACCCCAGCTGCAGAGGATTTGGTGTGAGTGTAACTGCTTTAGCTCTTTGCAGCATGAAAAGGTTGCTGCCTTGTTCCAATAGTATTGGGGAAGAATGATCAAACAGCACCTGGGAAAAAATAAAAAAGACATAAAAAGGAAAATGGAATGTTTATATTAGACTTTCAGACAGTGCTAACATCAAAGAGGGGTGGGCAAGGCAAGGCTTCCTGAGACAAATGAGGTACTGCGAGTATAAAAGACCAAAGATCACGAAACATTTTTATGCCTCTTGTGTATCCTATAAAGGATGCTGCTGCTTTCATAAATGCTGCATGAGATTGAAGAGTTAAACATTATATTTAGTCTACTGAACAAGCTCATACTTCTCTATAAAGGCAGTTGATGAACAAGCATAAGCTTTTTAATAAAGTTACATGTGCTTAATACTATTTTTGTCACCAATATGCATTTTGTTCCCAGTGTCAGCATGTAGCATTCAGTAGAACATACAGATAGTTCTGGGCTGACTGAAATTATATCTACTCATGGCCAGGTTTCAAGGAGCGATGGGAGTGCATTTAACAGCCCTAATGGCTGATATGGCTGTTTCTGTATACACTGCTGCAACAGCTAGTGCCTAGCTGGGCAGCTGATCCTTGCTCCAGTTCTAGGCTGTGGAAAAGACTCTTCCTCTTCCCAACTCCTTATGAACAGGTAGATCAGCTGAGAGAATATTCCTTTCAGTTTAACATACATTCAAGTAACAAAGCAGTCCCACTGGTATCAAATGACAATAGAGTCAAATGCTGGAAATTTTTTGGTCATCGGAAAGTAGTGAATGAGATTCCAGTGCTGCTGAATCTTATGGGAATGCTGTAATTTTACTAGAGCCAGCATTTCACCCTATACTATAAAATGAAATCCCAATCAAATTATTCTAGCAAAGTTAACTCGTGATTACATTACTGTATTCATTAATGTCTCTATTAATCTTCCTTTAATAAGATAGGAATCAAATAATTAAATATTGCACATTTGTGTTTTAGTGAAATGCAAAGGAAAAGGTAAAGGCATGAACTGAAAACTAAAGATATTTTCAAGTTTAAAGGACAATGTGATCTGTATATCACTGCATGAACAGAAAAGATAAGGGGCCATATCAAAGATCTGTAATTGGATTAGAAAATGATATAATCGTATGGTCCCTTTATTCTTTAGATTAAGCCATTGTCTGTCAGGGGGAAAAAAATATAAAAAGGAAGAAAAGGGGAGTAAAAAAAGAAAGAAACCTCCCTTTTATTTTTCTTAAAACAAGACAAAACAAAATAAGGAATATTCAAACAGTGAAAGATAAGCCCACCTAATACCAGTGTAAGTCATGCTTCTCTCTCAAGCTAAGTTTTATATTCACTGTTTGTAATAATTTGATTAAACAGTGAAAAATTCTGATTACTGAACTCCAGCTTCACTTGCAGTAGCACCATCTAGTTCTATCAGCTGGGATTATGGCACTTTACATTCTGCAACTTTTTCCAAGCCATGGGAATAAGAGTTACCACATCTGAATTGTCATTATGTATGTGATGGGTAGTAATCATGGACAACTGGGAGAACATCCTGTAAGCAAATCACTTAAAGAGCTGGAGTCACCAGATCTATTTATCTTTTGCTGCTTCATATGCCTTAAATACCCTACTAGGTAACATAAGGAACATGTGGTGAGGGAAGAGCCCAAGTGTAGAGTTGAAGCTTAGATTATGGTTCTTGGTAGACCACTCTAGAAGATGCCTTCACCTATACTCTCCCCAGCAACAGCACAAGTTTGCAGTGCCTCTCTTGTCTGGCAAACCTGCTTGGGACTGATTAGAAAGGTCACGTGAGATCAGGGAGTCGAGGAGAGGCTGTGGTGTGCTTGAGGGTGGTCCTGGCTGTGCTGTCAGACTGGGGATCTTGAAACTAGTTATAAACTGAAGGTTGTACATGGGAGGGGAGCTGCTTATGAAGGAAGATGAAAGTAGCTAGGAGCTGAGGTAGTAAAGAAGTCATGGGTTTGTAATATTGGTTTGGAGAGCTGTATGGAGTATGGCTAGAGGATGTGGCACCTTGCCACGTGATTTTGGAAAGTGGCTCCTAGAAGCAAAACATTTGCCCTTTATCTGAGCTCTGTAAGTGCATAACATGAGTAACAGAGAAAAACAAATGAATGTAAGCAGCACCATTCCTGCCAAAGCACGTTCTTTGGAAAGCACATCCTCCTGTAGTGAAAGTGGACTCTTCTGGCAAGGCTGGAGATGTGGCAATCTTTCTGCATTAACGAGGAGCTGTTAACCAAATACATAAATAAGTTGAAAACCACAAGAACAAAATCTCACTCTTTCCATATGTCTCTTGGCTACATCCCTTTAGTGGTTGTGCTGCTGAAACTTCTGCATATTATATGAAGTCTGTTAACTATGAGTTAGATATGAATGTGACCACATTTCTTGTTGATTTTGACACAGCCAGTGAAACCACCCAAAAAGCAAGCCCTAAAATGATGCCTGGGAAAGTTGTTGCTAATTTCACTCAGTAAGCTCCACATTGCTCCTGTGGGAAAATATAGAAAGTAAGTAGTAAGGGAGCATAGTAAAAGAAGGAAAAATATCCCCCACATGCAAACAAAGACAGCAAAACACACTATCACGTTTCTATTCTGTTATAGAAGCATAACTGTAATCCTTCCAGCAAAGTGATGTTAACTACCTAAGAGGGGCAGGAGCTCTCCAGAAACTCACAGTCTGTCATGGGGTATGTTCATAATAAGGGAAATAAGCCGACTTGTGCATTTACTTGGGTATGACATCACTGACAGCCAATTAGAAAGTTCCACTTGTGTCATTTCATAATAAAGAAAAGACTATTCAGCACTCACTGCATCAAAGAACGCATGTCACAGAGATTTGCACAGAAATGGGTTGATTAATTTTTAATGAATTATACCAGGGAAAGTTTCCTTATATAAACTGCTGTGAGAGTACCATTGATAACCCATGCTTGAATAAAAGGTTTCTGCATGTGTGGGTTCTACAAGTAAACAGACACTGAGCAAAACTGAACTAAAAATGGTGCTACTTGGCCTAATCTATCCTGTTCATAACAGCAGTAAAAGCAGCGTGGGGTGCACAGTAGCGCAGGTTTTAAAGACCATTTTATTCACTGGAAGTGTGTCTGTAACTAACAGAATGCTTCCCAGCCATCTTTATTTTCAGTTTGAGAGTGGATGTCACTCTTGAAAACAGGCTTTTACTGAACATAGCCTGGACTCAGTACAGCTTTTAAATTCTGTAACCCATCCTATATGTCTTTGGACTTTGTGATTAAGTAGTCTTTTCTTTCATGAGAAGGTATGAATCTATCAACCAGCTGATGCACAGGTTAAGCAGAGCATCCTTCTGGACCAAAAATGTGCAGCAATATGGCATTGTTTGTATTTCAAGGTGTGTAAAGAAGAAAGGCATTTCAATGATGTTAAGGAAAACATTAGCTTCATGCGACCAGTGCAAAAGCCAGATAGCTCACCCACCATGGCATAAAGCATGGGGCTCAGATGGTGTTGTCCATGTGTTTATGCACAGGTAGTTCTCAGACTTGCAGGCCCTTCATGTTAGCCATGGATGCTCTTTGTGCAGGAGGCCCGAGAGTGGTACTAGTGTTAAGAACATTACATACAAGTAAGAATTTCTCAAAGTTATCATAAATACACCTGTTTGAAAAGCAATGAAATCCAGAGATTGGTGGGTACATTTTCAACATGCCCAATTCACTTTAAGAGTTTGAGACCACGCAGAACTCAACATGGAACAAAAATCTTATGAATTATAAATTATTCTTTCAGGCTGATTTGATAGAAGTCATGTAGTCCTAAATTCATAGTTTAAATCTGAAATAGTAAAGATGAACCAAATTAAACTTTTTAATCTATCTCTATATAACTTTGGTTAGGTAATACTATATCTACATGTGACCTAAGTTACTACAAAATCAAGATATCAGGCAGCCTCCTTAGCCATGGTATACAAAGTGTATCTCATGTTATTCTACTTTGCTAGTAGTGGTTTAGAATTAGGATCTAGACCGTTGTAATGCAAAGAAAGTACAAATAACAATTCTTATCTCTTTTGATATTCAAATTATCCGGATAAAAGCAAGGTCCCTACAGCTGCCTTATATAGGACCCTATATTAGGTAAAATACATTTCTAAAATAGTCAGAGTGAACTGATTTTAAAACAGTTTTGTGCTTTTAATATTTAGAGCAAGTGCCTGAAAAGCATTTTCTCTTTAAGTTCCTTGTCATATATGTTCAGGATTCATTATGTCACTTCGAGGCAACCAGGTGAATTTCCTCTGAATGTTTGTGCTGATCAAGGAATGCCAACGAATAGTGAATTTCTATTTTAATTGATCTGACTGGAATGAACTGCCACTCTTCTTTGCATATGAACATATCTCTGTATGGAGAGAAATTTTGTGCTCAGAATAATTTGGGATTAAATGAAATGTGGGTTCAAATACAGAAAGAGGTTTCTCACTAAGACATTTTTTTCCTGTATCTAGCATTGCCATAAATCAGAGAGGGCATACCTTAAAGTGGCAACTGTAGAAAACAGAGGAAAAAAGTCTCATTAAAATTAATGCATAGTAGGCTATAGAGTAAATTAAAAGCCAACAGGATCTCAGTGCATTGCAATTGGCATTCCTGATTTAACAGTTTCTGCTACCACAACTGAAAAAAATCTGCAGTGAGAAATTTGCCTTTTTATTTTACTACTATTCTTCGCATACAGTTTGCTATAGTTTTCAAATAGACAGGCAAAGAAAGAGAGATTTATTTGACCTACCTGTAAGCCTTGAAATATGTATTTAGCACAGCTGTTCTTTTGTGTTAAACTCATCACAAAAATGCAGCTTTAATGTAACCCACCATTGATCTGCAGTAAGTGGAAACAAAATCTCTCCTTAATTAGTATCATCCAATCACTTTTTTACATTTCTACAGAACACACACTGTGAACTGTTTAATGGACTATTATTTAGAAGAGTGGCAAAGAGCTTGAAAAAAAAAAAAAGGCATATAGTGAAAATAAAAACTAGCAGTGTCAATGAAAAATGTGTTGCAAAATAATGGAAAAAAAGATGTTTCATTAAGATGGGCTTCACTGGCATTTTACTGTATAGATGAACACTGCTCCAATTACTGCCAACAATGGGGAAAGAGATAGAGAGATATAGATTCATTACTTTCAACACCCTTAACTGTCTCCCACTGAATTCGCTTATCTGTTCCTTTTTCTACAGGACCAGCATGGAAGGGGGAAGGAATAAACAAAGAACTGAGTAGAGTGAATGTGTCACAAATTACCACAAACACACTGTGACTCAATGCACTTTTCATTTCTCTCCTCATTAACTGTGTCTTGCTCAAAATGAGAGACTGGGTCTAAACATAATCAAGTCCCACAGATAACAATTGACTTGACTGCTGGGGCAGTCATCACCTTCTAGCTACTGGGAAATAAATTTAGAAATAAAATGAGTTAAAATAAAATTCACTCTGCTCTCTTTTCTGTGCTCAGATAATTTGAAGGCCATCAAGGCCTGCAGAAACAATCCATCTCTCTGTGAAAAGGAAAGCAGCCTGTGCCACTACCAATAAGGCATGTCTTTAGTGTTATCAAGAGTAAGTATAATTACACAGTGGAAAGGCCATCAAAGTGTCTTGGGCAGTGGCATTTTTTTTCCTGAGGTCTTCATCAATAGTGCTGTCGGAATGAAAAGAATAAGTGGAGGGAAAGGGGAAAAAAAATAATATCCTCCAGATTGGTGTGACTGACCTGCAATCTAGTAGAGCACATTATAATTTGAGAGCAGTAGGACAATTCAATAAAAATTTTGCTGTCTTCCACTTTAAATCAGGAAGGATTCATTTCAAGAATCTTTGTGGATGCTCTTGTGGTCTTGGTTTAGTCACTGTTGAAATTTCTCTTCAAAGAGGCCAAAGGACTTCTGTTGAAGGGTATTTATACTCGCCAAGACTCTTTCCTTACCTCTAATAGCAATGCATTTCTGATAGGCAGATTTCTGGATGTTAAAGAGGAGATAGGGCTATTTGTTTCTGTTGAACAGTCTTCCAGTCCTGCACTTTTTATTTGGACAATGCACCAGTGAAGGTAATTGGTTCACTATATTTATATCAAAAGGAGCCAGACTGATGTACATGTTTTAATGGAATTTCAGTCAGTAAAATACATGCACAATATGTCTGACACTGTTTTCCAGGGCAGGAATTCAGAGCCTGTGATGCCTTGTTCTGATTAGTAAATGTTGCTCTGGCAAGGAGTACCCCTGACCTCTGGGGAGGACTATGCATGAACAAGTTATGGAAAGATCTGGATATACATGTAGAGTTAATGTAAACAACCTGCTAACTGATTGTCTGATAATGAAGCTGCTTTTAAGAACAGAGAATCACCCCAAACCTAGCTATTAATTTTCTCCTGGCAGTCTTCTGTTTAATAAATACAGCATGTTAGAAACTGCGGTATAAGTCCTGAGAATAATCACCCAGTCTGATTATTAAATCCAATCATCTAAACATCAGTGTCCCCAGCAGTCATGTTGTTCTTGGAACTTTCCTTCTCTGTGGCTACCAGATCTGAAAATCACAACATGCAAAATGGTGGTGACTGTTTGCTCTAGGGCAAATTAGGTTATTGAAAAGCTTTAACCCAGTATGTGGACATTTAAGTCTGCCTCAGTGGTTTGTTTCTGCTGTTCACAACATTAATACATTTTCCAAACCTTAGTTGTTTTTTTTTTTTTATTTATTATAAGAAACAAGATTAATTGGCCTGTATTGCTTTGACAAAACTCTGGTTCTTAAATAATAATTATAGACCTCCTGGACTCCAAAAGAACTGAAGTAGAGCAGACCCAGTAATGTGGCCAAACATAACAAATCGAGATGAGAGAGGGTAAAGAAATGTAACCGAGAGAATGCAAATGTGAAATCTCTCTGATATATTCCCTTAAAACTTCAAGGAGTTTTTATTGGATAACTGGCAAAATAATTTCTTTTTCTTAGGTTTTATTTGGACACCAGAGTTGGCTGGAATTTGGGGAGAAAGGGTGTGAGGTCTTTTTCCAAAAAGCTGTCTGACAGAGTTCCCATTTATGATGGTGAGCTCTAAAGATTAAGGGGCCTGGCCTGCCTAGATCTAGCTGAATTGAGAATCAGCTAACAGGATGGACTGAACCACAAGTTCTAGTCCTGAGGAACTTGAGATGCATGATACTGGGAAATGGTTGAATCTCTGCCTGTATTTAGCTGTTCCGTTGTACTGGCTGAAAGAACATGGTAACTGGAACACACATATGACATGTCAGCTGTATTGCTTCCAGCTTATGTCTTTATTACTCTCATAAAAGTAGCAGAGATACTATGTCAGGGTACTGTATAGACACTAAGTTAGTTATAAAGCATGTTATTTCAGACAATAGGTGAATGGGACCTGCAGCTGTACAGGTCCTAGCAAAGCCTACATTAGTCTGCCTAATTAGTCCTGTGACTGAGATGGATACCGTAGTACAGTCTAAACTTGAATGGTTTCCAGAACATGAAACAAGCAAGCAGGATTAAAGATTTTTTTTTTTTTTGTAACATTGACCCTTCCAGAAAGTAGATTTGTATTTTCTAATCCATTTTTTCTAGTACGTTGGAAGGCCATTTACGCTAACTTATTTTTGTTCTATCAACTAGCTGAGACTCCAGTAAACATCAGATCAAACTGGCTCAGTCACAAAAGAAAGAAACCCATTAAAAATAAGCCAAGTCTTTTTTATTATGTGTCATCATAACCTCTTCTCTAGCAATAAAATTCATCACCCAAGTAAGACTCTACCTTCTTGAATCAGAAGTCTCTGATTCCTTGCTGGATTGGTGGCTGTTAGCAGAATTCTCATATTTGATGGTCTATTTGGGGTCCAATTAACCCAATGAGCATGCAAAAGCAGTTGCAAAAAAATCATAGCTTCCTGACACTGTAAGCAGGTAAGTGCTTTGCAGGTGCACCTCTAATTTACCTGAGATGAAGATGAAGTATGGCAGATATCCATGCTGCTGGAACCTTTCTCTTCCAGTTATTCTGCTGGAACACATCTGACAAACACCCTACTCCCTCTTTGGTTTTGGTGACAGTGTCTGTAACCTGGCTTAAAATATGGTAGAGCTGTGTTAAAAAGGTGGATGGCAGTGGCCTCCAATAGCTTTTCCCCATTCAAGTCACTATGCCATGATCATGAATGTGAAAGTAGACTAAAAGGGAAAACAGTTTAAACCCCAGTAATTATTACTGTCCATCTGTTTTAAATACCTACTTGCAGGTATTCAAAAGACATGGAGATATGGCGGTAAGGAACATGGTTTAGTAGTGGACTTGGCAGTGGTAGGTCAATGGTTGGACTTGATCATCTTGAAGGTCCTTTCCAACCTAAATGATTCTATGATTCTATGTAACTGATATTTTCTCCAATATTCATGTTTTCAAAGTTTACTGAAATTTGGACTATACCAATACTTCAGTTATGTTTGAGATTGTTTATGTACCCAAAGGTCTATTCTGGGCAGACAAACAGCAGGAGGGCCATTTATGGTCATTATGATATAATGGTACACCATTATGTTACCAAGAAGTCAGAAATCACCTAATATGGCTTCCAAACAAAGTTACATAAAAACATAGGTATTTCTTCAAGCTCAGGATTAATAAATATAAATGGTCGATATCATGTGCAGTTTTTCCATGGGAGTATTATTTGGCACAGCTTCATGTTGTGCCAAATTTGTGGTTTCCTATATTATTGCTTTTTAGAAAAATCTGGGTTTGGCACACACGTACAAACACACAAATTGAAAAGGGAAATATTTATACTGTGAAATTAAACTTGTTCACATCTTCAATGATGATTTATTAGAGAAAAAAGTATGGCAAGCCACAAAATGGTGAAACGTATGCTGGCTTTTGCATTCCCTGCATAACACAACCACAAAACTCATTTGAAAACAAATAGTACTATAAAGACTTAAAGAAAGAAAATGAAGCATTTGCATGTATAAAATACCTCATACAACACATCTTCATTCTGAAAGACTAAAAAGAACTAAATGTTTCTCCAAATGGCTTTTCAAGGGCATTATTTTTTATGGCCAGGATGTTTCTGTTTCTGTAGACACCTAGAATATGCGATTGGATTACTTCATTGAACTGCTGTTAGGTTAAGTACAATGCGTTCAGTGTTGCAGTATTCAGTGGACAATGAAAGCTCAAACCCAGTAAAACTAAATAACAGTTATAGGTGTTTTGGGCAGGATGGAAAAAAGCAAACCAGTATAAAGGAATGCACACTAAAATCGCTTTTATTTGTAGGGCTTGTTATGGGAATCATGTGCATGCAAAATTTGTTATTAAAGATCACATGATTTATCCTAGATAGTTTATTTACATTTTATGGTCAGATTCCCTTATAGATACAGACATGCAAATTATAAATATATATAAATATTTCTATTAGTTAAAGCCATTTGTAGCTAGTGGAGAGTAATGTGTACTTTTAAGGTACAATTCACTTGACCTGCTTTGAGGACCACGTGAGTCAAAAGCTAAGATGGATATCCTCTGTGTCTAAGAAAAGCCAAGGTATCTGCATGCAGATACCTGAACAAAGAAGGATCCTTGTCCTTCTGTATGCTACAATACGAAAAACAATCAAGCTGTTAAGATAGATATGGCAAAAATAAGGCATAAGATTTGAGTATTAGGAAAGCTTCTGACTGCTGTAAAAGCACCTGTAAGTCAAATGTTCCAGGCATGTCTGGTGTTCTCTAAAGCAAGCGTCTCTCAACATTGGAAGGTCCCACTGTGAAATAGTTGCCAGCCTGGCTAAAACACTCCCAGTTTGCTAGCCAAAGTCTGAAGGAGGAGGATAGCAATGAGGGGCCAGCTCTGGCTGTTGCCAGAAAAGACACCAACACTAAGCGCAGAAAACACTAAAGAAAAGGATTAGCATCCAGGCTGACAGAAAATAATAGCATACAGTGTTACTAGTAAGGTGGAAGGGAAGGAAGGTACGAAAGCCTCCCAAAAATTGGTAATTTAGCTGGAATAAAATGGTACATTGTTATGTTACATAAGCACAGTGTAACAGTTATTTGATTAGTTTAAAAAAAACCTGAATCATGAGAAACTTGATGTTATAATAAAGCACTGATAAAAAATTATAGAAAAGGAAGTTGTGAAAGGAAGAAATTTGAGTGCAGAGCAATAGTCTTTCAAGGTCAATGTAATACCTCTTTTCTAAATATGTGTTTGTGCACAAAGTGGAGTAGGAATATCAGAGGTTTGCATTTCCATCTGTTTGCTTAAAAGTAGGTCTGTGCTCCAGCATGAGCAGGCAAAGCTCTGATGAGCTGGAAGTGCTTTGGTTCATGATGCACCCTTTAACACTGCCATAGTATGCTGATTTCCTTATGATAATTGTTAAGGGGTTTGCAAGTTTTAATAGTCATCACATGGTCACAGGCTGATTTTATGAAACTTTGTTCATTAGTCTCAGCAAAATACTTCAGCACAAGTAAGAATTTCTAATTGAGTTTAGTAATACGCTGAAAATGTAGTTATCACACAAAGCAAATACAAAAGCAATGTAAAGAATTTTATTTTCTTTAGAATTGAAATCTGGCAGCAGTTTTATCCTGAGTCTTAAAGAAACATATAGTAAGCAATTAAACCAGTATTCTCATGAATTGCAGAGATCAAAAGTTAGCAGTGGCATTATTTGTGAAATATTAATGACCTTAGCAAATCTCTTTCTAGGCTCAGGTATTCTAGAATTGATGAGGCTTTCTCCAAGCATTTATAGACAGAGCTGAATAAGGGCACTAGGTACATGTTAGTACCAGGACATATTAGTACCTAACTTGAAAACTGGTTCTGAGAGCACTTTCTCAGCTAGTGACTAACCGCTGAATTTCACAGATAGGATTCACATTCAGCCTCAGAAATCTAGTCTAATTTGTCTAGAAAAAAATGTGTATATGAGTATGCTAAAAAGGGTTTAGATATAACCCTTTTTGCAGTAAAAGCCAAGGGTTCATTTCAGATGTTCAACCATAGGCATCTAATAATGTTTGGGTGTCCTACAGTACCTAAGATATCTGCACAGGCTTGGTGATTATAGCAGAGGACTTGTGGTTTACTAGCAAGGGAGGCTATAAGGTCATCTCAAATGCATATTTCTAGGCAAATAAATTGAGCTGTTAGTCAGCAGAGCTCAGTTCACTCAGGGTAAAGGCAACATCTTGTTTGATAAACCAAAGTCTCTAGACTCATCTGGTCATGTCGGCTAGCTCTTGAATGAATATAGTGAGAATTCATTCTCCTACATCACATGTGAACAGGTACTTTTACACACCTAAACGAAAGTCTGTGAATGTGAAACTGAGTTTTAAGCTATGCATCTGTGTAAGA
Organism: Psittacula echo; assembly: GCF_963264785.1. NCBI lineage: Eukaryota > Metazoa > Chordata > Aves > Psittaciformes > Psittacidae > Psittacula > Psittacula echo. Next base: position 61,437,794 of record NC_137736.1, read on the forward strand.
CTTCTTAGCCTTAATATTTCTTAATTATTTTTGGTAAAGGTTCTTTGAAGCAGTTTAGTAAATTAGTAGAGCAGAAAAGCCTAAAAGCTATCTGTGCCAAAACCTGATGAAGATGAGATACTCGTTTAGCATCTTCTGATGAGCCTTCTCAGAATGCATCTGGAGTGGGACCCAGTATACAGGAACATCTGGCTTTGTTCAAAGAACAGAGGAAGAAAAACATATGCTACTCTTACTCTTACTATTACTCTTACTATTATTGCTACTACTACTGCTATTACTATTCCCTTCTTTATAAGATGCAAAAATGGTCACAACTTTTATCCAAGATATGGAAGGACTAGAATCAGCTTACTTGTTTGACTCTGGGGATTTAAGCCCCAATACCTTTGCTGTGGATAATGAATTTTCATGTACATCTGGGACTTTGTTGACAAAGTGTCTCTAGCAAATGGGATTAGTTTATCTTATCACAAATGTCAGATTTGAGGCTTCACTCTTGACGGTTAGCGTGGCAAGCTCTGGGATTCTGGTACCTAAATCCTTCAGGCTAGCATCCCTGTAAGAGGGAACATTCTTCTTTGCACAGAAAGCAGGGTTTGCATGGAGTTGTGCAGGAACGTGTGCTACCTTGACAAAGAGGTAGCACACATTCTGGCCTGAGGAACTGACAAGCACCTAGATCCCATAGCATGAATGTATGCAAGGTTGGCTCAAAACACTGAAAGTTACATGTGTTTTTGCTCATGCATGAAGTTGTCAGATTTTAATGACCCACTATTTTGTCAAGGACATCATCTTCAGTCTTTCTTTCTTTAGATTATATGATTCAGTTACCTGCCAAAAGCAATCAGGATAATGTGGCTCCAATGACTAGTGCTAAATGTGATATTAACAATAACACTCATAACTATTACAAGAGCTTTATATTCAGAGTATGAACTAATGAGCATATCTGGTGAACCCTTTGCGATATTTTTTGTGTTAGTGTATCTGCCTTTTTAATAACATAATTCAGAAAACGAACAACAATGACAGATTTCCATAAGAAATAAACATATACACATTGGTAATCTACAAAGGCCTAATTAATTCAGTATCTCTAGGGTATGCCATAATTTACAGCTCAAAAATTATGAGGAATTACCTTGTTAAAGTCCTTTGAATCTGACTACAGGTGTTCTAGCAGTGTTCTAGTAAAAGAGTTATTCAAATACCATTCCCATTTCTGGTGGAATTTTTATCATTTGTGTAGTTATATTTTGCCAACAAAAAATGAGAAAAGGGAAGACTCTGTTCACATTCATCTGTGGGGATTCAGCAATTAAATCAATTTGATTAACCAAAGACCCATTCTGCTGTGTATTTACATACTGTAATTACGAATTGGCAAATAGTGGGAAAAGTGGGAGCGTGGGATAGCGTGTTTTTATATCAGTTGTTCCAATACAACGCCTGTAATACTTCTAAATACTCAGTCAGATCTATTCACTGTCTCAGCATTCCAAATGGGTCAGATGAAACAATGTTTTTAAAAGGATTTGGGCTGTCTGAGATTTCATCTTGAGATTCAGAAAATGAAAACATTCTTTTATATTTAGAAAATATTTAAAGGCCACTAGTACAACTCCTAAGAATTGTTTTGTCCCTTCTTTTGTAGTCTATATTTTCTTCTACTCTATCACCAAAGCAACAGTTTACTTCAGGCTTGCCAAACATCCTGGTTTGGTCAAATCGGTATGGTTTCCAGTGTGTTTGGTTGAGCTCAGATTGCAGCTTGGGCTGCTGAAAATTGAGTAACGCCCATGGTGAAGAAGGCTGTGAGGAGACAAGCTGACAGGCTAAATCAACAAGGACTGCAGCCTTGAAGCTCAGCTGTTAGGCTCTGACTGGGTGGCCTCCTGTGTGTTTCCAGTCCAAGCTGAGGAAGGAGCATTTAAGGGCACCAAGAGAACAAAGCTCCTCTGTAGACTAAACAGATCCCTGAGGCATCTCAAGGACCTTCAGGGGTCAGGCACAGAGATTTTCAGATTTGGATACAAATACATTGAGCAAAACTATTTGAATATATTCCCATCTACTTGGTTATTGATCTAGTGTAACTGCTGAGAGAGAAAGAAAATCTGGAACTGCTGAAGTGCTACCATGCATATCCATGTAAATGATCAATAGCACTAAATCATACCAGAACACGAGTCTTGATTAATACATAGCTCCTAGTATTTGAAATAGCTTGTCTTTACTATAGAAAACAGACTTTTTTTTTTTTATTATTTCTGAACTGAAATAAAAATTACCTCCAGTCTGAACTGATAGTTCTACTATGATATTAATGTAGACCTTTTGTATCATTCAAAGAAAACACCACATCCTTTTCAATAGTTTAATTCGCTCTTAAAAATCACAGACTATTTTCAGTTTGTATTTATGTAGCTTCAGCTCCTCCTTTATTGTGCCTTTATTTACCAGATTAAATACTCCGTTGCAAGAAATAAAGCAGGTAGTTTTAGACTGTTGTCATGTCATTTCTTAACCTTTTTATGTAAAGGAAACAGATTTACCCATTTACCATAAGGAAGGTTTTCCAGGCCCCATATAATTTCTTTTTTTAATTCTTTTCACTTTGACAACAACCTTTTCTGAAATGGACTTGAAAGGGCTGATCCCACTGATAGTTCATCTGGAAGTTGTTGCTCCAAGAGTGGAGTAGGCACCTTGTTTCTCAGAGACTGGGCTTGTGACAGGCTGTGTTAAGATAATGTTATGTTGGTCTAATGAACCCTTCACCCAGCATGCTAATGTAGGTGACTGCTTATGTTACCAGGCACTTATCATGTAACATATCAATTTTGTGTTTTCTGTTCATTTTACAAGCAATAATTCCAGAAATTAACAAAAATATGGAATATCACAGAGTAGGCTCAGAACAGATATCTCTGAAATCCCCAAAATGAAAATCTCCCATTTTCTATTACTTTAATATTACTATTTCATAGTTTGTCTTCTGCAGTATATTTACTCTTTGCCTTGGTTTCAAGAGCAATCTAATGTGCATCTATAAGATATCTGGTACCTTACTGTAGATTTATCCTTTCTGCTCTATTTTTCTTTGACTTTTTTTTTCTGCCTTAGAAGTTCACAAAGGAAAGCTTATGATCATACATTGTTATTGCTGTCGTTCTACAAAATAGTAGGCATAAGTTTATCCACAGAACTACACAAAACTCTTGACAGAAAAGCTCTTATTTTCCAAGGACAGAGAAGCGGCAAGGAAAATCACTAGAGAAAGTCTTACAGAAAGTTGTCTTTTACTGAAGTCTGATCTTTCTGTGGAGTCGACAAAGAAGCTCAGCTTTCTGTTTATGAGATGTTGCAAGGCAGCTCATTTTAGGAACTGAAAGGAAAAGACATCTGCCAAAGGTTCAATGGGAACATTAATCCTCTGGTTTAAAGGGGAAAAATTACTAGAAAATGTATCTATACCACTAGGCAGTCTTACCTAAAACAAATGATGATCCCATAGTTGTAGATCATAGAATCAATTAGGTTGGAAAAGACCTTTAAGATCACCAAGTCCAACCATTACCACAGGATTGCCAAGTCCAGCACCAAAAGATGCCCTGCTTGCTAATTTACCTGATTTGTTTTTCATGGTCAGCATGGTGGGAAATGCTAAATCTGCTTGCGCTGTCCAAGTCAGGTGTTGTGTTTTGGTTGAGAGGTGGCAAATTCTTCAAGAATTTACCACTTCCCTAACTTTCATCATCCCTCATGAACCTTTCCGCCCCGGGTGCATACTCTAGCAAGTGAACTCTACTGCATCAGCTTTGCCTTCAAGAAGATTGGAAGGTCTCCCACTGCCATTTGTAAAATAGGAGCGAGCTAGAAGAGTTATTCCTTAAGATCTCAGCCTGAATTGCTATCTCACAACAAAGTCCTGATAACTAGCTGCATTCAAACTAGCTATCTATCCCTTCTTTTTAACTATAAAGCTCAGACTACTGACAGGAGATCACTGAACCTCCCATACTGCAGTACACTACCTCGCACTCTCCCACAGCTGAAGCCACTGCTTGTGGATGCAAGACATTTCAGGGCTTTAGCAATCACAGAATCACATAATCACATTGTGGCTGATGTTGCAGGCACTTCTGGAGATCATTTGGTCCAATCCCCCTGCTCAAGCAGGGCCACCTAGATCTGGTTGCCCAGGACCATGTCCAGATGGCTTTTGAATATGTCCAAGGATGAAGACTTCACAAGCTCCCTGGGTATGTCTGTAGAGACATTCCCAGCATGTTCTTCATGAATCTGTCAGCTGAAAGGTAGTTCATGGGTCACCAATGCCTCTTCGTTGAGAATATGCATAGAATGATCTGTCTCTAGACTCATTTCTCATTGTGCCTGCTAGAGAGCTGAGGACAGCCTCTTCTTTGGAGATACTAAGTTTATAGAAACAGTGTGTTTCTCTTCCTAGGCTTTTTCTTGGTCCTATACCAGTACAGCTCTGTTTCAAGCATTTTCCTAGAACACTGTAGATACTTACAGGGTGATAGAATCTCAGTAATTTGCCAACTCTTGATTTTAGTGAAAAGGTAGCCATATTTTCACGTGGTCAGATTCTTGTCTAGATCACTACTCATCCTTAAGACTAAAACAGTGACAATAAGTCTGTGGTAAACATTTCTCATATTCCAACCTGTTTTTAGGATGTACAAGTGCTGTTTTATTAGAATACAGTCACAAAAGAGGGGTTGTATGGACTCCAGTACAGTAAGTCAGGGCCATAACTTGAAACTATGTAGACTCAGAACAAAGGGAATTCAGGAAGGAGTAAAAAGCCTTAATCTACTTAATTTTCTTTGCTAATGAAGAAAGGCAGGGAGGGATTGGTAAATTCAGAGAGTAGGAGATGTGGCTAATGCTTACATCTCATTTTTGGTTTGCAATTTTACCTTTAAATATATTTTGTTCACAAGCATATGAGAATGAAAATTCAATTTGCAGAGCTAGAAATGCTATCTTTTTTTGATTTTTCTTTTTTTTTTCCCTGCAGATCATAGCATCATATGAACTTCTAGAATGACCTCAACTACTAGACTGAACTGAGGGTAGAGATGCAAAAATGCACCATGTATAACAGAGTAAAAATATACAGAAATGATTGAAAAAAATCAAAAAGACAGGATTCTTGCCTACAACTATATGTCTTCTCTCTTTTTTAGTTTTTCTGTTATATGCAGTAATTTAAACAAAGCATATTGAACACTTGATTTTGAATAAATGAGGTATGTGACTAAAATGCCTTTTTTATCAAAGGATTATCTAGGTCACTACAGTAAAAAAGTGCATCAGCAAGAAGGAGTATTTGCTGTGTTGATAGTCCTCTGAGCATCTTCAATGAGTGCCTGACTGGAGAATGAGAAACTGTTCTGTTGCCAGTTTTCAGTAACCATATGTTGTGTGTCTCCTGAATACTGACTGCAGAGAGGTGTTTTGGATCTTCTAGACACCAGTGAAAGAAAATATTTCTAGTTTCAGAATGAAAAAAAAGAGTAGACCTTTATGATCACGTTCAATTGCTGTTACCAGAAAAATATTTCAGATGATGAATCTATCTTCTATCTATTTTAGTTAGCACCTCTCTCTTCTAAAATCATAGGAATTTTGTTACTGCTGTGGCACTTCCCTGTCTTAGATACCTTGAACAGGTATTTTGTCCTGTATCACAATCACATTCACATTGCCTTGATATTTCTGTTCCAACTGGTCTTGAGATTCAGTGAATATTCAGTAAAAACAATTCAAACAGTTTTATAATTCCTCTGTTCAGAGAGGTTGCAAACATAAATGTGTTTTAACATCACATTTTATTGGTTTACACTGAACAAAACAAAAAAGTTCAAGTACCTCCTGTCATGGGAAATAAAAAAGGACTAAAAGGCTACAACAGATACTCTTTTATTACAATTGTTGACTCCTGAGGAGCTGGTCTGGTAGAATTTCATCAGGTCTTAGAACAAATCTCATATGAAAACATAGGGGTTTGAATTTCTTGTGCACGAAGCTCATTTTGTCACGTTTGCAGTATCCTCAAAAGGCAGTAATCAAGTGATGTGACATAACTAAAACCCTAGCTGTAGCCTGCTGATCAAGAGATATAAAACTATCCTCAAATAGTTCAAAGTTGTCTGATAAAAACAGGACAAGCTATCAACTGTTGTTATCCAGTCCTGAAAGCTGCTACCTATCTCTAGAGAAAAATGACATAAATTTATGGTCAGGTCCCACCAACATAAACTTTTAAGAAAATAACTTTTTGAAGACAATAATGGTTTTGGGCTTTTTCCAACACATTTTTGTTTGTGAGTGTCTTCTGTGAAAAATGTGTGAATAGATGGATACCTATACATACACATGAAAATTTATGTGTAAAAATGCTTATTTAGATACTCTTTTTTTTTCTAATTATCTTAGTTTTAAAACAAACCAGAATATAATTCTTTCTTGGAGAACTATGAAAACTGTAAGGAATCTATAACATAGCCCAGGAGCAAAATACTAGAGAGGTCTCTCGTCTTTCTATTAAGTTGTCCAGATGTCCCCTCCGAGGACTTGGATCTGTATTTTGGATTTTCAATGTTAAAGTTCTCATGCACTCATTTTAATTACAGAGTTCTAGAATATACAGTTCCCCCATACTATTTTAGTCTTTACCTATATTTTATCTTTCAGAGACTTTCACTATTTTTCAAATTGTTCTTGTTAATAATTTCTCCCACTAAGAATACCCACCTTGATCATATTTTCAAATGTCATATATAGTCATAACTTGCATTTTTTATAATGTTAGAGATCTCTCAACAGATGCCTTTTTAAGAAAGTTCAGCACAGTGAGAGTTAGGTTAAAGGCTTCCAGGGGCTATAGCAATAAAAAAAAAAAGTAGAAAACAGTGTCTTATAGTCCTTTCAGAGAAATACAGGGTAGAAGCTAACGTGTGTTAGCAGAGCAATATATTTTGTATTCACTGAATATGTTCTATATTGCTAAGCAAAGACACCCCAACTGTGGTAAGACATCTAAGTTGTAACCATTCAAAGAAAATATTTGTCTTTATTTCTTCAGGTAATAAATCTAGCCTCACTGCCAAACATTAGCATAGCAAAACTTACACTGAAAATGCAGAAAAACTTCTGGAGAAGAAACTCTTGCCTGGGGCTCTGGCAGTCCAGCATCATTGTTGCTAAAGCATCAAGTTTTGACACTGGCAATAGTACTGCATCCACATGGCCAGTGAAGCAACTTGCAAGGTTAAAAGTTATATTAGATGAAATTTTCACACTGGGAATTAAAAGCCACATATTTGATTCAGTTACTAAGTCTTTCACATCATTTTCATAAAGCAAGAGGAATGGACAATTATACAGCTGGACACAGAAAAATTCTCCTAGTCTGAGACTTCTTACCTAATCTAGACCAAAATGAGGGTTTTTTTTCCCTATTGCTTCAGTCTCGGCCCTCAGCATAGAAGAATACTGTGATTTTGGTAAGATATAAAGGGCAACAATTAACTTTCTACTGTCCTTTTGTGCTCCCTTGCATGATGCCATGAGCATAGGATGGTAGCCAGCTGGCAGAATCTTAAACAATCTTGAAATAACAGACTAGAGAAAAACAAAACTGTCTGCAACACAGGATGACAAATACATGCTCTGCTGCTGAGCTAGTTAAAAAAGATGAAAATCCAAGTCAAAGTGGGCCACAGAGGAATGAAAAGTCGTAAAAGCTGACTCCAGCCTTGTGAAGCTGAGATCCCTAAATTCCCTCTGTTGCCAGAGTGTGGCAAAGTGCTATTCAGAGCAGATATTTGAGTAGCTATGAATCTCTCTTTACAGAAAATTGGGGGAGCTTAAGAATGGGAAAGATCGGGTTAACTTGCTGAAGGGGAAGGCTTTGTGAGCACTTTTCATTCAATGTGTCTTTTTGATGTGGAATCCCTATCCCCTGTGCTGCATGACAGTTAATTTTCATTTGGGCTCCAGTTTGGAACAAACCAACCAATTTCTAGCTAGGGACGCTTAGGACTGGACTACAGGCTAGTTCACATCAGCATGCTGCCTTTATACAGAAACCAGATTTGAGATGTGACTAACCTAGCTTGCACCTTACTCCAACCCCACAAGGTATGCTTTTCTGTTGTATCCCAACAGGCCTGGTAGACCCAGATATAGAATCATAGAATCATAGAATAGTTAGGGTTGGAAAGGACCTTAAGATCATCTAGTTCCAACCCCCCTGCCATGGGCAGCGACATCTCATACTAAACCATGTCACCCAAGGCCTCATCCAACCTGGCCTTGAACACCACCAAGGATGGAGCATTCACAACCTCCCTGGGCAACCCATTCCAGTGCCTCACCACCCTCTCAGTAAAGAATTTCTTCCTTATATCCAATCCAAACTTCCCCTGTTTAAGTTTGAACCTGTTACCCCTTGTCCTGTCACTACAGTCCCTGATGAATAGTCCATCCCCAGCATCCTTGTAGGCCCCCTTCAGATACTGGAAGGCTGCTATGAGGTCCACACGCAGCCTTCTCTTCTCCAAGCTGAACAGCCCCAACTTTCTCAGCCTATCTTCATACGAGAGGTGCTCCACTCCCCTGATCATTCTCGTGGCCTCCTCTGGACTTGTTCCAACAGTTCCATGTCCTTTTTATGTTGAGGACACCAGAACTGCACACAATACTCCAAGTGAGGTCTCACGAGAGCAGAGTAGAGGGGCAGGATCACCTCCTTTGACCTGCTGGTCACGCTCCTCTTGATGCAGCCCAGGATACAGTTGGCTTTCTGGACTGCGAGCGCACACTGAAGCCAGCTCATGTTCATTTTCTCATCGACCAACACCCCCAAGTCCTTCTCTGCAGGGCTGCTCTGTATCTCTTCTTTGCCCAACCTGTAGCTGTGCCTGGGATTGCTCCAACCCAGGTGCAGGACCTTGCACTTGGCATGGTTAAACTTCATAAGGTTGGCATCAGCCCACCTCACAAGTGTGTCAAGGTCCCTCTGGATGGCATCCCTTCCTTCCGGCATATCAAACGAACCACACAGTTTGGTGTCATCGGCAAACTTGCTGAGGGCGCGCTCAATCCCACTGTCCATGTCACCAACAAAGATGTTGAACAAGACCGGTCCCAACACTGATCCCTGAGAGACACCCCTCGTTACTGATCTCCAGCTGGACATTGAGCCATTGACCACAACTCTTTGCGTGCGGCCATCCAGCCGGTTCTTTATCCACTGAGTGGTCCACCCATCAAATTCATGTCTCTCCAATTTAGAGACAAGGATGTCGTGTGGGACAGTGTCGAACGATTTGCACAAATCCAGGTAGATGACATCAACTGCTCTGCCCCTGTCCATCAGTTTCGTAGCCCCATCATAGAAGGCCACCGGATTGGTCAGGCAGGATTTCCCCTTAGTGAAGCCATGCTGGCTGTCACCAACCACCTTGTTGTTTTTCATGTGCCTTAGCATGCCTTCCAGGAGAATCTGCTCCAAGATTTTGCCAGGCACAGAGGTGAGACTGACTGGTCTGTAATTCCCTGGGTCATCCATTTTTCCTTTCTTAAAAATGGGGGTTATATTTCCCTTCTTCCAGTTGTCGGGAACTTCACCTGACTGCCATGATTTTTCAAATATGATGGCCAGTGGCTTAGCAACTTCATTCACCAGCTCCTTCAGGACCCGCGGATGGATGTCGCCAAGTCCCATGGACTTGTGTACGTTTAGGTTTTTAAGATGGTCTCGAACCAGATCCTCTCCTACAGTGGGTCTAGGGTCTTCATTCTCACAGTCCCTGTGTCCGCCTTCCAAGACTTGGGTGGTGCAGTCAGAGCCTTTGCCAGTGAAGACCGAGGCAAAGAAGTCATTAAGAACCTCAGCCTTCTCCAAATCCTGGGTAGCCAATTCTCTCGATATCTTCCAAAGGGGGCCTACGCTGTCCCTAGTCTGTCTTTTATTCGCTACGTACCTATAGAATCCCTTCCTGCTATCCTTAACATCCCTAGCCAAATTCAATTCTAACTGGGCCTTAGCTTTCCTAACCTGGTCCCTAGCTTCCCAAACAACATCCCTGTATTCTTCCCAGGCCACCTGTCCCTGCTTCCACCTTCTATAAGCCTCTTTTTTCCCTTGAATTTTCCTGAGCAGCTCCTTATCCATCCAAGGAGGTCTCCTGGCCCTCCTGCTGCACTTCCTTCTAGTTGGGATGCAACACTCCTGAGCTTGTAGCAGGTGATCCTTGAATAACAACCAACAGTCTTGGGCCCCCTGCCCTCTAGGGCTGTATCCCATGGAACCTTACTGAGCAGGTTCCTGAAAAGGCCAAAGTCTGCTCTCTTGAAGTCCAGGGCAGTGAGTTTGCTGCACGCTCTTCTCACTGTCCCAAGGATCTCGAATTCGACCATCTTGTGGTTGCTGCAACCAAGGCTGCCCTGGAGCGTCACATTTCCAGCGAGCCCTTCCCTGTTGGTGAGCACGAGGTCAAGCATGGCACCTCTCTTTGTCGGCTCCTCCATAACTTCATACCCTACTCTGTATAGCCCACTCTTGGCACCGGGGTACAAAAAGCATTGTCAAAGCACTTGAAACAAATCCTTAGAATGCATGTAGCTTCTACAGGCTATGGCTCAGATACAGAAAAACATGGCCTTGGGCTTGGAAGAATATAGTGCTCCAGGCAACATCCCTATACCTGTGGCTTTGTCCTTGGGAAGATCTGTCAATCTCATGCCAAAATGGCCACACATGTGCATTAAAAGAAAACTAGTTATCTGAATCTGTGTTTGTATGTAAGGCAGCCAGCATCCCCAGTATGTATAGACTTTATTTGGAGCTGTGTGGGAACACCACCTGCTCATGCTGCTCCAAGAAATTCCACTTAGAACATTCAGAAGCAGCTGGGATGTGAATATTTGATTCATCTCATCAGAAGCTGAAATTAGGATTGAAAACATAGATCATGTATTCTACTAACATTCCAAGAAAATATTTATTTCTTAATATTTGTGGTTCAGTGAGATATTACAAACTGCTTATAATTTCCAACTTGTTTATGCTATGGGTTGAAGTGGTTTATATTAAAATTTGCAAATAAATTTAGTGTTGTAAATTTATCACAATTGAAGCCTGCTGACCTGCAGCTAAAGCACAAAGTACAGCTGCAAATAGTTGTTTCCATTTTGACCCACAGTGATACAGCATATAGTGTTATACAGTACTGTGGGTGTGGAGAGCAATTGCCTGAGATTTATAACTGTATTAATCTTCTACTCCTGTAATTTTAGAGACCACCACAATTCAAAGAAAATTCCACCTGCCCCAGGAGGGAGTAGAGTGAGGACTCTGCAACTGATAACAGTAAATCCACTGAATACACTGTTCAGTGGCCCAAGTAGCAGCACGTATGTCTTTATACAGATGTAAGAGGAAGCCAGATTCAACACACAGCAACTTCTCCTCAGCTACAAAGAGCTAGAATGCCTGAGGCTTCTTTTAATGTCTTTCAGTTCTCAAAAAATTGGGTTCTTGTGCTGTCCAAAATCCTTTTACTTTTTTCTTGTTCTGCTATATACCATACATAATTACTTATTATCTATTCATAAATAAAAGGATTGAGTGTAACAATGATCTTTGGAACTGTTTTACTGTAATACCAGATCAGGCAGGGGTGGATTGTCATTCCTCCACTATTGTATTGAATAACTAAGTGAAATTCACTTTATTCCTACTTGGATGTTCTAAAAAAATACCACACCTCCTACAACTATGAGCTGCATTTGGATGCACAGACAATTTTTGATCAAAAAGGCTTGTTAGTTTTTCCTGAGGTGGCAATAGCAAGAAAAATATCCAGATCACAAAATAAAAAAGCCCCTTCTTTAATAGCTCCTCTGAACAGGTCAAGCTCCTGGTATCTCTCCAGAAATATTCAGATACTAATTCTTGTGTGGATAGGTATTGCTAATTTGAGTACCTCATTAGAGTAAGCAGCTCAAAACTGTTAATTCTCACTTGTTGAAGAATGAGGAACAATGATGCTAAATTAATATAAGACTTGTCCCACACTCCCTTTTTTTCTTACATGTTTTGCTCCGTATGTTCACATATAAAAATTTCCACTCAGACCCTTCCTAGGCCAAAGATAATATAGTAATGTTTGGAGATGAAGCCAGACTTATCTTGAGAAAGCAGATGACTTTTAGCCAAAAGTAAATTTTTTTAAGTAATCTAGTCTACAAGACAGCCAATGTTGGCAATACCAGTTTGTTTGTTTATCTTGCTATTAGTTGAGACATTCAGCTTCTTAAATAAATGTTTTCTATTTTCCATACACAATCAACTTGGTCTATGTACCTTACACAGTCCCCTTGATGCTGCTTGACTACAATTTTCTCTACAATGTTCTTGTTTTCCTGTGCCATTATGAACATTTCATTTGAGGGACATTAAGGAACAGGAAAATACCAATTCCTGAAAAAAGTCAGTGGTGGAGCATGGATTGGTTCTTGCTTCTTGTGCCCTAATCTTCTTATGTAAGGGTAAAGGTATAGCTGGAGGCAACCTAAAGACTGTCCATGCTTTTGCACAGATCAGAAAGAGCCTTTTCTGATTGTATGTCTGTCCTTTGCAATTACATCCTGTATTATTTTCCCAGGGCATTCTCAATAGTAAGGTGGTGGGTATGGTCTATCTAATCTAAACCATAATCTGGAGGCCTGAACACTTGGAGAAATTCATGCCTAACTTCTGAAATCTCCCTTGTGCCAATGCAGCTCCAGCTCCTTGTCTGTTTGTGGCAGTAGCTAATGCCACAGGTTGACCTTCAGTAGGTAAAGTTAAGATCATCTGCACAGGCTCAGAGAACTTGCAGTGCTTAAGAACTCTTTGTCACTGGATTTCTCGGAAAACAGTTGAATATCTTAGAAACCCAACAACAACAAAAAGCACAGTAACTTCCCTCCTTGAAAACTATCAGCAAATTCTAACTATTATTAGAACAGCTTAAATTCTTCAAGAGCTGAAAGTTGCCAGATCTCCTTCAGTCAGAATTAGAATGTGGATTCCTGGCTTCCTATATGGAAAGCCTGCATGTGTAGCATGTGAGTGTGCACTTCTTGGTCTCTTTTAATCAAGAGAAAAATGGATAATGTAATAGCAGAGTTCTGAGAAAGAACGTAAATTGCTGTGCATAGCAATGAAGTGTTTCCCCTTAGGATCAGAGTGCCTGGTAAGACTCCTCTGCATGAGCTGGAGCTGATACATGAAACTTTCACTTGCATAAAGGAAGACAGGTTAGAGCTCAGCTGGGCCAACCTTAGGGCCTGGTTCTTCAGTACTTAATCAGGCAAAGCACCGACAGAAGTCAGAGGGGTTTGCCCCTTAATGAGAATTACCTGACTAAATCTCTCTCTGCAGGGCTGGCAGCATAATCCTGCTGCAGTAAAATGATATATAAGGGCCCCATAATAAAAGGCATAATTTGCTTTGACCACTGCTAGCATTTTAGGTACACAATGGCCTTGGAAGTTATCAGTTGTGCTTTGTTGGCCAGCACATTAAGTTCAGAGATTATTCCTCTTCAGTGCTGTCTGCTGAAATCCACTCCTCTCTGCTGCATTCAGCCTTTCTTCCACCTCTGTCAGTCCTGTGGGGATAAGAGGGTCTTGGACTGCCTGCCTCTTCCTTTGTTCTTCCTATGGAAATGGCAGTAAACAAAAACATGTCATATTTATTTACCAAGAAATATTAAATCATACTAAAAATTAAAGAGAAATACAATTACAAAAATACAGTTAAGGGCTTAAACCAAAAGTACTACCTGGCAAAAAAGTTACCATGTGTCACCTCAAACACAGTAACTTTGTGAGCTCTCTCAGCTTTCATCGAATGAGAGGAAATGTGTCCTAGAGCAGCCCCAAGTGGAAAAAGTGTCACCTTTTTTTTAAGAGAGTGTTACCATGGCTTAGTGGATAGTTGGCTAAAAACCAGTAAATTAACCACAAGTCTGAATCACATGTTTGGGTACCATGACATATAGATGGGGGCAGTGCAAGAAACACTGCTGAGAGCACCTTGTATGACTTACAAGTAGGAACACATTAGCACAGATCTCCCATTTACTTTTCTTCTGCTTTTATTTCTGTTTTGCCAAGCCATTTTTGATCAGTGAGATATCTTACTGGTTCAGAAAAAAACAAAGCAGCAAGGTCTTTTAAAGCAAAGGCTGCATTTTCAATAGCTGTAACAACAGATCTAGGGGAAGCCATAGCTAAGTAGTTCATCCCTTCAAAAATCTGTCAGGACACACTCTCTACATCTGCCAAAACAACGGTCATAAGAGCAGTTCTTAATACTGTTGGGTGAAATACAGATGCAGCAATTATCAGTCTTACTACATAATACTACCTAGCCAAGCCTCCTGGAAAATCTGCTTAAAGCAGATTTTCAGCACTGACATTACTAACACCAGCTGATATTGTGGAGAAACTCTTTTCCAGCCCACTAAGAGTGAACTAGCCAAAATGCAATGCAAGCTGAGGACTTCAGCAGGAAGAAACAAACTCAATGCCAATGAGCAAACTGAGATGAAGAAGGAGTGGAGCAAAGCAAACAGCACTGACTGGTCTGTGAAAACTAGTAAGACCTCCAAGAATTGCCTGAGCTCCACCCAGATGTAAAGGCTGCTCATGATAAGAAGAAACATTTTTTCATTCCTTCTCATGCCTGCCATGTGCTAGGTCATCCAGTCTGCATGCTGTCTGGCACAGGACACCATCTCATCTCAAGTAAGTGGCAGCAGTCTTTATAGTGACTTTAGCACTTCTTTGGACAGCTATTTTTATACAGGAGAACTTTAAATGTTGCAAATAAAGCTAACCACAAGTGTCAATTAAGTTGCTGATGCACTTGTCATGCTTTAATACCTTTGCTATAAAATGGGTGGCATAGCAGCCTTTCTAGTGGTTTTCACCTAGTTTTCAAAGTCATCACAAAGTTGGAATTGTAATTCACAACTGTAATGATTTAGAAAAAAATGCAGTTTTTTACTCTAAAATACGTATTCAGAAAAGCAAGACTTGTTTCTGGGGAAGATCTGTTTGTCAGGGCTGCAAGTTTAGGGATCATTCCTCATAAATCTTGCTACTGCAAAAACTGAAATCTATTTTGTGAGCACAGACTGTACCAGCAATTAAAATGCGGAGGTCAACTCCAGTTAATTTTTGTCCCTCTTTCAACTCCAGTTAATTTCTGTCTCTCTGTCTCCCTGTCCCCACCTCCTTCAAAATCCGTACCCCAGCATGTTGCAGTTCAACTGCAGGTTCCCAAATATTAGAAAAACAAATGAAGCTGCAAAAAAGATTTTTGTAAAAAAAGAAACAATTTTATATTTACAAAAATTTATATATATATATATATATATGTAATTATAATTTCCTGAGTTCTTTCTGAAGGATACTGTATTGCCTGCAGGGGTCACTGTGACTTCCTCAGGCCTCTTCAATATATCTGAATTCCAAACAACCAATACTTAAAATTGCATAAACATAAGAAGAAAACTTCTCCCTGCCCCACAAAATTACTATCCCACTATCCCCCAATGCTTGTTATCAGGATTTAGTCAAATGGATTTTTTTTTTTTTTTTTTCTGATGTTTGGTGTATGAGGCAACCAAACGTTTTACGAATACAGCTGAAATGTGGCCGTCTCTACTTGCCCCAGCATTGGCTGTGGATTTCAATAGAGAGGTCTTAAGGGTATTTCAGGGCAATCATGGAGAGAAGTTAGGTGAGTAATCTAGGTGATATCCCAAACCCCTGCCTTCCCCCCCACCCTGTTTCTGCAACGGGTGCCTGTCAGTCCCTTGCAGACTGATTGCACGTATTACCCTCCCAAATGCTGGCCCTTCTCCCACTATTTTTGTGGCATAATAATACAATAACTTTCCTGTACAGTGACTTTCTGCATCCATAAAAGAAGGGGTTGGGACTTTCTCTGAAGATTACAACCCAAAGTCTTTCCTCAGTCTTTACCCTTGCAAAATCTCATTCAAATCAATGGATATTTGCATGAGAAAGCACTGACTTAAAATTAGACCTGAGTGAAGCAGCATTTTTGGTGAGGGAAAGGGAGAGGTAGTGATGGGGGGTAATAGGTATTTTTATAGATTAACAGCACAACATTTGATGTGGTTTGCTATGATTCACTGAATAATATTATTTAGGTTTTTAGATTATTTGGCTGTTGAAGTAAATTGAACTCTTCAGAATTCTGCTATACGTATTTCCTAGTGTCTCTAGACTCTGTTTGCAAAATCATTATTTTTGTTAATGAAATATAAATAAAAATAAATACAACCAAGCATGATAGATAATTCAGCCAGGAAACAAACAATTGTAACTCTGTTGCCCACCCCGTGCCAACATAGTCCTCATGTTATCAAAGGTACCGGACACATGGCTTGCCAAAGCTCGAACTGATGACAATATACCAAGGGGAGAGAGAGGGGAAAATAAAAAGCCTGAATTGTAGGTGAAGCACCCCTGGCTACCACATAAATATCTATTTGTTTTTCAGCAGTCTAACTACACAATACTTACCACTGACATTTAACAAGAGATAATAGCTTGATGCTGTCTCCCCACTATGATCTGCAAGTGACAAGGGATGAGAGTGGAGAGACAATGTATGTAGGGACCAAAGACGTCTGTGCTATAGCTCTTTTTCTGGTTGAAGATCATGGATTTTATTCCTTATCCACATAAAGCTCCACTGTTTATGCTTTATGCTGATGGAGTGAATTTCACCCTACATAATTTCGCCTGCCCTAGCTCAAGTCACTTAGGAAGCCTTTATGTAGATTTTACACTTAATTAACATAACCTCATCAGACTTGGTATTTTCTGGAATTTACACGAACTGGATTTCTGAGGAAACCCTGACTGGAGATGAAGAGGTAAGGACTGCTTTATTGAGAGAGAGGAAGAAAAATATTGTATACACCAACAAGGGAAAGAAAAACTTGGATTAGAAGATGGATTTAATGGGTTAAGAAGTCACAGAACTTTGACAAAGCACAACTTTACTAATACAAATAAGAACTCTGAGCTGCATTTGAATTCACATCACACCACACCTGGTAAGAATTAGTCTAGCACAGCATCATCAATCATAGTGTGGTTGTCAGTTTTGACATGCTTTAAGTCTACGTTGTGTGCTTAATGACTACATTACAGAAAATGTAAACAGACACCAAACATACAGGTATGCCCTATATTTTTTCAAAAGTTGCTGTATATTTGAAAATAATAATAAAGAACCACCCACAGTGTTTTGTAGAGAGAGTGAATAAATGACCTGTAAAACAAGCTGTTATAAAATCATCAGGAAAAAAGTTTATAAAAACAGGAAATGAAATAAAATAAAAGAAAAAAAATTTCAATATTTAAGAACTTTGATTGACCAAAGTTGGGAAAACATCAATTAATATTTAAAGGAAACAGAGAATCCTTTATCTTTTGCTATTGTATATTTTCTCTCTTAAAAACATCCTGCAGAGATTAAATATTATCTTTACTATACATCCTGTGAATTTTTCAGTTTGATATTGTGACCATCATTTACTAATTAGGACTCCGGAATCACTTGTGAGCCCATTACAAGCCCTGTATTAATAATTCATAAGGAAAAAACATGCTGAAGAAGTGCTTGGGATCATGACCTAAGTGAAATGCCCAAGTTCAAACTAAAAATCTCCCAAATTCCATTTTTATTATTAGCAGATTTTTAGAATTACAACACTTACAAGAAAGCTTTCAGTTCTACAGCTCAGAAGGTTGCTCAGGTAGTAGGAATATAGGGCCCCTTGTCTCATTTGCTTGTGTGATTTGTGATTAAAACTTCTACAGACTTCAGTGAGTGCAGGATCAGGTCCCTCAGCAATTCATTCAGGGAGAAGCTTAATTTGAGATTTTAGTGAGTGTTTATTTTCTGGCTCAGCAGCAGCATATTTTGGAGGTGGGAAAAATGTATGCAAAGAAGGGTCAAAATCCAGATGTAAGGATGAATAGCAAGAATACATTCAAAGGGTGCAGGAGGAGTGAGAACCGTAAATACATGTCTGATTTGGTCTGTGAAGGGTAATGTTATCTCTTTACTGAAACTGCATTGTATGTTCTGATGGTATATATGTAACTGTTTCTGTAGAGGAATAAAAAAGGTTTTAAAACAAAAAGACCTCACTTTTTCATTATGAATTAGTTTCATTAAGTTTCCAAAGTAAAAAAAAAGAGCCAGAAAACAATGCTTTATTTTAACTCATTTGAATAATCTTCCTCATTTCTGTGTTCTGTCACTCAGATAAGAAGCACCTTGCAAATTTTATTATTTCTGCAAAATATATCTTATTCAATTAGCAACTGTCAGTGACAAAAAAAACAATAAACCTCCAGATCTGATTAAAATAGAAAGAAACATGGAGTGAAATGCATGATGTTGAAAGCTGTTATATTCTTTGAAATTGAACATTCTTACAGAAATTACTTTAAAAGTTTTTTACTGAAAATGAATCAAAGTCCCAAAGTTAGTTTGATTTTAGTAATCGGGAGCAAAATTGAAATTGGGAACTGCCTCAGATATCTGTAGTTTCAAATTAGCTATTTGGTTTTAGAAATAATAATGTATCAAAGCATTGAGGGAGTTCCTATGTCTTTTTGGAATTTTGCTTTATTCCTTTAGGATCTCCCATTCATTTCCAGAACAAGAAAAAATACGAAAAAGAGAACCACTCTATTTTCTAAACTTTATTAAAACAGCCCAAAGAAAGAAACCACAATTCCATTTGTCCCAATTTGTAAATGAGAATGTTAGTATGACATGTCTTAGGTAAAATAATACAATCAAAATAGTTTTGCATGTTTGCTTATCACAATTCTGCTTATCACAGATTATTATTTAAAAGCTGAGATGCTTTCACAAATATAAGTGGGTGGCACACCAACAAAGTATTGAATATTAATTACTATTTTTATAAAGCAATTCTCATATGTCTTTGGTCTAAGCCAACAGTCCTTATTCAAGCAAAACAGCTTGAATGCTGTGGGAGTTTTACCTAGCTCAGTACTTCAATCTCCTTAGAGATCAATAAATAATTAAAAATTTTATCATACAAGCTACTGTGTTTTAAAATTGGCTTCTTTTAAATTAATCGCTGCTTTACTTGTTGGAGAAATGGTGAAGAATTTCTCCCCTGCTTTTGTGCCTGCACCCCCTCAGAAAAGCCTGTGCAAGCAGCACCCTGCATGTAACATCCAGCCCTATTTTGGTTCTGAAACAGTCCCATTTTTGGATTGCTTTTCCTTTAACAAGCTGATTACACTGCACGATTTACTTCCACAGTTCGAGCGCTCCTCATTACTAATTCCAATAGCAAGAACTTGCCAGAACCCCTGAGAAGCAAACCTTCAAATCTAGAATTAAATAACAGAATATATTACACATTGGACATTTGCAGGGAAACTTTACTTGAGGGAAAATAAATACAAACATCTTGTTCTGTGATCTGTAAGTAAACTACTTTAACCACTGTGCTGCTCTTAGAAAGGTTTCTGACAATTGTGTCTAAGCCAAAGTTTTAACAGTGTGTTTCTGAGGCCAGCATATATACTTCATGTAGCATTAATAAAGGTTTTCCTGAATTAATGAAAATGTACCATGTTCACATATAATGAATAAGCACCTAATTAAAAGCACAGTAAAGCCAGGAGCACAGATATTGTTTTTTTTATATTAATATCCATTGTATTACTTTAGCCTTTAATGTGAGCCTCTTCAGCTGACTGATGCCCAAAGGGGAGCTAACAAATCGCTCAGCTGGTGGCTGACACTGGTCCTGAAGAAAGCTAGTAAGGAACACTTTGCAGTCTTTCAGAGCCTCTACACCAGCTGTCACCCAGCTATGGGTGCTGAAAAGCTCCTGTCACTTCATCCAAAGGGATTTACTTGGTCAGAAGGAAAATTTAAATACAAAGCATGCAGCTAAGAAGCTAGTGAAAAGGATTATGAGTGCACAAGAGCACATGTGTATAAGACACTAATACATCTTTAGGAAATTTCAGATCCCCAAAGCCAGGATTACTGCCAGAGGCAGGGTGGTATACGTATGCTGGGACCTCTACCGTTAGAGTTATTATCTCCTAACTATTCAACTTTATAGGTCTTTCATCATGTGTGTGTGTGTGGGGGGTGTTGGTGATGGTGGTGGGGAAGAGGAGGAGGAGGTTGTTTTAAAAAACGATCCCCTTATCTTCAATAGGGGAATAAGAAAAGACATTCCTGATCTATTATTCCATAGATTTCACCTGCATTTAAAACACTCTATAGCTTTTGGCTATTCTCTGATGTTTAATTTGTGTGTGTGTGCGTGCGCACTGTTGTCCAAATGGACCCAAATGTCAAGCTTAATTGTTTAATCATGACTAAAGCAAACAAAGCACGACATCTTATGCTCACCATCAGAGCTGCTGAGAGGAGGAGATGAACAAGGAGGAGAGGTGCGTGACAGGAGCAACCTGCCCAGCAAGGGGAAGGTTTCTGACTTTGATCTGGCCATCTTTGCAAATTGGCACTCAAGAAAATGACACAGTAGACCTGCTAGCTGAGCTTGAAGGGAAATGACAGTGGAAAAACGCCGTGCTACAGAGTTGGAAACGCTGTGCTGGAAAGAGTTGAGGGAGGGCGGTTGAATCTCGACTATAGCCTTCTTTTCTTGTTCCTTTTCTTTTTTTTCCTTTTCTTGTCTTTCATAAATGGCATTTAAAAATCACCGAAGGGAAAAAGGAAAGGGAAAGAAAATGTGAAACAGAAGAGTAATGTCTATAAAAACTTACATTTTTAGCCAGCTTAACACTGCAGTCAAACTCGACTCGGAGCAGCACCCATGCTGGCTGGCCTGTGGCGAGGTACTGTTATTCTATGTTAATAAAGCCCCTGGCCTGGCCTGCTGGATGCAGGAAAGTTGATGATAATGCCAAGTGGTTTAGAGGAAGAACGGAAAGCGAGACCACAGCACGAGACGCCGGCTACCACCGCCGAGCCCCAGGGGAGGGTCATGCGAGTTGTGACTGCTGTTAACTTGGGCGCACAGCCCTGGCTTGGCCCCCGGCACAGGCGGGCGGAGTGACAAATCTTGGGGGGGGGAAGAGGACGGCAGAGAGGCGAGGGGGAGGAGGGGGTGCAGGCAAGCGGGCAGGAGGGCTGGGATATGGGGCTCACCTGCAGCCGTTCTGGACAACACAGGGGGAGGTGTGAACGTGGCGATGAAATGTGCAAGTTTTAATGGAAAAATCGTATTTTGGGGAAAATTCCCCATGCGGAGCCTTTAGGAGCATTGGCATTATGCGTCTTACAAAGCGGGAGGTTTAACAAAAAGTGCTACACAGCGCGAACCAGCTGCCTTTAGAGGTCACTAGAACATCGCTGCAGTATTTACAAATTTTCCATGAAGGATTAGAAGTTAGTCTAAAGCCCTATATATACTATATACAGTTCCAGTGGATGCTGTATACTATTATCTAAATTTCTTCACATAGACTATCATGTATCTGCCCCAGCAAAGCTGATTAGTGAAGCAGCTTGACTCTGACATATCCTTTATGCCAGCCACAAGCTGCCTTGCACAGCCACCTTATTCACTGTGGAGACAGGCCTGAAGCAAGATTGTAACACAACAAATGCAAATGAGATGAGCCTTACACCACTTAAACCGAGATGGCTATAATATGTAACAGCTTAATGTGCCCACAGAATTGATTGATGTCCCTTCCATATCACTAAAGAGCTTCAGTTTTGATGCACTCTGTTTTTAACTAATATTTCTTTTTCCTCCTCTTCCTGGCGATGTTTTTCTCTGTATCCTCAATGTGGGGAAAGGAGGAAAAAAACATAATGCCATGCAACTTATCAAAGCTGGTTGTCTTTCCCAAGATCCTGACTTGATGAAAACAAAAATTTCAAGGATCTCTTAATCAGCTCCAGGTAATTTACTTAGATTATTCCAGCAGAAGTCTGGCCCCTTGTAAATCGGTTATTGCTGATAATAAGCAGTGTTGCTTCCTCTGGAAAGAAATAATGTTTGTAATCTGACAAACTGCTTGTTTTAGGGCAACACAGCCTAAAGGTCTCAAGGAACCATTGCCATTAATCCCAACCGACCGCAGCCTCACTGTCTCTGTGCCTGAATAGCAGATAGCCACAAATTTGGGGATAATTTGGGGCAAATCCAACATCCTGTACCAACTTAACCAAATGCTACACTAACCTAACTGGCTATACGTTTCTAATCAGTATTCGTTCCCTGTCCTTAAAATAAACAGAAAACAGATTTCTCCGTTTCCCCTAAAATCAATCTTTCACTGAATCTGTCAGTTGCTTTCTCCCAATTAGTATTCTAAATTCATTTATTTTTGTCATAAATTAATTTTTTTTTGCGTACCTTGGCACGAGTATTTCATTCAATACTTGTGAGTAATGTGACAGACTTAACGTTGTGTTGCTTAGCAGTAATAAAAAAAAAAGTAACTTTGTTAATGAATTGAGATGAATCAAAAATGCCTTATTAATTATTGCTTGCCTAGTAGGCTAAGCTTTGGCTCTTCACCTCACTGGCCCAGAGAACATTTCTTGCCTTTGGCCATGTCGGAGGGGCTCATTAAAACATCTCTTGGGAGCAGATAGAAATTGTTAGTGAAAAGCAATGGTCAGTGCCTTAGCTAGAACCCAGCAGGGAAGGGAATCCCTCATCACTGAGAGCTAACAAGGCTGTATGTATTACACCTGTAATCAAACTGCTCCGAAAATGCCAGGAGACCACTGGATTCTCTTTGTGATTGGTGAAGTTATCTGAAAATGCTGAATCCAATCCATAATTGATGTGCACACATGCAATTACAAGCCTCCAGATATCAGTTAAAATGTTGCAGTTGCGAGCCTTAAGGAGTGGTAAACCTTAACATGCATGGCATAAAATAAGGTGTTTGACATAATAAAAGTGAACCTGTTTTGCTTCCATGCACTGCCAGTTAAATTTTAATTGAATTTGCTACATTTGTTAACAGATGTAATTATAGAAAACCTCACTGAAAAACAATGATATATGGATGGGCTTGGGTATCTTGTAGACATTTTGTGAATTAATTTGTAAGTTTAAATAAAAATCTATATCACTGTTTTACCTAAGGTAAGTAAAATTTACTATGACATGTAATGTGACCTTGGGATATTGAAGTCTGAGAGTTTTACATGTCCTAAGCTTCAGGTTAGGATAAGGTGAAAAAACAGTGCCTCCTAAAGACTTGTGTTTGTATCTGTCCTCCCTATGGTCTCCTAGAAAAGTCAGAATTGAAAACTGTTTTCAAGGTCTGGCTTCCAAGAAAGTCACCCTCTAGTAGATGAGAAGCTGAAATATGAGATGAAAGATAGCCAAAATAAGCTGAGCAGATAAATTTAGAAGTCAGTGGCATGACATTCTCCAAAACAATATGTATGCTTACTACAGCTCATCCAGTCATCCTCAGGACTAGTGTTTTCTTTTATTTTTTTTTAATTTGATTAATTCTTGGTTATTGTAGGAGAAAGAAATCCTCTTCTGGTATGATTGTATAAACAGATAAACTTCTAGAGATGCTGAAGAATACAATCACTCCTTCCTTGCTCTGAGGAGAGGACAGCAGGACACCAGGGAGGCTGTGCAACAGTTAAACAGAAAAAAGGGCAAGTGAAGAAAGAAATGATATAAACCCAGCAAAATAACCACCATATATATTTTTGGTGTGTACCCACAAATTGAAGATGGAACAATTATTATTGCTGTTCAAGAGAGCTTCCCTATTTTGTGAAAGAATTTGATTTAAAAAAATGGTAAATAGATCTGAGGGCTGATATGAATCCTATATGAATAGCATTGAAAACTGATCCACGAGGCTACAACATGCAAAACATGCTCTGCTGCACTCTATCTGGTGATTTTGTTGATGCTGTATCTGACTCCTGGACATTCTTCTTAACAATACAAGAATAAGTTAAAATTTGTATCTGCCATTAATGAACAGGAATCACAAAACACCTCTTTGCAATGCATCTGGCAGTTTTTGGACTCCTCTCTCTCAATCTTGTTGGGAGAGGCATTTCTATCCCCATCCTTAACTGCTTCAAAACATGCTGCCCTAAGTTAGATAGTCAGGCTCCCTCAGAAGACACTGGAAAGGGACAGCCATGCTCAAAGGGCAAGTTATCCCACCTGTCTTAAAGTGGCAGATTTATGTTTTGGAGGCAGAGGAAGCCCAGTTGAGGCTGGAGAAGGCAGA
The DNA here is from genome assembly GCF_963264785.1 of Psittacula echo. Lineage (NCBI taxonomy): Eukaryota > Metazoa > Chordata > Aves > Psittaciformes > Psittacidae > Psittacula > Psittacula echo. The sequence continues at coordinate 61,462,214 of NC_137736.1, forward strand.
GGCTTAGGTAAGACAAATGACACCTAAAGTGGCTTGCTATTTTTCCTTTTTTCTTTTCGCTAAGTTTTTAATTGTAATCCCAGTAAAGCCCTCGTCACTAAAATGTTTTTGGGTTTTTTGTCTGGCTTTTTGTTTCAACAAGGCCTCATTTCACATTGTCTTTTAATCGTACCTCTTTAAGAAATACTGTGAATTGTGAGGCAGAGTAAGAAAAATTGCTGATCAAATACTGTCTTAAAAGGTTGGATTGAGAAGTGTAGAAAGAGTTCAAATATCTACTGACGTTTATTTGAAGTCACATTTTGTTTCCTATTTTATTTTTATACATCAGATTGAAAAGTGGAAAATATACAAAACCACAGACCCTGGCAACCCCTGAAACAGAAGAAAGAACCTTTTTCTTATTATTCTTAAACTGTAAGGTAGGTAGCTGAGATCTAAATCATTTTCAAACTGTTGTCACTCTGAGATTTCATCCTGCCACCCAAATTGTCAGCTTAAAGACCTGTTTGTCGTGAGGATTACATATTTGACTAGAAGCACAATTTACAGTAGTAGAAGTCCTTTCTACTGGGTGCTATACAAGCAGAGAACAAAACACAGTCATCACCCTCTAAGAGCTAATGGTTTAAAAAGCAGTTTGTGACAAGACATCTATGGTTTAATATGTAGTGTTGTTCCGGTACTAGGAGGATATAGATACTAGGCCAAATTTGTCCAGAAATCACTGGCTATATTCAGCTCACATGAGATGTGAATCTCGAGGTGCAAATGACAGATGCTGAGGAAGTGGACAAAAGCATATTTTGCTCACCTTTGCCCTTTCTGAGTTTCAGGGCTGACAGTGGCTTGCCTGTATGATTCAGAACACCTCAAGGCTGTTCTAAGCTCCACTGGCTTGTAACAGCCTCTGAAGTGTTTTTGTGCCACCGAGGGATTTCCAGAGCATATGCTGCTGCTATGGGTCCTGCCGTGTCATGTGGAGCAGAACGAGATCATTGGCTCTGCAGCAATTGGTGATTCCCCAGCTCCAAGGTAATCTCCCAGCCTCCATTAGGGCAGTTTTCCAGGATCTTTCCACTGCTAGACTCAGAGCTGTGGTCTGATTGTGAAGTTGCATCCTTGCCAGTAAAAGTTAAAAAGATGAAGGGATACTAATCTGTCACAAAGGTTGTATTGCAAAGGTTTCTGCCATGCCTGCTTTTGGCCTAGGCATTTGCAAGAGATTTGTGTCTACTTTCTGTGGGTCAAATTTTACCTAATATTACCTTTTGAGTTATTGCCAAATACATGTATGTATATAGTACTTGGAGTCATTTAGAAAAACCCACATCTACTAAGCCTTTTAATCAAATGCAGGATCAGCAATATCAGTAATCAGTGACTACTACTATTTCAGGGCACAAGTCATTAATGAAGTAGAAATAATTGATATGTGGTAGATGTCAATTACTGTATTGAACTCAGTGTTTGTGTATACCTGTACATGTAATGCATACACATGTGTGTATGCTGGGGTATACGTGTGTGTATATATATACACATATGTACACACGTATATATGTTCAGGTGTAACAGCCATTATATACATACTGACATACATGGTACAGTTTCTGATCACAACAAATAGAGTCCCAAATTGACCATTTAAACTACAAGAAAATGATGCTTCCAGCTTGTGGTCCCTGCTCTGAATGCAAGCAGGTGAGGAATAGTGCTAAATGCTTTTGATGTTGCCAGCTCCCATTTGCCACCCAACTTTTTTCTCCTCCAAAACCTCTTAACAAACTTCAAAGGCCTCCTTGCTTCTTGCCTTAATCCAGTGCACTGAGACCTCTAGTTCAAAGAACTTTTCTTAAACCCTCTTCTTAAACTGCAACCAAAACTTTTTCTTTCCTTTCCACAAAGTAGCAATTACAGCTCTGTTGCGTGGCAATTGGGCTTGGGCCGATCAGCTCCTGCTATTAATTAATCTCACAAAGGGGGCTCATTTCCTGCATTGAAATTGACAAGAGAGCAGGGAACAGAAAGCCCTTTCAAAGCAGTTCCAGTTAACTGAGGGAAGAGGTATCAGAAGAAAGAGCCCCACAGTTTTTGAGGTAGAGGGCACATTTGATACTACCTATGCTTGCTACTGATTGAATGATTTTGTTAAGGAGAGCTCTTTACTAATCTTTTACCTGCAAAAAGCTCAAGAGCAAGTAAATGCAGCACAATTATTGCTAAATTGTGGCAGAGAGGCTTCACAGGCCAGGCTTTTGGTTTCGCTCTCCCAGTGCATCTTCTCCAGCATTATACTTACTTTAAACAGAAAGTGTTCACTTTACTAACACTGAAAAGCTCTTGGAAGAAGGGGAGTGGGGGAAAGATGAAGAGGCAAGAAAGAAGAATAGCAGACAAGAGATTAAAGCTTTTTATTCAGTATCTCTTTCGTATTCAAATTGTACTAAGGGCTCTGTGAAAGTTAGAAGCAAGCTTGTGCAGGAGGGCTTCTAAAGTATGTACATGGATTTCATGGGAATAGAAAAGAAGCCACGGACTGGGTAATGAAAGAAAGATAAGATGTCCTATATAAAACAACTCAAGAGTGGTTCAATTACTTCAGCAAACCATCAAGCAAGCTTTGAAGATTTGAGGAAACACTGTTAAGATGTAACAAAAAACTCATGTTGCAGGTTTTGTACCACTACATGTTTGTATACTGTGTGAATTACTTCAGCTATATTCCCTCTGTGAACACTGTTTACTTCTTTGGGGTTTTTATTATTATTTTTCTGGAAGAGCTATGTTTGTGTAGAAGAGTTATGGAAAATGAAACATTCACGTTTGATCTTTGTATCTCTGTGAAAGGGAGTGCGCCATAAAAAAAAAATGGCATCATTGTTTACAAAAATAAGCCTGGGAATTAAAGGTCTGTGGCTGACAGTTTCACATATTTCTCTTTGCAGTTAAAACATCCCTTCTGACAAAAGCTAAATGGTATAAGAAATAATCAACTGTTTTCACCCAGGGAAAGGTCTGAACTGAAGAATATAACAGCTATAGAAATAAAAGTCTGCAGTTTAGAAAATACCTATTTTTAATTGCAGCTGCCTCTTTCTCTCTGTGTCTCCTTTCCCTCCCCAGTTCTCTATGTCTGAGACTTGACAAGTAACATCAAACATGGCCCAAGAACAAAGCTAACCAACCATGGCCTGCAGCATCCTTCAACCAGAAGTCACCTTTAGTCAAGCTTAGCCATCTAATTTGCAGTGTTTCTGTTTGTACTCTTCAAGCAGAAGTCCTAAAACTCTTGCTGTATAAAGCTCCTGGTTTCTGTCCAGCAAGATTACAATGAGAATGTTGGAATGGTTTAACCCTTTTAGCAGTCATCAGCCACAGCTGTGCTGGTGCTCTGACTTCAGAAATGCAGAGCTGAGCCCCCTACTTCATTCCAGCTAAGTTTATTTTGTGTTTTTCAATGCATTCTGAATAATACATCTGTAAGGCTCCCATTTTAAAGTGCAACTCAATCCCCTTCTGTGCCAACTGTCCTGAAACAGTGCTAAATTACCTACATAGATTACTGGGTTTTTTAATGTAGGTGGGTCAAATAGATGGCAATGCTATATCTCATCAGATGAAAGCCAGCAATGACTTGTTTGCTTGAATCAAAGTAAACAAAAAGAGTTTACAGGTCCTTTTCTTACAAGAGAAAAAAGGAAAGTCACCAGCAAAACTCATGAACTCATAGAGACAATGAAAGACAAGATAAAAATGAAACCTAAACGACAAAGGAAATCTCCCTTTTCCTGCCCCATGATCAAGGAAAGTCATATATATTCATTAAGCATAGCATTAACATTCAAGGGATTAGCAACCAAGATTTTTTTCCAGTGGTCTGTCAAAGATCTCATGGTTCTCTAAAAACTCAGAGCATTAACTTAAGACCTCAGATGGTCATTAAAATATGGCACTGCTCACTTTACTCAGTATTTAACAGTCCTTTTGGCTTCACAGATGCTCAAAGAAAGGTTATATAAATTGTGTTTTGACCTGTAGTGATTTAAATTCTTAATGCCACATGAACAAACCACCAGTAAGCAATTCCATTCTGTCTCTGAGTCTCTGAATGCCTGCTCTGACTGGGATGCAGTGGTGTCAGTGCCCCACTAGTTGCATCCCAAGCTTTCCCTCTAAAGACTGGCTGCTGAAAGGGACTGATGAGAACTGATGTATTGGGTAATCCAATAAACCAATGTGGAGAACACTTCAACACTCAAAGGCAAGCACTAGTCATGCCTGGAACATCTTTTTAAAGCAGCTTTAAAAAAAAATAATAATAAATTCATACAGAAATTGATATGCAAGTCTTTTTCAAACATTAAAAAAATGAACCATATGATTTTAAAAAAAAAATATTTATTTTTTTAAAAAATAAACCCCAAAAGTCTATATGAAAGAAACATCTTGGATTTTTTCACTTTAGACATATCAGAAAGCAAATAATATTTTGAATTAATTTAATTCATGAATTTAGGGCCATCAACTCTTCTCTATCCCTACAGGAAGTCTTGTCAGCCACAGGGGGACAGTGAAGAAGGTAAAGGATAATTTCTATGTTGTAAATGAAATTTCTTTGTTCCTTAAATTTTATGATGGTCATTACAATATAGTGGGAAAACAAGGTTTCAATTAGGACTATTCTTCTACCTGTGTTTCATTTATTCAGTTGCCCCATTCCCAATGAATTTTTCTTTTCTTCTTTTGTATATCACTATTTTTGCTTTTTCACTTTATTCTCCAGTAATTTAGGCCATAGTGGAATAATATCAGTTCATTCTCAATAGAAGATCAATATATATCTTTCAAATAGTGACATTAAAATCCATCAAATTCCTGGATTTCATATACATGTGTGAGTTTGCCAGTCTCTTCCTAGTGTGTTTGGAGTTCTGCCCCATTTATTACCTCTTTCAGCTAAGCAACATCTTGAGTGTACTTTCAACCTTGCAGCAAATAACTACAATAAACTTAGGCAACCTAAGACTTCACATACAGTTCCATTCCACTTGTTTCGGATATCTTAGTAATATCTATTATCACATGTGATAATATAAATTATCACATTCACTGAAACAGTGAGAGAAAATCTCAGATTGAATTGGATGTTCCCCTATCTGCTATTGTCTTCCTCTGTGCTCTCTTCTTCACATTCCATTCCTTCTTTCTCTGTTATGTTACTTTACCTGACTGATTTCAACTGCATATTTGTTGAAGTATCACTCTTGTAATTTTATGGGTCCTGCTTAGCACACATAGATAAATTCCCATCAACTTAGATTTCTATGCATCTACTTAAGGGTGATGTGTAACTCCAGAATTTACTGCTCTAAAAGGTATACAAGTCTTCAGAAATCAAAATTGTTTGGAAACCCTCACCAGGAATGTGGCTTTCCTCGAATTCCATTTAAAGTTCATAACATGTTTTCCGTTGCCATTGATGGGAGGTAGATTAGGTATCAAACATAAAGGATTTTATTTTTATTTTTTTAATAAAATGAGAAAAACCTATATGGAAAGATCTCCTTGGATTCTCTCATTTTAGACATGCCAAAAGGCAAATCAGCTCTCTGTCAGTCTGAAATTCTTTTTGATTTCTGAAGAAAAGACAATTTCACAGGAAATAAATAAAAACCCTCTGATTAACTGAACAACAAAGCAAAGGTCTTTCTGTCTTCCTAAAATGAGCAGTTCCCTTCTCTATCAGCTTAATAAAATTGTCTGGGGCAATTTTACTGGTTCTGAACTTGATATAAAGACAAATACCGTTCTTCAGAGACTATAAAGCATACCTTTAGATCAATAGAGCATAGGAAATCCTCCAGAGATACAGTCTTGTTTATGGTCAGAGAAGCCTTTTTTGGGGGTGGAAAAGGAGAGTTTCACAGTATTCAGGCTCATTAGAGTAAGTATCAGCCTAGACGAGCCCTAATTTCTTTGAGACTGCAAAAGAGATTCAATTGAAACCTAAGCTCTTTTTCAATTGTGGTACTGGAATAATAGATTCTATGGCAAGTATCTTGGAGACGGTGGAAACGGCTGCTCGCTTTTTTATGCATAGTTCACTGATTAACATCTGCCTGATTGAACCCTTATAAACTTGGAATGGACTGAAATTTTATTGAGTGGCTTACTGAAAGGTCTCTGAAATGCAAGTATACGATGCCTGTGGGCATATAGATGGGCAAATAGGTGGGGCTTCATCAGGCGCTAGTCGTGCTACCTGAAAAGTATACACAGAGTTGACAATAAAAGCTACTCATAGTACCAAGTGGCAGGTGTCCCTCAGTTCTTTTGCTATCCATTGGACTTGGATAGCAAAGCAATCTTTGGTGATTACAGAAGCAATAAACATGGGACAGTTATCATTGAAGATTTTCTGACCTTTTGCATTGGACAAATAGGGTTTTTAACTTGGAAGGTCTTTATAAGTCCTTCCTGTGATAAGAAGGAGAGGGGAAATGGATATATGAAAGTTGTTAGAACAACACATTAAAAAATACATAGTGAAAAATGAGAACTGTTTGCCATGTTCTCTTTACAGCACCTTGAAAGAAAGCTCACTAGTAGCATAGTATGGGATTCCAATGCCCTTATTTAAATCAAGTAGTGTTTTACTGATTTTTGGAGGATGGCCATAAACAAAGGGAGCAACCACTTTGAGTGGGTAAAGAACTAGTTTCTGCTCTTCTCTTCTGCCAAGGCCTCCATGGTTCATCATGTGAACCATGTAGGAAAACCAAGAGCAGGCAGCACCAGGACTTCACTCAGGAGGATGCTGAGTGCTCAGCAGGATGCTCAGCAGGATAAGTGGGTGCATTTTAATGTTTGGAAGATCCAACTTTTTGATTTTTGACTAAATAAAAATACTTCAGGTTTGGATCGAATTAACCACGCATGATATATTTAATGAAGATAAAATACACCCACAGAGGTCATCTGGCTCTCGAGTGCAGAAGAGAAAACAGAGAAGATGTCTTGTAGAAAACAAAACAATGTAGCTAGCTGAATGGGAAGTAAAATATTACGTACCTAAGAGTATCTGAGAAATGTTCTGACCTGTCTTGGTTTCCCCTGCTATAAACACTGCATCACCATTACAACGAAGAGAAATAGACTGTGATCACTGAATATTGAGAATTTTATCAGTGCATGATAATTAGAAAACACCTGTGCAGGATATAAATGTGCTGGCATATGGAGAAAATTTTTGATGTTCGATAGCCCTTAAAATTTCTCATTTTTCATGATGATGGAGGGATCTAGGTTACTGTTGTACAATGAAGTGTACTGCACAAACAGAGGTGCAAACTCTGCTTTTGTTTACTCATGTAACAAGATTTAACACTTTGTTTAACAGCATGCAATTGTATTTGTGCCTTTATTACCATTTTAATAGTTTGTATATCTCATTTAAAGAATTATAACAGCATATGAATAGATGTTGAGCATGATAAAAAAAGAAAATGTGTGAAGGTGGTAGTGGCTTTCTCTCAAGTTAAAGGCAGTATATCCCTCTGGAAATATTTGTACCGTGCCTGTAGGTTTAGAGCTATAGTACTTGTTAGATAACATAACGAACTGATCTTAAAAAAGGGAAGTTCATGACTTGTATCTGAAACAACACTTATACCTGATATCTGGGGGGATTCTTCACAGGTCTGGACTATAAATACTGATATTCTAGGAAAAAAAGATAAAAGATAGGAGACAGATACCTGGGTTGCAACTATTTACCAAGCCATAGAGAAAAAAGTACTGAAACCCACACGACTTTGAAGTTCCCTAGAGCAAAAATATTTTATTGTACCTAGTACCTAGCGTAGGCAACTGCTGCTGATGGCTGAGGCTGCAAAGAGTAGGAATGCTCTATGTTTATAAGAGCACATTTATTGACCAAATAATGGAAGAGTAATGAATAAATCAAAGGAGGAATTTAAAAAAACCTTTGAAATGGGGAAAAGAAAATGCTCTGATCCAAAGATTAAAGAACTTACATTACATAATTTTTGTTGTGATGTTTTGTTTCATTCCCTGGGCCTATATATTCATAGGATTTGCTGCTAAGATTTAGTCTGGCTGTAAGGTAAGGTGTCAGCCAAAGACTGTAGTGCTGGGTCTTTCCCTTGAACACCTTGGCTTTACTCATCCCCCTGACCTGAAACAAGGCAATAAGCTGAGTAGATGTGATGATACCACTTATCTACTGAACTCCATTAAGGAGCATAAGGAATGTGGGAGAAGTTGGTGAGAAGGTCTGTGACATTTAACTCAACAGCAACTGTTTAAACATGTACAGTATTAAGAGTTCACTTTAGAAAAACAGATTGCCTACATAGCTGTTTAAATCTAGCCTGCTCTAGTCCGGAGAATCTTGATGAGTTCAGTGATACAGTGATAGAGTAGATTTACTTGTTTTAGACCAGTGAAGACAGCAAAGCTGCACCACACAACAAATATTCAGGTTGTAGGTATGTGTAGTTCTCTTAGCTGGGAAAAATCTACTATGGCAAAATCCATATAAGCTTCATGATTTGATTTTCCAGTCTTACAGTTACTGTTTGCATGTGGTATTCAAAAGATTGAAGAGGAAAAAAATGCAGTTTGTACCCAACTGAGTGTATTTTTAGTACTGCTAAGGAGCCTTTGACAATGCTGAAAACCAGCATTAGAATTTTATCATTCCGTCATCTCCAGAACAGTGTTTTTCTTCCCTGAAATGAGTTGCTGCTGGCTTGGGGATGTCCCAAGAACGTGGCAATCTTTGTTATCTTAAAAGGTGGTACCATTTGTCAAAGCATCAAAGTATGTAACCTTTCAGACTTAGAATAATCAGTGAAGAGACATAGGCTACTCTGAGAGGCCATTCAGAGAACATAGTAAGGATCCTGATCTGAATCTTCTGCTGGGAAGACAATTTCCCTTCCACGGGTAAGTACATGGAAATTAGGAACATTTAAGGTTCCTGACCTTTGCCTTCAGCTTTCTGAAAGTTAGCTGCATCCTTAATCACCTGGGTGCTGTCTGACCCGAATACAGAGAAAGGGAGACAGGTGTTCTCCAAATGCAATTTATCCTGCCTATCTCAGGTTATCTTGGGATGGGCTAAATTTCCTGTGATCCTGTGTCTCCTTCTTGCAGAAATCTTGACACCTAGTTAAGATTATTTGCCTAAGTACTAGATGTGAAGTATCAGTGAGATGAATCCTTTACTTCCATTTCTTTTCAATATTAGGTAAGCTATATTTTCAAGTCAAGTGGAGAAAGAATGCTAGCTCACAGCAGACATAGCTTGGCAGAATCCTACCTCCGTTTCCTTCTGAATGAGGCTACTTGAAGTAATTAAATAATATTTCTTGTTTTGCAATCTATATGTAGTCTCTGAGGTGTCATGCTGTGTGCACATTGGTCACAAATAATTATCATGAGCTATAGTAAACAGAAGCTGAGAGGAAATTATCTTAGAAAGAAGGTGTCTTTTTCTTTGTATCTGTATTATGTAACATTCTGATAGCCTGTTCAGAATCTGAAAATGTTTAAAATATGTAGTGGTTAAGAAATTAAAAGTGAGCAACTGTTCCAATGAAAAAGTATATCCATCTAACACTTGGTATGCCATTCTATTTCAAAGTTAGTTTTTCTAACAATTCTACATGAAAATTCAGCTGTTTGTTATGTTTAGAATGGTGAAAAGAAATATAGCAGTCTGCCATGTACACATTTCTGAGGTGCAGCAAGACATGCTCCTCGGTAAGGGGTTACAACATAACATAAATCAAATTCAAACTCATAAAAGCAATAACTTACACGTATTTTATTACCATAGGCACATTTATTAGGATTAAAACTTTACAATATCATAATACCCCTACTGGCTCACCTTAATGTATTAATGTGATAGGAACACTATTAATAAATATATAGAATGCAGTAGGTATTTTCTGGAAAAGTGTGACTTTGAACCCTGGGTATTGTACTTGTCATGAAGAATTCTTAGCTACTGTTCAATATTCATTGCCAAGTCATAAATGAAAATAAAGCAAATAGATAATGCTTACATTATGTATCAGTGTGCCCCCAAATGACTGAATATTTCTACCAGATTTCCCCAGAAGCACATCCTTCAGCAAAACAGAAAATTCATAAGCCTTTGGTGCTGTCCTTGCAAATGATTATTCCAAAACATGCATGGATGTTCCAAAACACGGATCTGAAGAAAAACAAAACAAAACAAAAAAAGGTTTTGTCATGCATAGCATGCATGTTATGCATTTTTTTCAGTTAGTTGTTTTAAGTCTATATTTGAATAAAAAATTTTATCAATATTTCAGCCATTGGGTCTTCAATAGTTCTAATAACTAAACCTATTGTCGCACAAATATCAGATTGTAGTGCAACTTAAACAAAAGACAGCTAAGTTTGCAGGGTTTATCAACCACAGAATAAATTAAGAGTCTGGAGCTTGGAACCTTTCTTTTACTTTTCCTTTTTTCCTCTCACTGTTTTATTTTGTTATTAGCAATTCTAGCTGGTTGAATTACATTCAGCTCTATCAAACCTCTACTGAATCCTCTGTAGAAGACTCCAGATGTTCTTCACCTTTATGCAACACACACTTTCCCAGCTGTTCTTTACTGGTCTTCATGACTTCATTTCAACAATAACACATAAAATAAAGGGCACTTCAGGGGGATGTTTGATATAAAACTGTAGCAGTTGTCAACTTAATGTATTTTGGGATATTTCAATAGCATTTGTTTATCTAATGCATCACTGTGGGTGGGATTCATCTCACCTAACTTCAGGCACCTATAATCTCATCTAGTCATGCCATGGTCTTCAGGAGACTGATAGGAACATTTAGGGCATCAATCATTTGACAAAATTCTCCTTTGGGAGGAGATGAACCATGCCAAAAAAATTCCAATCCTACCTACTCAGTGATTATAAACACTAAGGTGATTAACTCAGATACGGATGTCGGATTTGAAAACATCTACATTTCATCTGTGTGTCTAGTGGAGATATAAGAAATTCTTAAGCCCCTCTGTAGATATTTTGGGATTAATGTGTCTGGAGTCTGAAGTGATGCTGACATAAGGAAGAAAAAGAGCAGAACAATCTGAGCAGTGGAGCTACTCAAATTTTTGGGGACACATTTTTGGCCAAAAGTAATTTCAAACATTTTCTAAAGAGCTGGCACTGTATGTGAAGACCGTCTATTACACTTGCATGTGGCAGTGCAAATGCACTGCTGCTTGATTGGGATATGCCGTTTTGAATGCAAGAGAGGAGTAAGCAGGCAGAGCTACAGGAATCTAGCTCTTCCTGACAAGGTCATGCTTCTCAAGGTAAAAGGCTACCTTTGTCAACATGGGCACAAAGGCCCAAAGAATGAGGAAATCCATTCTTTGATCTCTGTCATCTCCTGAACTGCCTTACATCATAGGGCATTCTTCTTCAGGGTCTTCTTGCAAACCTGTCTGCTCTGCAGATGTGTCTGCAGAGGATCTGCTGGAATGGTATCATTCTGTGCTGCTGATCACATCTTTACACTGTTTAAGTCCTCTTGTCACCGTCTCCCTCTTTGCTGTAGAAGAGGCCTTCCTATTGGAATAAAAATGACCACAAGGCAATTTCTGAGTGAAAATAAAATGCAAATATATGATATTGTGAGCGTTATCTAGTAAGTATACAAATAAGCATTGCCATCTGTGGTAGTTTTTTCAAAAGAGATTTTCAGGATCTGTTTTATTTTTTGTTTTCAGTGAAGAACAAAAACTGGAAAGTTGTAGGGAAATCTGTCCTGAAGTGTTTGCCACCAGTATATACATTTCTTCTTTACAAACAACATTCATTTATATTTCATTTAATCACTTTTCTCGTAGTCTTTGTCAAAGAGAAACAGTTGATTGGAGGACAAGGACACTTACTGTGAGAACAAATTGGCATGGTATTTTGCAGATCAATATTGATATTTCCAATTTGATGCATATTTTATTGTTAATTGGATGTTGGGTTATTCCTGTTTGGATACATGCAAATATTTCTGAACTTTTTACTTAGAAATAATAAGAAAACATAATTTTAAAAAATGCGTTTCAATATATGTAGAAAAACAAACCCAGTTGAGACTTTGGACAGATGGTCCGATTTGGTGCAGCTGAAAAATAGCACAATTAAAAGCTAAATATTGTATGTTTCCACACTGCATGAGTCAGAGGTCAAATGTAGGCATTTATTTTTAATTTTGCCAAAAGATCTTGTCTAGTGCACCGTATAGAGCAAACCTAAGCAAGATTAATGCTCATTCCTGACTAAGTATGATTGGAACTTTCTGCTGGCATTTATACATAGCTTTAAATTCATTAAAATATAACTATCTAATATTTGTTCTATATGACTGAATTAATTACATTTGTAAATGTTAACACTCAATGACAGGTCTACACAAATCACTTCATTAAAACACATGTACACTGTGTGCCTGAACTCTTAATTTTAACTCATTTTTAGCTAACATCAACATGTTGATGCTAAAAACATTAACCTATTGAGGAGTTTGCTTACCATTTCCTGTATATTACTCATTACAAATAATGGAATTATTAAAGAAACAAAGAAACAGAGACAACAAACTGTCTGGACTTTGAATGGTAGCTATCACTAGTAGAAGAATATGAAGATATATTTTGGTAGATGATTTCCCTTGTCCTAATTCAGGAAAGAGTGAATGCAACATGCAGAAACATAAATGCTTTCAAGCTTGTAAAAGTTATAATGGAAAAAATAAACATCTTTCTCTCTTTTCACTCTTCCATGATCTTTAAACTAAAGAAAGATAATTTCAATGAGGATTTAGTTACTATAATCTTCTAGTGCTAGCACTTGGTGCAAGAAAGAGATAACCTCTTTCTATGCTTGCAGGTGCTTCATTTTTTTCCATTTTAATCTCTTCTTAAACTGTGCTTCTGCTGCACAGTCTGGCATGGATAAAATACTTCCATTTCAGTTTTTGGTTGGTTGGTTTTTTCCCTCTTTTTTCCATCAAAGTCATTCAGAAGTCCCACTTCTCCTTAAATCTCACTGTTTCTATCTTTATCAGTTTTGATTATCCTAGAAGGTTTTCAGATGAGAAACTGTGTGTTTTCTCCAACTCTATTAGTCTTTTGTCTAGAAAAAAAAAAAAAAATCATTCAATTCTAATGGTACCTTCCATGTCTTCTGACATAAGTTTGGTAAAAGCATGAATAAGCCCTCTTCGGCACATGAATAATATTTACCAGCTAGGCAGATGGCCACGTGCTCTAACTCAATACATATGCCACAGAAGAAAATCTGGGTATTCAGGTTAGCAAAGGCAGAATGGTAAGACACAGTTTCAAAACGACTAGCCAAGCCCTCCTTCTGAAAGAAAATGCCTCAGGAATTGTAAAGCCCATGAGGTACACGCAAAAATTTTCAATTGCTAATGCCTGCTCCAAAGACAACCACTTTTTGATTGCCTGACACTGAAAACGCCTAGCTTGAAATTCTGAAACGCTGAGCTTCTTTGGGGCCTCATACTCTATGGTATTGTTATTTCCAACCTTATACTTAGATTTTATAAGCCAAATACTTTGCATGATGTCCTCTTCAATACTAAACAAATACACTGTAAATGATATGTGTGATCTGTGATGCAGAGAAAGCTGTTAATAGTTTATTATTACTCTCTTACAGGTCTTCTTTAAAGCTAAATAGGTCAATGTAGACTACCCTAGACAATGTTCTAATTTAGATTCTACCTGCATATCTACCAAACTACTTGAAATTTACAGTATGTTTGCTTGTTTTATTTATAAAATTTTCCTGTCTAAGGAAATCTCTTTGATCAGCTGAAAATGGAATAAAAGATTGAAAAAAAAAAAAAGACTCGTGGACACAAAATTTTCAAAGAATCACTGTGTCATTAATTTACATAAAATTTCAGATTCATTTAGAAAAAAATGACAAATCATTACTGAAGGCACGTTCAGTTAGACAGACTACACATAAGTCTACTGAGATAGATGCAAAGATCAAAACTGGTGTGTTGCAATTTATAAAATTCCAGACATACTCTTAATAGGGTAAAGATGCAAAGTTGTGCTGATATACCATTTATTTGAAACTGTAATACTTGCAATACTTGGCATTATTATTTATATACTTCTAGCAAACTCAAAAAAAAAAAAAAAAAAAAAAAAAAGGTTAGGTATACTTCTGTTTCTGAAGCCAAAAAAGAGATCTGGCATTTTGCAGTGTTCTATTGAAAGCATACAAACATCTTTGATGCATAAGATTCTGCAAAACTTCAACCTGTATACATGATTCTCATGAAAGAATAAAAGTGATCAGTTTTGAAGGCTTATTGGTCCACAATTTTGGAAACTCTGGAAATACTCAATAGATTGGTATTGTTTAGAATCTCCTCTGAATGTTTTCAGGAGTTATGTAAAATCGTGAATGCTAATTCTGTTCAGAAATGTTTAGAGAGGCAAACAAAAAAAGTGGCAAACAAGCCCAGAGACAAAACTTGTCAAATGTGTGTGGGGAAAAAAACCCACCATACCCTTTGCCTATTGTACTGAAGGGAGCATATCCCTACTTCCTAATGATCACCACTTTCCGAATCACCTCGATAGAAAAAGAATTCCTACAGCTTTCCTGTACTGGTAAGTGTTAGTTAATGTATACTATTGCTTTTAGACCAGACTCTTTATATTAGCTTATTGGTTTTCTCAGATTACAGCCGAGGGGATATATACAAGAAGAATAACCTTTCATGCAGTATTGTGGCATTTTCAGTTAACATTAAGTCAAGAAGTTAAAAAGACATATACAAATTTATTTTTCTATTTATGAAGAATTATTCTGATTCATTTGAAGCAGAAATACTTTGTAGTTTATATCAGCCAGTTAATTCATTCCTATTATGCTAATTTCCCCTTCTGAGTACTTATTTACATTTGAACCATTAGGGCACATAAACCAGATTTGTGATTGTTTTCCTTTAAGAAATAGTTTCTTACAGCCTTACTGTACATGTTTCATACTGAATTGACTGAAAGAAATCAAAGAAATCTGAAGAGTTTGCCTTGTTCATAAGAAATGAAGAGTTGTTGACTGATATTCTAAAAAACTCTGCAGTTTTGGGGGGCTTTTTTGTAATCAGCTCTATGGAGTAAAGCAATGTCTTCAAATGATGACGTGAGACATTTCTCATTAAGTTCATGAGATTACCTATTATTAAGGACACCTCTAGTTTCTTTCTAAAGCACTGGAGAAACAATAAAGAATAAATTTGTTCCCTCATCACCTTGTAAGACTACTCTATTTCACTTCCCATTTTCCAGAAACGAAAGCTGAAGCACCTGTGTTGAAAAGATTGATTTTTAAAGCGACAGAGCTATCACAGAAGTCTTCACCCACGCTCAGCCATTTCTAGAAAAGATCCTGAAAACCTCACAGCATTGTCTGGTGACAGTACAAGCCAGTTCCAGCTGACTCCAAGACGGACCTGCAGCTAGCCAGAGCTGAGCCCATCAGTTACATTAGTAGCATCTCTGTGATAACATGTTTAAGAAAGAGTAAAAAATGCTGTGCAACAGTAGACAGAAAAGAGGAGCGCAGAAATGGGAAACAACTGTGCAGACACCAAGGTCAGTGAAGAAGGGTGGGGAAGAGTCCTCCATGCACTGGAGTAGAGATTACCCTGCAGCCCATGGAGCAGATATCCCACAGCCTGTGGAGGACCCCACATATTTCCCCTGGGTATCCCAGTATTTTTCCTGTATCTAGCTCTAATTTGCAGATTGTCATAAATGGGAGCTCAGTAATACAGTGAATCCAGCTAAGTCCTATAAGAATCTGTAATACCACTGGGACTCTATTCAAGAAATGCAGGTAGAGGATGAAAGAAACCCTACTTAAACTAAGGATGCTGTATGGAACATTATCATACTGCAGAAATGCCACTGACAGTAGAAATTATTACATTATATATAATAGACAATATTATAGATTATATATTATAGATTTTATATATATATTATAATATTATAATTAATATATATTATAATATTATAATTAATACAAATATATATAATATTATATATAATATATAATAAATAATATTATAATATATATTATATATTATATATCATATATATTATACATTATATATAATATTATATATTATATTATATATATTATTTTATATATTATATATTATATTATATATTATATAAAATGATAATATATATTATTATATATATTATAATAGACAATAGACATTATTACATGTCCTAATAGCTCCACTTGCTAATTCTTTTGGGCACATACTAGGAAGATGTTCTCTCCTAAAATCAGTACAGCCTGAAAACTTATAGCAACCATAAATTAATTTCTTATGTGACTGCAATCTTTACTGAGAAAAGTAGTTTAAATCAGTATCTTCTCTTGTAAGTCATGATTAAGCCATACCCTTACTCTGTGAAGAGGCATTCTGTCAGAAAGAAAAAAAATGGTAAAAAGTGAATAATACATATGAACTTTATTTTCCCAACATTCCTCATATTCTTTAAATGTTCATACCTAAAATAAACACTGTGGCATCACTTTTCAGTTTGCTACTTGAAGGAACAACCCTAATTGCAATGACAAAACACCAGATCAGAAAGCACAAGATTTGTTAAGGAAAAAACATAAATTCCCATTTTATTGCCTCTTCTGATAGCAAATCTAACAGAAGTCCTGGAGAAATTCTTGAAGCACCTAAATTTTATGTGTGTTCCAATAGCTTTTCTTTTCCCCCAGGGACAAAAAAATACCTTAGTAAGAGATAGTTGTGGGTCTTGAGACTTATTGTCTCCTCAAATATAAATCACCTCTTTTTTATCTGAGACCAGAAATCAAGTTCTAGTCATTTTTATAGGTGAAGTTTTGAACTCAATAAATGCACAAAACGGAGTCCAGGAGTATTTTATAAACTCTTACTTTAATAAGTTCAATAAATTGCTTTATACTTTTAAAACAGTGTAGAATGGCTTATGTATCAAAGTTTGTTCTTTATCCTTTTTTTTCACTTCATCATTGTTTTCTCTCCTGAGTAATATGATTGTCTTCAGAACCACAAACACTATTCACTGGTGTACTCGAAATTAATAGTGTATTGATAGGTGTATATTCATCAATGAGCAAGCCTCATAGTCTCACATTTTGTTTATTTTCTCCTGCAGCTCACAAAATGTATGTGGCAGGCTTATCTGTACATAATAGATTTGTTGTGAACTTATACTCAGTTTAAAGGTTAGAATCATAGTATCATAGAATGATTTGGATTGGAAGAAACCTCAAAGCTCATCTAGTTCCAAACACTTTGCCACAGGCAGGGACACCTTCCACTAGACCAGGTTGCTCAAAGCCCCGTCCAACCTGGCCTTGAGCGCTGTCAGAGATGGGGCAGCAGCAGCTTTTCTGGGCAACCTGTTCAGTGCCTCACCACCCTCATAGTGAAGAATTTCTTCCAAGTATCTAACCTAAATCTACCCTTTTTCAGTTTAAAGCCATTCACCTTCGTCCTGTTGATCCATGTCCTTGTAAAAAGTCCCTCTCCAGATTTCTTGTAGGCCCCCTTTAGGTACTGGAAAACTGTCTTAAGGTCTCCCCAGAGCCTTCTCTCTTCCAGGCTGAACAATTCCAGCTCTCTCAGCCTGTCTTCATAGGAGAGGTGCTCCAGCTCTCTGTTCATCTTTGTGGCCTCCTCTGGACTCACTCAAGCAGGTCCATGCCCTTCTTATGTTGGGGACCCCAGAGTTGGATGCAGTACTGCAGGTGGGGTCTCATGAGAGAAGGAGAGGGACCTCCTTTGACCTGCTGGCCACGCTCCTTTTGATGCAGCCCAGGGTACGGTTGGTTTTCTGGGCTGCGAGTACACACTGCCGGCTCATCTTGAGCTTCTTGTCAATCAACATTTCCTGGTCCTGGAACGTGTTCTTACTTAGTAATGCAGATTATGTAAAAACAAACTGGAATCCACATATTCTGCTTTTTATATTCCACCTCATTTAAGGAATAGTGGAAAATATTTTGCACTTTCCCTTTTCTGAATCCTGGATCTGGATATATTTTTTTTCAGTCACGATCATGGAAGACTCAGATACTGAGTATTATCATGGTGATGGTCCCACGGCTATTGTCAGATAGTTGGAGAATCAGGCTGCTGTTGCTATGGAGGGAAGCCTAAGTCTGAGCAAAGCAGAACCAAATTTCCACAGCTGAACAGTTCTTCCCTTCCCCCTTCTCTGCACCTCACTCTTTTCCCTCTCCCTTGCTCCTTCTCATGGTAGAGGCAATTTCACTCTGCCTCCAAACCACCTCTTTATCCATGTGTTATCACCTTTTATCAATACTATTAAAACCCTCAGCAGCAACTCTGTAAAACACAGCAATAGGTACTACTTATCCCAAAATAAACAGGAGAGGAGCTCAACAGGATACCTCCTCAATGCTGTAGACACAGTGCTGTATCCCCAGTGTAGTGCACCCATGTACCACAGCTCTGTGGGTAGGGTACAGTCCTATAAGGTCTGACTGCAGTAAGGCTGTACTTGCATCTCCCAAGGTAATGAACCTTTTCTGCCAGTACTATTTTGACTCAGCCATACAGATCTATGAAACATTTGTGGCTGACAAGTCTCTCCTTCCTGCATTACATGGTGCAGGTGTCACTTGCCAGAGTATTTGTAGATGGCCGGGGACAGGACAGCCATTAGACACAAAACCCTCCAGCTTCCCACAAGGTTACCCGGCCCACAGCAATGATCCTCTCCCTCTACAATGTGCATAGCATTTTGCTGATGCTTCCTGGTACACGAGCCCCAAAGGATGCGGATGAACAAAAGGTATTCAGCGGACGGCCGGGTGGGCAAAGGGAGAAAGCTCTGGGAAGCTTTCCTGCTCAGGGTCCTGTGTGTTTTATTTCTGAAATAGGGTCATTTAATTTGACAGTTAGCCACAACCACAATCAGTGCTTGAATACAGTCTTCTGCATTTGGGTGTTTCCAAGGTGTAATCTGACATTTCTGTGTGGGGATGTACAGATACAGGTGGGATAAATACATACAGACATGTGCACGTCTAGATCTCTCTTCTACCCATCTTCCTCTGTTCTCTTGAATGATGAAAAACCAAGTAAAAAATAAAATAAAATAATTTTTGTCTCAGATAACTAAGCACAGGTTCTAAGTCACTTGGTAAATCTGCAGCCTAAACATGCCTGCAGCTGGGCCACCTTTTCTGTGACCCTGTCAGATCTTATTATTTAGTAATTTGCATGTCTAAAATGTAGCTACAGGTGCACATCTTGGTCTTTGAATCTCTATTCTGTAACTGAAGGTGTAAATAAGTAAAGCACTTTACAAAAGTTCTCTACAGATGAATAAATGAAGTTATTAGATTTCAATGTATTTTTCATTTTCAAATCATTGCAAGATACATTGAACACCAACTAACGTTAGCAGTGCTGGAGTAAACAGGAGGAAGAGCATTCTGACATGAGCTGCAGTAATATATGATTATGAATATCTCTCCAAATAATAAAAGCAATTGCAAGAAAAAGATTTAGATTTTACTGAGTTATTTTCTTTAGAAAGAGGACTGGAAAGTTTCTGGACAGTTTTTTTGCAACTTTTTTCCAACCCTTGCTACAAAAATATTACATACAGTTCTTTATTCAAAGCCAGATGCTCACCCAACCACAAACTAAATGATACTGAATAGATTTACCAATAGGCAGAGCTTGCTTTTTTGCTGCTTTCATAGAAAATCTCTTTGGTGGAAGCAAGTCTCTTCCACCAGGATTTTATTAAGATCTTCTAGAACTGAAAAGCACAGCTCACTGTAAAAACTGGGGTATGATCTCTAAGTGCTATCTACTCCAAACCGAACAGGAGATGTGTGACTGTTAGGAGCCTGTGGTGGATGGGAATTGTTTCCTAGATGACAAAACAGCTGTCAAGCAGATGAGTATAACCTAACTGACAGAACATTTTAGAAGGTGACTGGATTTAATCTGCATATAAACAGCTCAAACCCAACACAGGTGAGTTGGTTGGCTGAAATCCATTATTATTACTTGGCCATAATACAGCTGCTATGGTACGTAAAACAATTTTGGCAGCTCCAGGTTAGTTCCTAATGGAAAATGTTACATCAGGAACTATTAGTAATGTTGCTGTGTTGACACCATGCAATGTGTTGGCAGTCACTTCAGAGGTGAAAGATCGTAAAGGGAAGATGAATTCAATATGTTTAGTTTATTTTTATTTATTTATTTTTTTAATCAAAAGGCACTTTATCCTTCTGAACAATGTTGAGGAAAGCTGAAATGAGCATCTGGTAAATTTTGATGACCTAACATCATTCAAAGGTCACCTATGATCTGACCATTGACTGCAGTTTTCATACTGTCCTTATAACCATCCTTAATATATATTACATGCCTGCCAAATTAATGACTATTCTTGTTTTTATTCCCATCTAATCACTGCTGCAACTCTTTCTTGTTAAAATGTAAAATGATTAGTTTTCAGTGATACCTCAGTATGCAAAGATTGTAATGACAAATGTTTTAACTCATAACTTTATGCTGTGATTTCAAAATCATTGCTTTGCTTGCTATTCTTTCATAGCTCTTGTATTATTTGTCCTATTATTGTGAAAGACTGACAAGTTTCTGCTGAACATAATTATTAGTTAATACACCATATAAGTGCAAACATTTAGTCCTACAGCTTCTTATACAAATAATGTGTTTTCATTGCTTCAATAAGTATCAAATTTTTAAGCTTTAAAATGGGACCTTTATTATATATATGGGATTCAATTAGAGCTTCCTTCTGATAAGAAAGAGGTTGATGAGGGCAAAAAGTAAATAGATGAAGCAAAGAAAGAAAATCCCAAACTTTTCCACTTTGAAACAAGTTGGAAATCATAGCACACAGTACCTCATGATGCTCGAGCAGATTGGATGCACCTAAGAGTAGTACTAAGAAAAATGCATTTCCCTATTGACTAATGTTCTGTACCATCCTTATTCAGAGCTATACCTTAAAACCCACACTATTGCCCTCAATATTTGAACATCAAACTCATTTGACAGAGAGAGATTAATTTCACTTTTATATCAGCCACATGAGCTTTGAGACAAACACAGAGTTACAAACATCTTGCTTTATAAGCTAGGTGGTCTGCAATGTGAGTGGGAGATTTCTACTGATGTTAAAAGTTAGGATAAAATATTTTATTCTTTACTATATTTAAGTTATTGTTGGTATGTATTTGCTTAGAACATGGTTGCTACTCTTAGTAAAAGGCAATGAGGAAAAGGTTTCTCCTTAGGACAACCATATTTCTGGTCTTTTTCTTCCTTCATTTTTCTTTTTCATGTTTCTCCTCTTCTTTAACCTTCTGAGTCTCCCTCTCATTCCTTTAACATTTCCTGAACATTTTTCATTTTGCCTAGATCCTAATCGCTTCATCTCATTGTGAAAGCCTTACTTACATTTTCAATGAAAACATGGTAGGTAGGATTTGTCTCATCTAACTTCATGTAACCTGGTCTAAATGAGTCCATAAGAGTAAGATTTCTCTTTCCACTCTGCAGACCCCCATTATTGTCAATGGACAGAATGAGGCACTACTAGGAAATGACAGGACCAGTTCAGTTGCCTGATCATGGATGCTTGGTGCCAGACTGGTAGAAATGCTGAGACCTGTACTCATCTGGATCATAACATTAGAGCACGACAAATTATACTTAGGCAGCTGAATTAGCCCAATTCAATTCGTCCTACAGTAAACATCAAAAATAAGGCAGGTACACTGTGTCCAAGGTATCCTACAGATGCCTACACATGAGCTAGCTATGTAAGATGCTTATAGTCCACTGAAATTTAAGTCAATCAATTCATTACAATGTGGGGAGCTAGTCAGCTCATTTGGAAGTAGGCACATATGCTAGGTCAGCCAAATCACTCTAGAAACATTTCTGGAAGAATTAACTAGACTTCAGCCAGCTATATTCTGACTGCAGACAGCTATATTTAGGCATCTGAAATTGTCCATCTGCAATACAGAGAACTTGTCCAGCATTACATTTAATAGAATCCCACTTTTGACTTTAGGTGATTTCAGCAAGATGAGATAAATCACACTCTACTTCACCACCAGCAGCAATGGAGTTCAGGGAGATGCATTAAATGTAGGGAAATTCACATCCTTCAGAACAATTGATTCAGTCTTGTCCAAAGCAGGAAGACAATACTGTACCAATGACATTTGATTCAATAAACGAATTTTTCTTTGAACCCCTTTTCAGGGTTTAAAATGTGCTGCTGCTTGTGAAATGACAACAGATTTGACAGTATTGTAAACCAGCCTGTACATTACACACAAAGACCTTGGAGGTGACTAGTAGGAGGAAGCTTTGTCTACAGCTAACACAATCCTTCCATTTTATGTTTGTCTAGGAAAAACTGAAGAAGATGTTTAATCACTGAAGTTTAGAGATAGATAGAAGTTCAAGAGGTTATCTGAATCACTTTAAAGTAGGATCAAGTTTTTGTTGGACACTCCTGACTCGTATTTGTCTATCTTGCCTTTAAAATCTCTAAAGGGAAGGATTACTGAAACTTCAGGGACAGCATTTTCTGGGATTTGTCACAGCAATAGGCTTATTCCTAATATCTAGATAGCTGGGGTTTTTTATAAAAAAACTTTTTCTTTTTTTTTCTTCTTCACTCTTTCCACTGCTGGCAATGAGGAAGAAATGAGTAACATCCTTATAGCCATCTTTTACATGGTAGAGGACTGCTGTCATGTTCTGTCTCAGTCTTCTTCATTTTTTTTCTAGGCTAAATTCTCTCAGCCTTTACTCACAGGTCATGTCTTCTAAACCTTATCTCATTTTTCATGTGTTGTCTGGGCTTCTCCCATTTATCTTTCTTACAGTGTGATGTTCAAAATCATTCACAGAACTCCAGCCTCACTAGGGTAGGCTGGACAGAATTGTGTTCTGTATCTTCTGTGTGTCACCCTGCAAATTCTCCACAAAATGAGATTTTGGATATGAAAATTGTTTGATCAATTTACATTTAGTTTGCAACTCACTATGAGCCCCACATTTGTGTTCTACTTATGCCTGGACAGCCATTCCCCACTTTCCAAGTGTCCATAAAATTTTGCATGAAAGAAATGTGCTTCAAAATCTTAAGACTTCAACTCATTTCAGAAACAAATGGGTAATCTCAAGGACTGTAAGATTTGTAAGTTTTCATCAGAAAAAAATGTTTTTCTGTTTTCAGTGAAAAGAAGAAGGGACCAAAGATCAAAAGACAAATTTCACTTATCACAACCTATTTTTCATTATGTAATTTTTTTTTCCAGCATGCTAAACTACTTTCAGACTTATAATTAGCTCTGAAAAGGAGAGATGGAACAGAATGAGATCACTGGACCACCTTAGGGACAACATGTTTAAAGAATTACTGTACAGCATCTACATAAAGACTATAAATTATGTTTTTCAATTCATACTCTAATTTTTTGGATATGGATCAAAATGGCAGCATAATATTTCATAGCTTGTCTGAGTAGGTATCTGGAGGATAAAAGGATTGGCTGATAATGGACACAAGGAGCCTAACAACAAAAAACAGACAAAAGCAAAAGCAGTGGGTGAGACAATATGCCAGATTATCCCACTTCACTAAAAAAAATTGTGTGAGGTCTGACTGTGGAGTGAAACTTCAAGGCTTGTGCTATTTTTTTAGAATTCTTCACCTCTACCTATTAAAGAAACCTATTAAGGTTCAGGAGACATCCTGTCTCCCATGGGACCTAATGAAATCCATCCACGGGTCCTGAAGGAGCTGGCAAATGAAGTTGCTAAGACGCTGTCCATCATATTTGAAAAATTGAGGCAGTTAGGTGAAGTTCCCAATGACTAGAAAAAGGGAAATATAACCCCCATTTTCAAGAAGGGGCAAATGGATGACCCAGGGAATTACAGACCAGTCAGTCTCACCTCTGTGCCTGGTAAAATCTTGGAGCAGATTCTCCTGGAAGGCATGCTAAGGCATGTGAAAAACAACAAGGTGCTTGGTGACAGCCAGCATGGCTTCACTAAGGGGAAATCCTGCCTGACCAATCCGGTGGCCTTCTATGATGGGGCTACGGAAATGATGGGCAGGGGTACAGCAGTTGATGTCATCTACCTGGATTTGTGCAAATCGTTCGACACTGTCCCACACGACATCCTTGTCTCTAAATTGGAGAGACATCAATTTGATGGGTGGACCACTCCGTGGATAAAGAACTGGCTGGATGGCCGCACACAAAGAGTTGTGGTCAATGGCTCAATGTCCAGCTGGAGATCAGTAACGAGGGGTGTCCCTCAGGGATCGGTGTTGGGACTAGTCTTGTTCAACATCTTTGTTGGTGACATGGACAGTGGGATTGAGTGCACCCTCAGCAAGTTTGCCGATGACACCAAGCTGTGTGGTTCGGTTGATACACTGGAGGGAAGTGATGCCATCCAGAGGGACCTCGACACGCTTCTGAGGTGGGCTGATGCCAACCTTATGAAGTTTAACCATGCCAAGTGCAAGGTCCTACACCTGGGTTCAGAGCAATCCCAGGCACGGCTACAGGTCGGGCAGAGAAGAGATTCAGAGCAGCCCTGCAGAGAAGGACTTGGGGGTGTTGGTCAATGAGAAAATGAACATTAGTCGGCTTCAGTGTGCGCTCGCAGCCCAGAAAGCCAACCGTATCCTGGACTGCATCAAGAGGAGCGTGACCAGCAGGTCGAAGGAGGTGATCCTGCCCCTCTACTCTGCTCTCGTGAGACCTCACTTGGAGTATTGTGTGCAGTTCTGGTGTCCTCAACATAAAAAGGACATGGAACTGTTGGAACAAGTCCAGAGGAGGCCACGAGAATGATCAGGGGACTGGAGCACCTCTCGTACGATGATAGGCTGAGAAAGTTGGGGCTGTTCAGCTTGGAGAAGAGAAGGCTGCATGAAGATCTCATAGCAGCCTTCCAGTATCTGAAGGGGGTCCTATAAGATTTCTAGAGAGGGACTCTTCACTATTGACTGTAGTGATAGGAAAAAGGGTAACGAATTGAAACTTAAACAGGGGAAGTTTAGATTGGATATAAGGAAAAAGTTCTTTACTGTAAGGGTGGTGAGGCACTGGAATGGGCTTCCCAGGGAAGCTGTGAATGCCCCTTCCCTGGCGGTGTGCAAGTCCAGGTTGGACAGAGTCTTGGGTGGCATGGTTTAGTGTGAGGTGTCCCTGCCAATGGCAGGGGGGTTGGAACTAGATGATCTTAAAGTCTTTTCCAACCCTAACTATTCTATGATTCTATGTTTTTGTCTAATTGACTTGAGTAAAGGTAAGATATTACATTCAGATCCACATCCCTGAGCCAGCACGATTTTTTTTTTTTTTGTTTTCATTGCAGGATACAGACTTCATTGGAATTATAATGATCAGTACATTTCAGTCATGCTGACAGTTTCCTAAACCCTATGATACTCTCTCCTTCTTGTTCCTTCTCTCTCCTTCTTCTCAGCATTCTTTCTCCTTCCAATAATCAGCCTCTCATAATGGAAAGGCTAGATCATAAATCATTTAAAAACATGAGAAAAACGGGAGAAAGAGAGTGGGGGAAGAGGTAGGCCTTTTCTTGTGTTAATACTATGCCCTTAAAGTGCAGCATATAGTCAATAAGTGTATGTTTGGGGCTTTGATTTTGAAGCCCCTTCCCTGCGAGACATCTAGATCAACTTAAAACAGCAAAAGATTTTTTTGAAACAGTGGAATTCTCCTGTCCCAGGAAGAAAGAATAGGAAGTCAGGCAGGACTTTGTACTGATTGTGTACTGGCATTTTACAGTTGTATTTACAATTGGCCCATTTTCTAATACTTGAACACTATGAACTTCTCTCAACTTGTGGATTTAGTTTGCTTACACGAAATGCAGAGGGCAAAGCTGCAGTGCAAGAGCACTGACTGTTCCAGGCTTGGCTGGGGCAGGATTAGTACGGGAAGAGTGGTGGGAAGAGCAACACAGATCTCTCGTCTCTCAAAGTTACTCCTCTGTTTTTAACCAGAAGGACCATTCTCATGCCAGTACTCCAAAGACACTGCCAGAATTAGCAGGTATGCTGCCACTTTTCCTGAATAGTCTCCAACACTAGCATCTATTAAAAGAAATATGGAAATTAGCAGTTAAAGTCAACGAAGTTGATAGCTCCTACTTACCAAATTGGTGCCTCAGTGATCAGCTCTAACGAGGAAAAACTGTACCCAACTCCTTATCAACAGCTTTCAGACTTGGCAGATTTGGATTTTGAAGTGACACCAAAAATCATGAGAAAAGTGACACATAGTTTAGTATGATTTTACTTGTACTTTAACCTGAATAGGGCTGAATAGAAGTGGATGATTAAATCATACTGAGGTTCTGTTGTCTCTTTGCAAAAGTTGCTTTTCAGTATAAAACACTTACAGGCTAGAACCTAATACCAAGTTGCTTTAAAACATTGATTCCTCGTGCGTGTGTTTGTGCATGAGGCTTCACATGAATTTGTTGTCATTCCATCATTCACTGTGACAGGCATTGTAGCTTGCTGTCATGCCATGGCACCTTACAATGATGTGAACTTTATTTTTTTATTAAGATAGTAAGTTACAATCAGTTAAAGATAAATGTATGAGTTTAGTCTGAAATTGAATATTGGTTGGGATGCCTGCACTACTAACAGGTTAGCATGGTTGATAGTAGCCTTTTGGGATAGTTCTTCATTGTCACTTATATGGTGCAACTGGTGGAAGGAGGTGTCCCACCTCCTGTCACTTACTCTAAAATTAAGTGATATTAAGGCAAGAATTAAGAAAATATCCCATAAGTGGGAATCCCTCATAAGTAGGAATTCATCCCAGACTAATGCAGATGTATCAATTATAGGTATCTAAATCTACTTTAGTCATACTTGTCTCTCTTTTATGTAGTGTTGCTGGATTATTATTGAATATTGTATTATAATTAAAATAATGCATAATAATTCCAGTGTACAATGCATTTAGTGCACTGTCCATTGAAATACTTATTTTTCTCTGTTAAGTACAGAAAGGAACTTATGTTGAACCAGTTCAGTCTTAAATGTCTAACTTTTAGAAAGCTAAGTAGATGAGTGTGATTTTACATGTCTTAATAGAAGATTGTTCATTTTTTTTTTTAAAGTTTTTCTCTATGTCTCAAGCCTTTGGAACAGATTCGTAGCCCTTTGCATTTAGGGACTACTAAATAGAAGACCAAGGGTGGAAAATAGATCCTTGGACCCCAGAGACACTCTACAGAAAACCATTTTCACAAACATTTATTCACTCATTTTTTATTACTGCTTCTTTTTTGTCTATTTAAAAACGTGGGTTTCTCTATTTCCATTGTCTTTAAACTTAGAACATTAGAAATTAGAACATTAGAAATAGGGTCTTTAGATATCTCCTTAAAAATGGTCCTCGTACAAAATGCTAAATAGTGGGTTCCTAACAGGAATGCAAACTCAGCATTACAAATGACACCAGCAGTAAATGTAAGCATGTGGAGCAGGGGAGAGAAAAAAAAATGGAAAAATCTCCACCAAAACAAACAAGAAAAAACAACTCCCTTTGCTGTAAATCAACCTCAGATTCAATATGAATCATCAAATTTAATATTGCCATGATCAGTTTTCATGGAAAATAAATGATACCAAATATGCTTTAAGAAAAAAGAAATCTGTTTAAATGGTATTAATGGTAAGGCATACTACAGCAAGGTGAACAACACTGATAATATTAAATTAACCCAAGAGGCTCCCTAATCAGGATCCCTATGCAGAAATCTGCTTGCCAACTGTCGTTCTTTTTCCCATTGGTTTAGTTAAGGGTTGAAGTTCTTCTTGAAGTTTCTTTTTTAATCATTAGATCCCGACCTTACAGTTTTCTCTGACTACTTTCCTTCAGGCTGTCTTTGCTCCTGTCAATTTAGGATTTCCAGGGAATTATTCTTCTTTGAAATGCATATTCCAGGCTTGAAATACTGGCATATGTACACTGTAGAGTAATTGTGGAGGCCAAATGTTTAATTACACATGACAGCTGGAGCTGTAGGAGTCCGAGGCATGCTTGAAAACAACTTATGCCCTATGCAGTCTTAACGAAAAGGAACAAAATAATATATATTTAGGTTTTGTGCCACATGGTAGCCGCTGTTCTCTCTCTTTTCACAACTGAGGGTGGTTTGCAAGAAGTTCAGCTGCTTTCACTTCTGTGTACTGTCTCTCTGAATATATACTTTTTTCTCTCCATACAGTCTAGGCACAAACTTTTAGACCATACAATCCTGCAAGAAATGATTAGTATTTTTGTTTCATATTTTCCTGAGTGACAGAGAAAAGGCTTTCAGTAGCTTCTTTAATACAGTGGTTTTGATGCAAATTTATAAAATTATATATTGCTAGAAATGCCAGAATCAAGTGCTTTTAATTATGAATGGTATTAGCAATGTTCATATTTTACCTTAATACATGTGATGTGCTCAGAAATAAAGCAAATGAAATAACCTGACTTCTAAGTTTTCACAAAATATTTATTTCAATCAGCAAAAATATTTGTCCACATTTATAGACAGAATGATTTTCAGACTCATGAAAACACATATTTAATTCTGCTTACAGAAATATTCTGCTCTTAGTAAAACACAGGTAAAAAGTTATTTCTTATTATCAATATATCTGTTGTCAATGTTCAGCTCTTCATTTGAAATAAATTCATATAGTTCCACTGACAAATCTGAAGCAGTTGGGGGGTCTGACTCAATATCTGACACAGCTGAATTACACACACACGTTTTAAATTATTATTACATTTAATTATTATTATACTTGCTATGCAAAAGAGGCTAACATTTTATATTGAATTTCTGTCAAATCAGATTTTCTTTCTACATTATGTTACCTGAGCACATCTTCATTAAATTATACCATAATATGAAAGGGATTTCCTTTTTTATTCCTTTTCTTTCTATATTCTTACTTTACATGGGATTGATGTAACATTTAATTTAGTCATGGTGCATTAGTGTTTGTCAGGAAAATAGCAAACATTTCTTTACCCCCTGATTGTTCAGTTCCATAGTGAGAAAAATATACCATTGCTGCCCAAGTGAAAAAGATCTTTCACTACTTTCAAGGAGTAGTTTATGACTATCTATAACACTTAGATGTATAAACAAGCAAACAAAGAACATTGTTATATTTTTGTGATGTCGTTTCTTTCATGTAATGGTAGCAAGGATAAGATTGGTTTGACAAATTAACTTTAAAGCAATATTGTTTGGTGGTTTTGGGAATGAACTGCTTTGTACAGTAGGTTAAGAATGAAGAAGGTTGTAACTGAGGAAGTTAAAACTCACCAGCAAACAATTTGAGCACTTGACATCATTGCCATGAATCAGCAAGGAAACCAAACCTCTGTTAAAAATGTGAAGCAAAATCTCAGTTTTAAAATACTTTGCATTTCATGAACGAAAAAGACCTCCTTTGAAATGAGCCTTCTTGCTAAAGATGTGAATCATTAAGCATAACTTTTATTTTTTTGGTGGGTTGTTTTTTTGGGTGTGTTTTTTTTTTTTTTTTTTTTTTTTCCTGCAAATTCTGTGCCTTTATTATGAGAATTTGAAGGTAAGCAATTTTTTTGAAATTCTGTCAAAAATAATTTCAGGTTTTCATGGCTTCTGATTACCTCTGAGTTTAGAAAATAAGGTGGTAGACATGACTCTGAAATCCTCAACTCAATAAGGAGAAAATTAGAAATGCAGCCAACAAACACTGTCATCTACCACTTCAAAGCCCCCAGATGAGATAGATACATTAAAGTTGGACTGTAAATTCTAACGGTCGCTTGTGAGAGGAAGACAGGAAAGTGTACCATGATAAGCCGGAAAGATCATGTTGTAAAAATGGCTGCTTCTGAGACTGTTCTAATGGAGGCACAGGTATTTCCATCAGCCAGGAGTTTCCATTTGCAGGTAAAACCTCACTCAGGCTCATTTCCAGAGGACATGCATAGGTAAACATACATGTACATTTACATTCATAAATACTACACTTGCACAGTTTCCTGATTCACTGAAGGAGCTGAGGTACACAAAAATGCACCTCAGAAAGTAACTGTGATAACTGGTTCCTTAAAGATCTATACCAGAAACCCAGAAGACAAGTCATCTTATTCCTTGCCCCATCTGAAACGTTTCTCTATGCAAACCCTTCACTCCTTGTGCAGAAACACTGCCTTCGGCCTACTCACTACAGTATGATTATTTCATTTTCCTCATCTAGGAGAATGAGTTATGTGTTGGATCTGTGTCTTGTATAGCTGAAGGTGTTTGATTTCAAGCAAGATCAAACAAATGTCTTTGGCATTTTCTGCCTGACTTATTAACACAGTAAGCTCACATAATACAGAATGTATAGTGTCAAACCATACTCTTTTCTGTCTTAAGAAAACTTGAATTTGAACGCAAATGTTTATAATAAAAACTAATTTTAGCAAGCTTTTTGTGCTTTTAAAGTTTTCTGTTAACATAAAATAAGATCAAGACGGAAGGCTGTAAAGTACTGAGAAAAATATCCAATACTGAAAATAGTAGATATGGAAAGTATTACTTTAAAAAGTTTGACAGAGGGAAAAATATTTACACCATTAGTGTTGTGGGGAGTTGCATGTGATAGAGGAACAGATTTGTATCTATCAGGATGATTTACAATAGATATTTTATTTATTTAGTCTTCCCCTTATCTGGCTTCATGAACAGTACTCAACCCTTTGTAAAGTTGCTTTTCTACCTTTGTAGAATATCTGAATCTTACTTTAAGTCTCCTATTTTAGGAATCAAGATGCTCTTACTGGTGTAAACCAAGCTCCTTGGGAAATACATGACAACATAAAGACATTGTGAAATGTTTTACTTTTGATAGGTAACATTATCTGGAGTTTGTGAGTGAACAGCTCTAGACTGGCTTTTAATTCAAACCAGGCATAAGAGTGCACATGTTGACCTATGGGCTTTGCCAGACTCAAATAGGAACAGAGGAAGTGATGCCCCGAAAGCAAGCCTGAACACCTGTACAGGTCACTGTTGGTCCATCATGCTTAACTAATTTTCTCTGCCCTCTGACCTAGTTTTCAGCAGTGTCATCGAGATTTATATCTTTCATCCTGCAAGTCCTACAGCTGCCTTCAATTAATGAAACCAGACTTTGCTTTGTTATCCCATAAACAGAACTCACGGTGCTACGGGAACAATTGTTTTATTATGGTATTGACAAATTATCCTATTAACGAGTGGCTACTATGAAAATCAATTAAAATCTTGGCTGAAATACATGAATATCACTTGAGAAGATACAAGGGAGAATTAACTATGGAAGCAATTAACTGTTATTCTATACAGTTCATAAATTAGGTGTGACCAGCACAAAATCTGTGATTTGTACTGATAATTAGAACACAAAATTATTGAGTGAAATATAGAGTGGCATGACATGGAATTTCATTTTTTATTTTATAGGGGCTATGTTTAAGTGACTTACTTGCAACATATTTGCTATAGTTTTCACAGGTTTCTCCTTTTCTCTATTTCTTGCAGATATTTTCATGCATGTTGGATGGAAATGCCGGTCTCCCATACTTCAGACTTCATGAGAAGGCAGGAGTGGTCATTCATCTTGCATGACTAGGAATGCCTACCTGAGTGTATTCTAAACTCAGATCAGCTCCTTAGAGGCTTCCTGCATGAACTGGGTTTAAACCAACTTGCTTTTATGCAGAGATGCAAATTTTCTTTCAAAAGGAGGTCTGGAAGGTCAACCTAATTTCTGAAATAAGGTGATGTGGCCACGGACATAGTATTACTTATCTTAAAGAGTAGAAAAATCTGACCTGCAAGCTGGTTGGGTTGTTAATAGTGTTACCATTACACTAGAAAATTTAGTTAATATATTTTGCAGAAAGCAACACAGGCTTCTTTTGATGCAAGCAAGGACTTGCTCTCATACCCAGGGAAAAATATCTAACACCTTCTATTATAAAAATAAGTAATACCCTACTGAAACAATTTCAGTTAATAATCACTTGTACAATGTCTTGGGATTTAGTTCTACTCTTTCACACCCTTCATAATGTATGGTTTAAGAAAAAGCAAATAAAATTATATGTACTGCATAAAGTATGCATTATACTTCAAATGCTCTTAAACTATACCTTGAACTGTACTTTGGGGAAACATAATCAGAAAAAGCAACATCATAGAATGTGAGATTGTTAAGGTAAACCTTCTAAGGTAAAACGATACTTCCGTTAAGTATGTTTTACTTAATGGAGTTAAAAACTTCTAAAATCTTTAAGAAAATCTTCAGAAAAAATGTATTTACCTTGTCATTATGCTACTGCACTTGGAGGCAGTGTAAGAAAGCATATATTTGGTTTATTTGGGGTGAGGGGAAAATGGGAGACCGAAAAGAAAATCTCCTCAGGCTAATTTGGATAGCTGAGTTGTTGTTAGAGCTCATCTCTTTTGGAGGGTAGTGGAGGTCATGAAAGCTGTAATTTGCTACTCTGCCACTATACGTGCACATATATGGAGCGAAAAAGATATGTACATATATATTTATATACATGTATATACATGTGTATATATGTGTAAATATACTTTTGTATACAAATAAATACACATACAGTGGTCTAAGAAAATAGATACTAAATAAATTTTGTCCAGTTCTCATATCTCAGTTAAAAAACAAAGATTATTTCCTTAGGAAAAAATGAACAAAGCAGTCCTGGCACTGGAATATCAGAAAAATAAAATGTTGAGAGACTGAAAACAGAAAAAGGAAATTAGAGCTCTTGTGCACCAGTGAGTCATTATGAGTCTCTCAGCTGCTGTTTGGCAATGGTTGCTGCAGGGAACTCTACGTGAGCATGTCTCATTCACCACCAACAGCTTATTGGGACTAACACTACAAAGACAGTGTGTAAAAGCAAGGGAGATGGCTGGATGGAAAAATCTGCTTTACTAACTATGCTCACCATATGAATGACAAACTTTTCCACCTAGAAATGACAGTAGTCCTTAATGTTGCAGGGCCACAGAGTCTGGATGACTGCAAAGTACTTTATACTCAGATGCCTACTAAAATATTATTCACAAGATGTTATAGTGTGAACTGGTTTTAGACCTTTTGTTTACTACCACAGTTGTTATAATCATCTCTCTGTAAGTGTGATAACATTCAGAAGTCCCAGTTAGAAACAAGCACCACTGTATGAGGTGGTTTCAAAATGGACAGAAGTCCTTTTTTGAAGGCCTTGGAAAATCCTGTAGAGCAGATAGCATTACTTCGAATTTAATGAGTGTATGTGTAATTCACACAGAAAACTAAAGTCTTTCTTTTTTATCAAATGCTTTTTCTAAGAAAACTATTATTTGACAGTTGATATATAAAATCTGTACTAGATTGTAGTGATCTTTTCAGGCAAATGTAATCTGCAGTGGCATGGAAAATTGGCATAGTAATGTGTCCTGAAAATGGAGGAATGAAAGAGACTTCTTGAGCTAATACAAGGTAAAAGAAACATTTGAGCCTAGAGAACAACATGGACAGAAAATGGGCTGCCATAAATCATGATAGCTGCAGTCAAATCTCTACAGTTGCAATAATCCTCTGCATAAGGTCCTTCAGTTTGATCTCAGGAGCTTAGTAAAATCTTCTGACCAAACTAGTGCAGTGCAGCTACTACTAAATATATGTATTTCACTGTGATGGTGAGCCATACTGATTTATAAAGAGCTGGCATATTTTAAGTTCAAAACATAAGGAATAGAGCAATATTATCTTGTTGCAGAGCATTTTGTATGTCTACATGAAGATGGTATTTACTTCTGGACGTTGCTTCTGGAGTTGATTGTGCTTCCCTGCCTGCCTGCACGTTCGCTTTTTTTTTTATATTCTTCTTATGAATTTGTGAGAAAGTTATTTTGCCCAGCATGGCATGTAAACTGTATACACTTTTTCCTAGAAGGTTATTGTGACCATTGAGAGGTAATAGCCATAATGAACAGTTCAAATTGTAGAGAGCAGTGTTGTTTACTGACAGCCCATCTGAAGTCATCTGGAATACACACAAGCTTCCCAATCAGAAATTGGCTGGATAGTTGCTCTCAGTGTGTTGCAGTAAAAGGATTGATTTCCAAGGGGGAACCAGTGATGACTGGCATTCCTCAGGGGTCAGTTCTGGGACCTGGACTGTTTAACATCTTTGTCAGCGACATAGACAATGTGATTGAGTGCAACCTCAGCAAGTTTGCTAATGATACTAAGCTGTCAGGTGTGGTTAATATGCTGGAGAGAAGGGATGTCATTCAGAGGGAGCTTGACATGCCTGAGAGGTCGGCTGATGCCAACCTCATGAAGTTCAAATAAGCCAAGTGCAAGGCCCTACACCTGGGTTGGGGCAATCCGAAGCAGAAATAAAAGCTGGGTGTAGGATGGATTAAGAGCAGCCCCGAGGAGAGGCACTAGGGGGTGTTTGTTCATGAGAAGCTTAACATGAGCCGGCTTCAGTGTGTGCTTGCAGCTCAGAAAGCCAATCATACCCTGGGCGATATCAAAAGGAGCGTGACTGGCAGGTCAAGGGAGGTGATTCTCCCCCTCTACTCTGCTCTCATGAGACACCACGTGCAGTATTGTGCTCAGCTCTAGGGCCCCAGCACAACCTAAAACCTTGGGGCTTACAAGAAAGCTGGAGAGGGACTTTTTACAGGGCCATGTAGGGATAGAACAAGGGGGAATGGCTTTAAATTGAAAAAGGGTAGATTTATATTAGTTGTTAGGAAGAAGTTCTTCACTGTGAGGGTGGTGAGGCACTGAACAGGTTGCCCGGAGGAGCTGCGGCTGCCCTATCCTTGGAAGTGTTCAAGGCCAGATTAGATGGAGCTTTAAGAAACCTGGTCTAGTGGATTCCTGCCTGCAGCAGGGGACTTGAAACTAGAAGATTTTTAAGGTCCCTTCCAACCCAAACCATTCTGTGATTCTATGACTTCATGTCTATCTCTGTGACTCTAATCAACTGGCTAAACATCTTTCAATAACGTCTTTGGAGGAGGCTAAACAGTTTGTTGTACCTGTCCCTATGTTTATTGTAAATGAGTTCTTCTATAGCTCTCCTTGTGCAGTCAGGGTATACTTTATCATGTGGATAATAGAGGATGTTTTGCTCTTTATTACAATGCATTCAGGCTTTCACTGTTGGAGCATGATCTAACCTTTAGCTTTTGAGCCTTAATGAAAAAAACTGCTTTCATCTCTTTAATCTAGCAGTAGTGTGTTGTTGTCATTGTTTAATACACAGGAAATAGCAAGGGATCTGCAGCAGAGCAGAACAGGCAATAATAATTAAAAATAACTTCCAAATACACTTGCAAATGCATGAAATGATTCTGGTTTATTTGCTGTTTCATAGTAGACATTTTACATTAGTATCCAGGCAGCAGAAAGTTAATTCAAGAAAAACTTTACAAATCTCAAGATTCCTCCACCATACTCTTAAGCGGATGGACCAGAAGTGCGTCATTCATTGCTTGCCACAGGCTATTAGTGTTTACCATTCATCTTTCTCTGATTCCGAAATGTCTCTCCCCTAAATATCAGAAACAATATTTAGTAACCTGCTGTATTTCCCGATCAGACACAAAGTCGAGTGAAAGGGATGACTAGTGAAACCCTCCTAGATGTTGGTGGAAGATGCAATCCACTTCTGATGGTAGCTACAGAAAGGCTTGTATGCGAGCTTTAAACTGTTAAATATAGATACAGCAGTGCATTCGTGGATATAACTAGGGGATAATTAAAATAAGTTTTGCCTTCACACCTTGTATAAGTATGTGCAAATATATAAAGAGAAATTCAAATTAGTTGTTAAAAACCTCAAGACAAAGACAAAGGCTAAAAGTACTAGAAAAAGAATTTATAGCTTTAACTAAACATTCTTCCAGGCTTCCTCAATTTAGGTGCATTATTTATTAATTTTTCTTTTTGCCCAGTTCATACATGAAGAATCACCTAATGCTTATGACTATACTGGTTTCTAACCATACTGCATGTCAGATGACTTTGTCCATTGCAAAGATCCAATTGCAATTTATTATTGATGTTGCTGGGGAGAAACCTCAGAGTCTTGTGGTGGCATACACAGACAAAATTTCATTTTTGGCCATAAGACAGTAACAAAGAGCAATGCAAATGCCCGTCTGCTTCCATTGTGTCTCTTCGCCATGTGGAAATGATCAGACCATTGGCTAAGGCTATTTGAATATTGTTGTCTCCAGGGATACTACTAACTACATGCTACTAAATCTTTAGGCCTTGTTTTTTAACTCCACCTTCATATATAGCCTAGGTTTTCTGGGTCTTTTTTTCTTTTTCTTTTTTTTTTTAACCAAATCTCTTTTTATTCTCACCGATAGTCTTTTTTGTATCGTGATGTGTCTGTGTCTGCTGACCTTTTACTGCGTCCGCCATTTTATATATGCAATTGTGAATTAGATATGCATTACACAATGCATATTTAATTATTGCATAGGCATCATCGGAACCATAAGTGAAATTTACATTTCACAGCTGAAATCACCATTCCCTTTATATACGCAATATGATAAACCGTGACACGAGCAATGATGTTCTCCATCCACAAAATAAGAAATATTGTGCATTTTCTAAAATTGTGCATAATGATGAGTTCAGGGATGCACAAGCAGTAAGACTCACCAATTTTTCATAATCTTTCCCTCTATAACTCCAGCAAATTAAGTGTGATAACAAAAATGGGCAAACTTTTGAATTCCTTTGAGTTTGCATGATGGTATAACTAAACCTGCCATCCCTTTGATGGGAGTGCCTTATGTGGCTCAACTCAGCCCAGACCTCATTGACTTCTCTATTCTGAATTTTTCAGATAATATCATCTGGCATCCATACTACTTTGGCATGCCAAAGAATATCTATCATATCTAACTCAATCAATCAGTCTGTCTGTCATACTTTGCATTTATATAATGCCTTTATCCAACAAATGCAACCTGTTTTACAAACTTTAATTAAATTAGGCATCTAGCATCCCAGGGAAGCAGGGAAATGCGATCTCTTTTTGTAAAGAGGAGGAAACTGAGATACAGAGAAATCATGGGTGGGAGTCATCTCGCCTAAGTTTAGCTGATTAAAAGATAGACATTTAAGCTTTGTAAAATCACTCTGGGCTCTCTTTAATGTTACAAGAAATAATTCATCCAACATCTTCTATGCACTGATTTTTAGGATGAGGCTAATCATCCTCTGGAGGCTTTTATTTGTAGCCATAAAAGAAGCCTACATGATTACCTTATACTTAAAAACTTAAGCATCTAAGGAAGATGATCTCTACCCAGAATGACTTGTCCAAAGTCAGTGAGGAATACAAGATGTGTGCTGCTCAAATCAAACCAGGTTCTCAGAATATAATGCTTGAGCTTTTCTTTTTGAAACTCTGACATGGAAAATCTAAAACCCAGTATGTTTTATTTGTTAATAAAAATACAAATGCCCATTTAGAGGTCTTTCTTTTCCCTGGAAAAAAATAATCTTTACATTTGGTGAAAATTTTTTGAGAGGAAAAAAAAAATTTGAAAAGGTTATTACAGTTTTACTTGAAAACGTTACAGTAAATGTTATTTTGGAATTTTTCTGCATTTCTGAAGAATAAAATTATGTTCCAATCCCCCTCCCTCTTTTCTTCATTCTTATGTATTTTTCTCTTTTTCAGTTTCCTATCCTTACCTTACTTTCATGGACACACAGTCCTAAAACCAAAATATTAATAGAAAAAAAAGTAGAAAAATTCCAAGACAAAAACAGAAGCATACAAAAAACCCCAAAATCATAAAACCAAGAGAATTCTTTTAAAAAGTGACTTTGTAATTAAAATGCATGTAATGTTCTTCCCTGGTTTGTTTTATCCCCTTGCTTTAACTCCTTTTCTGCTTTGCTTTCCTTGGAGATATTTACCCATACTAGATCTTGACTTAAAAATTGCTTCCAAATTTTCCATTCATTGGCACCTTGTTAGGATGTCTCTGGAAGGAAGCCCACAGCATTTTCAGCTTCTCTTTTCTATACACTAACACAGGACTGAAAGAACAGTTCATTCCATCTCTTCCCGTTTCTGGCAGTGTGATTGTCATCAGAGTCCAGCTTCTTTGGGGGTCATCCGGGGAGGAAAATGCTCCTTCTGTGAAAAGCTGTGAAAGCTTATCACTAACAGTTAAATTTCATGAAGCTGTAGGGCTTAGGCATTGACCGGAGCTACCAAAGCTAGCAAGGCAGGACTGCCTTCAGTGCTCACAAGCGATCTAAAGTATAAATCAACTTTAGACAAATGCCAAATGTGGAACAGGAAATGATGATACACCTCCTGCACCATGTGGGGAAGGGAGGAGAAAGTGTAAAAGAGTTTGATGAAAGGCAGAAAGAATTTTAATGCACATCAGCTCTTATCTGAAAAAAATGGCAGAGTTTATTTTAAGCAGTAGGTGATTTGTAGCTCTTAATTGTAACATAATCAATTGATTTTATTTAACATAAATAAATACAATATAGAATTTATGGTTTAAAAAAATAAGAAAAATTAGAGACACAAGACACTTCACTGTGCATTTTAAAATCTCCAGCTACAGTTCAGTGGGAAGGGAGAACACAGGAAAGCCACCTCCTGCCCCCTGTCCTCTACTTAACACTAATTTATGTCACTGGTAGAGAGTTCAACACTAGGGATGGTATGGATTTTGCAGAACACTACTTTATTTCAGACATGTTTTCTTTTCAGCCTAACCAAATTGCTCCCAGCCACTTCCTTACAGATTCCAGGATATAAGTGGCATTGATATTGTACTCATAACTGCAAGCCTTCAACAGAAAAGCTCATCTGGGCAGTAAAGATCCTCTCAATCACTATGTTCCTTGCGTAGAAGATTTTTATCTTAAGTAACTTTTTCTAAGTGCCCTTGGAGCACTTTTCCAAACTATCCTCAACATCAGAGAAGTTCAATGATCCCAAGGAAAAATTTTTTTTTTTCAAATATGAATTCAAAGATTTTTTTTTTTTATTTTTCATTTTAAAACAATACAGTGAAATTATTTAGTTTTTTAGAAAGATAAAAACCTACAGCTGTCTTTCTCAAGTAAAGAAAATGCAGGAGAAATAATGGCAGAATGTGCACTGTAACTGCATACAATGTAATATCTCCATACGCTGCAGTCATTGCAATTAAAGGAAAAGGCATTTTTATTATTATTTTAAATAGTTGTTATTCATGAAATGTTTATAATATATGAAACAAATAATTATGACTAACACATTGTCTAATAAAGATGAAAAGGATGAAATTCCCTATGAATTTTTAATCTGAAAATAAAGAACATTAACAATCCTTAATTATATCATCAAATATTTAAAATTACCTTCCATACTAAATTCTACTTGCATTTAACATATTTAATTTTTAGATATCTGTAACATTTTTATGAGTAGGTACATAAAATACCATCATCTGTTGCAACCAGAGACATCTTGACTTAATGTAGTCAACATCTTGATAAAAATTTCCATTTTGTTTATTTTTAAGATAAATCAACAACCTTGGTACACTATATTAAAATTTATATTTTCTCAATGTAGTTCGATACATAATTAATACTATTACTACAACGAAAAATAAATTGTGCTTGTCAGGCAAAAATCTCATGTAGGTCCAGATTTTCAGATCTCTTTTATGCAAAATGTTTGCATAGTTTGCATGCTTCTAATTCATGGAATATGCTTCTCATTTTGATGTTTATATTTCATACAATAATCCTCCTGTCATATATCACTGCTGAGTCTTCTGTTAATACATGTGGAAACCAGAGTTCTTGCAGAAAATTTGGGCAGAGAACTGAAGAGAACTAATCAGGCATTGCAAATTGTGTCCCAAAATCTTTGCATCAGACTCTTTAATGAAAGAAAAAAAAAATAATAATTTTGAAATTGTGCAGGAAAATACAAAATGCTCAAGTCATGTTAAGGATTAAAGAAATCTCAATGCAATCAATCTTATCTATCTCTGACTTCATATCCAGCATGTTCTTAGAGGCAAAGCAGTCAGAAAACATTAGGCATTTGGATGCTTTGGTTTAGGGTCATCTTAAATAGATTACATATTTCAAAAGGGATTGTTCAATCTTTTCTGAAAAACAGGTTCCTTTAAGGACATAAAAAAAAAATTAGATGTACAAATCTCTGTCTTTCTGTCACTTTGTAACTTAAAGATGGTTTTACTAGATTGCATTAGAGAGCTGAGTACCAATCTTTGTGGCATGATTTCTTGGGAACATGAAAAATTGCACTGATACCTTATTTCTTGTCTAGGTATAATACTAGGATCTCTTCATGATCTTTTGCCTTAAGGTGTAGTGTTTTAAGCCCAGCTGGTAACTCAGAACCATGCAGCCATTCGCTTACTCCCTCCCTTCTTCCCCCCAGCTCCCAGCAGTATGGGGATGAGAATCGAATGTATGTAAACCCCAGGAGTTGAGATAAGAACAATCCAGTAACTAAAGTATAATACAAACCCACTATTACTATTAATACTACTACTACTACTAATAATAATAAATAACAATTATAAGGGAAATAACAAGAGGAGAGAATATAGAACTAAAAAAACCCCTAAACAATCACACAAGTGATGCACAATATAATTGCCCACTACCCGCCAACCGATACCCAGCCCAACCCGAACCTTCCAGATCCTTCCCCTAGTTTATATATTGGGCATGAAGTGCTGTGGTATGGAAAACCCTTTTGGCTAGGTTGGAACAGGTGTCCTGTCTCTGCTTCCTCCCAGCTTCTTGTGCCCCTTCTCACTGCCTGAGCACGAGACTGAAAAGTCCTTGATCAGGGTAAACATTACTTAGCAACAACTAAAACATTGGTGTGTAATGAAAAAAAAAAAGTTCTCAGACTAAAGCTGAAATACAGCACTGCATCAACTCCTAAGAAGGAGAAAAGTAACTCTTACAGCTGAACCAAGGACAAGGAAAAATCTAGCATTGGACAGATTCTCCTGGAAGGCATGCTAAGGCATGTGAAAAACAACAAGGTGGTTGGTGACAGCCAGCATGGCTTCACTAAGGGGAAATCCTGCCTGACCAATCCGGTGGCCTTCTATGATGGGGCTACGGAAATGATGGGCAGGGGTACAGCAGTTGATGTCATCTACCTGGATTTGTGCAAAGCGTTTAACACTGTCCCACACGACATCCTTGTCTCTAAATTGGAGAGACATCAATTTGGTAGGTGGACCACTCCGTGGATAAAGAACTGACTGGATGGCTGCACGCAAAGAGTTGTGGTGAATGGCTCAATGTCCAGCTGGAGATCAGTAACGAGGGGTGTCCCTCAGGGATCAGTGTTGGGACTGGTCTTGTTCAACATCTTTGTTGGTGACATGGACAGTGGGGTTGAGTGCACCCTCAGCAAGTTTGCCGATGACACCAAGCTGTGTGGTTTGGTTGATACGCCGGAGGGAAGGGATGCCATCCAGAGGGACCTTGACACACTTGTGAGGTGGGCTGATGCCAACCTTATGAAGTCTAACCATGCCAAGTGCAAGGTCCTACACCTGGGTTCAGAGCAATCCCAGGCACGGCTACAGGTTGGGCAGAGAAGAGATTCAGAGCAGCCCTGCAGAGAAGGACTTGGGGGTGTTGGTCAATGAGAAAATGAACATTAGTCGGCTTCAGTGTGTGCTTGCAGCCCAGAAAGCCAACCGTATCCTGGGCTGCATCAAGAGGAGCGTGACCAGCAGGTCAAAGGAGGTGATCCTGCCCTTCTACTCTGCTCTTGTGAGACCTCACTTGGAGTACTATGTACAGTTCTGGTGTCCTCAACATAAGAAGGACATGGAACTGTTGGAACAAGTCCAGAGGAGGCCACGAGAATGATCAGGGGACTGGAGCACCTCTCGTATGAAGATAGGCTGAGAAAGTTGGGGCTGTTCACCCTGGAGAAGAGAAGGCTGCATGGAGACCTCATAGCAGCCTTCCAGTATCTGAAGGGCGCCTACAAGGATGCTGGGGATGGACTCTTCATCGGGGACTGTAGTGACAGGACAAGGGGTAACGGGTTCAAAGCTCAACAGGGGAAGTTTAGATTGGATATAAGGAAGAAATTCTTTACTGTGAGGGTGGTGAGGCACTGGAATGGGTTGCTCAGGGAGGTAGTGAATGCTCCATCCTTGGTGGTGTTCAAGGCCAGGTTGGATGAAGCCTTGGGTGACATGGTTTAGTGTGGGGTGTCCTGCCCATGGCAGAGGGGTTGGAGCTAGATGATCTTCAGGTCCTTTCCAACCCTAACTATTCTATGATTCTATGAGATAATAGTGACTTGACTTGCCTAACTACTGCATCTGAAATCATCTCACAGTCTTTTACAATGACCTCCCTTATTGAAGATTCCGGAATAGACACCACACTAGACAGCAAAGGTGGTAATCTCCTTTCAGTACCACTGAATAATACAATGTGTGGTCGTATTGTTCTCATTTCCCAACAGGCAAATGTTACTGTCTATTTAATGTTATTTTTTCATTAAAATGAAAATGTAACTTTGCAAGTATGGTAAAGCTATTCTGGGCGCAGTGCCTTCTTTGCTGTATTTATATATTTCAAATGTATTTAATTTAAAATAACTTCATCTTTCTAACTATAAGCTAAAAATAGAGAAGATGGAAATTCTCTGAAATTGGGCTGGCATGGGGGTTTAGTGTGATAACAGCTTATCTCTGAGAACTAGGTCGGAACATAGCTGAAATTATACAAGTTTGATTGCTTTTTAGGCAGCTGTTTTGTTGATCTTGCTCTTGTGTCACATAGGAGTCCCAGGCACAAATTGGGATCCTAAGGAAGAGGGACTGAACAGGCAAAGAAAAGACAGCTTCTGCCCCATACCAGCTGTTTAAAATACAGTGAAGGGTTGCATAATCTGTTGCAGTTCAGCTCAGCCATGTATCTGCTCCAGCACAACTTCCAAGTGGATTAATGGGAGCAGGCTCCCTCCAGGATCAGATACCTTGTCTGACAGACTTGCATGAGGAGCTATGTCTAATCAACACTCTGTCTCGTTTTAGGCAATGTTATTACTCTCTGACTTTCATGAGCATCCCTGATAATTTATTAATTAAAAAATGGAAAACATACAATTTGTGAAATTCAGAAAAAAGGAGTATATTAAAACACTGCTCTAGGCGTGTATTGCTGCATGTAAATCTGATTTGTTGACATCCTATATAACATACCAAATGAATGCACCTCAGCCCAATGTTTTTCTATCTTCCAGCATAATTAATTTCCATGGTTGCATGTGCATCCAAACAAGAAGCATAAAAGGAATAGAAGGAATGATCTTGTCTGAGCATATTCACACAGTATACATGAAAAAATGTAACCCGTAACCTAATGCTTCCCTACTACCAAAAGTTCATCAAGATTAGTAACTTTGGCAGAGCTTAATTAACAGCTAGGGAAAATGTAACCTGGGGTGAGGGGGAGGCAAACTGATTAACAGAAACTTTTGTCTCTTAATTATGCTTTGAATTATTCTGGTTTAGATCTTTCTCACCTACTGA
This sequence comes from Psittacula echo, assembly GCF_963264785.1. Taxonomy (NCBI): domain Eukaryota; kingdom Metazoa; phylum Chordata; class Aves; order Psittaciformes; family Psittacidae; genus Psittacula; species Psittacula echo. The sequence goes on from NC_137736.1 coordinate 61,506,144, forward strand.
TGGGCAAACTGCATGTACTTTAGTATTCACATTGTGTTCAGGTAAGTCTCAGGCATTCAGAAGCTTATTCAGAAACTGCCCTGACATTCCTACTTAGGCAAGCTGCAAACTTCGTATAAAAAATCTGTTTCCTGACATTATTTTCCTGGTTGGATATTTTAAGAGCAGCTTTCTTCATGCTTTTTCATGAGTCTTCTCTTGTCTGGGTTAGAGTCCAAGGACAAAAATGAAAAGTTTATTAAAAAAAATACCCAAACTTCTAACTGAGAAGTGAAAAACCTAACTAAGAAGTTCAAACAAGGGTGTTTGGATGGAAATTGGGATAAATACTCACGGAAGAGTTGAGGTGCCTTAGCTTATTTAAACTATTTGAGGCTGTTATTCGGAGCTGATCTTCTGGCTTTCTGCACCCCTGAGTGGGTGGCTGTGCAAAGCTGAATGCAGCCACAAACATGGAGCTGGCAGGCATTCAGCTTTGCGTTTACCAGTCATGGTTGAAAGAAAAAGCCAGGCAGACTGGCTGATACGCAGCCAATAAATGGAGAGGGTGATAATGCTTTTCCACAGCAGGGCCAGGATTTGAACCAGAGCTAGATACTTGCAGCTGCGCTATACTTTGCTGGACTGTCCCCAGGTGACACTGGACACTGTATTGACAACGCTACCAGCAAAAGTAGAAACTGCTGCTCCTCCTTGGCATCATAAGTCTAGTGAGATACTATAAGTCTAGTGAGATACTTAGAGAAGGATCTGTAAGGAAGGTACTCTCTCCCCCTTCCATTCTGCTGAACTTTGCATCTCATAGCTTTGTTTTAGTGTGACTTTGCAATGCATGCTGGTTATACTTACGTACACTTCAGCAAAGCAGTATTTACAATTGTATAAGAAAAAAGGGATACATTTATGACTCTCTCCCTCTCTCCCCTTCACCATGTGTACTTCACAAAACATATCTGTCAAAACCCAAAAGATTCCTGTCCCAGTCTTTCCAGGTATGGTACACTGTGGCCTTGCTCCTGCAAAATACAAGCTTTATTGTGAGGGAGTTTCATGAAACATTTTTTATCATCTTTCCTAGAGTCAATCCCAGCTGCCTCCTTTAAGTACTCCAGAAGACTGAAAAGACAATAGAGAACAAAAAAGCTCAAGGCTGAAGCTGATTCACACTCAGGAAGCCTGAATAGCTAATAGCTATGTGAGGAAAAAGCACCAGTTTTTTCCTAGCCTGGAAGGAGAAACCTTAAATTCAGTGTATAAATGTGGGTTTTTCTGGCATTTGCTCACTCAACAATGAAACAAGGTGTGCTGGTGATTCTGTGACAGCAGTGCTTGTGGTTACTTCTGGTTAATGCAAACTACCTACATTACCTCTTTTATCCTGCAGATTGACAGTAATATGCCAATTAGAAAGTAGGCTGGTACTATGGGTATGGTTTTTATTTCATTACATGGTTATTTTTAAAGGGAAATAGCTCAGATTTTTTTAAAGAAGTTGTTTGTTTAAATCAGGGTTATATTTTGTTAGAGAAAAAAAGAAATATTTAAATATATTTAATAGCTTATCTAACTGAGGTAGCCAAATAAGTTTTCCGTTGAGGTAACCAAACTACTGTCCAGGAGCTATAGCTTCTTAGGAGAGTAATGGAAGCTGTCTTCGCTGTATCAACTTAATTAAATGTCGGCAATGCTTTCACAAGAGCAGGACCAGGATGGCAGCAGAGGCAGGCAGAGAATTCTGGATTAAAAACAATCCCCACAGTTAATTAATGGGATCTGCCAAAAGCCCTGAGCCCTTAGCCTCTTGTTGCAGTGCAGAAGTTGCTTCTGTGATTCATGGGACTAAGCAAAATAAAGGACCACCTAAACCAATATTTAAGATGTGAGAAATGTGTATTAATTATATTTAAAAAATACCTAAACCACCACAGTTTAAACACTGCTTGATGCTGTTCTAGGTCTCTGATAGAATGATCAAGGTCCCAGTTATTAACCCTGCTTTGCTGGGTTGCTTTTAACCCAGGAAGATACATATTTAGGATCACTAGTAAATTCCCTGGTGAGTCTATAGGTGGCGATGGAAGAGAGAAACTCCTCATTAGAATTGCTGGAACTTTCCTTTTTATGCATTTCTCTCTCAGCCTAGAGGAGGAAGGAGCAGTTCAAACAAACTCTTCTCTGGGTACTTTATTTCAGCACATTTGTGACCTAGATAAGATCACTATCTGACATCTTGGAGTGAAGGTGAAGTTATATAGTTGTTTTTAATAGGAAAAAATAGTTATAATTTAACGTAATCTATGTTTGTGAAATAGCTGTGATATATTTCTCAGACTGAGCTGTAAGGCAGAAAGGACACTTTCAAGCAAATTATTCAACAAGTCGGATAAAATGGCTATTTTAAATTACACTGCTTGGGGAGTGGCACAGTTTTAGAAGGAACTTTATAGTCCTGGGAAGTGCTTATTTCTAAAGGAGAGTAATTAAACAGCTTGCTTAGGGAAGTTGTGCATTCTCTGTCACATTAGGTTTTTAAAACAAGATTGGATATTTTTTCTTGAAGGCAGGCTCTAGGTCAAGCAAAAGTTATGGTATTGTCGCAAAGAGTCTCTGGTAAGAATAATGGGAAAATTATGTAGGTTAATCTCTTTAGGTTTCGCCTTAAAATTTAATAGATCAGGAGACAATGATAACTAAAGATCAATGTGTCACAGGCACAGTTCAGGCCCCTTTGTAGTCTAAACCCCAGGAAACATTATCCCATCTGTATCCTGAGAGTACTCTTGGACATCTCACCATTTTGTCAATAAGGAAATTCTATTTTCCAAGGTCATATTTTATTTTTTTTTTTCCCATCCTGCGAAGCATCATCCTGGTGTCAGGAAGCACAAAATGAATAAGCCAGCAGACCAGACTTCATTCTAGAAAGTTCATGGAAGGTTTAACTATGTCCATGTCTGCATTAACTTTCTCACAGCTCTTAGTATGAACTTGGAAATCTCTCTGCATGGGAGGTCCTGTGGCAGCCTTAACTCTGCCTCAGGAAAATCCTAGTGGTATGAGCTAATTTGTTTTTGAACGAAACAAAAAAAACAAAACAAAGGAACAAGTTGAGGAGAAGAAGAATGGGAAATTTGGGCAGAAATATGATCTTCCATGTTCATGTCCTCCAAATGCTTGGAGTGTCACAGTCTGACCTAAGGGTGTTTGCACTAGTGTGCGTGTGTGTGTGAACATGGCAGTGATGAGAGAGCACCCTAAAACACTAAACACACTAAACTCAGGATGAAGGCTTAAAGGACAGTTGAGACAGTAAATTTTCTTCTTTTTCATCCTTTTCTGCACGGTTTTTTTTGCTCTCAGAAGAGGAAAACATGGCCCTTGAACATAGGAGATAATGCATTCTGCAGTTTTAGTGGCCTTTTTCTGTTGTTTTGAGTTAGTTACCCTGCTGTATATGTACCTCAGTTCCAAGCTCTCCTGTTGAGACCTAGTGCTGAAGCACTGAAGCTCCATATTTTGAAGTTCTCTATTTAGGATTTCTCTTCCAAAGGTGAAGGGCTGCAACTGTTTGGTGCCCCCTGCTGTCTTTCAGTTTCATATATTGATTTTCTTCACTTTGTGACGACAGGATCTGCTTTGACCTTTTGCCCTTTCATTTGGGAACTTCTCTAAAGAAGAGGTTGTGACGGCGATGCTATGGAGGGGCAAGGACAGTCACCTATTTTCTGGTAAAGCTTCTTTTTGGTGGTTGTCGCTTGACTATATTGCCTTGGATATTTGCACATTAAAAATGATAGCGAAGGTCCATTAGCAGATACCTTGTTATCAATTGCTCCTCTGAAATGATTGGGAGTCAGAGATACCACTTTTGACTTACATGGTGATAAAAGAGAACATAATACGACCCCCTTCATTTCAGTTGCAGTTAATGAAGTGGCAGCGATCTAAAATACCAGGAGAGAGGCCCAGATGATGCCTGGTACAAGTTTTTTACTCTTTCATACTGATTAGAGAGCAGCTCTGTGGAACATCTACGTAAGAGAAAAACTCGCATGAATATACAAGCAAATGCGGCTCTGTACCAAGCCACACCCACCTCTCAGACACTCTCAAATATTTTGGAGGGGACAAGGGTCTTGTTTTTTTCCACAGAAACAATGCATTTGTCTTTCCATATAAATCACCTGCAGTGAAATTAAGAAAAAGTCAGAAAAGGAAAAAATTATCCTCTAAAGCAAAGCAGCATAAGCCCTATATTAGCCATCAGACTGGCTAATTGCTGCCACAGTATTTCCCAGTGATATATATATATATGTTGAGCAACCACCAGAAATATGAGGACTTAATAAGTAGCTAGAAGAGAATTTATACAAAAAACAGACATAACAAGGCAAAGTTAATTCATCACAACTTTCACATAAGCCTTTGTTGGGCAGTTGGCCAGGCCCATCACATTATCTGTTTGACTCAGTGAGTCACTCCAGCTAATAGAATTTTGCCCCGTGTTTGTTGTTGCCATGGCAATGCAATATTATCAGGCATGTCATGTTCACAGATCAGTAGCAGCGGCGCTGCTGCAGACACACAACAGCTTTCAGCCTTTGACCATAAACAGGAATTCACTCAACAGTCAGTCTGTCAAAAAGGAAGTCGGCTGTGGTGAAGAAGCACTAGTGCCAGTACTACTAGCCTTTTCCTTTTTCTTTTGTGAGCGCATTGCCATTATCATTAAAATAACCTTGAGTCGTCATGAATTCATTCATTCACAAACATTGTCAAAGAAGGTGCAATAGTTCAAGAGAATCCAAAGGGTCAAAGAGAGGACTAGTTTTAAATCTGTGCCTATTGAACCTGGAAATGACATAGTCTGTTAGATATAATCTTATTCTTACCATAGCAAATCAAGCTGTGTTGACTGGCACCAATGTCCAAGTCAATTCAGCACCATGAAAGGTTACTAGGAGTAAAGAGGTCATATCCTTTGTGGTATTGCTTTGAGAAATAAACTTAGGCATGTGTGGGAATATTTTACAAAGAATAGCTTTTTCACCAAAAGTGAAAAACAAATCCTGTCAGGAATCTATCGAGACTGCAGGTATTTTCTGACATAGCCATATTTAGTGTTTAAACCAAAGATACAATTACTAACCTTTTTCAATATTTTAAATGTTTAATTGAGTCGTAAATATGCCACTGGATATTTTAATTGCATTCCAAAGAAAATGCTTAAATATCTTTTTGAAACTGGTTTTTGAAACTGAGAATGCACTCTGTCTTGGGGTTTATACAGACTTTCATTTTCTTTCCAACATATACATATGAAATAATAATACAGAATACATGGTCATAGACCCTGTGAATTTGATTTGTTTGATAGATTACAAAAGATTTACCCCTGTGTAACCTCTTTGACATCAGCTGAGTTGTTCTGATTTACCCTGCTTTGAAAGTAGGATTAAGATTCTTGGATTTAAATTAGAGGAGAAAACTTTTGCAAGGACATACTGTTTTTTAATGCCTCTGTTTTATGGAAAGACCTGTTTAAACATTTGTTGTTACATATGTCCCCAAATGTTGTTGACAAGCTATACTGGCATTGAGAGACCCTACACAAAGTTTAGGAATGAATTTGAAAATTATTATGGGCAATAAGGGGCTGATTATGCTTTTCCTTCTGTGGTCTTTAAACTGGTACAACTCCAGTGATTTTAAATCAGTTGCTGTTGAAATGCTGGGAGAAGTGGCTCCATTCTGGTAAGTGCTGATCCCCTTTATTGCGGCACTGATTCTTAAGTTACAAAGCTGAGACCACCAAAGTACTCACATTTACACTGGTGTAAATGAAAACAGTGCTTGGTCACTAGTAATTAAAATTGAACTTTGGAAACACTCTTAAGATACGCTTGATGAATACAGAGCCAAAATCCAGAGATGTAAAGCTTTCGCCCTTGACCTCTTTTCTGCTGAACAGAATGTCTACTTTCAGCTTGCATTACCACTGAAGTTACATTTCATTCAGTGTAGTAGGATGGCTTTATAATTGCTAGGCATCTGCATGACTCTCCTCTTGCTAGCATCACGGCACAGATCCTTCAGTCTGGATTACCTTACAGTCTTGAAAAGGGCTGTCGCTCCCCTGAGATAATGCCCGAAGAAATAATAATATTTAGTTTGACTGACTGAGTACAAACCAAAAGAAGTACAGTATTCCAGTACCAGGATCCATTAATGGCCTTGTAATTCAAATAGCCCTACTCTTGCATTTGAGACTTGAACCAGCTTCTTGTAGTCAAGAAGGAGTAACGATAGAATTGGACCTTTTCTTTCAACTTCTGTTATGAAGGGGCAAGCACAGCTTGTCAAAGTCCAAAAGATTTGAAGTAATATTTCTTTTAACTGAAATCCATTTGCTTTAATGGTAGTACTCTTTTTACACTTCAATGAGGTAACTATCAGAATTAAGTGCAAGGAGTAGACAGGCTCCCCTTGTTTTGTGGGGAATGAACAGTAAGACTTTCAAAGTCATGAAACAGGACATGAGCAGTGAACTGACCTTTTTTGTGCCTGCAGATGTGCTTTTTGGTCAGCCTGTAGCATACCCATATGAGACAGAAGAATAAGAAGGGAGGAGTGACATATATCTTTATCTATATTTTGCCTGCTTATAAAAATGTTAACGTTAGGTTTATATTGATTAAAAGCTATTGCAATAAAATTGATGCAGCTCCTGTGCCTGGCTATCCTCTAATCAGGTCCAGAACATTTGTCAGTCTGGCTTGCGAGGGCTCTGAATGTCTCACATAGACTCCATATTAAGTGGAGTAGAGTTTTAACCAGTGAAACGACATCCAATTCTATAACAATATAATTAAACAGGTGCAATTTTAGTGTGTTGAGAAGGAATGAAATACACAGAATTTGCTGTAGTAGAAATCATGAAATAAACCAGTTATGGTTTGGATCATTACATCTTAGAGTAATATCTGTTCTGTTTACCCCAAGGGTCAGCAGATTTCTGCCATTCAGTAGCAATCTGCAAATGCATTATAGTTAATCATGTCAAACTGGCAAAGAAAAATAAGCCACTGACATTTAAAAAATGTGGTTTTAACACATAACATTTTAAAGACTCTGTGATCTACAGTTAAATCAAACATTCCACTCTGTATTCTCTAGTTTTCCTCTATAATAGTGAAATACCCATTTTACTGGAACTTGACTCTACTGTAAACAACTTCAGTTTTATTTCTTGTATGTGAATGTCACTTTGTATTATTAGTCCAATATTTTCTAACATAACCAAAAAGAAAGAATGATTCTTTCTTTTGACTACAACAGAAAGCATTCTTTGTGAAAAAGTATGTTTAGAAGTTTTCCACATATGAGGATGCATCCATTTCATGGAGGAAATTCTTACTTGTTAAACCTTGTGAATAGCAATTTAGTGAAAAATATATGTGATATTCTACGGGTACTAGAATTTTCAATCATATCATCCAGGTGGTGTGATATAGTATAAACATAGTCATAACTACCTGCTTCCATTTGTGGACAAACCTAGTAGAAGCTTTTCAGTAAATACAGGCACTGAAAAATTAAATTTTGTGCCATCTGCAATGGTTCATAAGTTTGTTGCAACTATGACAAAAGATGTTGACTCTGAGGAAAGGAAAATATTCAGCAAGTATGAAGAAATTTTGCATAAGCCTACATATATGTTGGTCTTCCTATCTAGCATCTCTGTTTCCCTTTCATCCTGCCTTTGAAAGAGAAGGTTTTTATAATTCCTTAAAAATAAAAATTGTAAAATAGTCTTTAATTTTGGCTGCAACAAAGAACTTTTTAAAATATTTTGTGCTAACAAAAGAGAAATGAGCTGAAAAAGTGGCTTTATAAAAAATGAACATTTTGGATTCACAGCTAAGCTCAATGTTAATATTTTGTATAATTCAGTGGAAGCATTTAAATATGAGGAGCTTTCTAGAACTAAAAATGAACAAAATATTATTTATTTATGGGCTTTTCCATGGCACTTAATGCTTTATGCATTTGAGTACTGATGGTAAGGTCATCTTTTAATTAACAACTTAAATTTATAAAGACAGAGAAAAATTCTCAGAACACTTTTAAGCAAATCCAGAAATCTTGAGACCCAATTACCTTAAAAGAGAAAAAAATGTGTAAAGAATATCTGGCTAAATATAAAATTTCACCTCTTATTCTGACTTAAATAATGAAACACTTATCTGATTAACTGTTACTTGGAACAGTTTTCATCTTATCCCTTGTGTCAGAGGTCATTAAGAAAGCATCCTGATAGGTGTAAGAGGTGGATCTGAGGTTAAACTCCTATATTACTATAAGTCTGACTGTGTTGAGATATTCAGATGGACAAAGTTTAGCATCTGGTGTGACAGAAAATGATTAGTTGTGATCTACACTTTAAGGATCTTGACTTAAGTCAAACTGATTATCATACCAAGTGAAATTATGGTCTTATTGGAAACTGGCATGCTTCCCACTGACTACAGTGGTCCCACAGTTTTCATCCATGCTTTTTTTAAGCTTGAAAACTATGATGATGCCACCCTCACCTTAATCATGCATTTAAAGTTTCTCGCTTTTCTAGGTTTGGAGTTCTTATGTTGAGAACAAGCACTGTGAACCACCAAGAAATGGCTGAGAGGCAAAAAATAAGAGAAAGAAATTATGCAAAAAGGTTAGAAGCAAAAGATTTTGGAAAAAGAACACAAGATTCAAAATCTTGGAGAAAAGATGGGAAAGAAGACAATAAAGAAATTTAAAAGGAGAAATTAAATGAAAACAGTAGAGAGAAGATTGTATCCTGGAAGAAGGAGAAGACTGTAAATGAACCTTGAAAGCAGGTGGGATTGGAAGGATAAGAGTTAGTTGAGCATTCAGTTCTCATGCTATGTGTAGGCTGAACATTTAAAAATCCTAGCACTTTATCAGGTAAAGCTACTGCACAATGATAGTAAAGTTTATGTTCAATTGTTCTGAGCTGCTTTTTAACATTCACAGTGGCACATCTAAACAAATCATCTCACTTTTAATGAAAATTGCTGTGATGTCGATCTGTGCTTTGTTTCAAATGTTCTTGTTAGTTCCTCAATCAATGTACAAGGCAACATTTTCAAGTGCATTAAAATGATGCTATTTACCACTGTTATGATAATGATGGCTCTGTAATGTCTGACAAATATTTAACCAGTTTGTCTAAATCGGTCAACACATCTAAAAATGTTTGTGGCAATTTTAATAATAGAGCCCTATGTTGTATGCCAGCTCCTTCAGAATTTTCTCTAAGACTAAACTGGGGCCAAACTGCTGCTCATGTTGAACTGAGGTATGCTTCTTAGCATGTGTTGTCATTGAACAGGTTAGGCACATTTTACATCTGAGTTTCACAAGGACACATAGTTGATTCTACAGAAATAATGAACTCCAAGGTTCACAAGACATGTAATACTCAATTTTGATAGCAGCACAGAGCAGTTCACACTGATCACCTGAAGAATTAGTCTTATCTGTTTATTGACAGTGAATTGAAAATGAGAGTTTTTGAGTATCAGATATGGGATACTAGAATTGGAAGGAAATATACCTATGTATAACCACTTCATAAATTTTTCATCTCTACATATTGAACCCACACATTTTGTGGTCAAGTTACCTTGTCTTGAGGAATATTTTTGAAAAATGAGTGAGGTCTAAAATAACGATCCATTCTTAGCAGAATTTCCATTTTCTGCAATTGCTCTATTTTTTGTAGTATCCTTCTTTCAAATGTCTTTAGAAAGGAGTCTATTAGAAAAGGAAACAAAACTGTATTTGCAATGTCATCAACTGTTATGTCGGTTAAGTCAACACAATTATGGTTATGACATGGTGAACTGCCAGAAAGAAGCAGTCTACTTATTTACTACTAAATTTGTTGATTCAGTGAATGCTAAAGCTGTTCATTAATTGTTGAACATAATATTTGTTATGCACTCTGGAATGTGTCTGAGAAGTGGGAAAGAGAGCAAAAGAGAGAAAAGAAATAACAAAGCTGAATCGAAGTGCTTCTCCAAAACGTTTTAATCCTAAAGAGTATTTTCACTGAAAACTAGGTATGTGTAAAAGTTTGTGTTCTTTACATGATTTTCCTTCACAGAAATTATTTGTCATAATTTTATTTGAGGTCAGGTGTTCCTCCATATATTTTATTATTCTTCCTATGTTTTACCTTTCAAAACCTCTATGGTTCCTCTACCAGTAATTTCAAATTTGCCAGCACTTCTTCCATAGCCATCTTACTTGAAAAGTTCCACCAGTCTCTTTTCAGAAGTTAAACCATTTCTCTTTTCAAATTGTTTTACCATTCTCTGCCCAAAAAAAAAAAAAAAAAAAAAAAAAAAATTATTTTTTGCTGCCAGTTCCATTTCTTTCTGGAGCTATTTAGTGATGGGAAGACTGCAATAACACTTTGAATTAGGAAAGCAGTAGAATGTGTTAGCTGGGATGAAGTTTGGACTAAAGAGAGATATAGGCAGTAGATGTTCTGTCCTTGATTCTGATTTCATGTGGGTTGTTCCTGGACAGTGACCTGTTCTGAGCTGAGTCGGCAAGTGAGCATTCTCCTTTAGCCTGCATTTTACCATTGTAGCTCTGGGCTTTTTTCAAGACCTGTATCTTAGACCAAGAGCAATAAGAAGGCTGCAGTCTGAGATAGGTAAACTTACTGTTGTACCTTTCCACCAATACTTTCCCATGAGAGTGGTAAAATAATGGAACAGGTTCCCCAGAGAGGTGTTAGATGTGCCATCCCTGGAGACATTTAAGGCCAGGCTGGATGTCGTTCTGGGCAAATTGATCTAGTTGGAAATGTCCAAGTAGATCATTGCAGGTAGGTTGGACTAGATGATCTTTGAAAGTCCCTTCCAACCCAAACTATTCTATGATTCTATAATACATCTCAGTATTCAGAGGTGGCAGTTTATCATGATTCTTCTGATCCAAGTCACTCCTTTCAGGCAAAAGCATTGCCTTTAAGTTGAGCCTGAATCACCAGCAGCTTAGTCTAGGTTGGCACACTCTGGCCAAGAAAGCAGACCATACAATCCTATGAATTGGACAGTCCCCTTACCAAAGAGGCATTTAGAACAATACTTACACACCAAGGTGATTTTCTCTTTTTTTAAAAACCTTCATAAATTCTCTGACCTTTCTTTATTTTGTAAAATATCTCTGAGTGTAGTTCACTGTACATTGATTTTAATAAGCATTCTCTACAGACCAATATGTATAATGTTGGAAATGGTATAACACAATTTTCCTCCACTAAAATGCTATAGAAAATTGCGCATTTTATACTGACATGTGCCACATCAATAATACAGTTTTTATATCTTATTTGTAGCTATTGATCTCAACAACATAATGAAAAATTGATTGCAATGAAATGCACTACTTCTTAAGTGTAAATTTCAATGTCAAATTATTTTTATCTATGCTTCCCAATTATAGATGAAGCTTATACATTTATATATGTTTGCTTTTACAAAACTCTGGATCAGTAAATTAGATATGACAAGAATCTGCTGGGTCAATAGAAACCTTGTTGCTCTCACTAAAATATGATTCAAAAAATTAAATACACTAGCTCCCTTTCTTCATTATAGAAAGAACTAAAGTCTCCATATGTGGTATCACCTTCCTGGGCAATTTAACAATTTGAGATAGGGTCCTAAATCTTAAGGGGATATGGGCATACAAAGTATTTTATTGTACAGGAAACCACGTGAAATTCATGCACTCATTCTGGAGCCTACATTGCAAAGTAAACAAGGAGCAGCATATTATTTTGTTATCTCTTGAGACCTTATTATTTTTTGGGGGAAATATTTGTGTTTGGGAAAACTTTGTGTTATTAGAACTGACAAAAACATGAGAATGTTTTCAATACTTAACAAAGGCGAGGCATTGGATTTTTACTTTTTGCATTGTAAAGATGGAGTAACTCTATTTCTGCACCTTCTCCATAGCCTTTTGGGAAGCTCAGACTGGGAAATTCAGACTATTCTTCTGACGGGTCACAGGTAGCGGTTATCTCCAGAGAAAGCTCCCTAACTCATTTTGTTTTCTAGGGACCGGAATACTTAATACAAAACTGTTTCTGCTTGTGGAACTGCAGAAAATAGCAAAAATATTGCTGATTTAATTAGACACACTGCACATTTCATCAACAAAACATTTACGTGTACAGAAAATGTTAGAAAATGTTTTTTCTACTCAGTGAATGGAGGCAGAAACCTCCAAGATAGTATGATAGATCTCTTCCTAAGATGATGAGACTGAATCACCTTTTGAAAGTGTTTGTCACTTTGCACTGATGTCCCTGTTACATAACATCATCTCTCTGCTTCCATATATGTTTCTCTTAAAGCAGGTATTAGCATTTGCCTTTCCCAGAATTGGGTGAGCTTGTTACATTTATTGTGACCAGCTGCTGAAAAGGGAGGAATGAAAAGCCATTTCACACATTGTGGTACAAAGAAAACCTCTTTTCCCACATAATTGTGCCTTGTGCTTTTGCAGGCAAGATGTTCTTGACAGTTAGGACATTAAAAATACCCTTCTCTTACAAAGAATCTTTCATTTTCATAAAACTTGAGTTCATGCTAAAGTCTGTTCTTTCACAATAGTATTTAGAAGGTCTTCTCTTTCTGTTCAGCTCTCTGTATTCGTGGAACTTGTGACATTAGATCCTACCTATCTCTCAAATTTGGTTGATAACTGTCATGGGTTCAAAACTGATTGTAAATCAAGTTGAAAATATGAGTAAAGCATAGTGCCCATTGATTGCAGGAAAGGACTGAATGAGTATCTGGTCTGAGATGGAGAAAGATATTTTCCGCCTTCACTGCAAAAGCTAAATTTTGTTACAAGCTGGCACTGGTGAAGCGGCTACGCTCTCCCATGCCAGAGAGTTATTCACTTTGATCCCTTCCTCAAGTGAGCAGTTGGTCCACAGATTTAAGATATGCTGACAGAAAAATATCAAGAACTGTTTCAGTGAAGGCTGGATTTTATTGTTTCCATGCTTTTGTTTGAGGATGGAGTTTTACGACTTCACAATTCATTTCAAGACATCCTGAAGAAAATGTCCTGTGAATTTGCATATTTCATGACTGATTTTTAAATTCAGCCCACATAGGAACTTAAAAGCTGTGCAAATCTTTAAAGAGAAGAAGATGATACTCTTACCAATTAGATAATTATTGTTATTATAATTACTGACTAGAAATCAATCAAGACTTTATCATGTGAAGGATGCAGTGGCATACTGTCGTGGTTTAAGCCCAGGCCGTAAATCAGAACCACGTAGTCTACTTCCCCCCCGCAACCTTTCTTCCCCCCACTCCTGGAGGGATGGGGAGGAGAATCGAAAGAATGCAACTCCCACGGGTTGAGATAAGAACAGTCCAGTAACTAAGGTATAACACAAATCACTACTGCTACCACCAATAATAATAATGATAAAGGAAATAACAAGGGAAGAGAATGCAACCGCTCACCGACTGGTACCTCGCCCCCACCCCACAGCGTTCTAGCCCTTCCGGGAACTCTCAGTTCCATCCTGGGCATGACGTGCTTTGGTATGGAATACCTCTTTGGCTAGTTTGGGTCAGGTGTCCTGTCCCTGCTTCCTCCCGGCTTCTCCTCCTCCCTGGCAGAGCATGAGACTCACAAAGTCCTTGGTCAGGGTAAACATTCTGACCAGCAACAGAAAACATCGGTTTTATCAGTACTATTCCCAGGCCAAAAGTCAAAACCACAGTGTTGCACCAGCTACTAAGAAGGAGAAAAAATGACTGCTACTGCTAAACCAGGACACATACCCATGTAGGAAGAGTACTTTTCCCGAGTTTTAGACTCCTGTGCTTCTTCCTTTAATACAAGGGTATGAATAAGCTGTGTGCACCTGAAAATCTTCTTCCCAAGAAGTTAGTATGAGCTATACTGCCACCCACATATACATCAGTCAATGGGGAAAACTCAAAATAAATCACAATGATCATATGAAAGCTAATTTCCATATGACTCTTTAAAGCCTAAGTGTGTCATACTGAGACCAGGCTAAACAGTGTTTCCATCACCCTAATTAACTTACTGCTGTTTCAAAGCAAAGAGCATGTCAACACAGCTGTATGAGGGATAAGCATGCATGAGCAGTTAGAAGGACTATGAAATATTAAAAACAAATAAATTGAGGTGGAAACCAGAAAGTTCCAGAAAGAGTACAAGGAAAAGCTCCTAGACTAAACTGGGGAGGTGTCATTTGCAATACTGCTTTATTGACAGATTGAGGTCCAGAAATTATCTAAAGTAAAATAAAAACAAATTACCAAACACTGAAATATAACTGTGGAGATAACAGATAAACTCATGTTTGTAAGAAGGTAATTATTTAAATGTATGTTTCCCAATTAAGGAAGGTTAAAATCTGCAATAGTAGTTAATGATTTATAATTTATTATTTATTATTTAATGCAGTTTACTTTCAGGCTAAACCTCTCGAGAGTGCTGGCATTGGTGCTCTTTATTGCTTGGCCAGCTGATAACATCAACAAGAGCTGGGCAACAAGGCTGACAACTGCAACATCAGGGTCCTCTGAGAAGTCTGTTATCCATGGAAGGGACAGAGAAATATGAAAAGAAATGTAGAAACCCCAGGTCCTACAGCTGGGTCAGAGCAATCCCAGGCGCTGCTACAGGTAGGGCAGAGAAGAGATTCAGAGCAGTCCTGTGGAGAGGGACTTGGCCGTGTTGGTCAATGAGAAACTTAACATGAGCAGCCTTTAGTGTGCGCTTGCAGTCCAGAAAGCCAACTGCGTCCTGATCTGTATCAAAAGGAGTGTGACCAGCAGGTCAAAGAAGATGATCCTGCCCCTCTACTCTGCTCTCATGAGACCTCATTTGGAGTATTGTGTACAGTTCTGGTGTCCTCAACGTAAGAAGAACATGGAACTGTTGGAGCAAGTTCAGAGGAGGGCCACGAGAATGATCAGGGGGCTGGAGCACCTCCCGTATGAAGATAGGCTGAGAAAATTGGGGCTTTTCAGCCTGGAGAAGAGAAGGCTGCATGGAGACCTCATAGCAGGCTTCCAGTATCTGAACGGGGCCTATAAGGATGCTGGGGATGGACTCTTCATTAGGGATTGTAGTGGTAGGACAAGGGGTAACGGGTTCAAAGTTCAACAGGGGAAGTTTAGATTGGATATAAGGAAGAAGTTCCTTACTGTGAGAGTGGTGAAGCACTGGAATGAGTTGTCCAAAGAAGCTACGAATGCTCCATCCCTGGCAGTATTCAAGGCCAGGTTGGACAGAGCCTTGGGCGACATGGTCTAGTGTGATGTGTCCATGTCTGTGGCAGGGGGGTTGGAACTAGATGACCTTAAGGTTCTTTCCAATGCTAACCATTCTATTATTCAATGAAATTTGTGATGAACACTGTCAAATACAAATCAGAGGAAAGAACTGTTAACTTCTTCTTCTGAGAAAAGTTCTCAATTATCCTTTTTCTAAAGCAAGACCTTTTGGATGTTATGATACAAGCACTCATCATGTATCCTCAAACTTTCCATTGTATGCCAAAATCTAGTGACATACAACGAGCTGCTAGAAGGGGTGTGAGAATGTTACCTTACACATCATCAGATTACATAGAATTTGAGTTCACTTCTTAATGAACACAGAAAAAAGTATACAGTTACTGTGAGTAACTCTTGCCCACAGAAAAATACATTGATCAGGCATACCTTATCAGACATCAGAGAATCCAATTCCCTGTTCCCAGATCCTTAATGAAAAAAGATGTAACCTTAGTCTTACTAGGCAAACCACAGCTGTGCTGGTGTTCTTATTCCATGAAAACAGGGAACAGCACTGAGAAGTCTACAGATTTTATTTTTTCAGCTATCAGGAAATGCAATCCAAATACTCTTGGTGTCAAGCAGAGCAAGAAAGAAGAGTAACTTTCTTTTGGCAGCTGCAATTCAGTTCTAACTTTTGAGTTGGACATTTCGATTAGTTGCTCTTTCATCCTTTTCATGAGTCTTTTTCAGTTCCTAAGGGGCATATTTACAACAATAAATGAAGAAGTAAGAAATACACTCCTTAGAAACTGAACGACTACTAGACCCACATTTTGCATATCTAGGCTCATTTTACACTGTTATATTTCACCATTTTATGCAGACAGACCCTGGCTGAAGTGTTTTATGAGTATAGTCACACTTCTTTCTGGCTTAGTGATAGAAGCAGCTAATCTATTCGTAAGGCGATATAGCTGGAGCCGAGGCAGTGGCCATGTAAGAAGGCAAGAAAATTATATTGTACTGACTGAAGGAACTAAATGCTCTTTACCCAGCTAGGGTAATCAGTAGTTACAGTAAAGTTTGTGTACACCAAATGTCAAGCAACCTGTATGGGCAAGAGATGGAAAGTTTTAAAAATTACTTGTTTCACTGCAATTCCCCTAAAGGAAGTCTATCACTTACACCACCAACCAAGGGTTTATATATTTGTGTAAAGCTCGCCTGCATAACTGCATATCACCTGTGTAAAATACAATCATCTGCTCTGGATATTTAGTCCAGACATCTTCAGCAAATGGAGAGTGGCAAGTGCCTTGGAGAATCATCTTACCTGTTTTAATAGAGGATGGATTGTCTTTGGGAGACATTGTCCTATTGGTCACAAAGAGTTTCTTGATAGCTATTTGACACCAGATGCCTCATTATGCTTATGCCTTACGATGTTTTACTCTAGCTTTAATATTGGGTGTTAACAGCTTTGATTCAAGACCTTCAATAATTGCTGCATGGCATTTCTAGGTTGCCAAATGGAAGTAAAATGTTATTTTCCACCTTTAACGTTCACTGGTGGGATCTACACATCATGAATAGAGTTCTACTATACTCTATGCTGTTTCAATGGTACCAAGGAAAAGCTTTTGTCTGTCGCAATTAGTTTGACATGATTGTTTCCCACTAGCTTAGTAAATCATTCAGCAATTCTTTCTCAGGTTGTCTTTCCACATCAACATAAGTAGCAGGATAGAGGAAATGTAGTGAGTTTCCAGATTACTTTGCAGATACAGGACTTACTTTGTGGAAATGATTTCTGTCCTCTCTTGCTCTGGTACACCCTTTGGGAGAGTGATGACTGTTGTTTTGCAGCACTATATGCAACTGTAGAAGCATTTAGTGGTTTTACAGTTCCATATCTGATTTTACTTAATTTAAGTAAATATGAAGTCATATAATGACTTTATGTTTAATTTGTAAAACAAGACTAAATTGAGTCACCTTGCTTCACACCATGCTGCAAAAGCCAAATCATATTTTACAGAACTTTTTGCCACACTTCCTACTTTTACTTCTAGAGTTTCAGATCTCTCTTCACTTGTGTATTAACTCTCTTGTCATATATTTTGATGTAGCAAATGTCATGCAAATAAAAGAAAATGCTAATTTTATTAAAATGATTGGAAAATGTGATCTAGTACTTACTGGGACAACACCTGCGAGTCTCTGAAACCTCCTGCAACTCAAACCTACTCTTTCTTTCTCTTGGGAATTCACTTTAGCACCATTTTATTTAGTTTGTATAAGTTCAAGTTTCATCAAAGTAGTATTTATTTGTATAAAACTGTACACCAGATGTCCGCAACCATGAAGCCTATAAAGTATTTAGTTGCCAATGTGACCCTGGTGGTTTCAACAATTATGAACTGAAGCAGGTCTGTTTACATAAGGCTTTAATGTTAAACTATATGCAAACATAATTGTGTGGACTTAAAGTCTCTAAGACAGACATATCCAGTTTCACAAATATTCCAGCAAATGAAATCTTAGAACTTGTAAGATACTAAGTATAGCACAAAGAACATGAAAATCACGATGCAGTAGTACTTAGCACTTATATATAGCACTTTACATCTTCAAAGTACTGTGCTAACAATATCTAATTAATCCTCCTCAGCTAATTAATCCTTTCCAGATCAGGAAGCTGAGACACATTAATTACAATTATTATTTATGTACTTATATAGCACCATAGGTGTGCATGTAACTTTACAGACTTATAGACCAATCCCTCACTATTGTAAACAGCTAAAATTTGTCTTTAATACTAATACGATAAAGTTCATGGCATGCAATATTTGGAGGGAATACTTTTCCTTGGAAAAGTTACAACTGTGTATCAGATTCAGCCATAAGATTTGTTCATAAGAAAACATAGTAAAAGGCAGCTGGGTATAAGACCTATATTGCAACTTGGGGATTTTTTTAAGAGAAAAACGCTGTTGTGCATGAAATGGTTTTTAAGAAGTTTCAGAACGTGTTCAAGCCTCTCAATACATGAGCTATCAACAGTAACTAGCATCTATGATATTAGTAGATTTTCAGAAAGAAGATCATGAAATAATGAATGGTTCCCTTTTGTGGATAAAATATCTAAATATTTGCAATGTTTGCAGCTCCTTTTTGAAAGATAGTCCCAGTTGTCTCAGATTTTGGGTTATTGTACTTAAAGCTTAGTTCTATTCATAGTGCATCATTTCCCAGTGCAGCACAAACCAGAGTTTATAAGAGAGATTATTACTTAATCATTACTTTAAGATTTACTTAATCTGCAGTGCCAGTACTGAAGTAGAAGTAAATCTAAAATTAATGATCTCCCAGTTCCCAGACCATAGCACATTCCCTTAGATGAAGGGATATTATGGGGAAAATAGAGAATATTTTAATGGTGATCAGAGTATGACCTATATCCCTATTAAGTTTCAATCCTATCCAGACAGTCCTCATTACTAGTGGGACAACATGCAAAGAAATTCAAGAGCTTTATCACATATAAGCTCTAGTAACCAAACCTTATTCAGGAAATAATTATTAGTAACTTGCAAGCTAGGCCAAATACAAGCAAATTGTTCCTTGCATGGCAAAAGTTTGCTCTAATGAACCGAAGACAAATGCCCTTCAACTTATAATGGATGGTCAGAAATGTCTTCAGAAGCAGTCAGAAAAATACATGTAAGGGAAAGTATTTTTCAGTCTGAGTACGTGTGCTGATATCATATCCTATGATATTTGTTGAATTTTAATCTCAGACTTCAAGTTCCTATTTGATGTTGATTTATGAAATTCTTCATATCAAGTGGATAGAATAAATCTTGCTTTTTAGAATTTCTTAGGCTGAGGGGGTTATAAAGTGTATGTATGTATGGCTTAGTCCTGAGTGAATAAAGTGTAACAAAAAACCTTTTGAAAACTTTTGGGTTTTAAGTTTGTGTGTTGTATACTGTAGCTCATGGTCTGACAACAATTCACAAGCAGCTTGTTATTAGTACCGATAAATGAGATTCAATTTTTGAGCCAGTTTGCTTAGTTGTGACTAGCTATACTACTTCTATATTATAGTGCTTGACCAAAAGTGAGGAACACATTTTGTTTGGCTTTTTTTTTTTTTTTCCCCTCAGCTGAAATTGTAGGGATTATTTAGGTAAGCAGAATGTGATTTCCTGAACTAGCATTTGTCCAGTATATGTGGTTTGACCTCCTTCAAATGGAGATCTGTTTATTTAGAGTAACAGGGCACAATCAAAGACGAAGTGTATTTTCAGAGTAGGAGGTGAGGAAGTAAAAACAGGCAGCACCAATAAAGGATTCTAATCAGG
Organism: Psittacula echo; assembly: GCF_963264785.1. NCBI lineage: Eukaryota > Metazoa > Chordata > Aves > Psittaciformes > Psittacidae > Psittacula > Psittacula echo. Next base: position 61,525,894 of record NC_137736.1, read on the forward strand.
AATGAAACACCTAAAAGTGCATTGAAACAGTGCTCTGCAGTGCTTCAGTTAATGCCAGGCTGTTTTAACTCACGCAACTAGTACATACAAGATGAATAATACGAGCTGACGCCAACCAGTTTCATGTTTTCACTAGGATAGGCCATTATTACAAAGTGCTTCAGATGTATTGAGTGACAGTGAACTTTCTGCTCTCAGGGTGTGGTGGTGCAGTGCTTAATCTTCCCATGGGCTCAGTCACTCAGACTTCAACTTGGTTTAGGTTTGTGCGAATCTTCTGCCAACCAAGTGAAGTACAAATGAGTAGTAGTTCATTGAGGCTGGGAGTAAATGTTGCTGCCTACTACTTTTATCCGTGTGTCACTGGCTAGTTAAATGGGAATACTTCACATATCAGAGTGTGAATGGCAACCTAGAGCTGGATTGAAGCTGATCTCTTCTCTAGGCATATGAGGCATTCAATCTGGGGAAAAAAAACAATCCCTGTATTTTCCCACCCACCACTTTAAATCCTGACGTTGCAGCATCTTCACATAAAATCTACCTTCTTCTGGATTATCATAGACCTAACTCGAAGCTCAGCAACACTTTCACTTTCATGAACTTTCTGAATGACCCAAACAGGCAATGCTAAGGAATGCCTAAATACTCAATCCCCATCCCCTTATCCCTGTAGCTGAATATCCCAGTGGGTTTTACCATCATTAGGAATGAAAATCCTTACTATTCCCTTATTTGATGCCTTATATTTGATAAAAGAAGTTATATTCTCTTGTGTACACATTACTGCTATTGCACATTATTAGTGATGGTATGTGAATGTAAGAATTCTCACCAGCCTAGTCATAGATCAGATTAATCTAGCTGTGTACCAATTACTACTTTGTTATTTAACTCTTCTGAAAGCAACCAGCTATTCCAGAATGAGTTTCACTGCAAAAATGTGAACAGACTGAAAGAAAGCCACAAGAGTATATGTTGATTATAGATCACTAGAGGAACTAAGACACAGCTTTACTTTAGACAGGTAATATCCAGGTATCTATCACGAATTTGGAGCTGTATGTCTAATGAAATGTGGAAAGGGAAGAATTGTATGGGGCATGCGTGGAATTTTTAGGGGGTCTGGAAGACAAAAGAATGTGCAAAAATTGATCTTTAACTGAGATTAAGGCCAGTGGCTGAAAGAGACAGGTACAGAAGATTCGGGGAGGGATAGAACAGGTGACCAATTTAGAATTGTACAGAAGAGGAAAGCCATTACTGATTTGTGTAATTAAAGGTGACTTGGGGAACTGTCAGAGAAGAAAGTCCTTAGCTATATGTTTAGGGTGATATAAGATTGATGGAATGATAAGAAACCGACACAGATAAACCAGGTTATCTTTAACTTGTTCTTGAGACCAACTGAACATTATGTTCCAAGGTAAAATACATAAGGGTGGACCTCTATTGCCACAGGTGAGCCATCCCAATGAAGATTACTCATTCACTGCAAAGGAAGAGTTATATCAATGCATATGGTGGAATGATGAGTGAAAAGGAGTTTCTGAGAATCTGCTTTTTTTATTTTTCAACTATCAGTCATGTGCTGTATATAAAAATTTTAAGAAACTATGGTCATGACGACCCTCTGAAGATGTCAAGTGGAAGCTGGGTTTTAGATTTTTCCTTTCTTCCTCCTTTCCTCCCCTCTCTCTACCTTTCCATTCCTCTTTTTCTCCCCCTTCCTACCACCTCCCTTCCCATCTTCGTCTTTTTTTTCTTTTCCTTTCACTACAGGCTCAAACTGTGGAGTTTTTTGAGCAGCACGGCAACATATCATCAAATGCAGCAAGCTTGGAAAAGGTGCTCAAGTCATTCTCCAAACCTGCTCAATGAAACCAACTAGCTCCTGTGAACTACTTGTTGATGGTAGCTGATTCTTTGTTGATAAAGAAGGGTCAACATATATAATCAGATTTGCTATTCGTTCCCATGATCAAAAGGAGGAGATTCCCTCTTCCCTCATTTGAAATCCTTGCTGAAGTACACAGTCAGCATGCCTCCCTGCTAAGTGCCTCTACAATTGTTATAGTTTTGCAGATTTTTTTCTTTCTCCTCTGGCACCCCACATAAAAACTGAAGCTGCTGGCTCCTATCAAAACTCATCCAGGAAAGGAGCTAAAAGGAAGAATCTCTCTCGGCATAATTCTAATATTGATGAATTAAGACCTAAAATACCTTTCTGTATTTCAAAAAACATTCAGAGTCCATGCTTAAAATCGAGATTAGCTCCATCAAGAAGCAGTAAATTCAGCAATAAGATTTAATCTCTGTGGCACTCAAAAGACAAGATTCAATTATATTCTGTGATCTTAATTGAATTACAAAACCCCCCTCAAAAGTAATGACATTATTTTTTATTTTCCCCAAGCCCATATTACTTGGATTGAAAAGAATTAAATAAGCCATGGTTTGAGAAAAATATGTTTGTTTTTGCTACCTAATAATTCACAGCTTTGAGGAGAAGCTAATATCCCTTAAGTAAAAGACTAATATCTATCTCTGGAAGTGCTTTTTTTGACCCATCTGGTTTGTCAGAAAAGTCTCCTACCTCTGATATTTATACAATATCATGCAAATGTCAAAATCTGAATGTCATCTTCAAAGACCCTTTTATGTCAGGCAACCCCTTTATAGGGAAAAAATAAACAATTTTATGTATGCATGCTTGATGCCAGTCCAATTAATAAAAGCCTTTTTTGCTATGCTTGGCTACAAGCAAGTTTCTCTTTTGAAAATGAACAGAGGGAGAATGAGATAAAAGGTCTGTATTGTTTCCTTGCAAATTTTACAGTTTCATTTTTAATTTGTGTTTGGATGTGAGGATCTTGGTGCAGATGGTGTGATAGTCCACAGTATGTTCTGAGAACCTGAAATGATAACAAAGATATGCAAATTGAGAGGGTGCTTTGGATGAAAGCCAGGATATCCAATTTCACAATAGCTGAAAACAAATTGATGTGCCCAGCAAACTACACAGAGTAGCACTAGGAAATGTAACAGTGCCAAAACAAATTATATTAATGACCTGAGCAGTTTGTTGAATTCTATTGGCTAGCTTAATGTTGGTTACATTTGTCTGCGCTGGCACTTCATTTACTGCACAAAACAACTTTCGTATATGAAAAAAAAAAAGCAAAACACAAAACCAAACCCCACAATAAAAAAAGAGCACTTAATGAAAAAAAATCAGGTTTGGTATTTGCAAAATAAAGTTATGCAAGAATTATTTTTGCATCTGAGAAATGTGCAGCATATTTCATGTGAAAAAAACTGGAAAAGTAGATACTCTTAGATACTCTTGAAATTCAGATGTAAGAGTTGAAATTACTTCTATAAGGAAACTCTTTCATGTTTCAATCTAGATCAGCATTACATTTCATATTAACAAAAAAAAAGCAGAATTTTTATTATTTGATAGAGAAACCTAAAAAAGAGATGCTTTCAAAGGAAATATTTGGGTGTAAAGCCACTGTCTGAAGTAATTCTGAAACAGTAATACTATTCACATCTTTGCCAGCATTAAAATGAGAACCTGAGACCTTGGCTGTCATTTCTGTCTTCCTCTCCTCCTTTCTTTAAATGAAAGATTCCTGTTTCTAAGTCAATTGCTTTAAACAGTCTTTTAAATTTTTTTCCTCTCTTAAACTACATTTAAGTGGATGAGAAAAAAAGTCTGCCAAGAATATTTGTAGTTTGACTATCCCCTAACAGTTCATACATTTTTACATGAATAGCTTCTTTCTATTTAGAATGAGAAAAGATACTTCCAGCTTTCATAAAATCATACTAGCAAGTCAGTAACTTAAATGCACCTTTCACATATTTCAGTACTCCATACTGAATAACATATTTTGAACTATCAAGACCCATAATCTGAATCTTTTAAAGCCTGAATTTGGATTTGATCCTAAACACATGAATTTTTTTTATTTGCTAATACCATACCTAATTTCGACCTAGTACTGGAAAGAATAAACTGAGTTTTGATCTTGCTACCCCAGCAGTCAATAGGTTACTTTCACAGCTAGTGTAATACCAGAGTTTCAATGGAGAGCTAGCAGTCTAAGTCACTCAGACGCCAGTGAACTGCAAACATTTTTTAATTTGCAGAACCACCACTAACCCTTTGTTCATCTAAAAAACTCTGAGAGCATTTTATAAAATACTTAATCAAAGCAAAAATAGTGGCAGATGCACCCCTCCCCTCCCCCAGTGTACAACTATGACTTTAAAATATTATGATTGATATGATATATTAAAATGTGAAGCAGTTACTTGTTGCTTGCAACTTTATTTTAATCTCTCACAAGAATGAAAACAAATACTGGCAGAGAATTCATCAGACATTCAGTACAAAGACAATGTGGCTCAATTCATAAATGTCACCTATTATATATACACTTGTATTTGTCCTAATGCCACAAAACTGTTCTTGTGAACAGCACTTATATCCATATTTTGCACTTTTGCTGACTTTAGCCTTCCCAGTACAGAATCTGTAACTAAAAAGTTCAAGATGATGTCAATACACAAATTGTAGTTATTGTCATTTCATAGATACGCATACAAAAGACTTGAGAAAAAAGACACCTCCAACTCTCCACCCCATACAAATAAAAACCCCAACGCACCAAAACCCTTGGTACAAGCTTTGTTTGTGCCAATTTTTTTCAGGTTCTTCTCTCAAAACTTGCATCTAGAAGGATCCTTCTTTACAAATAAATTTGCCCTGGCTGTCAGAGACCAACGTTTCAGCAGGGCTTACAGCACCACTCCTACACTTGTCCTGAACCTGGAGGTGTTTCCCATTGGACATTTGGGAGAAAATTAATGTGGAGTTATGATAACTCAGAAGGGAACGAGGTATATTGGGTAAAGAGAGATGAGAAAAAGGAAGAAGGGTATGTAAGCTCTTTCTTGGTCCTGAAGGACTTACTCAGAAAACATAGCCAATGTATATAGTTCCTGGATCCATGCTATTGGGGAGACTGTGGTTGAATCTGGTAGTCGTAGGGTGACTGCCTTTTTGTATGAATAAGCAACAGATTAAAAGAGTTCATAGTCTTCCCCTCAGAAAACAGCACCATCCCTGTGACAGGATAGCAATCACATATGTCTTCAGAAAAAAATGTGTGGGAACGACCCACATCCGTTCCTTAAGCCTTCTTTTCTGCTTATGGTAACAGAAGGAGATGATCTGGCTCTGTGGTTTTTAACTCATCCAGCATTGAGAATGATTCATTAAGCAAAACCAGAAGATTTAGAAGGTATGCTAAAAGTTTCTTTACTTAGTGGCATGCGTTGCACAAAAATGTCAAAGTTTCCTTACAGCCAGTTGGATGGGGAAGATGACAACACAAGTCATCCTATATGTTTGCAGGACTGATCAGCAAAGATGGAAGAAAAATTAGTTTTCCTTGGAAAAACACCTCAAGAAAAATGCAACTACTCTGTTCAGCATTAATTACTTTTCTAAGGCCTTTGTCTCCATTTATTTTGCTTTTCCCCTTATTGCACCAAGAGCCTGTGTCTTCCTGAGTGTATCTATGCAAAGGAAGAAGTGGAATAAAAGGAACGGAGAGGTAAGAAAACTGTGGAAACCGCAACGTTTACAAGCTTTAATAGTGTTCCCCACTTTTTATGCACATTCTGTAGGACTTTTATAAGAGCTTTGTGGGTTTTAGTTAAGAAACCCCTAAGGGTAAGCCTACCTCTTGCCTCCAGAGGTACTGGGGCTTCCCAGCAGTGGCACCAAAGCAGTGAATCCTGCTGCCCCGCTGCAGAACCGGCTTTGCAAAGTGAGGCTGGAGCCGCAGTATCTGCCTGGAAGGCAGGTTTGTGAGATCTCCTGGTGCAGCAGTTTACACCTAAGTGCTACTGCGACCTGCCCCTGTTGCAGACAGTGCACATCAAAGGGCAAGTCTCATAATCTCTGGTGGAAAAGTGCCTGCTCCCCACCACGGGGATAAAATCGGGTCAGGGAGAGCGCCAGCAGGGACAGCTTCTGCTCTGCAGTAGTAGGTTGTAAAACCTAGACTTTCAGTGAGGAAGCTGGAAGCAGCTCTTCCTGCAAGAAATGTGTAGTGCCTCTTTTTAGCTGAGCACTCTCAAGCCTGAGGTGCCTGTTCCAAACACTCTCATCTCCTACTGACTTCATTCCTCTGTGTTACTCCTACACTCTCCTCAGTAGGTGTGCAGCACTGTGCCGTTTATATGTTGCATACAATGTGTCTGAGAGTAGAAGTTTAGCTTTTCTAATTAGGCATGGTGCTATTTTGAAACCCTTTTTTCATTGCAAGATGAAGGTGTAAGTGCAAATTTGACGCACATTTGTCAAAGGAAATAATAATAATAATAAAATCCTCACAAAGCAATTAATAGCTTTTATTAACTGATGTATCTATGTAACAGCAAAGTATAGGTTTTAGATGAGGCCGGAAAATGACCCTTGGTAAAAAGCTTGCTAAAAGGAATACCTTGGAGCTGTCCATCAGTTGCACAGACGCACACAAATCCTGAGCAGCGAGGCAATGTACTCTCTGTCTTCATGCATAATACATACAAAATAGGTGAAGTGGTATGTAAAGTGAATTTTAATTGGTTATAATTGTCATTTCATTTAGTAAAGTATTGTCTGGAGACCAGGATATCAATTAGCACTCTATGGACTCTGTTACTTATGAAAATATGCATATATAGAGATGATGTGCTCTAGCAGCAGATATACTTTAATTAAGAAAGTGGTACAGTAAATTAAAGACCTTTAAAGTATTAATTAATTGGTGTATAGATCAGTTCTGAGCTTCAACTTGGTAAAGTTGAAATTACTGTACCTGATTTAAATGAGATAAGAAATACGTATTCTGTGTTGATACTAGCTTTTTAAAGGTGTCCTTTGCCAGAACCATGTGAAATGCATCTCTTCTCTATATAGCACTGAAGTTTTAGCTTAAGTTGGAACTGTTTAAGGTTCTCATTTGTTCATACGTAAACATCGACCAGAAGTGTTTTATAGGGAGTCTTTATCCTGCTCTGGTTGTATATGTCCTTCATATTCCTTGGTATTAATAAACATCACAGATTAATAAGGTATAGAGAAGTGACTGATATATTCTAGATTATTATTAAAATGTTTGTAACTAAGGCAGGTTTGGTTGGGTTTTTTCTCTTCTCCTTTTCCATCGGGAAAGATGAGGGACCTGTCCCTTTTTAACCACTTGCTCTGAATGACTTTTATACTCAATATAAGTGAGAAAGGAGGATGAATGTCACCTCTCTTCTCTTCTCTTCCTCCTCCTGCCGATGCATACTCCTTCTTTTGATTGACAGATACTAATAACCTTCCTGCCCTAAGTGCCATGGAGACACTTTATTAGGACAAACAGCCAAGGAAATCTAGGAATGAAGCCAAGCCTGCAGTGAGTTATTATCGGGCTTGTATTTATCTCAGCTTTGTAATTTTTTTCAGTGATATGCAAATCCTGAAATAGATCTTCTTCTGTTGAAGGACAGGTCCCTCTGTTAATTGATCCACTGAGATTCAGCCTAACCTCTTTTAGCTATCAGCCAGGGAAACGGGCTACATAAAAGAGTCTCAGTGCTGTATACAGTTCACATAAATTCACTGTGCATTCTACAAGGAAAACTTCTGCACAGAGAATGCATTTTTAGTTCCTGAACATATTTTACATCAGTGTTATCTGCATAACAGATCAAACTGATTTGTTTATTTGTTTATTAGATATGTATGAGGGTGCACTCTCATAATCAAATGTGATTTTAGATGGAGCTTGCTTTCTTTCTGGAATGATACACCACAAACATGCATTGTAAAAACGCATTAAATGAAATTCAGACATAATGAAAATGCATGCCTTCAAAATCACCTTTTTTAGAAAAAAAAGATGCTACATAACAGAAACACTTTATTACTGAGCAATTTGACTGGGAATTAGCAACACAGGTGCATCTCCTACATGCCTTGAGATTCTGCAAACACTTTTTTGTTTCTTCGCAGAGATTTGCAGCAAACAGGTAACATTGTTTCAAATAGATCTTTTAATAGCATATTAATAACAGCATCAAGAAGGATTTACTTCTGCTTTGTCATTCTATAGGGATAAGTCCATTTAGCAAGCAATTTGTTTGACAGCAGAATTTATAACAAGGGAAAGGTTCAGGGAAACACTAATAATAACAATAATAGTAACAACAATAGTAATATCAAAAAGTCCAGAATGAAAAAGGATCAGCATAAAAAGTGTTTATTATTTTTGCATTTACATAGCATTTCTCATTCATGAGAATCCCGAAGATCTTAATTAATCCCTAGTATAGTAACAACAGTAAAAGTATAGCTACCGTTGAGACTGGGAAGGTAACCCCAAGAAGGGGCAAATTTGGAGCTGAGTTCAAACTCTGCTGAAGAGTGAACTGAGATCAATAATGCTCACGCATTGTGGACCAGCTTTCATTTTGACACTTCATCTAGACCACAGCAACATGAAGTAGCATGGGAGAAGTCTATTACCAAAACCTTTCCAGTTTCCCAACATAAGAGAGAGGACAATGTGCAGTAATGAGGTGTGAGGCATGAAAGGCTGCACTCTAATCCTGGTTCTGCCCCCCAAATTATGTCATGGCCTTGAGCAAGCCATTTCACCTCTACTTCTTTAAAAAGAGGATGATAAGCTTACAAGACTCAGTCTATGATTCTTACTCAGCGTTTGTAAAGTGCTTCCATTATGTAAAATCCTTACGCAAGTATGAATAATTTTTGTGAGCATGATCACAGTACCTGGAGTGGGGAGCTCCTGAAGGGGTAGCATTATTAGTGTGGGATGCAAGGGAATCTGTATTTCACCATAGATCAAAACCCAGACTTCAGACACTGAAAATTATCATTTCCACAGCCAAATGTCTCCTGTAAGGTAATGACAGGAACATCTTTACAGGTTAGGGAGATGAGATCTAGAATCAATGCCCATCTACAACACTTCTGGACATGTTTGAGTCTGATCATGCTGATTTTAGTGGTAATATGGTCTGTGTTTATAGCCGATGTGTTTAGGGCTGACAGGGACAGAGAACCCTGAAAATCATAATTGAACTTCTAAATTGCTGGGCTATTTTGAGAACTGCAGATATATCTTCAGACTTTAACATGTTGTTGAAGTCCAGTTTTTCTCAGTAAGGAGATTTTCAAATGGATTTTACAAGTTGAGGTAACCTTTGCTCAACTCCTTTATTCTTTCCATCTGTTCTCAAAGAATTTTCTATCAATTGTTGTGTAGAAGTGAATCCATCAGGCAAATCTGTTGTTTACAAAGCTCATATATGTGTAACTCATACCCCTGGTGGTGCAATAGCAGCTCCAGATAAAATGTCTGTGTTACATTGAAAGTATGGTACTACAGATTGAACGATGTTAAATAATAATGGGTTGTGCAGATGATTACTAAATTGACATTGCAGGAATTTATTCCTGTGTGTTTTTCTGGTTGAGGTCATTCCTGAGTAATGAAGATGTGAAATTAAATTATCACTCAGTCCTCTTCAGATTTCTCTTTTTCTTCTCTGCAATTTCACTCTTCCATTTCCTCTTTAGTTATTTGCACACTAGTGCGTTAATGGTTTGGAGGATATTACATCACTTCAGGGTCTAGGGCTCTGTGGAGGAGTAAATGCATCAACATGAGATTTTACAAGATTTTATAGAAATTGTGGAGGGAGGTATTTAAGTAAAAGCATCCATGTTGCATGAGTCAGTACTAGGATCTAGTAGATTTTCTCTTAAAAAAAAAAGCATTTTGGAAATAGATTTTCAATCTACTGTTTTTGACAGAAAAATTAACTCTAGAGAAGAAAGACCACAGCACTTTTGTAAAGTGCTAGTTTCATAACAAGCTTTTCCTTCTGTGACTTCTGTTTTATTTGAGTGAAATTGATCCAGCCGAAATTAGCTATGTTTTTGTGCCTAAACCCAGAAATTTCTCAGGATTTTTTGAAAGCAATTCTATTTTATGTATGAAATGACAGTAAAGGCAAGCATCTCACATTCTGAGGATTTTTTAATTTAACTGAGGGTTTTTTTTTTTTGTGTACAGATAGATCTGGACAAGCAAATAAGATTGCAACTAGCAAAAAAGATAACAAGTAGAAAGTTGGCAGCTTTCTGTATACATGGTATGCAGAGAAACCATAGTGTATGTACTACAATAGCTCTAAAAGGCTACCATAGGAACCTGTTATTTCTTATGTTAGATGCTACAAAAACAAGCAATTAATTAATAGAGTTTCCTAACCTGATTCTCTGGGGAAAGTGATTTATATATGGAATCCTTGTGAGAAAGAGTATGGCTTATTCCTGTATTTCTGGTTTTGGTATTTGATTTGTTGCAAACTAACTCAGATAATCTGTGATAGTCTTAAAGGACATACAGTAACTTTATATCTATCTCTCCCTCCCTGCATTTTTCCCTCCTTTCCTCTTTGTTACATATACAGATTGACATTTTGTGCATACACACATACACATGTATTTTATTGTATGTACTTTATTTAAAGTATGCATACATTTAAGTATACACACACTTATATTTGTGCAGACTGTATTTGCTACCTTATTGCAAATATAAAATGGGAATCTTATAATCAGTCTTTAATAATAAGGTGAGGTTTTTTTGGAAAGAGCTAGCAAGGCTTTCCTGAATTCTCTGGAATCACAATTAAACCAGTGTTTAGTGTTTTAGGAACAGCTCCTGAAGTGCTTAATAAATGAAAGAATATTATGACAAAACAGTGCTGTCTTTAAAAGTTTACTAAAAAATAAGACATATTAATTTTGATCAATCAGGTTAGTTAGAGTACATGACAGCTTTTAGAAGAGACTAACATCTGAAAAATCAATTTTTCTGGAACTGATGAACTTCACTAATTTTACATTCATCTTAGCATGTAGAGAGCTGGGCAGGGATATATCATAAAGCCAGCAGAGTTAGCCTGTGAGGGTAAATAGTTTTCTCGGTACTGGCTTCAAACCTAAGGCAGTGCCAAGGTAAGAGACAGCTCCATTTAGTCTGACCAAAGCAAAACATGATGTATTTTTTTATTAATATTGTCTTTTATTTCGTATCTACTCACAATAATCTGAGAAAAAGGAAACTGTCAAAAAAAAAGGCTCTTTTAAAACCCAGGACATGACAATAAGGCTAGTCAGCTTTCCTTAGTGGACAAAGTGAAAGTGAAGTGTTCTAATCCTTAAAGTGTGAGGAAGTAAAGGTTTCTCAAAGTCAGGGCAATACAGCAGGTGACAGAGAGCACATAGCCTACAGGCACGTCTACAGGCCATTTCTGGTTTTCTCACACATACTATTAAAAGGTGGTTTATCCTGAGGCAAAATTGCACTGAAAGAGTTAAAAACCACTTTGGAACATCAGATGTCATGTCACAGTGCTCCAGAAACACTGCTGAAGTGTTGCAATGCATATAATGCTTTTTCTTAGCTTCATTTATCTTACCTAGGAAATCACTTTTAAGCCTGATCGAAAGCTTGATTCAGTCCTCAGCACTTCTCCTTTAAAAAATAAAAAATAAAAAATTTGGCTTAGCACTGACATCAATAAACTTTAGACTAAGCCAAATAGTTTTATTGACAAACATTAAAAATATTAAAATTACCTTCCAGTTTAGGAATAGATTTGGCCAGTTAGATAACAGCTGAAGATTGGCATAAATCTACTGAAAACAATGGTACTATGCTGATTTAAATCATCAGAGTTGCTATCAAAAGATATTTGGGGGAAACGAAGAAACTAACCCTAAAAAAAGTACATAAGCTAAAATGAAAATAACCAGCATTTTCACAAAATCTAGACTATGTAAAAAGACACAAGAAAAAGATTCTCTTGATCTGAAACAGCAAGTAACTTACATTAATCTAGTGTTTGAACTGCTTTAACAGATGACAGTGCTAAAATAAGAAAGTGAACAAAAAGTCTTTTTTATGCCAGGGTAATATGACCCAAGACCTTTCCCTGCCCTTAGAAGGCATCTCTATATAAGCAGCTAGTCAGGAGTCTGGCTGAAAGGGCTGTGAGGAAACACGCTAGTGTTATAGACCAACCAGTATCTCTCACAAATAGGCAGGAACAAGTTTCGGATCTAAAATACGATAGAATCTGTCAGGGGGAAAACAAAAAAAAAACATTTAGTCTCTGCAGATGCATTTTACAATCTCGCACAATCTGGCGAGAAATAAAGCAAGTTCTAGCTGTCTGAGCCTAGGAGCTGACTAAGGGGAAGTCGCTCTTGAGAGAACAAGGCAAACCTGGGTGTTGTCACTATTCACCATCCAAGAAAAAAGGAAACTGGGTTGCTAGTCAAAGAGGACAGGCTATGGAGGGAAGAAGACAAGACTTTTCCCAGGCTGATTCCTAACCCTAGTGAGTTGTATCTATGTGGTCCAGAGCTGACAGATATGTATAACACCCAGTTAGTCAAATCACAATGGCCAAGCCAGGGTCTTTGCCCAGAGAAGTTTATCTGTTTGTTACCTTCTTGCTTATGCCAGACAGAGCTTTCAGCCAGGCTATGAGCAGGAAGGAACATCCACATAGCAGTTGGAGTCACAGGATCATAGAGTCATAAAATCATTTGGTTTGGAAAAGATCTTTAACATCATCAAGTCCAACTGTAAAACTAACACTGGATGGGAATTGCATTCACCCAGAAGTTAGTTCTTTATTATTATATTTCCTATTCAGACTTTATGGACAGGTCCTCTAGTTGCCCATATATAGACAGGAAAAATGGAGAAAGATCTTTGAAAGTGTCTCCACACACAAACCTGACCATTTGTAGGTGGTCTAACTTAGATAAATATTGGTATCTTTGCTGACATTGCCAACACAGTTAATGCCCTCTAAAAGCCCTGTTTAATGTGAACATCTGGCCCATTATGTAGCTGTTAACTGGAGTGAAACTATCATGCACATTCCATATAAACAGCTTACTGTGTCACGTAGTAACAGCATTTGATTTTTAACAGTCTGGGTGTTTTCAAGCTGACCGTTTCCTCAGAACTCTTTCCCAAATATTAACAACCCCTTTGGCTTGTACAGTTCCCAAGAGTATTTCTTCCACTCGTTATATAACTTGTTTAGTTTAAGTTTTTTCACTCCACACAGCAACCTTAAATTGCTTTCTCATCTGCTGCTGGACCCATCTTGCTCATCTCAGTAGAAAGAAACAGCATAACCTGAAGTACAAACATATTTCTACAGAAAGGCAAGAATCCCTCTGGCTAATCTGACATATTCCATGTTGAATCATTCTAGCTATCATATACTGAAACTGTCAGAAATCACAGTAAGGCCCAAATATATACAGCTTCTCCCATGCTGGACCCACTATCAAGCCATGATTACTGTCATGAACTGACATGAGTTATACAAGAGAGGAAGGGTTATTGGGTTTTGTTACAAATAACATATCTGTCAGTGAAGTGAAAGGCATGCCACATCCAAAAAGGTGATGTATGACATGCTTTTCACTTCACCAGGAGAGATAGAGGAACAAATAAACTACGTTTCACATGCCTTGTCTTCCACTCACAATTTTTTTAAGTGATTGTCTTGCTATTGTTTTCCACAAGGTGCTCCAATCAGCAACTAAATTGTATTTTAGCCTATTTACAAAATGAAATGTGTTGTCTGCTGTGCAATTCTTACTTTTGAAAAATAAGATGAATAAAGTCTGATACAAATGAATGTGTCTCCTGTTGTTAGTGGAGTCTACAATGGAGTCTAAGCCTAAAACTAGACATTGCAGATCTGCATGAGGAACCTGGAGTTTCTGAAAGATTGCATCATAGTTACACACTAGAGGCACTATTGGCACCAGAAATATCTCTCAGTCTTCTGGCAAGAAAGCTGCGTTGTCTCAAGGGCTTCTAAACCTGTGGACAGTTTCTTCACAGACTCACTCACTGCGTCCCCTTACCTTCCATCTTTATTTTCCTCCCACCATTCTTAGTATGCTTTGCATACTTTTTTAATCACTGATTTTATTAATCTATGAAAAGCAATTTAGCTATCTTCAGTACCTTAGGTATTTTACTAACTTTCCCCAAAATATTCTGCACAATGGTATCCATAATTGAATACTATAGATTTCACTTGAGGGACCAAAACCAGATGGTTTGTTTTTAAACACTTCCTGAAATACAAATGCTTAATGTGGACAGAGAGCTATGATTCAGAAGCTGCAAGAACCAAGTTCTGGTCCCTAGTTTGTGTGCTCTGTTTGGTCTTGCTGTTTGCAGTGGCATATTAATTCTGAGAGTGACATATTGCTTTTGAGTGAGAGGAAGTTATAAAAGGAGCCGGAAATATATCATCTCTATAATACCTCCATAATAAATGTTTCACACTGGATTCCATTATAAGTGTCATATTCACTCTTATGGCTTTGCACAGGAAAAAATTTCATGATTACTGACAGGCTACAAAGAGAAAAGTTTCTGGCAAATATACAACCCATTTATCAAAGCGTACTCAAGGTATGAAGGATTACAAAAGTGTGCCAGAATACTTGGCTGCTAAAGCTCTGAATAATGATTGGAAAGAGATTAAAGAAAAAACCAAACAAACCCCTGAATTTCAAAAAAATAGTTTCTGAAAGGTATTATGTTACAGGTAGCTTCCCCTAGATAATTACTTTGATCACCCAGCAACACAGGCATGCTCTTTGTAGGGAGAATCCTTTATATGAGCACTCCAGAGGTTCAAACTGGGCTGTCTTTGAGCTCAATACAAAGAATTAGGAACACAGAATGTGCCATTTGTCTAATCCCTAGGTAGATATATACATTAAGTCATATGACTCACCAAATCCATCTCTAGTCTGGGTAGCCAGATCAATTCAATGGTGAGACTACGTTCTGTACGAGAGCTAAGCTTGGTGTACATCGGGATGGAGAATCATAGAACCATAGAATAGTTAGGGTTGGAAATGACATTAAGATCTTCTAGTTCCAGCCCACCTGCCACAGGCATGAACACATCACACTAAACCATGCCACCCAAGACTCTGTCCAACATGGCCTTGAACACTGCCAGGGATGGAGCATTCACAACATCCCTGGGCAATCCATTCCAGTGCCTCACCACCCCAACAGTAAAGAATTTCTTCCTTACATCTAACCTAAACTTCCCCTGTTGAACTCTGAAGCCATTGCCCCTTGTCCTGTCACTACAGTCCCTAATGAATAGTCCATCCCCAGCATCTGTGAAGGACCCCTTCAGATACTGGAAGGTTGCTATGAGGTCTCCACACAGCTTCTCTTCTCCAGGCTGAACAGCCCCAACTTTCTCAGCCTGTCTTCATACAGGAGGTGCTCCAGCCCCCTGATCATCCTCGTGGCCCTCCTCTAGGCTTTCTCCAACAGCTTCATGTCCTTCTTATGTTTGGGACACAGAACTGTACACAATACTCCAAGTGAGGTCTCACGAGAGCAGAGTAGAGGGGCAGGATCACCTCATTTCACCTGCTGGTCACTCTTCTTTTGATACAGCCCAAAACATGTTTGGCTTTCTGAGCTGTGAGCATGCACTGAAACCAGCTCATTTTCAGTTTCTTATCAACCAGTACTCCCAAGTCCCTCTCCAAACGCTGCTCTGAATCTCTTCTCTGCCCAACCTCTAACTGTGCCTGGGATTGCCCCAACCAGGGTGTAGGACTTTACACTTCATTATGATGATCTTCATGAGGCTGCCATTGGCCTACCTCTCAAGCATGTCAAGGTCCCTCTGGATGGCATTCCTTCCCTCCAGCATATCAACTGAACCACATAACTTAGTGATATCGGCAAACTTGCTGAGGTTGCACTCAATCCCACTGTCCATGTCACACAGTATCACAGTATCACAGTATGTTAGAGATTGGAAGGGACCTCAAAAGATCATCTAGTCCAATCCCCCTGCCAGAGCAGGAACACCTAGATAAGGTTACACAGGAATGTGTCCAGGCGGGTTTTGAATGTCTCCAGAGAAGGAGACTCCACAACCTCCCTGGGCAGCCTGTTCCAGTGTTCCGTCACCCTCACTGAGAAGAAGTTTCTTCTCAAGTTTAAGTGGAACCTCTTGTGTTCCAGTTTGTACCCATTACCCCTTGTCCTGTCATTGTTTGCCACTGAGAAGAGCCTGGCTCCATCCTCGTGACACTCCTCCTTTATATATTTATATACACTAATAAGGTCACCCCGCAGTCTCCTCCAAACTATAGAGACCCAGCTCCCTCAGCCTTTCCTCATAAGGGAGATGCTCCACTCCTTTAATCATCTTAGTTGCCCTGCACTGGACTCTCTCCAGCAGGTCCCTGTCCTTCTTGAACTGAAGGGCCCAGAACTGGACACAATATTCCAGATGCAGTCTTACCAGGGCAGAGTAGAGAGGAAGGAGAACCTCTCTCGACCTACTGACCACCCCCCTTCTAATACACCCCAGGATGCTATTGGCCTTCTTGGCCACAAAGGCACAGTGTTGGCTCATGGTCATCCTGCCATCCACTAGGACTCCCAAGTCCCTCTCCCCCACACTGCTCTCTAACAGGTCGTTCCCCAACCTATATTGGAACCTGGGGTTGTTCCTGCCCAGATGCAGGACTCTACACTTTCCCTTGTTATATTTCATCAAGTTACTCCCTGCCCAACTCTCCAGCCTGTCCAGGTCTCGCTGGATGGCAGCACAGCCTTCTGGCATGTCAACCACTCCTCCCAGCTTAGTGTCATCAGGAAACTTGCTGATAGTACACTCAATTCCCTCATCTAAATCATTGATGAATATATTAAATAATACTGGTCCCAATACTGACCCTTGAGGCACTCCACTAGATACAGGCCTCCAACTAGACTCCGCTCCATAGACTACAACTCTCTGGCTTCTCTCCTTCAGCCAGTTCGCAGTCCACCTCACTACCTGATCATCCAGGCCACACTTCCTCAGTTTAGCTATGAGGATGCTGTGAGAGACTGTGTCAAATGCTTTGCTGAAGTCAAGGTAGACCACATCCACCGCTCTGCCATCATCCATCCACCGTGTTATTTCCTCATAAAAGGCTATGAGGTTGGTCAAGCATGACTTCCCCTTGGTAAAGCCATGTTGACTGTCACCAACAAAGATGTTGAACAAGATCAATCCCAACACCAAGCCCTGAGGAATACCTGTCGTCACTGGTCTCCAATTGGGCATTGAGCCATTGACCACAACCTCTTTGCATATGACCACCCAGCCAGTTCTTCATCCACCCAGTGATCCTACCATCAAATTGATGTCTCTCCAGTTTGGAGAACTGCCCTGCCCACAGGGATTTCCTCACCACAGCGCAATTCAGCCTACACCATAGGTCATCATCTTAACATTTTTCTGCTTTCATCATCCTAGGATTTCTATCTCCCTGCACTTCAAATATCTGATTATTGTTGTGGGGAGTGAAGGTGATAAGATTTGTATGAAAACCAGTTTGGGAATGAGCTCTGAGGCCTTGGTGCTTGACATGCCCTGGGGCTATGAGTTGGAACTTTGAAGGACAGGGAAGATGGAAAAACAAGCCTTGGAGGGATAGGCCAGGATGTAGTTGTGGCGGGAGTCTCAGCTGACGATGTGGGGGTTCTGAGAGGGTCTGCAGCATTGTGATTGGACTATTTACCTGGAGAGTTTTACGGGGGCCAATGAGATTGAACTTTGTATGTATGTGCCGGTTGGGAAAGTACCTAACAGGGGGATAAAAAGGGCTTGGTTGTAATAAAGTTGGATTTGAGTCTCAATTGGGATTTGAGTCTCTTCATCAGCTTGAGTTTGTGTCATGACACGCCACATTTTGTTAATGGCCAAACATCCTCAGTGCAACAGATATCAGAAGCACCCTGCACATGGCTGGGAATTTCCAACAGAGAGCTAAAAAGAGTAAGGAGCATATATAAGGTATAAAGGTCTGTTACCTGAGCAGCATTAAGTACTAGAAAGTTTGAAGTTACCAGAGCTGTGTCTTTCACTGTCTTTCTCACACCCACAGATTAGGAAACTACTAGTAGCATTGGCAAAACTCCTGAAAACTGCTGGCTGACTAGTGATGATTTCAGTGTTTTAAACAGTAGTTTCTGTTTAATGAGTGGCCAGTTTCTGTATTTACACCTGGTAACTATGCCTGTATTCAGAGTAAATTAAATATCCCTGCTGTAGGCAATGCATTTGAGGCATTTCAGGTAGGATTCACATGCCTATCTATAGCCATCTAGAGTTAACCCAGCCTTAGAGTGTAGCAACTATACTCTTCCATCTATGAATGCAGGGAAAGAGAGAAAGAGATTTTCAGTGCTTGATTTGTCATCTTAGAAATCCTCCTTCGTATGGGATGAATTGCCTTCATGTCATTAACAGGAAAAGGGACTCAGATATTCACTTCAGCTGGTGCTGCAGTTGGTCACAAATTAGAGGCCAGTGTCAGAGAGGATGAATCCCACCCCAGAAGTGCTAATGACCATTCAAAAACCTGAAGAAAACAAAAGAAATAGAAAATTGTATTGTTCCCTCGAGCTATTTTCTCATTGAAAACAAAATACTATGTGCTGACCAAATTTTTTTACCTCACTGTGCTCAAACTGACTCATTTTCATGAAAATATAACCCTTATCAAGGTTATTATTAACCTGTATAAACCATGTTAGTAGTGGTTGAAAAAGTTGGTCTAACCTAATCACCTCAAGTTTCAGAAAGATCCATTGGTTGCTGCGCTAATTCTCGATTTTCATGCTTTCCTCATTTGTACCATTTTCACATTTTATTTCTTCATTTACAGACATTTTCTCGTTTGTATTTTCTCTCTTCCATGCAACAGAGAAGTTTCTCATTTACAAGCTGACACTTGTGGTTTTGAATAGCACCTTTTAATATAAGTTATATGAATGAGATGTGCTGCATGATTTTTCAGTGTACCTTACACAATAATTGTCCTCACATAGATTATCAGTTATTCATGGCCTCTTGCCTTAAAAAGGGTCCTAAACAGCCAATCACAATTTAAAGGCATATTATTCTGCCTTAAACACATTTATTCACAGTACTTTGCACGAGTTATTGCCCATTTTCTTTCCCAGAATTGAGGATTATTGAAGCTTGTGCAGCGAGAACTTTGCTCTTCATAACTCACCCTCTTCCTTGCTTATGCAATGAAGCATTATAATATGCAGATAGTTGCTTCAGAGGACTTATGACTTCACCAGCTGAACAAAGATGAGGACAATGACAAGTCAAGAGGAAGGAAAACATTTGCAACATAATGAGAAGGTAAATCAACTTACATTTGCTGCAAAGAGGTTGATTGAAAATATCACTAATGTTCCCTTCTAGCTGTGAAGAACATGGTGCTTTATGTGGTCTTTTTTGGGGGGATTGGATAGCCCAGACTTTACATACCTAATTTCTGATATTTAGACAAATGTAAGCTAAAAAAAAAAAAAGGTAGGGAGTGGACCTCTTGAGAATGCCTATTAGAGCTGCAGTAGTCCACTACTAGAAACTTAGTTCAGGGATTGAAAAACTGCCCAAACTCTCTGCTGAGGTAAGCTGGACTTACGCACATCACTGTTTTGAATCTTAGTTTCCTAATGTAAGAGGGGGGGAAGTAATACCATCTAGCTTTGGGTGTATCCAGAATGGCAAATGAGGTGTGAAGCGAGACATTACATTCTGGAAATGATTCTTACCTGGTCAAAAATCGTGTCAGTTCTGCCATCAGAGCATTTCTGAGAGCTCCAAACTAATAAAAGTACAAGGAATTGCAATGCCCATTGATATGTTCAGAGGTTAACACTCAGTGCATCTATTAATTTCGTCCTGCTTACTCCCTGTTTGTGGGGTCTTCCATACTGGCCTTTTGTAGAGTGTTTGAGATCTGCAAAACGAAACACGCAAGGATTGCTAATTACTACTGTTACTGATGGAAGATTGCAATAAGCTTTGGCAAGTTTTGGATCAAAGCTTGAAGTACTGAATATACTTTAAAGACTTTTTATTGTCTCACAGTTTATGAGAAATTTATGCATGCATGCATAAATACCACCACAAAGAGAAAGGTATGAACTGAAGCCTGAGCAAAACGAGCAACTTCTCTTGTTATGTGTATCTTATATTCCTGGCTGTTTTTGTTTAAATGACCCTTATGTGGTAGGATAAGAAAGAATAATATATGATTAATTTCTATTCTGAAGCCTTGTTTGAAAGGTGCTTTATTTGCATTAGCATTCATAATTACTTAATGACAAATCAGATATGGTTCATTGCTAGTAAGTGTAGAAACATGTTGTCTGAAGGATGTAGTTTAATTAGTATACTCCTAAAAACACGTCCCTCATGACCATTGGGTGTAATCATTATTTTATGTATTTAGCTGTGAAATTTATGATTACTCAGCAGGCTAGAAAGCATCTTTTTTTTCCTTTTATTTTTTTTCCAAAGCCATTTAATGCAATACATTTAGACTTTAAAGAAAACCACAAAATCTCCCCAACAGCAGGTACTAAATAAATAAAAAAAAAATTAAAGCAACTATTATTGCAGTGAAGCAGATATATTTTTTTAAAAAATATAACCAACATAATATTGCATCCATAAAACATAGCAGGAGGAATAAATATGCAGGGAAGCTCATTTTAATTCCTCAGTTAATAACTTAGACAGAGGAGATGCACATTCTCCTAGATCAATGAGACAATTTGGGCATTCTTTTATTGTTGATTAGTGAATCTGAAAATGACCTCATTTCAAGGACATCAAGCAATTTCTCTTTCTCTGTGTTGGTATAACACAAGTGAATGCTGTGAACACTTTTTCTACCCAGGCTGCTGTAGAATCTCAGGATGCTCTTGGTGAAGCAGAGGACAGTGGCAGCAATCAAAAAATCGTCAGAACTCTGTGAAGACGTCTCTAAAAGTCACATAGTCTCTTCAATAGTAACCTCCTGCTCCTGATTCATCATTGCCTTCAGGCTAGGACTGGTAACTTAAAGATAGGTGCCTTTTGCCCCTCTAAGTACCAAACCCTTAGGTTTTAAAGTCTTTTTCGTTTATCAGGGTTTGCCTGTATGCTAGGCACAAGCAACCTAAATGGGTTACAAGTATCTCTGTGCTTCTGCCACCCCTGCTCCCAAGTAATCTGGCTCTGCAGTGCAGTGCCTCCCGTGATCCCCACCTTGTTATTACCTCTTGTCTAGAGAAAACCTGGTTGCTGGGCAGGGGTGAGAAGCATGTGCTTTCTGTTTGAACATTGCCCACAGCTGATATAACTATGTGCCCCTGAGAAGTGGTGTGATATGAAAAGCAGAGAAACATGGTTCCTCTTTTTTGTAGATTGTCTCTGATGCTGTGTCTGCACGTAGTATTATGAAGAACAACTCCTGACATTACAGTAAAAAAATAAATAATAAATGTGCCGCTAATCTTGAGTGGCAGTGAAAAAAAGAGTCAACTTTTGAAGCAATAGGATTGTAAACATGATAGAATGCTTTAGTACTTACTTAGTCCACGATGGCCTGGTTCTGCAGGGTTTGATGCAGGATGTTGAATGCTTTGTTTTTTCCCACTCTCTACACAGGCCCTTCATCCACCTGTGTTCTCCCAGAGGGCATAGATGTTCTCCCAGACTACCTTGGCAGTTTGGACCAATGCAAAAATGTATGTATTTTCTAGTGCCAGAAAGCAAGCAAATACGATAAATGAAACCTAAATGAAAACTGATGCAAGTGTACCTTGCAAGTCACACCAACTGAACAGTCATAATGAAAAATAAAAAGGTGGTTTGGTTTTGTTTTTTCTCATTGCAGTGTTCCGGAAATGTGTCCTTTTGCTTTGCCTTTAACGATATGTACCTGAAGCATCACAAAGCAAAATAGGGCATCTTACACAAATCTCCATAAAGAAAATTCTGTAGGGAATGACACAGGGGCATTGTCTGAAGGACACTTCCTTTTATGATGAAAACAAAATTTAATATGCAAGAAAGAGCATTTCCCTAACTGAAAAACAGATTGAAAAGCTGAAGCAGGGGTGTGTGGATGAGGACTGTAGCTAGGAATGCACAGAGAGCCTGTTGAAGGGGTGGAGGGCAGGTGGTACAGATTGGCAAGATTGCCGGGTGTGGGCTGTTAGAAATCTGTATGGGGAGTAGTCATGAGGGAGGCAAGAAGTGTTGCTCACACCACAGAAAATGTTTTGAGGTAGAGGATGAATAGCATGAAGATTCAGAGAAACTTTTTTTTGCCGTAAAACTTTGCGCATTTATCTTGATACTAAGGTCATTTTCACATTAATTCATTTCCATTTTTCTTATTCATTAAAAACAAAGCAGAACAAAACCCCACAAGAACTTTAAGTTGTCCTCTGGTTTTAGAGGAAAAAAAAAAAAGAGAGAGGAAAGTGTAGGGTGCTGAGAAGAACCTAACTTTATGTCTTTGTATTCCTATATGCTTATTTCTAATTTTCTTTTTTTTTTTTTATTCTGCAGTGGAGGAGTAGAGACCATCCCACACAACAGGAAATATACATTGAAACTAAAATGAGTTTGCATGTCGTATGAGTTCATCAAGTCCAAATCTTTAATGGCAAAGTATCAACTGCCTTGCAATGAAAAATCCCCTGTTGTTAGAACTGCAGGTTGTTGGTGTTATTTAAGGAAAAAGAAAATTTTGTTTTCAAACCTCATATGTCACTAAGAATGAGGGAAATATTTTCAAGACAACAACCAAAATCAAACACAATAACACAGTTTTATGCCTTTCATGCATGTATAGCAAGGAACAATGAAAGATATCTTTAAGAAATAAAAAATCAGAACCCTGTATTAATACTGTCTTACCTGTTTAGAATGATGTGATTGTACTGAATACAAAATAATAAAAACCCATACCAAAACTACTTAGGAGCAAGAACTGTACTTACATATATACTGAATATGAAATGGAAAACTCATTAGACAAATTACCAAAGAAAGCATTAAGTAAATTAAGCTTATATCAATATTTCTAAATATTGAATACCCTGTCTGATTGACCCAAAACTGTCTTACAATTGATAGAATTTGCAAAGGAAACCTATGTAACTATAGCAAGCATGTTTTTTATTCAGTGAAAACATGAAATCCTCAAAATTTAAATCAGTGGGATATTCTGCTTTGCTTCATCAGAGATGCCTGTTCTAAAGATGGTCTTCCTGAAACTGAAAATCGTCCACTCACATCACAAATTTCATCCTCTGTCAACACTGAAAGATAACTGATGGCAAGAGCATATGTTACATGAAGCAGATGTGGCTCTTGGTTGCCAGCAATAGTCTTACCAATGACATGCAATGCCACAAGCCTCAGGAACATAAAGAATTTGCACTTTTTCTAAATACTGTTGAAGACAATCAGCTTATAACAATGCAAAACCAATACAGAAGTAAAGAGGTAAGGTTGTCGGTTACATGAAAAATCTGCCTAGTATTGCCTTCGACAGTGGCAAATTACAGATCCAACAGGGAAATTGCATAAATGATACTTCCGCTCCTCAATCTCCCTACATGGAGCAACTTGTGTTATGGGCATCTCCTGACCGACAGATTGCATTTGCAGCTTGTATCTAATGGCCCTTCGTAGACTTTTCCATCATAAAATTAAGTTATTATGTTAATACCTGTCACACAATTATGTTACCTCTTACTTATTATGTTATTACCTGTTACACAAGTATATGATGCACTATGTGTTCTTTCTTTTGGCTACCACAAGCAATTTGTCCACTTATTAATGTTACTTCCTGTCCAGCAATAAATCCAGTAAGACAAAGATTCATGGAGTTTGGTTGGACTCATATGAGGCTCAGAGTGGCTTTCAGGGTTGTTCGTTTTGATCAGGGCTTTAGACAGAAAATGTCATGATGAGAAGGCCTTGTAGATCTGTATTGTTCCTAGCACAATTGTAGCAGGTAACATGAACAACCTCTGGTTGTGATTACACTGTTCTTTGGTTTGTAAGAACTGATATCCCTTACCAGCTTGTTCTACTTAGTTCCACTGCTGATGCTATTTTTAATAACATAATTGCTTTATCTTTCTTGAAACTTTTCAAGCAGCCCTCAATTACTATTCAATAATAACATACAGTGGTCAGTTCAACAGGCTAATTATATGATGCAATGCCAAAAAAAGTACTTAATTTTTTCACTTCTACATTTGGTGCCTTTTCCTTTCACTGAATGCCCTCTGTGTCTTACTGTAGAACAGAGCAGTGAGGACTACCCACTGCTTTTCTCTGTACCACTCATTATTATATATGTCATCTTCTATTCTTTTTGCTTCACACTAAATAATCTTTTCAGTTTCTTTTCATATGAACACTCCCTTTCCAACTAATATGTATTTTTCTGCCCTTTTTCAGACCTTTCTTCTTCTACTGTATCTTTCTGAAATGTGACTGAAGCCCCATAGATTATTCAACACGAGAATGTAACCTCCATTTATAGAATGACATTATAATAATTCCTGTATTAGTCTCCATCCCCTTCTTAATATAGCCTAACATCTGAGAACCTTATCAAAAAGTGAATTGTGAAGCAATTAAATCTACAATATGTAAATCTGAACCTGACAGGCCTATACGAAAGATATTCTTTATGTACAAAAAATAAAACTCTGTATTAAGGGAACAAACAATGATGCATGGGAAGTGATAAAGAGGATTAATAACAAGAAATGGCTATAAGACCTTCATCACAAAATCCATGAGCTAAATTCTGCTCTCCATTACAACCTCAATGGATACTATGAACATTAGTAACCTGCAATTATGTTGTATAAAGGCTGCTGGGTTGCATTGTAATTAACATCCTTTAGGGTGACCACAGTAATTTAAAATGTTATCGTTGAATATACAAATGAAAGTGGAAGGTGTTGAATATTCTATAGCAAAGTAGAAGCTGATGTCAGTTTTATATTTTTTTTATATTCACCCACAGAAGGATTTCTTTCTAGCAGAAGTGCAGTCAGACACAATTTGAATATTTTCCATATTCTTTCTTTTTCCAGTCTTGTGCAGATTTCCTAAATATTGCCAGCTATAGATTTTAAAATTAAAAAGACAGTGATAAATATTGGTGTAATTACAGAAGTAACCCCCACTTGAACTACTGAAGTTGAAAACTGCCTTGCTTCTAATAAAACTAAAGAAATCCTCAAAGCTGATATAAACCTGCATCTTTTTACAGTGCTATTTGCTGGCAGGAGTTACCAGAATACACATCACAGTAGATTAAGAGAAGAAAGGCTGTAGTCCACCTGTACCACCTTTCCTTTCTACTGGGATTCACTGTTTAGGGAAAAATACCTGTTGCTGGTTTAGAAACAAGGGGGTTCCTTTGCACTCATCAAAAATTCAAGGCAAAACTCGTTAAAAGTCATTGTGAGAGTAAGAATTGTGTCACTTGTGAGTTACATCATGGTTTTTCCAAGTTCTGGAAAATGGTTTCGATGGCTTTAATAGATAAGGATAGATGAGGATAGAAAGGCAAGTGCCAAAATCCAAAGGCTGCTGAGAATAAGGAATGTTAATACAGTTTTGAGGTTTAGCTAAGACTTTGTACTTCACACAGCAACATTTACTATCCTCAGAAATGGCCCAGTTATCATAGAATCACAGAATCATAGATGGTTAGGGTTAGACTCTGTCCTACCTAGCCTTGAACACTGATAGAGATGGAGTATTTACCACTTCTCTGGGCAACCTGTTCTAGTGCCTTCTTCCTTATATCTAACCTAAACTTCCCTTGTTTAAGTTTGAACCTGTTGGCCATCCAGCCAATAATCCAGCCAGTTCGGTCTTTCTGTGCTTGGAGGTTGATGTTGTGCCTGTGAATAACCCCTTCTTCAGCTCCACTGAGGACTTATCCAGCTCCACATATGCTTGAACCTCAGCCTTTATGTCACAGTGAAGTTTTTCAAGGCAATTTTAATGCACTATAGATGTTCCTTGACTTCTCAGTAGCCCTCGATCTCATCCATCTATGTGTACATGGAAAAGAAAATAATTCCTTCAGTACGTTGCAGCTGATTAACTGCTTGACAGAGCAAATCAGTGCTGTACAATAATTGAAGTGGATATTTTATCTAATTGAAACATGACAGTGAATTCTTCTGCTAGACAAAATACAGTTTTCCAAGAGGGAATTCGGCATTGATACTTTCCAAAATTTCCAAACATGTGAAACGCTCCATTATGTCTTTAAGCTGTCATAAAGTCCTCTTTCCTGCTATTTTTCCAAATATGAAAGCTAAATGACTTAAGATTAAGCTTATTTCCCAGATAGGGATGAAATAAGGCTGTTATCCAAGCAAAGTCCTTAAATGTGCATACAGCTTAAATATGTAAGTAGATCATTTGAGTTGGACATTTCACATGTAACTGTAGTGACAGACTGGACTGTAGGTAACTCTACTTCTTTCTTTCACAGGTAAATAGAAAGAAACCTTATGCATGCCATTTTGTTTGGTACCATTAAAATAAAAAAGAGATTTTCTAAGTACGAGAAATGTTTATGTTTTATTTGTTTGAAAACTATTACTTTAGCTTCAAATGCAGGAATATGCCTTTGAATAAAACCACTGACATTTTGGATTGATAAGTCTTTAAATTAATGATACATTTAAATAAATAGCTAAATTGCCATTGAATTTCATGTTACACCTACATTAATAATACCAAATGAATTAGTCATGATTAATGTTATAAAGAATATAAAATGAATTAATAATGATTGGCCTCTTATTGCAAAATGGGCAACACTTCATAATAAGTGGCAAATCATTCTTACTTCCTTTGGTATTTCTTGCAATAATTTTAATCATGATGAATTCTTTTGATATTCAGGTGCACATAATACAAGATTCCACAGGAAGTCCAGTGTAATTTAACATAATTTTACTGAAATGACTCATTTAAAGCCTGTCACTCTATCCAGGGGCAGATCTAAGCTGAACTTAGACACTTTGGGGTTTGTCTATCCAGAACAATGTAGCTATGATGGGATGTCCCCCAGAGTAATGGATGCCAGCACAGAAGTGGCTAAGTGGGTGCAGAAATGAGTCAGACTCTGTGGGTGCACAGGTGACTGAGAAGGCCTGTTCATGATAAATAACTTCTTCCCAATTAAGCTTTCAATTAAAACTCACCTTTAAGGTTTCAGTTTTTTAAATATATATATATAAGCAAATTAATAATTAATACCAATCATTTATTACAGTGTTAAGGTCATAACTAGTATGTAGTGACAGGCAATTTTCGCTTTAGGCAACTCTGTTTCCTGTGATCCTTCGTCTCGCCATAGAAAATATTGCCACTTCTGAGAGCTGATTTTTACAGACGTCTGGTCTGTGGCTGTGATCCTGTGGTGAACAGGCAGTACACAATGTCAGCAAAACAAATCTTGAGTAGACTTAAAGGGGAAGTAGACTTAAAGTAGACTTAAAGGATGTTTTATTTTTGGTAACTGTAGGGAAGGAAGAAAGTGTGAGCAAAACTATAGGTGTCTGTGTGCTAGACATGCCTGAAGCCTGCATACATGCACTGACAAAACTTACTTTTTGTAGAAATAAATTTTCCAGTAGAGATATTTGTGGGGCTTTCTTTAAAAATGTAAGTACAGAAAGCAAACAGTCAGATCAACATGTACCTGGAGGTGCCATGTAGGAAAAGTCAAGAATGGTCTGATGCTTGTTTTCTTGGTGGACAGTTTTGTTTATCTTGAGGCTGTGGGCAGGCGACACTGGCAATGACTGGAACTGAGAGTCTCACTGGCTTGCAAGTACCAGTATGGTAACAGGCTCAAGCCTAACAAATATCAGAGCACAGGTTTCTCTTTAAAAACTGTGAAAACTATCAGCTAAGCATATTTTCTTTTTTCCAGTAATGTAAGTGTAAATACTTAAAAGGAAAGGGATAAATTTTTATTGAAGCTGTTATGGTTAGATCAATATTGTGCTGTTGCTATGTAGACAACCTAACAGGTTGGTTTTAAGACCCAACTTTAAGAAACAAAAATATTTTTGCCAAGCAAGCAAACTGTTCTGTGACTAAAATGTCATGCTAGATCTTTATTTAGTTTTATGGGGTTTCTCTTAAAGACTTTTATTGAGAATTTCATTATTAAATAGTAATACAAAAAAACCCCAAACACACAAACAAACAAAAAAACCAAAACCAACCAAAACAACCGAAAAACATCCCCATAAAATAACCTGGTTTAAATTTGCACTAAACATATTTAGATTTTGTCTTTTGTTAAAAATGTCATTTAGGTACTTCGAAATACACATTATTTCTAACTTCCTAAGTAAAAGGCTTGTTGCCTTGCTGCCCTCTGGGTAGAACTCAAAATTGCCCCCATGGTGATACTTTTCAAATGGTGTATCAGAGAAACTGTCTTACCTCATGAGAAACTCCCGAGTTTGGCCTTATTCTGTTAATTGTCCCTGTTTCCATCACAGTTTCTATTTTGATCAATGCCCTTTTAAAATTTATTTCTTGAGCAATTCTATAACTTCCTGCTGCTGGACTTCTTTTCTACAATTTTGGCTTTGCACTGCCAGTGAAACTTAATGTAAGTTCATCATTCTTAGTTGACCGATATCAAACATTGTTTTGCCCCAGAGGGGCACATTTTTTTTTATTCCATTTACTTGAGTCAGTTGGACAAAACCACAAATTACTGCAGCCCTTATTTTGCTACTGAAGGGCTTCATCCAGACATCTGCTTTGTTGTTATGTTGTTTGTTTGTTTTTCCTGGATGTAGCAATGGAATTCATTAAAAAAAAAAAAAGCTGAACCTAAAGTGGATCCCTCGAATTTAACAGCAGGCGAGATGGAGCCTTTTGAGACTTTCTTAACCAGCAAACCTATAATTTCCTTAGAGGAATTTTGATCTCTGCTTTTCCCAAGGGACAAATTGCCTACAAACTCTGTCATAACATCTTTGAGTGAAGGTTTAATGTTTTGTAGGTAAGTCAGTAGTTTGTTCTTAAAATACTGAAGAAGCTAAAGGGAGGGGAGGAGAAGGCAAGGCAAAGCAAAGCAAGGCAGGGCAATGCAAGGCACCTCCAATACACACTGTACTGACACTGATACTATAATCAGGTTTACATTTGTCGTGGGAGTTTTTATTACTGGGATTCAAAAACTGACCCTTCAGAAAATTCTTTTTTTCCTCCCAAATAATTTATGGTCAACTATTAAAGACATGCATGACATCATATAATGATACTACCAGAATGTAACTTGTAAAAGAAGTTAACCAAATTCTGTCATTGGCTATAAATTTCTTAGCATCTATATCAAAAATAAATGTAAATGTTTCCAAATTCTGTGTTGCTTCTATGCAAGTAATAAAAGGCAAGTCCTGCTTTCTTCTTTAGGTTTTTCTTTTTTTTTTTTTCATAAGGCTTAGAATCAGAGGTAAGAACAGATCAATATCAAGGTGTATGACTTTTTAACCATGTTTTATATACAGAATAATAATCACTTAACATGAATAGAACTGGCATTACTTTTTATATAAATGACATTTCCTAAAGGCAGACTATTTTTAAACAGATACTTCGATAAAAATGTGTGCACCTGCAAGCTTAAAAGGCCACTGCAAGCATGTAAGGCAGCACCTACAAACACACCCTGTTTAAAATGACTCTGCACTCAGATGAATTGCAAAGATAAGTAGTACACCTGTAATGTATTTAATTTTGTACTTTACCTGTTTTACTTGTTTTCTGTCAGAAGCATGTAGCTTTTCTCTGTGATGATTTGCTTCCATACCATTTATATAGACCACCACTAAATACTGGTTATATATATTCACTTAGATTGATCCAGTCCAGCAATGAAAAATCGGTCAAACCAATGATTTGATGTCTAAAGTAAAAAATTGTGACATTTCTACCTTTTCTTGACACTGATGGACTTTAGCCATCTGCCGTGATGACACCTGCTTGTTATGTACTTGTTGGAACATCCTTTATAGCCAGTGATAAGACAACAGGTATTTGTGCAAAATGCATTTGACCCATTTCAGATTTTTATTTTAAGATAAAGCAAGTTACTCAGGCTGCTCACAATTATTTCAAAGAACTCTTTTTTTGTTTATTTTTTCATTCAAAACACAATAGCAGGATTAAATATATAACAGTAGTTGTACGTTCATGTTCTGCCTTTACAGATAATAAGAACCCCGGTCAGGAATTTTAAGAGGTGAATGTTTTTGGATGCTTCAGATGAAGACTCAGCATTTCACAGACCAAGCAGACTAACCCATTGATTGTAGCTGAATTCAGATTATATTTGTTTCTTTAAAATAAGAACATTTAAACTTTCTTAAGAGGACCAAAATCTTTCAAAAAGTTTTAAAATACTGATGTCTCATCTTGTGTATTGCTTATTTTGTTTAACAGAGGTACTGCTGTATTTGTTCTGCTTTGAGTGTTACATTTAACATCAAAAGTTTAGTTTGGTTATTTTTAAGTTGAACATCAGAGACAATTTTTTCCTCACACCCCTAATTTTTCAGAATCCAATTGAAGGGTATTTGAGAACTTGTTCTTCTGCATTTTGTTAAGCAAAAAAGTGTTCTGCTTCAATGGAACATGGCTGATCTGGCAGGGCAGCAGAATAATTTAACATGCAGATTTTAGAAAGGAAGTTCTTAAAGAAAATATACTCAGAAACTAAAAATGTGAATAAAAAGTTCTTCAATCCAAACTATTGGAGACATTTGAGGACAAAACATTTTGCATTTTGATCTGTCAAGGTCAGGAAATACATACTCCCTGCCACACATTTCTCACATTTCTGGAAGTACAGTCTACAAAATTATAATGCTTTTTTAGATATATTTTTTTTTTTTCTTTTTTCATTATTACTGCAGCTCTTATGAGAAAAAGAATCTTCACTAACAATTAATTTTGTCTGGCTCCATGAAATCAACTAGTAATATCTCATTATTTTTCTAAAGTCTGAAAAACCTTTCCATATATATGCTTTTATGTTTATTGTTCAAGTGTGATTTGGGCCATTCATTAAGAGAAGTATCTCTATTATTTTGACAAAAAGGTGATAATGTTTCCTTATTCTGGCCCAGCTATTTATTAATGACTCCCAGATACCATTTTCCAGTTCTATGCACCGCAGTATTTTAATTTGATGATACAAATTAGATAATACAAATGCTCTCGAGCCATGCCTATAACTCCCAATGATAGCCATGCCCATGCCCACAAGGCTTTGTAAGATTGCTCTTAACGACTTACCCAGCCAACATGGTTCATCTGTTGGTGCTTTTGCAGGCCTTGCAGAGCCTCTGGACTGCTTCAGTCAAGCTGCATTTCTTGCTGGAAGGGATGCATTGTCACAGAATTTCCAACAGCTTTCTGACATCTGCCCTGCTTATGACTTGTCTGCAGGAAACGTATCTCTAAGTCCAACATATAGCCTTATGTGAGTAACCCAGGTTGGCACAGCCTAGTGGCATCCAAGTATATCTGTGATAAACTTAGGCAACAACATCTGCAGCAGCCTATGTTCAAAGAAGGTCAGAAGAGAAATTGGAAGCTCCAGAATGCGTCTAATAGTTCTAATACTTCTAATAGTTCAAGGAATAAGTAAAGCTGTCACTAAGTGGGCAATGTAATGGTCCTTTCCACAGGGCTGTTTTCCTTCAAGGTAAGGCTGGTTCCCCTCAATGGCTGTGATTGCCCCCCATGTCCATCAGTGCCAGCACCATCTGTGTTTTTCACATTGCCTTACACATAAAGACAAGGCCCAGTCTCTGGAAGGCACTTGTATTTTGAGGGTTATGGGTGTCAAAATGGGATCAGTATTCTGATTTTCAGAAATCAAGCTTGAAAAAACTTGAACTTCTGCCAGGAAATAGCATTGTTTTAGAAGTTCTTCACACCAGTTCACAAAGGGGTGAACGTCACCTACCAGCAGAACCTGTGGCATAGCAGTATAATGACAGCAAGTTACTCTGGTCATTTTCGTCACAGATGCCATCCATTTGAAAGAAATCAGGAATTTGTTATAATAAGAAGTACTATTCCATCAAGGCTCTCTCTGGTCACCACAAATAATGGTGACACTACAGATTAGTCTGTGCATGATGGTGTTCATTTCTACAAGAATGGGTCTGTCTTGTTTAAGCATTAGTAATCATTAGTATTGTCACCAGTGTGTCACTTCATACCTGGGACTCTAGGGAATGTCCATGTTGGTTGAATGGTCCATGCATGTTTTTTCAACCTCCACCATAGCCAGTGCCCCATCACCAGGTTTCAGAGCCCTAAGCGATGGGAATGCTTGTCTCGTGTGTCACTTAATGAAATAAGCTTAATTCCAAGAACAGTAAAAGAAAACAGCCACTACAAGCAGAGCTGTGTGTGCAATCATGACTTCCACTAATGTTGAAAAACATACTTGAAACAAACTTGAGGTCTCATCCTACTGGTTTTTTTATCCTCCTGTAAGTGTTCAATTTCAGATATTTAAACCCATATTTACAAAAGTTCTAAGGTGTCATGATGTTTTCCGTGTGAGAATGATTATGGAGAATAAATTGCAGGCTTTTCCCATTATTGGATAGAGAAGAACTCCATCACCCTTTGCTACATTCTGAAGTTGAGGTAATCAAAATTGTTATCTGGTAAGTAACTGGATTTTCATTGGATCTGGGTTTGGGGTTTTTTATGGTTTCTGCCAAAACAATGCTTTTCAAACACAAATCAAAATATTATTATGGTATGTCTGTCACTGTACCTCATAGGATTGAAAATACAGGTATGTAACAGGAAATACAGGTGTGTCAACAGGAGGTGCTTAGGCCAATTCCATTCTTTATCTAAGTAGTTAAATACCTAAAATGGGATCAACATGAATCTAAATTTTTGGGTTGGCCACAGCAGAGGAGACAGTTATCACAGTTCACAAGCTAGTAAGAAACTCCCTCCCTTGTCAGTTCCTTACAAGGACCACACTGCAAGACACTGACATTGTGGCATTGTGTTGTGTTCTCTTTAAAGAAAAGTTGGCAGCTGAAGAAACTTTTTTTTTTTTTTTTTTTGGCTTAGAAACATGAATTATTTACTTGTAAAAGACAGAATGAGGAACGCTGTTTAAATTACTGAAGTTCTCTTGTTGACTGCAACTACCTTCCAGGTCACTAATTAGTTATCCAAAGGTATTTATTTCATAGCTTTTTTGAATGGTTCACAGAAGTAGATTAATAAAAAAATCTGCATTACAAATATAAGTTGTTTTTTTTTTTTGAAGCATTTATGTAGAGCAACTGAACTAGTAGGGAGTGATATGAAAATAATATGAGAAAAGGTGTAAAACCTGCGGAGGCCAGTAAATCTAGTTTCAAAGGTAGTAAGCATAGCTGCTAAGACATTGCATGCATTCTTCCAAAGATGCCATTCCGTCACGGAGCTTAAGACGGGAGTTCATGCACATCTTGCTCAGTTATGTGTTAAAATTATTCTTTGCTGTACTTTTTTTCTTCTCCACTCTGAAAGGTGAAAATTCATGAACACTTGATATGAGGGGAATCCTGAATCTATTAAAAATGTTGATGCTGCTGTTCTTCTCAAGAATTTTTACTTTAAAAATATTTGGTGCTATGTTAAGAATACAAATGTGAAGAGCTATCTTTCCCTAGCTGTAAGCAACCTGTATCTGAACTTACTCATTATTTTCTCTTCAGTCATACTTTAGATAAATTTTTTGAAGATTGACTGGCATTTTGGGTCAGAAAACTCTATCACTGAAATCAGTCTCTTGCCTTAGAAAACCGTGATATTAAACCTTGACAATAATGTGTATATATGTTAAAAGCACAAAACAAAATAAAATTGAAGACTAGAAAATTAGAATAGACTGAAGAATAGAAAATTGTTAGATCTAAAGGTTTAAAAATACCGCAGAATCTGCTGTTGAGAATCTTACTGCCCACAATGCATTAAGAAGTTAATGGCTTCTTACAAACAAGGGACATAATAGGCCAATTAGGCTTAATAGTAAAGACTGGCATCTTTTGTAAAGCTTCCTTCTATACTGTATCTATGTCTCTGTTCAAGATGTTACTCAGATTCAAATGAAGCTTTTCAGTCTGGAAAGCTTGTAAGAAGTGAGAAAGTTCTTGGTTTTCACGGCAACTTTTACAAATGAAGGCAGTAAGTTTATATTCTTGTAGGATGGTATCAATCAATATTCACTAGTTGCTGGAATGCAGCATTACAGAATGTACCAGGATGGTAAAAGATAAAATACAGTAAAATAATAATCTTATGAATACATAATCTGCATGTTTTTATAGTGGGTTTCCACTCCAGATTCAGACAGCAAAATGTATTATCTAAATGTAGTTTCTACAGTAGGGCGAGATGTCTAAGCTCTGATTACAGTCCTTGGAAATAAGTAATGTGACTTAACGATCTACATATAGACATCCAGTAACAGTGTTTTCCCCACACAGCCTGTGCTTGAGTGCAAATGGACTTTTTCCAATCTGACAAATGGTTCTAAAATAGGATTAAACTTTAAAGTCTGGTCCATTTTAAGCATGTGTATGTTTTTCAAAGGACGAATTTTCTAGTTGTGTTTATATATCAACAGAAAAGTTTCAGAATGAAGAAAAAATATTTAGTTGGTGAACATTTTGTCTACCTAAAGATAAATAAAAATTGGAAATTACATTGGTTATTCATCTGATATTTTCATAGCACAGAAATGAAAAAAGCCACATGCAAAAGGATAAAGATAGTTATTTTTTGGAAGAGAGTAGTTGATGAATCTCTGTTGATCAAATTTTGACAGTTAAAACACATAATTTCAAACACCTGTGAACTAGAGAAGCAATGATGTTACATCTCTCCTTATTCTACGAGAAAAAAACCTTTCTTTTTGCAACCAGTTGGCATCGATGAAGGTGAGGAGAGGAAGCTTATGAGCTCTACTAAAAAACACAACCTCAAGATATTTATTTTCTGTCCCACTGGTATACTTTCATATGAATGCTGTCTCACTTATATTTATTCATCTCTTTGGGCCACTGAAATTGAATACTGAATACCTAAGTCAGGTCTCTTTGTGCACCAGGAAGGTCAGATAACTTGATTACACCGGCTATAATCAAAGAGTATTCATTTTTTTCATATCTGCTCACCATTTCTGCAAGAACTGAACTTTGCCAGGGACAGCAGAATGGATGAACAAGTCTTTGGAAATAGTAGTGAATCACTGTGTATATGCAGCATTTGAGGAAGAAAATAATCTATGGTACTTTAAAAAAAGAAAATCTTTAAAGGATTAAAGTGTGTGAGGATATGTTTATTAACTATAAAATAAATGCAATTTACCCTTTGCAGAAACAAAGTGAGAAAGCTAGTGCAGAGACAGGTCATCATGTGTGAAGAAAAGTTAAAACTCATACTAAGCAAAGCTGAGCCTTCTTGTTGTTGGTTTTCATTCAGCTGCACTCATCTATAAAAGAGCTATTAAAAACATCCATTAGCTGTTAAATTAGAATACTTCAGACACTGATCCCTAAACCTTCACTGATATCTTTCCAACAACCTCCGAATCTCTGAAAATTGTTGGCAAGAGCTTCACTCAATCAGCCCCTCAGCAATCCTGACTTTCTTAATTTAACACAGAGGCACTACCTGCAAACACTTAGAAGAAATACAGATCTTCCTTTTTCTTAAAAGACATATTTACAAGCAAAATTTTATTTCATGAATGATGCTGCTTCTCTTACCTATGTCATCACAAATTAATGACATAAAACCAGCACATAATTTAATGGCAGTAAAGCCAGAAAAAAATTCTGTGCATTTCAGAAATGTAAAGTGAGGAATTACTGTTAAGACATTGCTAAAATCCTTAATTTGCTTCCACCTTGGATATTGCTACTTAGGAGGAAAAAAAAAAAAAGAAAAAAGAAAAAGAAAAAATAGTCAAACCAAAAATCCCCTGACAATCTAAGTTAAATTTTGGTGTACCATGACACTAATTGCCTTTTATTTCCAGTTCATAAAATGCTGCATCTTTACATGAGCTTGGTTTAGTACAAACTTTACTAAACTGTTCCTTTTTTAAAATTTAATTTTAATTTTTTAATGGGTTATACGGTGTTTGCAGCAAAATGCTATGCTTCGGTATTAAATACATGGACAAAGGCCATGTAAAACACATGGTGCAATGACAAACCAGCATCTGCTGGGTTTCTAATGATGTAGACAAACTTTGGGTAGAGCTGGATAACCAACTTTCTTTTCAAAAGTAGAGCATTCAATTAATTGATAACTAATAGTATCCTTTGTAATTTGTTTGCTGCTAACTTCTCAGTCTTATATGATTTTTGTAATATTCATTGGAGTAGGAAGGGTCAGTATTGTTGAAGTAGTGGATTGGAAAATATTTTACCACCAAGTAGAAAGCTATTAGCGAGGGAGAGGTATTAAAAAGTATTGAGATTAATTGAGTGCCATTTAAACACCTTCAGTTATCAAACATAAAATTTCCTCCACTTTTTTTTTAAAGGATAAAGCCATCTTTATGCTCCCTGGAAACTGGAATTTCTTCCAACTTTCACTTCTGGGGGTTAAGCTCAATAGCACTATTTATAAGTTGCTCAGTACAAACTATACTGTGTTCTAAAGAATGTCATTTGGCCTACTGTCCAGTCTACCATCATGCCTGTTTCTCTCAGACTGTTTTTCTATAAACTAGATTATTAGTCTGCGAATGAGTTATCTGTACTTCCTGCGCTCGATCCACTTTTCAAACACTGTAGAAGTAGTTTTCTAAATTAGGACTAATTTTAGGAATATTTTTTCACCATCATACCTTAGATAAGCCTACACCTTTCTACTGATTGACCAGGGAACACAGGCACTAGCTTTAAAATGTGTTTGCTATTGGCAACGAGATGCAGTTTCAAAAACTTTGTGGGGGCTACTTAAATATTGACTTTGATCTGGGCCATATCTTTTATGTTAATGGCCAGTAATATATTAGCATTGCAATTCATGCATTATTCTGAGCATTTATCAGTTGAAAATGTTTCCTTAGACCTTAATACCCATTGCTTATTTTAAAGGATATGTTTTTCTTCACAAGTTCTAGCTATCCACAAAAACAATTATAATACAGAATGCTAGGAGGTGAATGATAACTTGCCAGCTGCCTCAGGACCCCATTTTCCTTCATATGAGGTAATTTTTTTTTAATAAAACATTCCTATGGGTATTGCTGATACTAGACTTGGTGTCTTTGTGCCCAGTACCAGTGTGTTTTTCTTCTGAAAACAATCCCAAATATAAGACACCTCTCAGCACAAGATACCTCCAACCTCATTAGTTTGGAAAGATCTTAGAACTTCTGAACACAGAAAAACCAGACCTCTCTCGCTAATTCAAAACATTAGACACTTGAGAGTAGGCAAAATATCCAAAATAGCATTTCAAAATATGGAAAAAGCTATGAATGCAAAGACAGAGGGGTCTTTCTAAGAGATTTAATCATACCTTAGATTTTGAGATGAAAGATTGAAGGTTTTTTGTTTTGAAAAAAATCATGTACATATATGCTGAATGTAAGCTTTTACATTCCAATGTAGAAGCACTGTATCCTGAAGCTGAAAGTTTTTGTTTTTTTTTTTTTAAGAAAAGCTTGGAATGCTTTTTTTAGCTCAGGCACTTTGGAAAGACAGAAACACAAACATATATTTATACTTGAAAATAATTTTTGGACCTCAATCAGGATGGACATTTTTCATTGCATCACAAAACTAAGCACAGTTGTTGGTGTCCTCCAAGCTAAATTTACAGAGCCAAGTACAAGAAATTCATGCAGAGCTATAAATATTAATCTGAATTACACACCAAGGATGTCTGCTAACATAGACTCAACAAACTAATGTGGATTTATTGCTTGGTTTTGTAGTCAATTGTACTATTGTAATTACTTATATTCTAAGTAAGAAGATATGTAATAATTTAAAATAATCCACACATTATCTCCCTACTTTCCACAACCATATGGCCATTAATAAATGCTTCCTCTTGGGTGAGTTGAAATGGAATGTCATTGTTCCCTCACAATTTATGTATTCACTTTTTTGTGCATTTTGCTCTTTTAAAAAAGCAGTTTCAAACAAAAAGAACAGTCCTATTCTATTAAGATTCAAACACGTGTGAATATGTAAAAGCTGTGTACGGGATGGTTTTTTTTACAACATTCACTACCTTCCACAGCTTAATCATAGCTTTATAGTTAAAACATGTCTCAAAACATGGGTAACTGTAGACTATTCTACTAAACAGCCATTTAAGTACAATATGATTCCCTGGTTCTTTTTAAAAATACTCTTGGTCTGGTCTCCAGCTTACCAGAGATAGAGGATTTGTATCTTTGTTAAATGCTATGGACATCAAGTATGGAATTAGTTGATTTTACCTTGAAATCTATGCATGGAAAATGCTGCTTGTGTGGTCATTCTTAGACCCAGACAAAAGAGAAACATAGAAAAATTAGGATTGGAAAGGACATTAAGATCATCTAGTCCCAACCCTTCTGCCATGCGCAGGGACACAACACACTAAACCATGCCACCCAAGACTTCATCCAACCTGGCTTTGAACACTACCAGAGCTTCATTCAAAACTTCCTTGAGCAACCTCAGTGAGGCTCCAGTGCCTCACCACCTTCACAGTAAAGGACTTTTTCCTTATATCTAACCTAAACTTCCTCTGTTGAACTCTGAACCCGTTACCCCTTGCCCTGTAACTACAGTCCCTAATGAAGAGTCCCTCTCCAGCATCCTTATAGGCTTCTGATATTGGAAGGTTGCTATGAGGTCTCCACGCAGCCTTCTCTTCTCCAGGGTGAACAGCCCCAACTTTCTCAGCCTGTCTTCATACGGGAGGTGCTTCAGCCCCCGATCACCCTTTGTGGCCCTCCTCTGGACTTGTTCCAACAGTTCCATGTCCTTCTTTTGTTGAGGACACCAGAACTACACACAAATACTCCAAGTGAGATCTCACAAGAGCAGAGTAGAGGGGCAGGATCACCTCCTTCGACCTGCTGGTCACGCTCCTCTTGATGCAGCCCAGGATATGGTTGGCTTTCTGGGCTGCGAGCCTGCTCATGTTCACTTTCTCAACAACCAACACCCTCAACTACTTCTCCGCAGGGCTGCTCTGAATCTCTTCTCTGCCCAACCTGTAGCCGTGCCTGGGGTTGCTCTGACCCAGGTGTAGGACCTTGCACTTGGCATGGTTAAACTTCATAAAGTTGGCATCAGCCCACCTCACAAGCTTGTCGAGGTCCCTCTGGATGGCATCCCTTCCCTCCGGCGTATCAACTGAAACACACAGCTTGGTGTCATCGACAAACTTGCTGAGGGCTCACTCAATCCCACTGTCCCTGTCACCAACAAAGATGTTGAACAAGACTAGTCCCAACACCGACCCCTGAGGGACACCACTCGTTACCAGTCTCCAGCCGGACATCGAACCATTGACCACAGCTCTTTGCGTGCGGCCATCCAGCCAGTTCTTTATCCACTGAGTGGTCCACCCATCAAATTGATGTCTCTCCAATTTAGAGACAAGGATGTCATGCGAGACACTTTGCACAAGTCCAGGTAGATGACATCAACTGCTCTGCTCCTGTCCATCAGTTCTGTAGCCCCATCATAGAAGGCCACCAAATTGGTCAGGCAGGATTTCCCCTTAGTGAAGCCATGCTGGCTGTCACCAACCACCTTGTTGTTTTTCATGTGCTTTAGCATGTTTTCCAGGACAATCTG
This sequence comes from Psittacula echo, assembly GCF_963264785.1. Taxonomy (NCBI): domain Eukaryota; kingdom Metazoa; phylum Chordata; class Aves; order Psittaciformes; family Psittacidae; genus Psittacula; species Psittacula echo. The sequence goes on from NC_137736.1 coordinate 61,565,880, forward strand.
TTCCCTGGGTCTTCCATTTTCCCCTTCTTGAAAATGGGGGTTATATTTTCCTTTTTCCAGTCATTGGGATCTTCACCTGACTGCCATGGTTTTTCAAATATGATGGACAGTGGCTTAGCAATTTCATTTGCCAGCTCCTTCAGGACCCGCGGATGGATTTCATTAGGTATCATGGACTTGTGTATGTTCAGATTCTTAAGATGGTCTCAAATCAGATCCTCTCCTTCAGTGGGACTAGGGTCTTCATTCTCACAGTCCCTGCATTTGCCTTCCAAGACTTGGGTGGTGTGATCAGAGCATTTGCCAGTGAAGACTGAGGCAAAGAAGTCATTCTGAACCTCAAACTTCTCCAAATCCAGGGAAGCCAGTTCTCCTGATAGCTTTCGGAGAGGTTTTGTTATTTTTTGTACACACGTAATCATACATTACTTTGGATTTTCTGCTTGCCTTTTTTTGTTACAATCTACCTTATGTTTCATGCATCGAAATGTGGTTACATCAAGAAACTAGCAATGGCATCTTCAAAAGATCATATGAGAGTTCAGGCCTTCAGCATCAGATAAAACAGTATGTTAATGAACAAATAATTAAATGCAGGAACTAATTGTTTGAAATCTGAATTTGTTTCTGGTATATACCGTATCTTTAGCTGTGTGCATGATTTATGGGTAGTTACTGTGATACTAAGGATAACATTTTGTTAATGAAAGAATTTTTTATTTCTATAGCCTAGTAAGATTTGGAAACAGCTCATGATCCCCCACTATCATGAAATCATGGTAAATGTACATAAATTTGATAAATAATCACACTCATTTTTTTTAAGCTCTTATGTGTGGCTAATTGAAAAATCAGATCCAATATGCATCTTTCTTATACCTCATATGCATAAAACATGTCCATGTGTATTTGTTAATTTTTTTATTCAAAATTGACCCAATAATGGGCAGAATTGTTCTATGTAATATTTCATTATTTACATCCCTGACTGGAATGGAGAAAATTCTAACAAGGAAGCAGACAGCTTGTGGTTTTGTCTGTTATTTTTCCTTTACAGTATGCTATGCCAGGTGAAAACCATCTAGTACATTAATTTGTTTCTCCGGTATGTATGGTACTCAGAGGATATAAAATCTCTTCAGTTTCAGCTTCAACTGGTGTAAACTGTCATAATCTTCATGAAGTCAAAGGAACTATAGCAAATTATGTCTCTTTAAAGGATCTGGCTCAACTGTACCTGACAAAAAGCAAGAAGTCTTTGAAAATATTACACAGCCATACACAGGTATATACAGGAATTGCAAAACAATTACTTCAGGTCTCATTAAAACAGCATTAAATACATAAAGCTACAGACATCTATATGACTGATCACCTTTTCAAACTCTGACACCCCCATGAACCCAGTGGAGCTCCTTGATGAAATATAAGGTATAGAGTCACTGTAGTTCATATGCTGCAGCGATGAGTGTGACATAACAACATGGACTGATGAGATGCTGTGGAGTTTAACTTGAGATGATACCTTTATTTATTTATTATTATTTTATATTATTATATTATTATATTATAATTAATATAATTATATATAATTATATATAATAATATAATTATTATATTATTATATTATAAATACTATTATAATAGTATTTATTGCACTTTTATCTTTGGTTTCTAAGTTATACAATATTAATCTCTTCTACCTTTTTCTGCTTCCTTGTTTCTTTCATTTTCTCACCAAATTGCCAGTTACTCCATGGCTGCCACAACCTATTAATTGACATTAACCTCAGATGATCCCTGATGTTTGTCATACTAAAAATGTTCAGATCGTAATTTCCCTAAGTTTAATAAGGTATACCAAGGTGGAGAGAGGCAAGCAGAGGCTACATTAATTTTCTTGGACTGATAGCTGTAAAAAAATTTTATCTTTTATTGACGGTATGCCCTGCATCTCTACATAACACTATTTTATGACCTATTCTGAAAGCTAATGCCAGGTGAGTTCAGCATCCATTCTTATTCACTTCTATCATGTAATAAAGTGATAGGAAACAATACTTGAGATGCAAACAAAAAATAAAGTAGATCAAATAGATGAATAGGAGAAAATAAGCTTATTTCCTTTAGGGGGGGGGGGGGGGGGGGAGAAAAATGTTCTTTTACCCAATTAAGGGAAGCACTTAAACCTGTGCTAAAACTCATCCACATTAGGTAGCACACTTGAGATCTTGACTTCAATGGAGCCTAAGTTTGGGTTTCATTCCAAGGCAATCCTGAACAGAGGCCTTAGGTTGTCAGCTATCTCCATAAAACACAGCTGTCCATGAGTCATATTCCTTCTGGGCCAAAACCTGTGCCACCAGAATGAAGTTAATCTGGTCTCTGTAATGTGTGTCTTGCTGTGGCAGGCAGTGAGTGGGACCTGGGGCATGTTTCACAGAAGCACAGAATCACAGAATCCCAAGGGTTGGAAGGGACCTTAAAAGATCATCTGGTCCAACCCCCCTGCAAGAGCAGGGTAACCTAGAGTACATCACACAGGAACTTGTCCAGCCGGGCCTTGAATATCTCCAACGTAGGAGACTCCACAACCCCCCTGGGCAACCTATTCCAGTGCTCTGTCACTCTCACAGTAAACAAGTTTTTCCTGATGTTCACATGGAACCTCTTATGCTCCAGTTTACACCCATTACCCCTTGTCCTATCACTGGACATCACTGAGAAAAACCTAGCTCCATCATCCTGACACTCACCCTTTACATATTTGTAAACATTGATGAGGTCACCCCTCAGTCTCCTCTTCTCCAAGCTAAAGAGACCCAGCTCCCTCAGCCTCTCCTCATAAGGGAGATGTTCCACTCCCTTAATCATCTTTGTGGCTCTGCGCTGGACTCTTTCAAGCAATTCCCTGTCCTTCTTGAACTGAGGGTCCCAGAACTGGACACAATATTCCAGATGCGGCCTCACCAAGGCGGAGTAGAGGGGGAGGAGAACCTCTCTTGGCCTACTAACCACACTCTTTCTAATGCACCCTAGGATGCCATTGGCCTTCTTGGCCACAAGGGCACAGTGTTGGCTGATGGTCATCCTGCCGTCCACTAGGACCCCCAGGTCCCATTCCCCTTCACTACTTTCCAGCAGGTCGACCCCCAACCTGTACTGATACATGAAGTTGTTCCTCCCCAGATGCAAAACTCTACACTTGCCCTTGTTGAATTTCATCAAGTTTCTCCCCGCCCAACTCTCCAGCCTGTCCAGGTCTCGCTGAATGGCAACACAGCCTTCTGGTGTGTCAGCCACTCCTCCCAGTTTAGTGTCATCAGTGAACTTGCTGAGGGTACATTCAGTTCCCTCATCCAGGTCATTGATGAAAATATTAAACAGCACTGGTCCCAGCACCGACCCCTGAGAGACTCCACTAGTCACAGACCTCCAGCTAGATTCTGCCCCATTGACCACAACTCTCTGCCTTCCTCCTTTCAACCAGTTCTTGATCCACCTCACTACCTGTTCATCAAGCCCACACTTCCTTAGCTTATCTATGAGGATGCTGTGGGAGACAGTATCAAATGCCTTACTGAAATCAAGAAAAACCACATCTACCGCTCTACCATCATCCATCCACCTAGTTACTTTCTCATAGAAGGCTATAAGGTTGGTCAAACATGACTTCCCCTTGGTAAAACCATGTTGGCTACTCTTAATGACCCCCTCATCCTTGATATCTAGAGATGGTGTCAAGAATAAGTTGTTCCATCACCTTTCCAGGGATGGAGGTAAGGCTGACCGGTCTATAATTACCCGGGTCCTCCTTCTTGCCTTGTCTTGGCGTGACATTTGTCATCCTCCAATCCTCAGGCACCTCTCCTGTTTCCCACGACTTACCAAAGATGATGGAGAGTGGCCTAGCAATGACCTCCGCCAGCTCCCTCAGCACCCGTGGGTGTATTCCATCCGGACCCATCGATTTATAGATGTCCAGATTGCTTAACTGATCCCTAACCCAATCCTCATCTACCAAAGCAAACTCATCTTTTATCCTGACTAATTCTGGGGCTATAGGAATCTGGGGCCCCCAGGGAGAGTCTGCAGGAGTAAAGGCAGAGGCAAAGAAGGCATTCAGCACCTCTGCCTTCTTTATATCCTCTGTCTCCAGGGCACTCACCTCGTTCAGCAGTGGGCCTATATTGCCTCTTGTGTTAGTTTTATCTGCTATGTATTTGAAGAAGCCCTTTCTATTGTCCTTAACCCGATCTGCAAGATAAAGTTCCAAGGAGGCCTTAGCTGTCCTAATTGCCTCCCTACATCCTCTAACAACTGTCCTATATTCCTCCCAAGTGGCCAGCCCCTCCTTCCACAATCCATAGATTCTCTTTTTCCACGAGTTTGCTCAGCAATTTCTTGTTTAACCATGCTGGTCTCCTGGCTCCCTTACTTGATTTCCTCCCCATTGGGACGCTCTGATTCTGAGCTTGGAAGAAGTGGTCCTTGAATGCTGACCAACTGTCTTGAGCACCTTTACCTCCTAGTACCCTTTCCCATGAGACTTCCCTTAGCAATTGATTGTTTCAGTCCAAGAGTCAAGAGATCTCTGATGATGAAGGAAGGACTAAGGTGTCCGTATTACCAGAGGTTGTATGGACATTAGAGGGAAAGAAAACCTTTGCATTAGGAACCTGAAGTCTGTTGACTGTACAAAGGGGCTATGTGCTTTTACACAATGCTGTGGGGTTCTAAGCTACTGAAGGTGGTCACTATTGAAAATGAGACACTTCAGAAGAATCTCATGAAATTACATGCCTATCTGAAGAAAAGCAAGGTTCAGCCAATGTGGCTATGCTTGTTTGACAGTGTAATAAACTGCAGAAGATACAAGTCATGTGGTTACTGTGGGAAGAAAAGCAAAGGTAGAGGTCCCTGAGGAAAACAGGCAGAAAGGATGGGAGTGTTCAGTGCAAATGAATTGAGTTTAAGAAGGAAGAGAGACAAGCAGTTAGAAAAATCTGGTTCAACATTACCTAGTTCATCATTTACAAGGTTGAACTTGCAAACAGGGCTTGGATCTCCAAACTTGAAATGGTGCTAGCAGCCAAGAAAGAGTTGATGCAGTGCTTGGAGACTCACTACTGTCTGTGTTGCAGTAGTTTGCATTTGGCTAAGGGGTCCAGCCTGCAGACAGTTCAACTGTGGAAGTACCATAGAAAAACAGAACAGTTTGGGTTGGAAAGGTCCTTCAAAGTTCATCTAGTTCCAGCCCTCCTGCAATGAGCAGGGACATTATGAGGGCTGTTTAAGAACAGGGTTGGAAGGCAACCAGGTGAGAAGGAAGAGACTGAATAAAAATAATGTTTGGGAAACCTACAAGTAGAAAATCCGTTGGATTTTACTTGTTCCGATGTGTAGCGCAACAGAGGAACAGCAGCTTGCTCTGAAGTTGCTGTATGTCCAGAATTACATTGTTTCATGCTCCCAAAATGAAATTCTTGAGGGGTATGTGCACCACTGGCACTGGCCATGGATGGGAATTGGGGAGGTTTGGACTAGTCAGCATTAAGACTAGATGCTGAGGAGGAAGAAGTCTGTGCTTTTAAGCAAAGTGGGCACTTGAGAAATATTTGAAGCACAAAATTGATGCTGTGGCAATGACTGGGCAACAGAGAGGACTAACCACTGCAAGTAATTAAAATGTTGAGGGAAAACAGCATAAGCAAAAGCTGAAAACAAGGTTTGGGGATCAATTTTTCCTCTGGATCTCTGAAACAGTTAAAGACATGTATTGGCTAGGAATTTAAAACTCATCGAAAGTTTTTATTAGCATACATATACTGATTCTTAAATGCTAAAATGCCTTTAAGTATGTTGAAAGAAGACAAAAATGAAGAAAAATCCCCACAAATCTGTTTTTCAGTTTATTTTTTCTGCATGTGGTTTTAATTCATAATTAGAGCATAAAAGACAGGTAATTTTGCAAATTTCTGCTCTTATGAATTTGTAGTATTTGAATTTGAGCGACTAGATGGTTTGCATCCTCTTGTTCTTCCTACGCCCATTCACTTTATTCTATGAAAAGAAGTTCCACAGTTTTTCTTTCAGGTTTTTTAGGACAGTTTGCTTTTGGTCTGAAATTGTTACAGCTTTTATATTTTTCCCAGTAGAGAGATACTTTATTTTAAAACACCTATTGCAAGTTTCAAAATTATTTTCAGGATCTCTGTGAAGGTACTGAAGTAAAATCAATCAGTCAGTTTCCATTTGTTTATCAGGTTTGAAAAAATGGTGTTGTAATAAACCAGGCAGCAGCAGCTAACTATCATAGCAGCCTCTGCTGTCTGTTGTTGCATGGAATGAAGATGCAATTAATGATGAGGCCAACTTCAGGAGAACAGATATTCACCTCAGCTGGGAGGATAAAATCACACCTTCAGTGATTTAAATGTATACACTATAATGTCATAAGGACACATGAATAGGAAGATTGCTTCTGTTGGGATCACAACTGTTTTTCTTGGAGGAGTGATTTTAGATTATGGCCTACCATAAGAGGCATCCTACAGACATTCCCAACCTCTGTCCCAACCCCCACAAAGAAAGGATGCGTAAAATGCGTAATCTGTTGGCACCTCAGGTGTTCTGAAAGGTAACTGTTTCTATGCTAACACATGGGGAATTCCATTCCACCCCATGCCCCTTGTTTACTCACAGGCTCCTCATCTAACCTCCAGACATTTTTTTCCCATGATTTTCATCCTGATTACCTCCTCCTTTGAAAGTTGGAACTGCAATTCAGAAACATGCAAAGAGGACCCTGAAGGGGACCAAAACTGACCTTTTCTCCCTCCTGCACTCTCCACAGCTAATGCATCACCTCGCTGATGCAATTTGACTCATTTAAAAACTCACCAAAAGTGAAAGATTACCAGCTGAATAAACTCCCTTTCCTTCTTATCTAGCAGCATAGAATATAGCTTTGCATAGCTTTTAGGGAATTTTAAAAACTTCATTTAAGACTCACACTAGAAATAGCCATAGTCCTAGAAAGGAATAATGGAATGGAAATTCAGAGAAGAGAGAAAGAGCACCTCCACAGGCTGCTTTTGCAGCACCTAGTCTGTTGTATTCACTTGATGAAGCAATGAGGCAACGGCAGGGCTGGAGCTATCTCAGCCTCTATTCCAGCCCTGGTAATGCTGCTTCACATGGGGCATGTAGTGACTCCATGCAGTCAATGCAGCAGCCTTTTCCCACCTGGGACTGGTTTTACAGAGAGGCAGCATGGCATAATATCCAATACTCTTTTTGAACAACGCAGGCAGATCCACAGCTTTTTCAAGATGCGTTTTTGTCTAGTACAACCACCAAAGAGCAGAACTGGTAGCTCTCCAACCCCGTACTACACTACAAGCAAGTTTAAATTACAAAGACAGACTCAAAACTAGTTCTTTCACATACTGGCAAATGAGCAAAGTACAGAGTAAATTTTGACTACAGGAAGTAAGAATATTTTTGTATCATTCTGGAAAATTTCATTGACAAATATAAAGGGAGACATATATGACTCTTCTAACCATGTGTTAGTGATGAAATACGACATCAAGAATTTTAATTTTACTGGAATTACAGTTGTCAAAATAATTGCATTATTTAATTAAAAATTCCTCATTGGAGAATGGCCCAGGCTATATCTCTGTTGCTCAAAATGTTTTATTGTGTAATCACTATGCTTTTTGATGAGTAATTTCTTTAATGTTATGCTATATATATGTATTGCAAAACTGTGAGTGATCTTTGGTTTTATGCTGTTGTGTGTTTTGCATATAAAGTACATTATGCATATTCTCTCTTTCTCCCTCTTTCTCCAACTCCTACCTCCAGAAAACAGAGGATGGAGACCCAATGTTCCCTTAGGTCTGTGATTTCTTTTTTTTTTTTTCTATGTGCTCAAGCCTCTGAACTTTGTTTTCCAAACTATATACCTGTAAAATAACTGTAACAATCTTGGCTATGCAGCTAGTTTAGATTCCCGAACTAAAGACTGATATAGTGCATTAAGTGCATCAGCCCCAGCCTCCTCCCTTTACTTCTGCACTTTTCCCCTGCTATACTGGCAGCTTGGAGAATAAGCAGGAATTTTTTTCTTGCAGGGAATAATCCTTCCTGGGCTGCTTACACTAACTTTATGCAGAAAATGGCTGTGCTACATCATAGCTATGCCCATAATGTCTTGACAGGAAAGGATAATGAAGTAGTCCCTTTTCTTTGATGGCATCTTTCTCTTCCTCTGGTTGCTGATTTGCTCTGTCTTCCTGCCTGCTTTACTCATACTGAGTAAAGTTTACATTCACTTTCACTGAGCTTCCTCAGAAAATATAGTGCTTATTCTCTTCAAAATACACAGATTTTTATGTGTGTGTGTCAAAGGGTGAACTGGATGATGCTGGCAATGGTTTTGCATTCAAGTAAGCTTAAGGTGGGTGAAAACAGACATAGCAGAGATCAGACATCAGCGTTCTGCTGTCTCCCTGTAGAGGAACAAAGCTACAATCAGCGCTGGTTCAATGTGAGAAGACATTTGAGGATTAGGCCATGGAGCTGCCATAGTAAGGTTCAGAAGTAAATTTGTGCTTTAGAGTATTTTTTTCTGCTGTGGTTGCTTCACCTGATTAAAATAGCAGACCAATAGTGCTTTGCTCAGGTCTGCATTGTTGCACAGGTGGAACAGAGAGTATAACCTACAATGGGAGTTATAGGGAATGGCAGAGAGACAGATACAGACACAAAGAATAATATAATCCTGTCTGGGAAATCACATATAACTTGAAATTATTCATAAGTAGTGGACCTGAAGGTGTTGTGATGCAAACTGTGATGTTACTTGATAATTTCAGTGGAGTTGTATTGGCTTACATTCTCTGAGGATTTAGTCCCCAGACTATCAAACTATTCACTCCGGAATGACAGTATTAAACTACCTTGGAGAGCTACAAAATGTGCATTAACAAAACAGCCCACAGAAACCTGGAAGGCAAACAGTAAATAGTTCTCAGCAGCACACTATGATGCGCACAGTCTGAGTGTGATGTAAATGGTTAATTGATAAATAAACTACTAAATATTGCCTGTGCATTTAGGCAGTGTGTTGAAGGGTTTCTTATTTTGCCAGGGAAATAAGTACACTTCTAAACACCCTGATTCACCCTTGGACATTTCATGACTATTTCTTATTGCTCAGTTGAGCATAAATTCATAGATTTTAGGGTTAAGGGAGCTTGAGATGGGCTGCTATATTTTCAGTACTCAGTTCTGCCACTTCTGATTGGACCATCTGCTGTCATCTTAAAAAGACAAGTGTATATTATCAAGATAAACATATGAATGACTCCTGCATTTGATTTTTTTTTTTAAGAGAAACCTTTAAACGTATTGATCCAAATGTGTCAATAATGTTACAGAGATAAGTCCTTGAAAAAGAAAATAACATAAATACTGCCTGTGCAGATTCAAACAGGATACTTTCACCATAAAAGTGGTTCCTGTGTACAGAGATTTGCAACTTATTTCTTTAAATGGAAACATAAAAATCATTGTAGTTCCAGTAAGATAATTTTAAAAGGAAGGAAAAGAAGGAAACTGCTAAATTTATCACAATTATTTTTAAAAGTGAGTTGTATTAGCTAACACTATGATTAAAAGTTAAAATTTCAGGAACTGAGTGCATCTGAAAACAGATGTAGACACTGCAACATTCATGTCTGTTTACACAAAATACATTTATATAAACAAATACACATACACACATGTAGGCAGGCTTAATACATGCCATAGTTTCAAAATCCAGAGAAAGATGTGTATGACACACATTGTTAGCGGAAGGATCATTGAACTTTGAAGCAAAACTAAGTCTTACCACTGTTTATATATATGTGCTACATAAGACTGTGATAATATTATGAAACTAGACAATAATTATTGTTTATAAGACCTAAGGCATGAATAAACCTGTTGTGTCACACTTCCTTCTGTAGTGTTGTTGTTTCCATTATTAACACCTTGATTTCATATATATATTTATCTTTAATTGTTAGGGTGTTTCTTACATTACTGGAACATACTCTTAACTATAGGATTGATATGCTGAGTCTACCTCCTTCATAGATGCCCAATGTAATGGGCAGCTAATTTAAGATATGTGATTGGCAGATAACACAACTAGTGGAAAAAATATATTTGAACACAGCATGCTTTATTGTAGCAAATATATATGAAATTGATTCTTATTGTTTAGATCAATACCATTATAAATTTAAAAATCTACTTATTAAAATGAAACATTTAAAATGCACTAAAGTTTTCAAATTAATTTCCCTACCTCCTAAATATTAAAAAAAAATAATTCACAAAAGCGTTTGAGCATCTTGTTTCTTTTGAGGCAGTGTGATCATACATATTTTCACTCATATCTGATACTATAAAAGCTACAGAAAGATTCTATTGTTAGTATGTGCCATATTATTGGTATTAACACACTCTAAATATGTGGAAATCTCATTCCAGCAGGGTTTTCTGTTTAATTTGTTCCCCTGTGATAATTACAGTTTTTGTCTGAGATGAGAGTCTTTTTTGTTAAGCTCCAGTGCTTCTGTGCAGTCCAACTGTTACACTAAGAAAAAAATGAAAAAAACCCGTGTTCAAAAGCAACAGAAATAAGCCTCACTGCACTCATTTTCAGGTCTCAGCTCTGTACAAAATAAAAAGATGCAGTGTAATTTTGAAAGATGGTGTCCTACTGATGTGTCAGAAATTACATGAATTTTCCATTGAAAGATGGGAGCCCTCCAAACAGCTGATTTTGTTTTATTAGTGTATTTGGCTCTCTTACTTATTAATTGTTTTTATTATGAACAGTTTAAATGACAAATACATATGTATATATGTACACATATCTGCACGCTTAGGTACATATGCGTATATACGTGTATGTGTATGTATTGCTCTTTAATTTCATTTTACCAAGGTAACCTAAAGTGGGGTGGTAGGTTTGTAGATTAAGAACATTACCCAATAACCAATATGGTGATTTCCTCAAGTATGATCCATTTTAGTGAGTGAAGAAAATGGTGCAGAGCACCACTGTCCCTTAGAAGACATCTGTCACCTCATCCTGCCTCTACTGCATAAGTAAACATCGGATACACAAAGGATACACTCTTCCTATTTTATTCTTTCATACAGGTACATACAAACACACAAACACACACACAGAGTGATGGAATAGAGACGTATCCTTACTGACCTTGCAAATAAGAACCACAAGCACATTGCAAGAAAGGCTTAGAATTCAAAATGACCTTGACAGATTTTCAAAATGGTCTGGAAAAGAAAAGGGGGAGGGAGAATGAAATTCAAGAAGGGCACGTAGAAGGGACTAAAAAGAGAAATGATCAATAAATACAGGATGAGAGTGTAGCTGGTCAGGCAGATTTTTTTCTATAAAATTGGTAGCTATATGGGTCATGCTTGCTGCAGGCTGGACATGTGTTAGGAGCATCAGGTTTCTGAGGAAAAGATAAAATTTATTCTGCTGTGTATGTGCAAGAGACAATAAACATAATATTTAAAAAAACCAATCCTTTCAGTTTACTCAGTGTTGTAGATTCATTAATGAAAGTACCTGAGTACACTTCAGAAGTGATATAGATCATTTGGACAAGGATGATCAAAGGCTTATGAAGACCTTCAAAAGAGGCTGAATACATTTAGTTCGTCTAAAGAAGATAAAGAAGGCAGTCATGGTATGGTTTTCAGTGAAGAAGAGAATTCACCTGTTCCTCATATCTGTGGTCAACCTGAAAAGAAGGCACGGACTCAAAATTCAATAAGAAAGATTCTGCTTAAACATGAAAAGAATTTTTTTATGGGCAAGAACTGTCTATTGCAATTTGGTTTGGAGCATGGAGCGAGAGTTTGGTAGATACAGGGACACTGTGGCAACACAATGTAATCTTGAACAAACAAATCCTTCCTTATGGGAGAGAATGGTCAACAAGACAACTCAGACACTCTCCAGCCTCATTTTTCTGCCATTCACATAGAATACAGTCTCTGATCAAGTGACCTATTCCTCTGCTTTCACTTCAAATGTCCCACTGCCCACGTAACTCATTCCTTTTATATATACAAGCTCCTCTTCTCCTATCCCTTTTCTATGATGCTGCTTCTATCTTGTTCTCTTGCTTTTCTTCTCTATACAGTCATTTGCCCCACATTCAGTCTTCCCATTTTTCTGTTTCTCTTCAGTCACAGTTCATCTCTTTCCCTTCTCTTAGCTCCTTTATGTCTCCTCTCTCTTTAATTCTCCCCCTTTTTGAATCCTGTCTTTCAAGAAGGAGGAAAAATCTGCAGCTGGATACTCATATGGAAACTCATTCCTCTTGTGAGATTTCAGATGGAAGGTGAGGGTCAGACCTGCTGCTTCTTCCTGGCTCTTGGACTGCAAGGAGAATGAGGGGAAGCAACAACAGGACAGGATCTGCTGCTGAGGGAAACTCAGAGAGTAGATGCCTGTTGAGCCCCAGCTGTTGCTGCTGACAGCCTCTGTCTTGCTCAGCATAGAGGTGGCAGCTTAACTGCGGATTATTTATTTTGTGGCACCTAGTCTATGCTTATTTTCACTCTTGCTGGATTTTCATCCCCCTTTCAGTACAGTGCAAGGAACTTAGTTTCAACTTCAGCCTCTCAGGTGTGCTACAAGTGAACATCATCTGGTTTTTAAGGCATTTTGGGGAGAAACCTTTTTTTTTAAGGGGAGTGGGGATGGGAACACTTTTCTTTTCCTCTCCAGTTTATCAGTTCCTCCTTGTCTTAATCTAGGCTATGTTGCTGTGCAGTTCCCTCAATGGTCTCTTCCCCTGGGACAAAGAAAGGGCCTGATGCTCAGAATACAGCAGAGCCTTATCTTAGCATATTTGTTTCTTCTTTTCCTGTTACATAATTGATATTGGTTGTGTAGTATATTGGACAGAAACTCACAGATGTCACAAGCACACTCACACATGCATGCATCCGTTCAGGCACGCACTTGACTCCAAACCGCCAGCGTTTCCTCAGTAAGCATGTGTGATTGGATCCTGCAGCCCTTCTTCTGTTCTCTCCACAGGGTCTCCACGTGAATGCCCTGACTGCACTGCTACTCCCCTCTCCCTTCTCACAGGGGGTTTCACTTGCCAGCTGGTGCCAGGAACTGCTTTAGCTGGTCCTGAAAGATTAATCCTCCCTGGGACTGTATTAGCAATACTATGTTCTTGTTACCATAGCATGTCAGCTCAGCACAGTCATTTGGATATTGTGAGTTGGGAATTCTGCCACCAATAAACTCAGACACCATGCACATACATAGTCTCTTGGCTGCTCAAAGTACAAGCTGTAGGATGACCACTCACCAATTAACAAGGCCCATTCAGGGGGATAAACCTGCCAAACAATGGAGTTCAGTAGGTCCCCTAGTAGCCACTACAGCAAACAATGTCTCCATTGTGGGTTCTCCCTTTCTGTGTCTGTACTGTCACATCAGCGCCAGATCTCCTCCCAGACTCCACCAAAGAAGCTGGAAAACACTTCCCACCACTGGGCCTGGCTCCAGTTGTGCTGCAGACAGGCTGAGGCAGCCCAGCAAGGGGGTAGGTCTGACCCCTCGGACCCACTGGCTGCCAGCACCACCCGACAGGCAAACAAACAAAGAGAAATCCCTTAAAAATTAAGAACCATTGAACCAACCCATAGCAATAAGAGTCCTGAAGGGTTTCAGGGTTTCAGGAAACATATTTGTCACCAAAAACAAGAGGAAAAAAACCCCAAACCAACAGCATCCAAAACAAGGCATGAAAGGTTCACCACATACCCTTTTCTCTCTTGCTCCAGCACCAGCCCATTTTAAACAGACTGTGGTTACTTTGGTTATGTGGTGGGTACCCTTTGTGAAAACCAAATAAACAAACAACACACACTATCCCGTAATGCAGGAGAGGCTCTCAGACTGCATATTGGCTTCGAGCCACATCTCCTGCAGTAAGGGGGGTGTGGAAATGCATAGCCTTGGCAGCAGCTTCCAGTGCCTCAGGCTCTCACAGTTTATTTTATTTATTTATAGGATTTTCTATGTCACTCGTCACCCTCATATCGAAGCATCTTAGTGGTATTAGCAGACTTACCTTCACAACCCCTCTTTGAGGCAGAAAGTGTTATTATCCGCATTTTACAGATAGAGAAGTAATAGCTTGCCAACTTGCTCACATTCAGAAGGAGAATTTGGCAGAATTAGGGACTGAACAACAAGCCCCTGAGTCCCAGTCCTGAGCTTTAACCACAGATTAATGAGATCAATAAAATACAGAGAGAAGAACTTCATGGATATATTTGACTCCAATGTTTTCCTACAGTGCCAGGTCAAGCATGTGCTAAATACATCCATAGAAAATAAGGTGAAACTGTATATTCACACTTTCCCTTATCTCTGAGGTCTGAATAGAGATATTAATATGGCACACCTTTTTCATTTTTATATTTAATAAAAACAGCTGAGATATTTTAAATTTGCATGTAGCCAAAGCCTAACAGGTTTTTGGCATGACACTAATCCTAAATTAGTTGCTCTATGTTTATTTTTATTTTTCGCTTCTGTTTGTGGTTCATTTTTCTAATTTGAGGACAATCTGGAGTGCTCTGAAGTAAGATTCTTTTTTCATTCCATTTTTTTCCCAAGTCCCCTCAGTTGGTAACTTCAATAATTAAACTGTCTGTCATCCAGCTATTTCAGTGTTCAAATTGGCCACTGCTGTAAAGATTTGTGTCTCCTGCTCTCCATCAGAGATGCATTGCCCCTGTACAGAAAAGCAGAGATACTACTATGTGTCAAGAAACCGGGAGGATCCCGTGTCTCTGCAAATGAACCATGTATTTCCAGGGTTCAAAGGACAAAAAGAAAGACAGGATGAGTCATGTGACTTTTGGGCTGCACCCTGATAAATGGCAGGTCAAGGAGGGTTGTGTTTAATAGTATATTCCTCAATGAAATGTCACTTTTTCCTCAATGTGTCCTCTGTGTGAGCTAATTAAAATCATGTTTTACTGCAATGTCAGCACATGAAGTTGCTGACTTTCTTGTTGTCTTCTACATAGTGCAAAATGAATGTTGTCATTTGATAAATTCAGGATCTTAAAGGTTCTGTCTGATGGGGTCTAATGTATGCTGCTTTATATATGTTTAATGCTTTCAAACTGCCCCTCTCCCTTTGTTCAAATCACGGCATTCATGACCTGTACATAATGTACTCTCCTGCTATCCTTAAGCCTCACTGTCCTCAAAATTAACAGAATTTTTAAAAAGAGTTCAAATAAATATTGGTATTGCTTTCCTTCCAGGCTGCATTAACTTAGTCTTCAAGCAATGTGTCCAAAACCCACACTTATATGTATCTAATAGAATTGGATGTTATGGGTGTTAATTTTGCTACAGCTTTTTTTTATATTGATGTCAGGGTGTGTCTGTTATGTTCATTTGAAAAGAAACTCTTCCACCTTACATGACATCTGATAATGAGTAAATCAGTAGCAGGAACATGAATCAACAAAAATAAACCAGCTGCTATTGTGAGTATCTTTGCTTTCGCTATTTATATCATTGTAGCCTGTCAAATTCCTTACATTTTTTATCATTATTTTTTTATTGTTGTTGTTTAACAGAAAGCAGAGCCAGTAGCTCTGTATGTTTACAGTAAATGGCAAAGAGTAAAGTTTCCATGCTTGGCCTGAAGCTGTATCACCTTGTATTGTGATCCACACAGAGCTCACGAGTTAGTTTGGGACTGGGTCAGTTCTTCAGTGGAAAATCTCCATAGATTAATTTATTGACAGGTACTATGGAAATAAGTGGTGGCAATTGAAGCAATTGCTCAGTCCAAGGCGTACCTTCACCATCCTCCCCACCCCCTTTCTCATCCAGCTCTCCTCTCTAGTGCCCAAGGGCAGTGTGCTGCTGACTTCTAACTCAGATACAAAGCACAAATCTCAAAGAAATTCTTTCACCTCCTAAGGACCTGATCCGAAGCCCATTAAAGCTGATGAGAGCCTTCCCATTGACTTCAGAAGGCCTCAGATCCAGTCCCCCAGGGAAAAGATGTTAACAGTTGTGCACATTCTTAAACCAGCCAGGAGAGAACTTCTTGAAATCAATACCTTTCTATCAATATTGGTATCTAAAACTCTAAACCACAACAAAGACACTTTACTTGTGAGTCTTGCTGGCTGCAGGAAAAAAAAAAAAAAAAAGAAAAAAGAAAAGGAAAAGAAATAGCAAACAGGCCCTTGGGAGATGCTATTATCTAAAAAAAGCTGCTGAGTGTGAGCAGTGACCACAACACCTAGAAAGCTATATTCTGCCTTACTGTGTTTGTACTCACACTGCTTTGCTTTACTGTATTCCCAGCTCTATACTGAATATACTAAATGACTCACATTACACACACTGCAACAAAGGCAGTTATACCCCAATCTTCATTAAGGTCTTAATGCAGTAAGGCACTTAAGCACATGCCTAACTTTAAGTACAAGGGAAGTCTAATTAACTTCAATGGGACTGCTCACTTGCTTTAAGCTAGGCATGTGCTTAAGTACCTTGCTGAAACTGAGCCGAAGACTCCAGGTGCTACCATTTATACAAGTGTCATTAAACACAGAGTTAGTGTACTTACATACACAAACTTCCTAACCCCTAAAACCAAATCATTAAATTATAACACTTACTAGAAAACAGCAAAGGTGAGCATGCTGATGAAGGATCACACATAGCAGTAGCAAAGACAGGAAGCATAAAAACAATCAGAAATCCAATATCCTGTGCACATTTTCAGTACTGCACCTGTGGTTTGTACACGTATACTGGTTCCTTCAGACTCCAGGTTTCAGTAGCCACGGACTACAGATTTCTGAAGAGCCTAAGAAAAAGATCTTGATCCAAAAATAATACCAATTGCAACTTAGGCACAAAAGAACTGAAATGGAAAATAGTGGTGGAGGGACAAAGCAAAGATTCTTGGGGTTTCCTAACAGTCCGCTTTTATACTTTCAAGCATATATGTTATTTTTCAGCCCTCTGAATTTCCTGTATTTTAATGTCTGTTTAATCATCGTCAGATAGAAGTTAAGCCACTCGCTGTGTGACCGCAGGCAAGTTGCTTGACCTGCTTTTTACTCCTCTTATCTGGCTGTATAATCCAGTATAAATGGGAGCTCACTGAAAGCTAGAAGCTGTGCATGCTCTGAGCAGAAGCCCTTGGCTAGTTTGCAGGTTAGTTCATCAATTGCTTTGTCAGAGTCAGAAAAGAAATTACTGGGAAAGGACAGTCTGTCCCAGGCCAGGATGGTTTTAATGCTGTCCTCGTGTCATTTTTTTTTGAGCTGTGTTTCTTCATTAAGCGTTGCAGCACAAAGTCATATACTGCAGATTTGGAGCTGCATGGGGGATCCTAGTTAAAAACATAGGATCTCAAAAAATGAAGTCTTCTTACTGCTTTTGCAGTGCATCTCCCAGATCAACCAAGGGACTGGCATCATTTCCCTGGGAGTATGTGGTTAAGAGCCTGAAATTATGCACAGGTTGTGGATTACTCTTAGATATTTCTATTTGGTAAATATAATTGTGAAGTAAAGTTTGCCTGATACTCAGGAAAATACAGAATGACTCTCTCATACTGAACACCAGGGATTTAACCAACAGAAAATAGTACACCTGAAGGAGACCAAGGAAATTTGATCATTGAGATAAGGGGAGAGAGAGAATAGACAAAGCTAATAGATGTGACTCTTAGTTTATATATGACAGTTAAATACTATGGTGATGAGTATAGAACTGTTTTTTTCTCTTTTCAATTGATTAACTGATTATTTTGTTGAGGTCAGTAGCAAATGTCTCTGACCTCATTGTTTGCTGAAGCAACTCTATTGTCATCAGCAATGAAGTGGAACATTGCTAACTGAATGGGTTAAGAAAAGTGCCCATAAAAACAGTGCTGAAATGTACTCAGTCTTTGATAACCAAGACAGTTACTGTAGAAAAGAAAATACGGAAAAGAGCATCACATTGGACAATTGTTTTGAATTATTAGTTAAACATCAACCTACCTACCTGTTATTCTACTTACTGCTCAGTGTTGACTAGTTGGATGCTCTGAAAAATAATGAGATACTTGCAATTAAGATTTTCTTTAGGAATAATGACATGGAAAGCATTTTTTGACAGCATTTCACAGTGAAGAAAGCTATGTACTTACAAAGGTGTGCAGTTACTCAATATTTGAACAAACTTTGAAAGCCGTTAAAAGAGGAGAAAAACCTGCTGTCTTAGTTCTTTTTAAAGGGAAAGTTCTTTGCTTGATTTTACAAGCAATATGCTGTTCTGTTGTCAGCCTTTCTGCATCTGTTGTATCATGGGTCTTGACAACATCATAAGCCAATGTCCCTTCTGATTGAAGTAAAGCATTAAATTTTAGTATCCAGAACATGATGATATTTCAAAGGGCAGTCTATCATTGAGTTGCAGGTGAAAAGTCTCAGATTTTGAAATTCTGCATTTTATAGAGGAGCACAATTGCTGACTTCAGAAATAAGTTTAAGAGAAACTGCCAAGCACAAATGAGCAAAGTTCAACCTGATTAAAGACAGGGGGTTCCAGGGTAGAGTGTAGATTGCATTTCTTGAGCTTTGCTGCAGCTTCTCCATTTCGCAGAATAGGAAACGCTTGCTGGTAGTGGCGTTAGAGAAGATTCTATTAAAACCAGGCCAAAACATCATTCAAGAATCACAGATAAAATGTCCTGTAACTGGAGTCATTTTTGTACCAGCATTACATCCATGGTGGTAGAGTTGTAATAATTGTATAATGCAATTGCAATACAGGATAAAGAAGTAATACACAAGTCTGATGATTTCCCAAGAAATAACCTGCTTCAGTAGTAGATTGCATGAGTGCAGACATCTCCTGGTGTCACTAGCACAGAACTACAAAGTGAAGTTCAAATGTTTACTTTAGGGATCATCAGGTTGCACCTGCTGATCTTTCCTGCAGGGAAAGAGCAGACTAAGAAGTGCCATATCTATCACTTGGAATGTGATAGATGAATCAGAAACCTACAGGAATGTAGGTCCTGTTTTAATGGTGAAGTCTGATTTTTTTCTCAGAAAAGTCTCAAAAAAAAAAAAAAAGGGAGCGTCAAAAATCAGTTTTCACACTTGGTCCCTACAAAGAAGAGTTGATGGTAGAACCTTTGACTGATAACTGTCATAGGAAAATCAGAGGTAAACACCATTCCCTTTCCTGAAAAAGATTAATGACACCAGGGTCATTCAATTCTCTGTCACCCAGTAGCAGAAGGACTGCAATCTCCACCTCAGGAACCATTTAATTCATTCTATCTTACACCTACTGGCTCCCATAAA
Organism: Psittacula echo; assembly: GCF_963264785.1. Taxonomy (NCBI): domain Eukaryota; kingdom Metazoa; phylum Chordata; class Aves; order Psittaciformes; family Psittacidae; genus Psittacula; species Psittacula echo. Next base: position 61,585,368 of record NC_137736.1, read on the forward strand.
AAATTCTATTTTTTTTAAGGAAAATGAGGGGGCAACAAAAGACAAAAGAAGGTAGAAAGATGAAAACAACTTTTAATTGGAAAGAAAGGAGGCAAATCATTTAGCACTGAATTTCTGCGGAACTGAGACAAAGTCAAAAAACCATAGTAAAGGCAACCAGTTTGTCTGATCTCACTGCAACTAATGAAACATTAACTATAATACATAACCATTGGTGATAATATTTCATTTGATAATCCATTAGGGCCTCACATAGTTCTCTGTTCTTTCATATAAAACTTAATACTTTAGGAGAAGGCAGGCAGGCAGAAGGGGAAGAGGATTTGTACTCACACTGTGTGCTGGCACAATAATATTCTTCCTGCTGAACTAATGGCTGTTCATAGGGTTTAGGTCAAAGGGTTTAATGGAGCTTAGCTCTAGATGTCTCAGTAACTTCTTAGATTCTAAAACTAAACTACTTTGGTCTTAAAATTCAAATGATGATGGTCCAAATAATGAGACACATTCCCAACCAGACTTGATAGTGGAATATATGATGAAAATGCTAAAACAGACACTATATTTCTTCCAACTAATGCTGTGAGAGATGTCTGTTCCTTACCACAAATGAACTCATTGTTTCCTGCAGTTCTCCAAGGCAGAGGAGAGGATGATTATACTCGAACCATTTGTTACATTTTATTTAGCCTCTGAGATTTAAAGTTATATTTATTTAAAGAAATACTGATCACACGTATCTGTATGTATTTTGCTTTTTTGTTACATAGCAATCAATTTGTGAAGAGAATGCCAAGGTCCCTTCACCTACTCCTCATCATTATATTCCAAGATGCAATGTAAAATACCTTGCTCCTATGTCAGCCACAAGTGTCACTGAAAAAGTAAAGCTCTCTATTAAATGGTTTTGGTTTTCAGACTTTCCACTGGTTACCTTCCTTTACCTCTCTGAAAAGTTCTTCTCATAACATAGAATTACATTACAGACCAATTTATTTGACAATAGATTGTCAAATCTATTTATTGACAACAGATTTCTTTACCAACACAAATCTGCTGCTTCTGCCTGATTTTACTGCATGTCATTTTCATTATGAATATCCTACAGCTGCATTTTTATCCACTGCCTTCTATATGATCCCAATTAAAGCATATTTTGTTATTTGAAGACAGGAACATCCTGAAGTTTCTTTCAATGAAAGACCAAGAGCTGTTTCATCTGAAAGTGGGAAGAAACAATAACTTTTCATTCTTTTTCATAAAATTGCCATTTTTTTTTTGTTTTGTTTTCTCTGGGTTGGCATTTCTGTCCTGACAGATCTGGGTAGTTTCTCTACTTAATGCATAAAAAAATAGATATGAAGGATAAGGAGAAAAGCTACCCTTGCTTCAGAAAAGAGAAAAAAGTCTGTAACATACATTACCATTTGTGTACTAGAAGTTTCTTTTATAGAATTTATTCAAGAAAGAAAAGGCAACAAAATTATTCTAGAGAGCTTTGAGCATTCAAGGTGCAAAGGGCAAAAAAGAGGACTCAGATTTTCACACTACTGGACTTCTGATAGGCAGCTGCATCTTTGTAAAGTTTGCCTGAAATATGGTAAAGTTTGACTATGCTCTGCCAGCAGCTATCACCTTGTGCAAAGCTCAACTGCAATTATGCTGTCTGGCTTGATGGACTGAAGTGAGAGCTCCGAAAGGCTGTGGTTGAAGGAAAGTGCATCAAAGTGCAGCAAGATACAACAAGGTACAGAAAGTAAAAATTTGATCCTGCCCTTCTCATTCTTCTGGATGCCTTGGAAGAGGCATTGCAAAAGGCTGGGGTAGATAAAGGCAGCCCATAATTACTCAGATCTAAGGAGCAGAGTGTCTATGCAGACTCTTCCATGCAAGACCCCTATTAAAATATGACACACTAGTTTCATGGTTTCTGTTGCACCTCTGATCATAGTTTCCTTTACTTTTCACCTGCCTCATATATAGAAAAGCACCCGCTGACAGGTAAACAAGGAGGGGGAACTCCTTTTTGTTGTAGAATGCTAAGAACGGGCTGCACAGAATGTGTTGGCTACCTATCCATGTATAAAAGGCAATGAAGGCTTTTGCAGGCAAGAGATGTGAGAAAGAGGAAAAGCTGACAGCAGAGGTGGATATTAGCAGGGGCCCTTAGCATCTAGCTAGTGTTTGGAGGCTAATGCATGAGTACTGCACAGGTGCAGATTTGAAGTAATTTTTCAGTGTCTCTTGCACAGAGTGAGGTATTTTCCATTTTTCCTCAACAGATATATTCAGCTTCAGGAGTGTCTTGTGCCAGTTTTCACACACAATCATCTAAGTTCCTGCCAACCCTTTTGTTTCTCTTGAAATTCCCCACGCAGCAATGTCAAGACTTGGAGATTGCAACACCCTTGTGAATTGCTGCGGGTAGACAAAGAGCCTGACTCCCTTCTCTTTAACAAGCATGTAAATTTGGGTGCAACTTGAATGAAACTGCCTCATTGGCCTCATACAACCAAGGAGAGAATCTGGTACAAAAGGACGAATGGAAGGAAGCAGGAGAGAGAAGATGGGGAAGCCAATCCCTTCAGCTTTTACCTGTGCTCCTCTCGGCAGCTGGAAACAGCTGATGTCGAATCCGTATTTTCTAATGGGGAATTATCCACTAAATTGCACCTACAGGGTTCATTTACTATACATAAAACTAAGAGACAAGCTTATGCTTTGAGATTAAGCCAGAGAAACAGCCTTATGCTACACTTTCTTACTGTCTGCTAACAAGGGTTGAGGAATATATAACCTTTAGAGTGGAAAAAATTTATCTGCCTCTCTCCTTTGAAAATGCTGTTGTTTTGAAAGACCTCAAAAGTGTGCTAGGTACATTGCAGACATACTAGGACCTATAACTCACATCTAAAGCAATAATTTTGGCTTTTAGATTTTGCTTTACTTTGTTCTGTTTTGTTTCTACCTACCACAAGGGCGACATACTGGCATGAATGTAAGGACACCTTGATCTTCCTGACTTAAGTGTTTGTCACTGCTCAGTCTTCACTGTCAGCAGCCCATCATGGGGAGATCTGAAGCCCAATTTTGAGTTGGTGTGATGAGATAGCTGAGTCATTTTAAAGACACATTATGAGTGGGTTCTTCTCCTTCCTTCAATGTTTTGGTTACAAGTGATTCTCAATGCTGTTTACCTTCTGTAGCACTGTCCAACTGACAGCAACACACACTTTAAAAATATATTTAGATCTGCCATAGGTTGCTTCAGTTGATTGGAGTTTTTCTTCCATAGGAGAAAAACACCAACCAAAAACATGTAAAAAAAATTCCTCAACTACACAGAACTTTGTACTGAGGCGTCATGGTTGGGATTCCTGAAGAAAGCAACACTTTGTTGTGTTGGAAATTGCCATAGCTCTTGTAAACAAGTTATAAAAGTGTCTATCTCAGTGGTTATCAGCTTTTTCATATGTGTAATTACTTCTTACAATGCATAACCCTTTATGGCCTGACAAAATTGAGAGGATGTTGCATTTTATTTATATTTTTACGGATGTATTTGAAGACAGGTTTTATACATGCACAGACACATACACAGCTGTATATATATATATATATATACAGAAATCCAACATATAGATGTGGTAGCGAGATTTGCTTTCCTGAAAGCTAGATAGAAATAAAGAAAATAGTTGCTAGTAGAAAATAGGGGGCAAATAGGAGGAAGCAAGAACAGCAAAAAGAAGAAATCTTATATAAAGAATGGATGCTGGGAGAAAGTACTGAGCTATGTATAACACCTCCACCATATACAGACCAGGCAAGTCCAAGTTAACTGATCCTGGTTGCAGAAAGCCCGTAAAAAGTTAAAAGAATAAATTTAATTTGCCACATTAAACAGATGAAAAAAAGCCAGTGCCACATCTAATACAGGTATTTTGCAGTATAATGGGAAAATGAAGACATTTTCAAGCAGCAAGGCTTGCAAGTCATAGTCTTGAAATGCTTAGATCAGGTGGCAATGTCTGTTAGAAAAGCAGGCTCTGTAGTGATATTGATTGCTTCCAAGGCCATATTAGAGATGAAGACAAGTCTCAAGAGACAGGTTGTTGTCACCTTGACCTTGGGTCAGAGCTAGACCACCGACCCCTGACACCCAGGACTTCTGCACCGCATCATGATATCTTTCATGCCTACAGACAAGTCAGCAGGGGACACGTGTCGATGTGGCTCTTGCCAAATCAGAATTGACTGGCCTGTAGGAAGCTGGAGAGCAGCGGGAAATGTGGGTTAAAGTATGTCAATAATGTTTCACAAGAACAATTTCTCCCAAGAATTGTAGCTGTTGGAATGTTTTGACATTTATTCGGTAGAGAAATGTAGCATGTTTTGTGAAGCACTTCAAGAGAGCTGCTGCTAACTGCCGCGGTGTATTGATCTTCCTGTTAAATTGCATGGGCACACTTGGGAGATCGTTGAGATTCAGGCAACAGGACAGAAAGGATCGGCTGCACCCGATGGTCACTAATGGTAATTGGTTTCGATCCTTGCATTTGAAGAAGCCGTGATTTACTTGGTTCACAGATGAATTGTAGACACTAAATATTTTGAAAAGAAAATATACTGTGATTTATTTTTCTCATGTAATTTACAAATTATTGCCTCCACTTCTGAATGTTTCATATAAAGTATATAAATCCACATGACTGGACATAAAAAGCATACTAAGAAAAATTTCAAGGAATTCTCCTTCTTGTCTGTAAAATTTGCATAAGTGTAAATGAACTTTCTGATCCTAACATGAGTAACTTATATATTTAGCAGGATCTTAAAAATCCATCACCCTTTTAAAGCCTCTGTATCATCACAATACATCTTTTTTACACTACACATGTTCTTCTCTCTGTCCTATTTGGTGGTGTATCATCACAGTTTTAATATAATGAATTTTAAATAGAAGTGTATTGAAGGCAACTACAAAAGTAGAATAATGTAGGCTGGTATGGATAGTAATGTAAAATTGGAGGAAATTATGCAAAAAAGTAAAGAATCTGATATGAAAATAGCATACTCATTTAATATCAGAGTAAATTATTTCTGCAATACAAGATCTGGTATAAAACTTATAGTATACTTCCAAAAATGAATGCAATGTTAACTGCCAAAATTCTTGCCACAGACAATTTTCAAAGTAGAATTTAAAGGCTTCTGTAGCTTTCTGCTTTATAGGAGATACCTTGCTAAGTATATATACATAATTACATGAAAGCAAATATATTCAGTAAACAATGGGTGCTTTAATACAAAGAAATTCATATAGACTAACATTCTGGGAAGGAACTGATTTTGTACTTGTTTTAATCTGTTTTAAGTACATGTCCTTTATCATTCATACTACATTCCTATGCTTTTTTAAAGGACAAAAGGGTTTTCAGTTTTTGTTCTGCATTTTTTTCCCTTCAATGAAGAGGTCAGCAGTTTCTACAGACAGCTGAGTTTCATGCATAAACTTGCATAAAATATCCATAAAAACTATATAGCACTTTAAGAAATAGAAAATAGCACAATATAAAGTAACAACATATATCGCATATTTGTTAACTGAGATCAAAACTATGCCTATCTATCTGGAGTATTTTGGTTAAAATGACTGTAAGTAAATTTGCAATTCCAATTACAGCTAAGTCATTCGTCGCAGAATTTGCATCATTCAGAACTAAAATATAGAAAATAAATAGAGAAAAGTGAATGCCTAAATGCTACTGAAAGTTCAGTATAACAGCAATATGACATTAGCAATTGTTATACAAGTATCAAATTTCTGAAATATTTACAAACCTTAGACAATGACAACCTCAGGAGAAAATCAAGAAAACAGACGGTATACAGAAGATAGCCTGAGGCAACCGACAATGAGGTCAGATCTATACAGTATGTATGCTTTACATGAAAAACGCTCTACTAAAATGTCTTTGCGTACTGTGTAGGGCTTTGGGATATAGCAGGTATTCACTAGGGGAAGGTAAGGATTATTTACTAGGATTGGTAACATGGAATTCAATATTAAAACCGACAAAGGTTATCATCTATTACACATTAAATTCACCACAGTTGTTTGACAACTCTCATAGCAACAGACTCTACTCTTAACAATTCAAAGCAATCTTTCAGATTAAAGTTCATGTGATCACTTTAAAGAACTATTCAGTGTTAATCAAGCAATATTGCTTCAGGCATCATGTTTGTCTTTCACTTCAGGCTATTTGGTTGATTGCGGAAAAAGCTGAATTTCTCTGTGTGCATGTGCAGAGCTGCGTGTCTGTTAGTAGCAGTGACAGGTGAGGTGACTGTGGGGGGGATATGGGTGTGATTAAACAGGCTTTGCAATAGAGATAAATAAAGTCCCAGTGGCTGAGTATTCTGGTAGAATAGGCTAAGCAGTATATTCTGCATTAATAATTGTATATTCTTTCTAATTTAAGTTTTCAGGATAGTAACTAATAATGAAATGGTCAAAATATAAAAAAATTCTTTAAAATGCCTTATTATATTTGTAAATATCATATACACAAAAATACCTATACCTATATATATATATACACGTTCATATATGCATCTTATTTTAATCTTGAACAGGTGTTCTTCATGCATTTTCTAGTCAGAGATTTTACTCAAAGAAAGGTACTTCTCAGTGGGATTAAGAAAGTCCAACTCCAACATTTTCTGGCATAGAAACCTTCCTTTTTTCTCCAGTAGTGCAATATCTGCTCCAGTCATGCCTTAGTCTTGATCTAACTGTTCTTTTGAGTTCTTACAGATGCAAAATCTATAACAGTAACATTATAGAGAGAAAAGGCTAAAGAAGTTGGGACTGCTACGTTCTCTCACATTACAATTAAAAACCCTAGGGTATGATTTAACATCTGTGGCAGTGTCCAGCATCTTCAAAAAATGGTCCTTTTGAAGAAAGCTTTCATTCTGCAATTCTGTCCTAACATCTAACCAGGTACTGAGTCCAAGCTCAAGATGAGAGACTGCTTGCTATCAGTCAGTGCAATTATCCTATCAGGCTGAACTACAGGTTCATGCAAGTAATAGTAGCAACCACTGTTGTCAACACTGGAGATCATACAATTGCTAAAATGAGTCCTATATAGATGTCAATGAAGAGTCCTGGTTTCAGGTCAGCAGCACAACCCTTTGACATGAAGGAAAGACCAGTAAGTCTTGCTGCAATATTCCTTGTGAACACTGAAAGTGGATATCCCATCATGATATCTTCAAGAAATAAAGTCAAAACCTCTGCAGCATCTGAAGTAATATGTATTTGTTGAACTAAAGAACTTCTGCATTCAAAACAATCTTTAACAATATTTTTTTTTTTTCATTAGAAAATGTAGATTTGTTTGAAATGATACTGCATATAAGAAATAGGCATTTCCAAACAACCTTCTGATTCAACAGGCTTATAAGAGAAGACTTTTTTGGTGTCCAAATCTCCCATTTAGTCAGTTTTAATAGAAATTAATGAGTTTGTCTCTGTTTCAAAATGTTCTTCCATTAGAGACTGTGCTGAATAAGAACTGTTTAAAACAATCAAAACCTAAACAAGTACTTTCAAACTACTGGAATTATATATGGTACTTTACTCAACTACATTTTTCTCCCCACTTCATCTGTTTGCATAAGTTCTTCAATCCTTATATAAACCAGTTCCAGCTGTTGGAAATGTGTTATTGGGGAAATATTGTTCTACTCAGCTGTCATTACCATGGCTGCCTCCAGAATCTGGAAGAAGATTCCACTGGGAAAGGCATTATATTTTGTATTTTGGGAGATTATCCCATTTTAAGTGATAGTTTTCAGGGTTCTGATGAAGAATTAAGTCAAACATTAAAAATTAACACTAAACAAAAAAATTTTAAATTTTATAATCTGCTTGAAGTATGAAAAATATGTATGACTCATAATCTTCTATAGCATTTACTTCTAATTAAAGATATTCTTACAGTTAGAATTCTTTAAGCATGAGAAAATGAAATAATAGTCATCCATAAGTGTTAAAGCATAATGATGTGTACGTATTTTGCTCTTTCTTCCTTCAGGTTATCCAAAATAAACAAGAAAGGTCCTGACCTTTTCCTCCAAATGTGTTTTCTAATGGTCACAATCATTATGAAAGAATTAAGGTTAATATATATATATTTTTTAAGATGGTGTTTTATTATAATGATGCTTTGAAATTCCTTTTTCAGCCAAGAAAGACGATCCAGTTAATTGTGGAAGAAAATTTAAATCCTGATGATAATATCCTTGACAAGTTTATGCTTCTTCAGAGTAAATGAGATTTTACTGTGTTTTCTTTCACTTTTCATATTTGTAAGAATGAAAAATAGTTTCTAATGAATCACTGATGCTTCTTTTTTCCCTTTCTTATATTATTACACTTGATAGGGAACATTCCCATAAATGTATGCCTTCTTTTTCACATCTTCCTGAGGGGAAAAAAAGAAAAATTGCAAAGATTTCTATGGTTACCTTTTCACTTTAAATTATTGTGATTTCACTATATTCAAATTAATTAATAATTTGGATTTTATTCTTTAACCTCCTTTCAAGTGCATATATTTTCTTCAGATATGTCTATATGTACTAGCAAAACTATGCATAAAATAAATAAATATGCATCAGTAAAGCAAAAAGTAAAAAGACGATGCTCTGCACGGTGGGGCAGCAGTGCACTAGGTATTACAGAAGGATGGAAACCCATGGCTCTAGTTAACAAAAGCATGCACTCATACACATGAAAGTGCAGAAAGCAAATATCACAAATACTTTCCATCCTCTTTTGGGAAATGCAGGTTATTTAATCGCTCGTGACTGGATACTATGCTTACATCTTCAGGACCCCTCCAGTGAAAGCATTCAAATGAGTTAGTAATAGTCAGTCTGCTAGAGTGAGACTTTTCTAGACATTTTTTGATTCAGCTGAAAAAATAAAATGAGTATCATATAGAGTATTGTAACCTATGAAAAAGGACACCATTTTCTCTAGGCCCTCAGAGTCTATTTGTAATAGACCTATTTGTAGTGATAGACTGTTCTGCATGCTCAGTATGTTTCCACTCATTAATCCCTGCAAGATCTGGACTGATAGATTGTGCACAATCAAACATTGAACAAAAGTGTGACTTCCTAACAGAATGACTTACAAAGGTTATTCTAAAGTGGCACTTCTAAAGTAGTCCTTATCAAGGGAAAAGAGATCTGCAAAACAAGAGAACAAGAGGAAACTGTCATACAACCTTTTTTGCCTGACTCCCATCCTTAATATTGTTATGCAGACAGTTTTATAGATTTTTTTAACTGTTAGCTTCTTTCCGCAGCCCTGCTAAGACTGGGGATGTGAAGATGGCGGATAAGCTCCGACATTGGGTTAGCAATTCATATAGTTGATATTTTTAATGTTATACCTAGCTGCTTTTGGTATTACTGATTTCATAGATTGTATTCTTTTTATTTGTTATGGGCATTTCCTGCTTTAGTTTTACCTTCTTTTGAATATTTGGTTACTATTTTATCAGTTTACATGTGCTTACAAGAAAAATATAAGTACATGGGATTTTGACAGATTTCTTGAGAGGAATGCTCACCCTTCATGATACATTGTTACTTTTTTGTGAAGAGTTTGATTTAAAGTTGATGCAATTTGTTTTCTTAGACTCTTTGAAAAGGACCACTTTGACAATGCTGTTTAATTAATAATGGGGTTATGGATATGGAATGCATATTTATCTTAATTTTAAGGATGTTAATATTTGAAAGACTTAGAACAATTTTCCTGCTAGATTTTCAAAATGTGGCCTTTATTCTGTGAATATTCCCTAAAATGGTACCACTAACATGGAGAAAACATCTGAACAAACAATAATATATATGAGCAATCTATTGGACAAACACTACAGGAAATTGATGTCACCAAATATATCCATACCATCTATTTCTCCACCCGTAGTTATTCCCAGAACAAGAAAAACTTCTGAATTCAGATTTTATGGTATCTATTTATTCCTTGCTCAGTCCTAGGACAATCTAAGAAAAAGTTCCACTGATGGAAACTTTCATGTGTTATTTTTAGAAGCAATCAGAATTTATCTGAATATCTGAAGCAATAGTGATTTTAGTGAAAGCAGACCTCTGCTGGAAACATTTGAAAATTCTGCCATCATTCTTTTGGAAAAGAACAAGTAAACAAACACCCTCTGCTTATAATAATATCCCCAAAGAATATCTCATTGATCTATTGCTCTATCTTGGATTAACTCATTATATTAGTGGAAAGATGCCAGAGCATTAATAATATTAGATTTTTATATATAAGCATATAGAAGAAAAATGGAGGATAAAAGAGAATGCAGTTCAAAGGAAAAGACATGCTGACTTTGATGTTTCCCACAGGTGTAGATCCATTTACAACAATGACCCTTCCTGAAGTGTTTTGTATTATTTAAACTTCCAACATTAAGATCTTTTTTGGGTTTTGGCTTTTGGTTTTTGGTTTTTGGTTTTTTTCTTTTTCAGTTGAAACCATTCAAATTGGAATATTGAATCTTGATTTTGTTTTAATACCTATTTAGCAAGAACAAGATTCTCAGACCAATTGGTATAGTTAGTCACTTTTTTATCCATGCTCATCTGGGTCAAGTTTAGAGATTTTAAGTAAAGGGATATAGCTTGCCCATAAATTGTTCATGCAAGGGTCATAGAAGGGGAAGCTCGAATTCTTATATATACTCATACATAAATACATTCATTTATAAATGTACACATATGTGTATATTTATATATACACATACATGGAGTGCCAACCAGAGCAGTAAAAAAAAAAAGGGGGAAAGCCCCAACAAACCTTTAATCCCACTTAGTTGAGTCTATGTTTCTATGAATAACTTCTCAAATACAACAATAGCAACAAGATAATAAAAAAAAAATTACATTTCTATTCCTTTTTTCCCCATGCAGAGATAGCTGACAGTAACAAAGGCTGAGCAATTGACTGTGTTCTATTTAGGCATAAAGTCCAGCATTCAGGACCCCATCAAGAACATGGTAAAAATCTAGTCATAGATTTTTGGTGCAACTATCATGAAATCACTAAAATATTGCCAGTGTATTAGATATTTAATGAATATTTAACCACATTTTAGTGTTGTCTCATGATGTCAGTCAAAATGAAATTCAGAAAGATAATGTTGCAGAATTTGGAACAGCATACCTAATGAAAATGTGAGTCAGATTTAGCACATCTGGGAATGGCGAATAACAAAAAGCGAGTAACCAAACTACTACATGAAGTGCATCCCTCTAATGGAGATATTGCTTGGGAAACTGTGGAATCACTGAATTCAGAACTTAACTTACTTATTGAGACTTTAGGAGCCACTGCAAACAAAGTTAAATCTGACATGACTGAAATCCTCAGTCAGTCAAGATACAAGCATGAGCTGAAATGTAAACACCTTTCATTAGACACTTCAGCTCCCTGTTTTGCATGTGTAGGTCACCAAACTAGGCCCTGAACCATCCTAACAGATGGGAGTTTACAGATTGATGTTGCCTTCTCTTTCCCTTGGTTCTATGTGTGATGATAGAGACAGCCTCCCAGTGACATCTGCAAGTGAGCAAGAGATTCTGGTAGCAATCCCAGATCTGTATGCCTTTACTTGTAATGAGCACTATACTACCCATAACCAGAGACTTGGTGGGAGAAAACGCTGCAGGATGACTACCCCTTAAAGTGGACCATTAAATGATGTTGTTCAGCTATCAAAAGCACCAAACCCATTAGCAAATGTGATGAGCTGTATTTCTGTTCCTTAAAAGTGGAATAAAAATGACTGTTGATATTTATAACTTTGTTGCAGTCTTAAGCATGATGCTTCATAAAAAAAGGATCTACTTATGAGACAAGAGAAAGGTGAGAAAAGGGACAGGCCTTTGAAACTCAGACAAAAAATAATGCATTCATCCTGAACCCATATATTAAGTAGGATATTTTTTTCCTCTCAAAAATACATGGGATACTTAATTTATGGAATATCTACTATTTTAAGATCGCCCAAGGACCTATGCTCCCAAGGATAATCAATCAGCTAGTTACCTCTACAAACTAGTGGAGCATGACTAAGAAGTGGCAAGATTAGTTGACATCACAAAGCATGGTCTGTAGACTTTATAGAGGATTTAGTTCTCAACTATGTATGTCATTAACTTTTCTCAGTCATCTCCTTGATTGCTATCTTTATTAAACAATAATAGTCTTGTAAAACAAACATGATATACCACTTCCAGCAATTATATCCTCTTAATAAGGAATTTATACTACCTTCTGCTATAAAACTGAGGTAGAAAATCCTGGCTCCAAACTTTACTATGTATAGTCATAATCACTTTTTGTTTATAACTCACTGCTATGTGTTGCCGAAATACTTGGCTTTGGGTGGTGATAGTTAAGTAAGTGCACTGCATATAGTGCAAGACTTTAGAATACTGATGTACTGAGTTACCCAGGAAGAAAATAGGAATACATAACAGTGTTGGGTTTGTTGCCTAATATAGCACAGGCATATTTATTACATTAATTAACTTTGCAGACTCTAATAGAATTTTCTTTGGAAAGTTACACTTTTTTTCTACTTTCAGAGCTGTAACAGTATTTACGTGTTTGCAGATTAGAAAACAAGAACAGTTTGTCTGGATTTGATTCAAGTCTTTATAATCCTGTTATACACATTTTTCTTCCCTGCATTCATAAAAAGCTGCAAGTTGATAAACATCACTTGCTTGGCACAGATCAACCATTTTCCAGGCCATATACCTGGGAAAAGTACAATCTACAAGCCAACTGCAGCAGGTATTTTAGTTCATAAAACGGAATATGTGTCTCTAACCTCCTCTAATCAAAAATGAACAACATCCCTTGCTATGTGAAATGGGTTTATTACCATACAGTAGCTGATTGGGAAAGTGGTAAACTCCTAGAAGTTCAGTATCATGGCCCCTAAATGGCAGGGGCTCTGGTCAGCTCCATGGGAAGAAAAGCAGTAGCTGTGCTGTAGTGCCCCCAGCCAACCGTCTGCTCTATGCCCTCAGACTTTGAAAGTTTATGCTGGGAATACAGAAGGAATGTAAAGTATATCTATAGGATGCTGGAGGCTTATTTTCTTGGGGGAACAAGCTGCCTAGCCATGTCTTTTTTTCCTTCTTTTCCTGCTTGTTGACAAAAACTAATAGACAAAGCAGACAGAGGTATCTCCATTTCTGGCATCCTCAGCACAAGCGTGATGAAAGGATGTTAAAGAGGCAGCTGACTAAGCCGGTTATTTTTAACAACAGAACTACCAGTGGACATTTCTCTGCCTGTCATGTTATCTAGGGCTCTAAACTAACTTGCCAAATCAATTCCCATGTACTGAAAAGAAACTGAGAGTGCCCAGCAGGCCAGATTGCAGAAAAACTTGGCATTTTAGTATTTAAATATATTGTAAATACTATAATCTCTCTTCTCACTCCTCGCACACATTATTCATTGAGACATATAATAAGCTGAATAGAAACTACTTGTGCATAATTTTCTATAGGGAATGTGTTGTCCAATAGGTTTTATCAGTTGATAGTATAATGTGTAAAGTCAGATTTTAGCTAATGCTTCAGTGGCTAATATTTCTTTTGCTGAGCACTTATATGTCTGTGTCCTTCTCTGGTCTTCACTTGGAGAACTAGTATGTAAAAGATTTATTGGATACCTAGATTCTATGTACACAGAAGGAGATGCTTTTGCATCCCCAGCGTGAAGCCTCCAAATTAATCTGTGAGTATGAATCACTCTTGTTCTATCATTCCTCGGATTTCTGGACAGTATGAAATATCAGTCTCAAAGCATCTGCATCTTTAAATACCAACCTTTTCTTAATTAACTCACTGCTTAAACTGATACTGACTGAGAGAATGTAAAAAATAGGGAACTGTTCATAGCATAAATCAACATAGTTCCTGTACTGAACACCTTTCATTAAAGCTCACATTCTGTGCTTAGAGACGCGAGAATTTTTACTCTTCCTTTCAGGACAAATTTCAGGTGAATAAACAGGGTGACATTTAAACTTTTAAAATTATTAATCTTCATTTTAACCAGTTGTAGTTTCACTTCTTTTTTGTTTGTCTTCTCTTTTGGTTTCAGTTCTCAAGGTCATTTTCATTGGTTTCCAAAGGCTTGGTTTTTTGTGCAGCAAGTTAGATGAAGAGCTAAATGATTATTTTGTAGTAAGAAGATGAAAGTTAGATGAACCTTGACATATCACTCAGGGTATAATTCAGCAGTGAATTCATATCATCAGGATTTATCTACTTTAGAAACTAAACAGTTAACCTAATCATCTCTTTTTTATTGCTAATTTAGAAAAGCTTTTTTTCCTAAGTACACTCTCACTTTTCTGAATTCACTGCATGTGACCTGCACCTTTTGTCCACTGCACCATTACCAGCAGCTAATCCCTCTTATTTATTGATAATTGGACAAAACTGAACAACATGCCAACTCCTGAAAACTGAACACCTCTAAAGGCGTCTATTCAGGTTTTCTTCCAAAACCACATTAGTTTCCAAGTTCACTTCCTTTGTGGAATATCAATGGGAAAAGAGTTTGCAATTCTCTCATGGCTTAGGAATTCCACTAATTCTAACCTGCACATTGCATAACCGTGTGAGATGTAGGAACACGATGTACTTGGGCTCAAAAAATGAACACTTGTAAAACAGGAAAGGGAAAACTCATTTAATGTTTTGCTAATCAATTTGGAACTTGCAATGTTCATTTGAAAACAAATGTTTGTTGTTACAGTTGTGCTGGTCAATGGGTAAGTGGTAATTAAGCAATCAGTATTTGTGAAATGTGGTCTGGCCCTTAAAGATTTAATCAGATTTTTCATCATTATTGTTTTTGTCAAACACAAGCTGCATTACTGATGCTTTGTCGAAAAACCGCTACAACATATTCAAGATAATGTTGAACTTCTTACAACCATGTGTTGCTGGCAATCATGTTTATCTACAGGTTTATATAGGTCAATTACTTGGTGCAAAGTGCATGAGCACACACTGGGTAGAAGAAAACAAACAAAAAAGTGGCTTTAAGAAAAATTGTAGTTATCACCAATCTGCAAGCCTCCTAAATAGCAGCTCACCATGGAAAAGATTGCCATTTAGAAGCAGAAGCACCAGTGAGCTGTGCTGAACATCTTCCTTCAGCAAAATATTCTTTCTTGTTTTTATTCATTTGCCCAATTCTGTACAGCCGCTCTAATATCCAGCTATACTGATCTAAAGATGAAGCCACAAGCCTCCCCTTGCAGAAACCAGGGAAGAGAGTAAAATTCCTGTGTGGCATTTGACAAGACTGTCTGCATGTAAAGTCCTACACTGAGGTACCCAAGCAATTTAGGAGTGGGTTATCTTTGGAGCAGGAGGCACTGCATATGGGCTTATTAGTCCTGTCTGTCAGGGCTTTGCTACTTTAATGTGGTTTTATAGCTGTTGCGTCACATGCTTATATTCTTGCTACACAGACTTACCAGCTTGCTCAGAGTGCGCTAGAGTACGTCTAACACAGCCTTTCACTGTGAGGTGTAGACACATTCCAAGAATCTCTGCTTGCCATTACTCAATTTGGGAAATGGATACGAGCAATTTTTCTGCAGTGAGGCTGGCTTTTAGCTAGGGAATTTAAGAAGCAGCATCACAGAGTGATCATTCAGAAGCAGATGAAAAGAATATTCTCCATCACCATATTTTTCTTTCTCTGTCAGCTTCCCTGGCAAAAAATCATGTCTCATTTTTAACAAATGGATTTTTTTAAAAGAAAAAGTGACTGTTCCCAAACATACAGTCTTGAACGAAGGGGCACAAAGAAACATTATTTACACATGGTGTGAAATGGAGTAATTTACAATTTTTAATCTCACAAATATTTTCAATCATATATTCAGAGCATATAGCCATTGTCTGTCAACTTTAGTTTCAGAAATTGGAAAGTATAATGGCTTTCTTTGCACTTGGGTTGTGTGTGTGTAAATGGTATTGTTAGGTTTTATTTACAGAGAAGCTGGAATGTCTCCATAACACAGCATGCATATCAGCAAAAGCCAAAAATAAGTTTTGCCCTCTATCTCTGAGAGGAGACATGTTGCAGTCAAAGTATAAAAACCCAATAATAATGTCACAGGGACAAAAGACATAAATATGATCAAATTCTTTAGTTATTTTATGTTGACAGGCTTACTGATACCACTGATGGAGTTTCATTAATTTACATAGGCAAAAATAGTGATTCACTTTGCTCTCACTGGAGTTAATGGGAAGAGAAAAAACTTTCTACCAATCATATACATAAGAGCAAAACTAAACTCAAAACTATCCTCACAGTGAACTTAATAACTTTATTGTTTTACAGTCTGAATTATTTCAAATATATTTAGTAAATGACTATTTAACTTTAAATGTACAGAAAAATCAAAAGCTTAGAAGCAAAAGCTTGTAAACTTGCAAGAGCATGCAAAAGTAACTATGCTATACTCCCAAGTCAAATAAAACACATACTAATTATCTGTAATTTAAAAATCATGACAGGAATTTTGATCAAACCTTGCAGAACTTGTCTCTTACTCTGACATGAGAATAAAGTAAGTAAATTTTACCACAGGAAAAATTACAGTTGAAAATGTCTGAAATCTTCATGATCATCAGTAGTAACTTAATCCCACAACCAAACAAGGAGATAAGTTGTTTTTACCCACCTGTTCCTATTTCATTAACCTCTTGAGCTGCCATTGCATCCCACAGGAGAGAAGAAAGGTGCCACTGTGTGGCCTTTCCATATCTGAGAAGGCGCTAAGTGCAAGTTTAATAACAATAAGTTGAAAATAATAATAAAAAAATCCGTGACACCTCATGGTCTTATTTGTGGGTGCACTGTCAATGCATGTACACAGCATGAGCATGTAGTTTTGCTTGGAACAGTAAAAGCAAGGCAAATACTAATAGTTGTTATTGTTGTCCATAGGGGAGTACACTCTACTAGAGCTAGTAGGGAATAAGTAACACATATTCAGTAGTTAATATCCTTACTTTTACAATGGTTGCCAGGATCCTTGCTTTCAAGTGATGAAAATGGTTAGTGGTGTTAGAAAATTTGCTGGTATTATTAACTTCAACCAGGATGGATTTGCAGGCTTAGTCACATTCAGAAAAAATCTCATGCTGTTCAATTAAAAAATTATTTCTGTTTTGTTTTAAGAGTGCTGCTTTCAGAGCATTCTCCATGTATCTAGGAGATATGTAGAACAACAATACTTGGTATGAACCCAGAAATGAGGTATGTGAAGTGACACTGGTCCAAAATTAACCACTCTCTATAGCATAGTGAACTGATTTGGGAAGTTACCAGATGTCAAGATTTGTACTAAACCATCCCAAACCCTGTTTTTTAAATACAGACTTCTAAATCCATAATTGTCCAACTAGGGATAATCACATTGTGTAAGTTTAAACAGCTAATTTTGGTGCCTATCACAGATGATATGTCTTCTTATAGTCCATGGAGAAACATGAAAATCTGAGTTAGGAGCCTGTCAATTTCCAGTGATTGTAGGTTTTGGATTAAGAAGAGTTTATAGTGTCAATACATTGAGTAAGCTACCTTAATTTCACCAGTGTGAACATCTCCCTTGCACCTTGATAAGTCACCATTTCTTCAAGAGAAAACAAATATTCACAACACTTGATTTTAAATGTCAATTATAGAATAAAGAGAAGCCTGAATGTATACACTTGATCAGCATTACTTCTGAGTGTGAGTTCCGTCAGTCTATTACACAAGATTGGGAAGGATCAATTCTAACACAGGAGAAGTAAGATAAAAAAAGTAAGCGCTAAAATAGCTGGCCACTCCCTAAGTATAAATGCATGCCTTTGCTTTTACAGTAATTGTAATTATACTAGGTTTCTTTTCTGCAGTTTCTCTGCTCCATGAGAAGTCACTGACAAAGTTTCCTTTAAATTTCAGCAAGTTTCTCTCTTTTCTCAGCTGCAAAGTCTATGTAATGGGAAAATACTGTCCTGAAACTGCCAAAATTATGTTTTTCATTCTGACAATGGAAAGACAAATGCTTCACTTATCATGTAACATTTATCATCAATTCTATCAATTCTTGACAGAGAATGAAGGTGTATTGTTTGATATTTAAAGGTACTGTACACTAACGGGATTGAATTATCTAAAGATCACTGCTAAGAAAAAAATAGAAAATAACATACTAGTTATGGAAACTGAAAGTTTCTTGAATATAGGTCCTGGCTGCAACTTGCCTTTAACCTTGAATGCCTCTTATTTCCTTTCCCAGTAGCTATGAAACCAAGAAAAATTAGCAAAGTCCAAACTGGGAACACTGCAAATAACAGAGAAGGAAACCAAAAATGACTTCAAATTCGGAGTTTAAAGGGTTAAAGAAGTAATACTATTTAAACAGGGTTGCAGAACTCCTATTAAAAATGGCAGTACTATAAATGTTCTAGTATTGTCAGGAATGTTCTGTTGGATGACACTATACTGTGATTTGTACACACAGCGGACCAGAGCTGATGGGTGAATGAAATGATCCATAACCCTCACTGACACATTTAGAGCAGTTCAGCTGCACACAGAGAACAGTCCATCATTTGCACCCTTCTGTGAAAGCTGGCTTTACCAAGTGTTTCAATGAAATATGTGCAACTTCCCATTTAAATTAGTACCACATGAACCATGAAGAGCACCACAGGTATCTGTTGTAGTACCAGCCTAATGCAAAAGTGGCCTGTCTTGTAATGCTCTAACAGGAAAGACATACAACCATTCATCTGTAACATATTAAAACCAGAAGAAATAAATTACTCTATAGATGAAGAATTATTGCTTGTGGAGAGAATGTGCAAAGGTAGTTCTAAAAAGCAGCTTTTACTAAAAAATTATTGCAACAGCATTTGAATTCCTAATGCATATTAAACCTAGTTCGCATAATCATAAATCATCATTTTTAAATCAAGAAAATCTGCTTGAAACTTTTAAAGGTTTATTTTACTAGTTCAGAACTATTTCAGCATTACCACTGAGGAAGCACAGTAGGAGTGACTATAAGGGTGAAATATAAAACTTAACCATTTGCCAAGAAAAAGCTCTTTGGTCCTGAATTTTTCAAGTTTACCAGTAAGAGCTGCATTAGTATCTAAAAATGTCTTGTGAACACAGAGGTGACTAAAAAGAATTGAAATCCTATGGATGGATTTGCCCTCTTGTGCAATGGCTTTTCTTAAGTGATCTCATGTAGTCTAGACAGTTAGGCAGAAGAGTTAGAAGAAGCAATGAATTTACCCAAATGCTACAAATTGTTTATATTGAATTAATTTTAATGGGAAAATTAATCTCTGCTCATTCCAAGCAAAGTACACAATGCTTGATAAATCCTGAGCTGAACACAAACTAGAGTTCAGGCTGGTGAATACTTGATACATTCAGAGAAGCTTGTAGGAACTGATGCAAACGTCCTTTTTGCTATTGGATAAGAGATCAGTACCAGTATCAATAAAGAAACAGACCCACACCTACCCACCAGTCTAGATACATGTTACTTAGTGATAGCTCCAAACATAATACAAAGAATAAATGGGGTTAGTATCTTTTAGCCCAGATTTTAAAAAGTGTGCCCTGAATTTCAACTACTGGATGCTAAAGTAACCTCTGGGAAATCAATCTTGTTCCAGCTGCATCTGGTTAGAATATTTCTGTCATCTCTGAAAATGAGACCTTTGTCTTCATTTCTAGCAGTGCCTAGAAAGCTGACATCAGGTCCAGCCTTTCAGTAAAACAGGATATTTTGCACTATCTGCTCTATATACGATAGCAATGTGCTATGCATCAATGAATGTTCTTATATTCAAGTATTCTTAGTGTGACTTCTAAAGTAGAGTATCTACAAAGTTTGAACAGAGAAAATTCTGCAGTCAGGTACTTGACCTGAAACCCACTTTGCAAAACCAACTTTGTCCTGAACTGATGAAGCATATGCTATGCTTCTTGCTTGCAACTGTCCATAACTGAAAAATGCAACTCAGTCTTGGCCTCAGGCACAGGTGAAGACAAACAAATAAGCACATACCCATACTGCACATCCATTCAGGGAATAGGTGATTCAGGGGGATGCAAGGAAAGTAGGAATGAGAGAATCAAAAAACCAAATCAGTCTTACCTAATAAGTAGGCTGCTCATACTAAGTAATATGTAAGTTCCATGCCTATTTAATGAATTTGTTTCGCCCATGAGTGTTAGGCAGTACCAGTGAAACTCGAATGATAACAAGAGTAAGACTGTCTCCTGAAATTTTCCTCAAGCCATGTTCACTGCCCTTTTGTTCATGGCTCTGTGGTCTCTCAGACGCAAATGTAAAGAAATGAAAAGCAATTTTGCAAAACTGCCACTTTTAGGTTGTGTGCAGTTAATTAAATAGAATACTATCATAAGATATTCAAACAGCACAGGGGTGGAACTGCTGCAATTTTGTGAATGATATCTAAATAATCTGGATGATTGAGAGTCATTTATGTCACTAATCTTACTATAGCAGCTACAAAATACAGCTCCATGTGTCAGGAAACCTCTATAGTACTTCTGTCTTTGCTTAAAATAGCAGAATTTCAAATGCTAATGTGTGTAAAATAGTTGCTTTTAGCCTAGATTCTTATTTTAATACTGTGAGACTCTCAGAATGTGGCTTCATATCTGTATTTAATCTGAATTATCTAAATGGATGGAGCTTTAAGCAAAATAAGCTAGTGGAAGGTGCTCCTACCCATGGCAGGGGCATTGGAACTAGATGATCTTTAAGGTCCCTTCCAACCCAAACCATTCTATGATTCTACCATCTTGGTGGGTTGACCCAGCCAGCAGGTAAGATCCCAGCCAGCTCAATTTCCCCTAGCAGGATGGGGGAGGGAACTGGAAGGCAAAGTCAAGAAAAACTTGTGGGTTGAGGTAAAGACAATTTATTAAGTGAAGGGAAAATGGGTGGTAAAAAAACAAAAACAAAACCCCAGGTGATGCAAAGGCATTCACTCATCACTTCCCACCAACTGAGTGATGTCTAGCCAGGCTCCATGCAATAGCTGCTTTAGAAAAAACTCCCACCACTACCAGAAGTTTATTGCTGAGCATGAAGTAATATCTTATAGAATATCTCTGGTCTTTTTGGATCAGCTGTCCTGGCTCTGTTCCCTTCCAAACTCCCACCTACTCTGAGTCTTCACCCTGGGTGGGAGCAGAATGAAAAACTCAGAAGGCCTTGGCACTGGGCAAGTACTTTTCAGGGTAGCTGAATCACTGAAGTGGTATCACCATCACAAAGACAAAGCAAAGCACCATACAGGCTAGTGTGAAGAAAAAGAATTCCATCCCAGCCATCCCTATTACACTGAATTTTTGTTACAGTCATTATTTAAAACTCCCAGGAAAGATTCTCTTTGCACCAACCAGAAGTTCTCACATCAAAATTTCAAAAGCTAACATCTGTATTTCAGATCCAAAAGTACATTGTATGCTGCTTTCTATATTTTTTTCTTCTTCTTTTTCTTTGTGGATAGGACAATAATACTGAGTGTTAAAAGATACATCAGTTTTATCATTGAACTCACCATCAATATCATCGCAGAATCAAAGAATAGCCGAGGCTGGAAGGTATCTCTGGATATCATCCAGCCCTGCTTAAAGCAGAGACAGCTACAGTAGGTCACAGGTCACTCAGAGCTATGTTCAGTTGGATCTAGAATATCTCCAAGGATGAAAACTCCACAACTTTGCTGAGGAATCTGTTCTAGTCTTTGACCGTCCTCATAATAAAAAAGCTTTTCCTTATGTTTAGGTGGAATTTGCTGATTTATGCCCATCACCCCTTGTCCTGTCACTGAGAAAAGCCTGGCTCCATGGTCTTTACTCCCTCACCAGGTATTTATAGACATGGATAAAAGCCCCCTTGAGGGGAAGTCTAGTCGCTTAATCATCTTCATGCTACTTTGTTGGACTGGCTGTAGTATGTCCATGTCTCTTCTGTAGTGCAAAGTCCAGATTTGGACCAAGCACTCCAGATGCTGGGCAGAGAGAAAGGGTCACTTCCCTCAACCTTCCATCGATGCTCTCCTTAGCACAGCCCAGAAGGCAGCTGGCCTTCTTTGCCACAAGGGCACACTGTTGTGTTTTTTTTGTGCCCCTAGCATGTGCTGGTGCCTGGGGTTATTCCTCCACAGATGCAAGACTGGTCATTGTTCTTTGGTTAATTTCAAGAGGTTCTTGTCAGCCCATTTCTCCCTCTTTTGGAGGTCCCTCTGAATAGCAACATAGCCATCTGGCATATGAGCCACTGATGCAAGTTTTGTGTCATCTGCAGGCTTGCTGAGGGTGCACTGTGGACCATCATCCTGGTCATTAATTAAGGTGTTTCACAGTATTGGCCGCCAGGGGTTCATATACCTGGCTCAGACACTCTACTGCCTGGATTAACTGGTCATCCCATGGAGGTCAGTTGGTGTCAGATGGTTCAGAAGAATATACATGCACACACCAATCTCACAGGTAGTAAATATGAAATTATTCACTTCCCATACAAGTATCTGAGTAATTGCTGACAGACAGATATTGTCCTAAAGCCTAGAGCATGAATTTCAATTAATGCAGTTTATTTTCTATTAAGCCACTAGAATCAGACCGTCCTGTCCTGGCATCCATGTAAATACATAACTTTTTTGTAAATCAGAGATGCCTAATCACAAGTTGCATAGAGGTGCAGCAAAGGTAATTCTAAATAAGTGTGCTTTTTTTCTAAAGAATGTCTTCTTCATTTTTTTTTTTCTTTTCATTTTTCTCTATATCTTTACAACTGTTTATAACCAGGTTATGACAATTAGATGCATGTTCTCTCCAAAGTACTTAGGAGTAGACTGAATTATCACCTTCATCTCTATCCTTAGGTATGTTATGGACAGTATCATCATCCTCTTTTGGGATTGGAGTGATGGTCTTGAAAGCAGCTGCAATAACCACTTATCACCAAGGAGATGAGACAAGAAAGTCTGGAGCATGACGTAAATAAGGGGTAAAAAAAGAAAAGAAAAGGGCATTTCTTTCTCTTAATCTGAGATTCAGGTTACATGTCATTAGACTTCACTGGTCACACCTTAACTAGGGCATGTGGCAATCAGCCTGAATTGTGGATAGTTTGGGTCAAATTCTAACCTTATGAAAAGTCTTCTTAAAGAAATGAAACCTGAAAGAATATGCAATTATTACCTTGAATTAAAAATTAAATTAATATATTCTATGTCATATGATTCTTTTGTATTGTGGAAATAGAGTAATGCATGATTACAAATTGCAATGTATATTCAAACAAACTAAAAGGGATTTGGGCATTTTTTTAAACTGCCAGCTGAATTCTCAACTGCACACTACATAGAGGTAAAGAGGAATTATGGATACACTTTACTAACTGTTTTGACCAATTTCACTGTTCTTATTGTATTTGTGTAATTTGTTTCAAAATTTGTATGACTTTCTATGTTTTCTACAGTGTTAAAACTACTCACTGCATTAGCTGGAATTTGCCATTTGTAGTCCAGAAAGCAAATTACAAGTCTGGTCATGTATGTGAGTTGCTTGGATCTTCAAAAATCACAGTGAAAACCTGACCAAGAACTGTTTTTTGTTCCTATTAGCTTGTAAGCTGTTTTGGATGGACAATGGCTACACTGCTAATATTCATTGGCTTGAAGTTACATCTATCTCATTATTTTTAAAAAGGGTCTTAAAGAACTCTCACTGGAATCATTGTTAGGAGACATTACATATTTTTCACTTGGCCAGATCAGAGCTAATTTTTATATCAATGAAGTCTGTTCAAAAGGCACAGAGCCACAATGATAATCTACTGCAAACAAAATAAACCAGATGTAAGACTGGAGATCAAATATTGGCTGCAATGTCGCAAGTTTGAAAAGAATTAGTGAGCTTTCCCTGGGTTCCTCTGTTCTTCAGCATGCCAGAACAAACTTCGGAGTACACACAACACACAGTCCTTTTTTTTTTTTTTTCAAGTTTTAAAACACATATGAGATTAATAAGTCAAGCATTGTGGTTCTATGTATAAAGCAAAATATGGTGGACGTTTTATTAGATAATTTACATAAAATTAGAAATAGATAATTCATCTGTGATTTAAGCAGTAAATAATATTGAGGAAACAGGGAAAATCCTTAACTTTCCTGAACTTGTTCAACTCACAGTCGTACGTTGGACTCACAAGGAATTTTCCTAAACAGAATTCAGTGGAAAAAATCCCAGACATTTGGAAGCATAATATTTATCATCTTAGAGTTACTACCTCAAATAAATCCAATGAACCACTTTTAAAAAGCATTCACCTTCCTACACTGACTGTAAAGGGAGGCAAAGCTGGATTTCTAGAGTTGGTATCTATGTTGTAAACATTTAGCTCAGAGAAAATGGATCACGCTATAGCAATTTCTGTGGGAAGGATATAAACAGCAGAAAACTAGGAAGGTAGAAGAAGAGATAGAGGCAAAAGAAAATCAGTATTTAGGTTTATGGTAGATGAATGTGAAAAAAGATACGTCTAAAAGATTATTTGCCAGGGGAGGGAAAGGTTATGTAAGAAAAAAGTTCAGGAGAATAGCTCAGGGAGAAGAGTCTGCAGAATTAAAAAGAAACAGACAGCATAGGTAAAATTCAGCTTGCCTATGGCTACACAGAGTGTAGTTGTGTTTATGAACCTTAGGCATCATCAGTATCCACTGTAGTCAGTGAAGACCTGGTCAACAAAGATAGCGGGACCTAAAGAGCTTTTACCTAGTCTCCTGTACTAGATATCTAATTTAATTCAGCTGAATAACTTGCTGATTCTAGTTCTTAAGTCAAGCGGGTATCTATTTCAGTCACCTGAATGTGAGTACTATTTGAGATGCTCTTGCATATCTTTCCTGGGATGCAGCAGAGGAACATCAACTGCAGAAGAGCATTAGTTTTCATATTATTTCATTATATACTTGGGTCCTGAATCATATCTCTCATGTGTCTTGGATACTACAGGGTATTTGAAATGGCTTTAGAAATGTATGCATGCTCAATCAAATTGAGATCCAGCTTTGTAGGGGCTACAGCAGGAAACCTGGCTATCAATAGAC
This sequence comes from Psittacula echo, assembly GCF_963264785.1. Lineage (NCBI taxonomy): Eukaryota > Metazoa > Chordata > Aves > Psittaciformes > Psittacidae > Psittacula > Psittacula echo. The sequence goes on from NC_137736.1 coordinate 61,610,703, forward strand.
ACCTAAATTTAGATGTCTGAGTTTGAAGCTAAATTCCTTTTCTTAAGTTAGAGCAAGTAGAATTCAATCTTATGAATTGAGAAAGTTTAAGAAGTCATAGAACTGAATAAAGTATGTCAGAAAGAAGTTTGGAATTACTGAGAAACTTGTATCTAAAAAGAAAACAAGCCCAGGCACTGAAAAAATATGTCAGTAAAAGATGTGACTAGACACATTAAGGAAGAATAACACTATTTTCACACAGTAGAAGTTTGTTGCACGTTTAGATATAAACCACATTTCTATTTGTAATATGTAGGGATCTGGACTTACATGTGGGTGGAAGATCTTGAGTTGTATGACATTATAAAATGACAGACTAGAAATTCTTTGCCAGAATCCATTAGCTGAAGAAGATTTTGAGTAATCATTTAAGAAAGTGCTTTGTAGCAATGTAAATAGTAATATCAGTATCAAGCAAATCTATAAGTAGTGTTATTTATCTTATTATTCTGTTCAGTTTAAATTACACTCTCTTTCACTGTTTCGTATGTTTAAGGTCATTATGTTTACAACATATAACATGAAGAAGGCCATCAAGAAAGCTAGATGTTTCAGCAGATGTGATTGGCAGTCTGGAATAAGGGACTAAAAGAAGCAGATTTTTCTGATAAAATGATCATTAGAATGAAAGTTAAGGATATTGACAAGTGAGGCTCTAGGTATAAAGGTTAATAGCCTTCTTTGATGAATGTATCTCACTTGGCATTATGTCTGGAAATGGGACACTGCTCCATTTAATACCCTTTTCACATCACACACAGTTTCTTTTCAACCATAACAGCTAGAAAACATTCTACTAAATAAACCAGCAATTTCTAGAAGACAGCTTCTCTCAAAGAGTAGATTGGTGACCTCTCACAAATCTGAGAAACTGGCTGCAATTATTGTCTTTTCACACACATGCACACAAATTTGAGCTTCACATTCATTTTGTTAGCAGTTTGGCAACATTTTTGAAATACACATGCATATATATTTTTTATAACTCAAATTACACCCATCTAATGGTCAACAGGAGGACTGTTATAAAAATGTTGAAGTATTGATAACAGTATCTGAAACCTTGCACACTTGTCCTTTCTGTTTCTTCTCACTTGAAAGTGTTTGTAATAGCATTTGGAAGCAGATATGACATATTAGTATATATATCCTCTTTCTGACCACTACAAGAATAATTCTGATTTTACCATTCCGTAGTGTTAGTTGTTGGTTTGTTTGTTTGTTTTTTTAACATAGCCCCCCCCCCCATTTAATTTGCTTACTTATATGTATTTCTAATATAATGTTAGTTAAAGTGCGTGTCTGTTATTTACAAGGCATATTTATCTAAGCATAGCTTGACTCATGTTAGAAAATGGTTACTTTTTATTCAAGGAAAAAATACTATTAAACACAAGCATAACCATTAATTTTTCATATAAGCAAAATAATAGCAATGACTGCTAAACTGCCTAAGACTAATAGTTTCAACACAGATAGCTGTGTGATTCCATGAGTTACGCTAATCTGTGTCTGATATATAGTTGAAGAATAAAGGAAAGACATAAATCAAATGAGAATTGCAAGATTTTGCAAAAGACAAAAGTGAGGACTGCATATATTTTAAAAATTTGTGTAATCCACAAAAAATCTTCTGTTCAGTGCCCTGTATTGTGGTGCTGCCTGCTCTAGGCAGTCTTGCAAGTGAACTAAGGAAACTACATGAGATTTTAAAATATAATTTAGATTTCTGTATATCTTCATCATATAATCAGGTTATTATCTAGTGGCTGGTTTAAGAATTATTGACTTTTACCAGATGAGAAGGCTTTTGATAGAGTTGGATTGTACATCTGCTGTTTCTAAGAAATTCGATTTCAGGTCTGCTTTGTTAGGAATATGTCAGTTTTTCTGTAGTAAACTACTGTGTTGTCAGATTTACTGTAGGAAACTGTAATACTGCTATGTAACTCATTCTTACAAAATATATATACTTCTGGAAGCAGAAGAAAGAGTAACTCCCCCTTTCCCTTCTTTGCTGGAACTTGCAAAATATGTAGCAGTGTAAATACGTAGGACAATTTCATATACCAACATTTGGTCTATCAATACAATTTGAAGTACCTATTGAAGTACCTGTTGAGGGCCAGAAGAAGTTTTCCATATGTTGCCTGGCATATTTAGGGAAGTACTAATGAGGGTAGTTTCTTTAGACTACTGTAAAAGTGTTAAGGCTAAGGGTAAACCTGCTCTCTAGACATGTTCACTGCACACCTGCTAGAATTGGATACAGCTTGGTTTATGCCTTTTTGAGCTTTCATTAACTGCTTTGAAGAACAGATCATTTACATCTGAGTTTAAGTTACTTTTCTAAATGGACTTTAAATCTGAACTTTTCTTACACTGTTACCAGTGACATCATTATGATTTTGATTGGCCCTCCAATTTTCTTAATCTGCTGATAATAAAGACTAACTAACATTAAATAATGAATATATAAAATTTTTATATAAAATTACATGGTAATAATTTAATCCCAGGACTGTGAAATAGTCTTAAGTAATAAATATATTTCAGATTTGCTAGGATTCACAAAGGTAGGAATGTCTTTATTAACAGACAGAAAGATTATTATTTATTATTAATATTGGGGGTTTTTCTAATGTAAATCTTATGTAAATATTTGTGTTCTTTCAAAATATTAACTGAAGAAATATAACCCATGCATTTTCTAAAGTTTAATAAATATAAAACTAAACAGATAAAACTATTATGTCTTCTTCAAAGCCATCTCTAATTCAATAATGAAAGTAACATTATAGCAATATTCATTAAACACTTACAGGTTATTGACCTCCATAACTGAACAGAACAGAGGCAGTCAGCCTTAAAGGACAAATATATCTTAATTTTTGTCATGGGTGGATTAATGACTTGCCTTTATTGATAACATTTTCTATTCAGCCATACAGAGGACTTACAAAATGAAGCACAACAAAAGGATTAGAAAACAAAGAAAATAATGTGCCTAGATGGACACAGCATTTATTCCATTTTTGATTACTCAATTATCAAGTACAAGGCATTCTTTTAAATATATTTACTCAATGATATTTAAGATTCAAAGTAAAATATAGTTTAGTGATGCGGTGAAAACCAGCTATGATGCATTTCCATAAAAATGACTGAACTGGCAGAGTGGATTAAATACTAGAGCATTTTGGAAGATGACACTCTAGCAAAGATTTCACATTTACATGAACTGGATAGTGTCAGAAATTTGTTTGCATTTGGGGATTTTCTACTAAAAGGCAATAGTAAACAAACGTGTTACCATTGAGATTACGTGGTGTGCCAGCATACATTATTTGTAGTTTGAAGGAGCATCCCATAGAATACTTACTTTTGTGAAGCAAGATTATTAAATTTTAAGATATACCAAGATGGATTTTATTTAGTACTATATTGTTTACTGCACTAAACTATTAATTTAGAAAAAAGCTAATTGTTATAATCGGTATATTAAAATCTGTAGATCTGTTTCTTATCACAGATAAGCATATTGATTATATTTTTATATAAACATTTTAATAAAAGCTTTCATATATGACTGTTTCTTTCAGGGATGGTCTCAGTCATATTTAGTGACTTCAAAATGAAACTGATGTCTTCACAACTTCACTTTTCTGTCACTTCCATGTCAGAAAGAATTTTTTTCCTAATGCTTTTGATTGTTCATTGAATTGCCCACCTTAGAGACCTTTATCTTTAAAATTCTGTTTCTGTTCTTTTATAGCAATGAGAAGACAGACAAATAGCACATAGAAAGCTATGATTTTAGTACATAGATTTTATGCTGGTGAGATCACATCAGTATCCAGTGTTTGCTTCACTTTACATCAATGAATACTCAGTGTTTACCAGGGAATTTGATGATCCAAAAGCCTGTAAATCCTGTCATAAATACATTCACTAAAGAGGCAGAGGGAATTGTGTTATGGTAGCATCTTTTTGATCTGATTCTTCCTTAAAATCACAGTGAAATATTTCGACATTTCAGTTTGATGTTGAAAAGCAAGGAAATAATAAACAACAAATTTAAACTGGAGTATCCTTGATTTGATCTCCAAAATCAAATTCTTGAATTTACCTGAACAAGATTTCTTGGATACAGCATTCCTATGTTTTAAAATAACTTTTGAAATTTTTATAAATTATTTTGTTTCTTATGTGCAGTATACTAAGTAGTATTTGCAAAGCAGTTCTTCGTCCCCAGATAAAACAGTGTTTGCTGCCAGTGATTGATAGGGTAATGCTAAATCATTCAGAAGTTCTTGGGATAAATCAAGTCTATTAGTACCTCACATATAAGGAGATTTTTAAAAATAAGTTATTACTGATGTAGCACCCAATGATTCTAGATGTTCTACTGGCAATAATAGTGAATCCAGTCATGTTGTCAAAATCATAAGCATTGAGATTGTCCTTTCACTCCACTTCCACTTGAGATTAATAGAGATGTTTTATTTCAGTATAACCCCTCATTAAAAGTTTATAATTCTTCTATTGTGAGTAGTGTGCACCATGGTGGAACAGTCTCAGATTTAGCTTGCTTTCACCAGCTTCTCAGTAACAGCTCACTCAGCAATTAACCCTGCGGAACTCAGTGAGGCAGTGGTGGTGCCAAATTCAACCCAAATGGAAGATAGCAGGATCAGAAATGTGGATACAGATTATGCATGATCACCACTTACAGAAATTAAAATATCTCTATAACACCCATCTTCTGATCCGTTTCTTTAGTGAAAAAACTCCAACTGAATTATTGTTTTAATTCTGAAGGGCAAATGATGACCTCCTAAAAGTTGCACGATTAGGATAAAATTTTCCAAACTGTTCACCAGAGCTGTGTTACCTGGTACAGTCACAATCAATAAGTCTTGAATTTAATGCTTTAAACTGTTATTGTAAGGTGGTTCTGAAACAGAGTTTTTAAAACCAATGTAACCCTAATGAAGTAGGAAGCTAGTGTACAACAGCATGTATAAGAAAAGAAAGATGAGCTTTGAAAAATTTTACAATGTAAATTCTTCTAATAGTCAATAATCCTCTATGCAGCCTTCTTTTCTTTCAAAAAATGACAATTATGATTTTATATAGTCATATTTAAATTAAAATCACTTATTGTTTGGGGATTCAGGTGTATTAATAGACATGAGCAAATACTGTCATTGAATTTAATGAAATAGATAGTCACATGATTCAGAAATCATTACAAATAAGGTGTGCACAGATAAAGCAGAATGCAGTCATTACATTTGTTTCATAAAATGAAACTAAACTACCTAGAAGTAATAAACGTGGCTAAACCCTGATGTAACATCTTGCACTTAATAAACTTCTTTTTTTTTTTTTGGTAAATCAATACAGGTGCCTTGATGCAATTTACTCAGACATGAGCTTGCTTTTAACTCTGTGTGTGAATTTCATACAAAGGCTTCTTCATCTTCAAGTACACTTGTACTTAAACTACCCAGAAATATACAGCTTTTCAGTGCACGTCAGGCAATGCCCTTTTATGACATTCATCCTATCTCTTTCCTTAAAACTGGACTATGCTTACCGAGCTCATAAGAAGCGATTTACTCAGAGACATTCATATTTCCAACTTTAGGCTGCTTATACAAAGTCCCAGGAACTGCTGTCCACTAAGTATAAAGAGAAGGTAATATTAATTTAGACAGTTCTATGGTAAAAATCTGTGCTTACTCAGATGAGCCTCACCCTTACAGGCTACTTGAAAAGCTGTCTGTCAATGCAGGATATACTAATTTTCTCTTACATATTCATGGAAGCTCCTGTAAGTGAATTAGTTAGATGAGATACAGTATCTATGTTGGTAAATATAGAAGACACTAGTGTGAAGGGCCTGATGACAGCAGAGGCAATACATCAAGATAAATGCTCCTTTCATCTTGTTCTTCCAAACATTATGTTGGTCATGGCCAAAAAAAATCCAGATTTAGGAGATTATATGTTTTAGAGCAGCCAGATAATGTGAACTTTTTTATTTTACAAAAGTGAAGAACTTTCCAATACAGGATTACCTTAAAAGGAGGAGACTAAATCTTGCTTGTTTGCTTGGAAAAGAGGCACAAGCAGAACATTCACATATATATATATAAAGGGTCTGCCCAGTATACGAACTCTTTCAATATACATTATTAAGGATGTTAGTAACAGAAAAGAGCAAATAGAATAATAATTTAAAAACAGCAACAACAACAAAAAATAATCAAACAAACAAGCCCTAACAGGTTGTTAAATCTGCATGTGAAATGAAACTCTCTGAAATATATAGAAGACAGACCTAGCATTTAGAATCATAGAAGCATAGAATCATAGAATGGTTTGCATTGGAAGCGACCTTGAAGATCATCTAGTTCCACCCCTCCTGCAATGACCAGGGACACCTTCCACTAGACCAGGTTGCTCAAAACCTCATCCAACCCGACCTTGAACACTGGCAGGGATGGAGTAGCTACAGCTTCTCTGATGTCTCACCACCCCCATAGTGAAGAATTTCTTCCTAATATCTAATCTAAATTACTGTTTTCAACTTAAAGCCACTTCCCTTTGACTTGTCACTATATGCCCTAGTAAAAAGTCCCTATCCAGATTTCTAGTAGGCCCCCTTTAGGTACTGGAAGGCTGGTAGAAGGTCTCCCCAGAGTCTTCTCCAGGATGAACAAGTCTGTCTCTCTCAGCCTGTCTTCATAGGAGAGGTGCTCCAGCCCTCTGTCCATCTTTGTGGCCTCTTCTGCACTTGCTCTAACAGGTCCACATACTTCTTATGTTGGAGGGCCCAGAGCTGAATGCAGGACTCCAAGTAGGATCACATGAGAGTGGAGGAGAGGCCATGATTGTTGTAAATTATAGAAATTTTCTTGGAAAACTGGGATAAATGCAATAGGGGCAAGTTTGAGGTATTACAAATAGGCAAGAATTATCAACTTCACAAGCACAGGATGGGGAACAGCTGGCTAGATAGCAGTTTTTGGAAAGAGATCCAAGGTGTAGACTAAACTACAGTCTGAACATGATCAAAAACATCATGCTGTTCTGAAGGTGGCAAACATCATACTGAGATGTGTAAGCGGAATATAGCTTGCAAAAAATATGAACAAATCTTTCAGCTTTATGCTACCTTTTAGGGCCTCATCTGGAGTGCTGTGTCCAGCTCTTGTTGACATTATGAACCATATCAGAATGAGAAGAGAGAGCAAAGAATGGAAAGATAGATCTACAAAGAGAAGCACTTAAAAAAACCCGAAAACCTCAAACAAAAAAGAAATGTAAAGATTCAAATATTTAAATTAAGGAAAACTGAAGGGGTGAAGGCTGGGGTATGTAAAAGGCTTCAAAAAAGAAAAAGCCAATAATCTGTTCACTATGCCAAATGACAAAAGATGAGAAAGAATGGCCTTACAGTAAGAGAAACTGGAATTAGATGTCAATAAAACTTTGTAATGGTAAAGAACAGCTTGACTACAAAGCCTGTGGAGCCTACGTCACTGGATGGTTTTAAAAATTGATTAAATCAACAGTTGCTAGAAGTCATGCAGGCTCAGTTGATACCAGTGATATTCTAGAAGATTCCTTGAGGTGCCCTCTCATCCTCTGTTTGCATGACTACATGACTGAGTGACCATCATGAAAGCTGTGAATATGGTATGACTGTCCACCACAGAAAAACGGATCAGGAAGCAAATTTAACAGGAAAAGCAAGTCTGCTTACTGTGGTGGAATTAATCGTAGCCACAGTGAGTCAAAATGTAACTTGGCACATTCATGACAAATCACTATACAAACACTTCTGCTAAGAAACCTTGATGAATCTCCCTCATGGAAGTTTGAATATCGTTGATTTTCACAATCTGTAAGAGTTTACTAAGAAAAGAATCTCAGTGAGGAGGTTGTTTCCTTACATTCCAACGTTCTTTTGGTGACCACTGATACAACACTGAGCTAGACAAACCATATATCTGACCCAGAATGCTGACATTACCACAAAGCACCTTTCTGGGAGCATCTTTGATTTGCACAGACTCTGGTGAACAGTTCCAAATAAGGAATACATTAGCAGAAGAAAAGGTCTGTTCACAAACCATTCACAAACAAACAAACAAACAAAAAGCAATGTGTGGGGAGTACATCTGCTGGATAATTTATTCACAATGAATTTATTCAGCCAACTCTACTAAAGGACCTGCTTTTTTTTCTCGTTATATAAAGATTTTTTCTTACGACAACCATGGACACAAATGTTATCTCTGACTGATGCTTCTCTTACTATCATCTTTTCTGTCTGGCCCATAAAGTCAGTCCAGGAAGTACTTTGTTTTCTCACTGATCTTTTGATTCAGAGGTGAATGACAACTCTAACCACACAGCTAGACCAAATGCCTCAGGATGGCAAGGGTAGGAGGATAATAATATTTTTAAATTAGAAGGACAAAAATTGCCCACAGCCAAGTAATAGACTATCACATAAACAGAAACTTTGTCATGTGAAATAGTAGCATTCCAATTTCAGGACAAAGCGAGATAAACTTAAGGACATTTGAAAACAATGGTTTGAGTAAAGTGACTCATGCACTGATAAGCCAGATTAAAAAAATAAAACACTGTGTAAAAAGTAAAATGTAGCTATTACCCATAACTCAACATTTTGTTGGCATTTATTTCTTCTTTTTAAAAATTATTTTCTTTTTCTTTTCTTTGTTTCACTCTCCCTTTCCCTTTTAGCTTGTAGTCCTTTGTTCTTTCCTTTTTAATGACTAACAGTGATTTAGTTATCTAGGTCATTCATTTACCTTGAACTGTTTGCTGTGGTACAACAAATACCAGTTGAAACCTAGAAACTCCTGTTAACTTTGCTTACATTGTTGAAACTGATTTTATAAAAAAATATCTTAAATATTTTTAATTGCTTGAAAGGTTTTAGCTTTAAAATTTGAAAAAAAAAATAATATGAATTGTAAAAGTCAATGAGCTGCCGAAATGTGTGCAGTCTTTTTATTCATTAGGCAGTGTGTTTTCATGTTTCACTGTTAGCATAAGAAAACTCTAAAAATTCAATTAGTTGAATTAATGCAGTGTGCAACACAGCACACAGAAAAATTCCCTATCCTTGATGGCACATACCACTTTTGACCTATTATGTTACAGAGTCAAATTATGGCACAGATTTTCTCATGCATTATTTTCAAATTTCTGTAAGGAAAGTGATGCTTGACAGCAGATACAAGGCAGTAAAAAGGTAAGTGGCTTGCATTTTGTTAAACAGGATTGAAGAGCAAGGATGTTTGAAGAAATATAAGATGATAGATAAACCCATATATTCACATCAGCCATAATTGTTTATATGATCCATATAGAGGATTCACCTCATTTTCTCCTAACAGCAATGAGATTATATTCTGATTCTGCTGGCCAGAATATGTATGTGAACATACAATCTTCTTTCAGATGTGGATTACTACAGTACACTATATTGACACTGCAATAATCAGGACCTTTATGTTTAGGTAATAAAGGAAACCATCAACAGCTAGAGAGATGGTATGATGTGTCTTAAACAGTTTCTCTCATCTCCCATAGTCCCATCGCCTTGTGGTTCCCTTTTGTTTTTTGTTTGCAGTCTTTAACTATTCTGTTATCATTTGCATATGCCTACAGAAACACATACATACAAGTATGCATCTCCACACACACACATATATAAAATGCAGTTCAGTAGCTAGAGGCCACCTGGTTTGTGTTTGTACAATGCCTAACACAATGACCTTTATGTATAAAACCATTTGAAATGGTAAATATTTCTGCTCCTTCACTCAGTACCTACCCTGTACAGGGTTTGTTATTGCAGTGACCACTGGATAAGACATTTTCTGGTGCCAGCTCCTGGCTTCAGCTTTCATAACTTTCAGAAAGGCTCTTGTATATGATTAAGTTGACTTTCTGGCAAATATAGATTGCTTGAGTATATAAATAACATTTAACAAGCTTTTTCTTGAGCGTCCAGACTACTTCATGAGCTCAGGACTTCGAAAATAATTAATTTTTCAGTTTGGCATTGTGGCTCAGACCGTTGTGTGTGAGCCTTGTCCTCCAGTCTCTCTCCTTCAGGTAAGCACCTTGATTGCTGGGCAGTAGGTGGAATACATCTATACAAGCTTCAGACAGCTAGAAATCCTAGTCATCAGTCTTCAATGCATAAGGAAGAAGTTGAACACTTCCAATAGTGCTGGAACTGCTTTTGATGTGCAGTTGATCTGCACAAAAGCAATAAGACCAAACCTTTGTGTTTTTAATACATCAGCATACCACTTTCTGCCTAAATGGGTATAGACTTTGTTTCTGGAACTCATGCCACATGATACAAAAGAGCTCTATAGGCTTTGTAATACACTGCACCCGGTCATTTGGTCAGTCTTTTAAATTTTTCCTTGGAAGAAAGGGTTACTGGCTAGAGATCGCTAAGCTTTACTTAGCTGTGACAGTGTTCTAATTTTTTGGTCAGCCTATGCCTGTCAGGTGTCCGTGGCTTTCACACATGTATATAGATGTGTTGAATGTAGATTAGGAATGTCTTTCACATTGGACATACGCCATTATGTCTTCTGCAACTGCTAAATGCCACCAAGTGAGTGTTCATGAGAATGGTAAAAAATGGTTAATGCTATTGTTCTCATGTGTAGGGAACATTTTCCTAATGGGTTTTAGAAATCCCTAGTACACTTCTTTCATTAGAAGATAGATTTTTCCTGTATACTCACTTCATTTCCCATCAGCATATTTATTAGTTCCACACGCCTCACCTTTTACTGAAACTGGTAACACTGACACAATGCTGTCTTTGTGGCTCTCTTTGCCTTTAGCGTATAGATTACAAGATGCATTCTGCTTTGTTTTGTTTCCCTTGGAAATGCTCCTCTGCACTTTGTTGCACTAATTCACAGGCAGCTTGAAAGCATACTGTCTTACATATAACACTCTCAACCAAATACCTGAATAAGATGTGAGTTACCTAGGAATAAATAATGGTGAAATGACACCACAAGTACTCAGTAAGTTGTCTGTCTTTGATATCACCACCCATTCCACAGATGTCCTCTGCTTCCATTGCACTCTTCTCTATTGCACCTCCTGCCTGTATTCCCAGATATATATCCTCTATTCTTCCCCTTACACAAACAGTAGATTGAATTGCTGTCCTTCCCTTGTGCCAAACAGAACAATACTGTTTTTCTTTGATGCTTACTTGTTAATATGGGCATGCCCTTGTTTCTCCCCTTTTACCTAATCCATTAGTAATTCCTCCCAAGGATATTTTTCCCTCCAGCTGCAGTGGGGTTCTTGGGAGTTATCTTGGACTAGAAGTCCCACTGTTCCACAGCTGCAGGCGAATGCAATACATACACAGACACATAAAAGTGCACACACACATATGCAAACAAAAGGGCAGGCCCAAATATACTCGTATATTTGATCTTTATGGTTTCCAATGGCTGGGAGATCTGGTCATCTGGAATTTATTTGAATGGAAAAATTTATTGGACATGCTAAGTGACAGTTTTGCACCAGAACATTTTATTTAAATTAATCCAAATCTCTAAGGATAAGGTCTTACCTCTAACCTAATATCACTGCCTGACAATATACAAAAAGTAATTAGAATGTCAATAACCTACCTTCTTTTTTTTTTTTTTTTTCAATACGCAGATGTTAACTTGATCATGTCCTTGGTCATTGAATAAACATACAGAAAAATCTTCTGCCTCATGAAGTCCCAACTAAATACAATCATTATGCTTGAATTTAGTTAATAAATCAGTTATTTAGAATCCAGAGTGAATAGGATTTCTTATGTTCTCCAGGATTAATACGGGTCCCAACTCAAAAGAGCAGTGGAATGAAAATAGCAAGCTGTAGACTTGGGACTTTAACATACCATGTCATTTGAGTAAAAAAAGAGAATTAAAATTCTTCGTCTTTTGAAGAAGTTGAGGATTGAGTTGAGAAGCTCAGTTGACTGAATCTCATATTAAGAGACTGGCACAGCATGTAATAACTAAGAGGGATGAGGAAATATGACAATAGTGTTTAGTGTAATAGGGGCTGAAATCTATAACCTGTTCCATGTCAAAACAAGCCATGCCACCCCAGCAGACAAACCATTTGCTTTAATAGGTGATATTTCTATGAATTTGTGTATTCTTAAACCGCTGGTCATTCTGTTCTGTCTTCTACTGATGGCTCTGAAATGAAAGTGAAACACAGAAAAATTCATGAAAATCCTAAGAAAATTAGCAACCCATTGTCATTTTGAAGGGAGCATAAGTGATGAAGCATAGGACTAAAGAGTATGTAGTACGCCAAATGAGATGATCCAGAAATAAACAGTGATTGAGGACAATTTCAAACCCAGAACATGCACCATGAGTGGCTTTTTCAAAAGAGATCCTAGAGCCATTCAAGAACTGCAGTAAGAACATGCTGCATCAGTCTGCAGGAAACGAGCCGGGTCAGGTAGACAGAAATGCAGAAGGCATTTGAGGACTGTGCTTTTACAGTCCTACAAGCCAAGTGATTGTTGATTCTTCAAGAATTTGGGCACATGCAGATGTCCCTTTTTCTTTTTCTGCAAAACAACTTTTACATGGAAAGATAAATCAAGAGAATTTCAGATTCATCACTTTGCAGAAACATTCAAGGACTATGCTGTAACATCTCTAAAACTGTTTAGCTCAGAAAACAATTGAGAAGTGTCATTTGCATGTTTTTACAAGTGAAAGGAAAGAGCCTTAAAATGAAGTCTGATTTAGAACCTCAGAAGGATTGGGAGAAAATACTTCAGAATGAAAATGTTGGAAAATTCAGCTGTTCTAAGAAAATGCAATGTGTGTGAAGATCCTTAATAAATCCTAGATAATACTGAGGTACTGAGAATAAAAAAAATACATGTCCTATGCAGAAAAACATACAAATTTTAAGAAAGAGAGCCTTAAATTGCTTTAATAATAACACAAAAACAGTTAACACAGCACTAAATCAGCCCTAAGCCCAGTCCTCCACAATGTGAAAGCGCACCTGAGAAATAATTTCCACAGGTGCTTTTCTGCTGAAAAGAAAGAAATAAAAACATTTGCAGGGCCACATCAAGATGACCAAATTCATAAATAAATTTTTAAATCTGATTAACTGTATTGGATCAGAGACTCTACCAATCACAGGATATTAAACCAACTTGGCTCACAAATGTATGACTACATTGTGTATTTCTTTAGATGAACACCACCTTACATGTTTCAGAAGCTTAACAAATTTTTATTACCTCCAACAATAATACAAAAATCTGATGATTTTTCATGAAAGTTTACCTTTACTTCAGTTAACTGACAGTTACTGCATGATAAGAATGTGCAAACTAATTCTTACCATAACTCAGCTTCTGCATGATGCAATTTTTTATCCCATAGCAGCTTGTTTCTGTGTCAGTGCCCTAACACAGGATAGCGCTAATGAGTGTCAGGGACACCACAAAGCACAATAAAGATAATGTCCACCTTGAGTGTGGAAGTGCTGAGCTATTTTGCTGCTATTAAGCAGGAAAGACTGTCAATATACATCCAGAAGAAAATAGAGATATTATTCCAGATACTCCTATAAAGGCCTTAGGATGTTATTCAAACAGAAAATACAGGTTATCTCCCAGGTTTACTTACTATGAAGCACTGAAACATGGTTTGGCAACACAGTTGCAATTTTTGTACACTTCATTTCAGAGGGAGAAAGAAAGCAGTGAGAAGGAATTTGGCAATACAACTTTAAATATTGTATAATCCTTGTAGTCAGCTATCTCTGTTCGCAGCCAAAGAGAAGTGCCTAAAGTCAGAAACCTCAGCAAAGGGCATTTACAAATATTTAATAAATGCAGTTACTTGGAATACAACTCTGCTGTTGTGATGTCCCCACAGACTTCAGATTATAGAGGCAAGGGAAGGGAAGTGCCCCATCTCCCAGACTGCAACCCATTCTTCTTTTCTTCTTCTTGGGAATATAATTAGCTTCTTCTCCTCTACACTTCCAGCCCAGCCTATTGGACTGGACAGCTCTGCACTATGTCTTTTTCTTCCTCTGAAGCTTCTTGACTTCTTTCTCTCTGTACTCAATCCTCAACAGACCTAGCTACTTTGATGATATTATGGGTTGACAGCCAGACTGCAAATAAGAAGAAAGAAGCCTACTGACAAACTGGCTTTTTTTTTTTTTTTTTTTTTTTTTTTTTTCCCTCAAAAAAATATAATATGTGTCATCAGTGGTTTTGATGCCAAAATTTTTGTGCGGTGAACACAACTGGCATGAACACTTGGATGCCTCCCAAATGCAGATGGAAATGTCAAAGAAATGATGAAGGTAATATTGTCATGAACTGAATTATTCCATAACCAATATCTGCCCCAGAAGAAGAAAAAAAGTGTCTCCCTTAGCTAAAAAATAAAAAAATGACATAGGTAGATCATGACCCTGACAAGTACTCAAAGTCAGCTGGTGAAAAGAGGTTTTAAAACAACAACAACAAGGCAGCAAGCAAGCCCAGAAATGACAAAAGCATTCACTAAAATGTATGGATAGAGCAGAGAAGCAACTTGAAAGCAAGGTGTCACACACATCAGAATACTTGTAAAGCCCAGAAAAAGGAGTCAAGAATTATTGTTCTGTACTTGACTGTGCTGGAGACTTCTCGTGTGACTATGGCCATCTGACAATGCAAGCAGGGGCATCTCAGATAGGAAGAACAGCATAAATGGAGAGCAAACACAGAAATAATCCTGCTTTGGAAATTATCCATGAAATGGCTTGGTTTTGGTTTTTTTGTTCATACGGATTAATGTGCAACATTACATTAACCTGGTAAATCTAAGTTATTTATTAGCCTTTAAGTCTACCAAACAGGACAAATAGAATTCTTATTGGTACTTTGTAATTTTTATTTCAGTCACTGGGCCTGACATGTGAACACGGTGTCTGTTAAAAAATTATGGTAAACGTGAAAAATAAATCTACAGGTTTACTTGAATCTGGAGACCACAGTCATAGAATTGTATGCTGACTGTCACAGAAGATATATGACATGGAATTATGAACCTTAGCTGAGTATCAGAATTTGAAAAGTGGAAATATTTTAAAACTCCTCTGCCTTACCAGGAGGACACAAGTAGGAGAACAAGACTGAAAGATAGGGAAAGATTTTTTATATTTTCTTTCTACAAAACAGGAAATCACTATGAAAATTTGCAAACTCTTTGATGCAAAATCTGTTCTGTGCCTGATTAAGACAATTGTAGAAGTTCATGGCCCACAAATCAAAACCATGCTTCTATAAATCTCATAAATTTAATGTGAAATCAGAGCTATGCAGTCCATGAATCCAACTAAGAAAGATGTGCCATTGAACATTACAACCTTGGGCCTTGACTGTCATTCTGCTTAATTTCTCAGTTTACCCTAGTTAAGAAACTGAATGGCACTGGTACAGGAATAAAAAATGGAAAGAGATTCAAAGCAATTAGGTGCAGGGAAAAATAGCAGCTGCTTGTGTCTTTGGTTGGGAAAGATAGGAAACAAAAAAAACCCCAAGTGCTTGAATGGTCAGAAAGACAAGTGTGCAATGGGGAAGCTGCTACAAAACAAATATATTTTCTCTTATTTTAAGGGCATGTGTGCTGTCAGGTAAGGAGAAAACAGGATTGAAAATAGAATGATGCATATACAGCATCACTTAGATGTAAAGTTAACAGCACACAATGCAGATAGCTGCATGGATGTTTTGGGTGTAACTCAGCTTCAGAAGAGCTCTCCAATGCCTGTAACAAAGCAGATACCCTAGCTCATGTCACCCAAGGGCAGACACCAGATTTAGGTGTTTAATCTGTGAAGAAAATTTCACCCTTTCTGTATACTGATGTTCTTCTATTCCAGCAACTGAAATCTTGTCAAGAAGAGTTTTGTAATAACTGTGTTAAGAACATATTGCTCTGAGCAGTTTAATAAGGCGTGAAGAATTTGTTATGGACAGAGTTTAAACAGTGAAGGAATGACACAGAAAAATAGTTCGTAAGAAACAGCTCCTGTTTTTTACCTCGGGCAGAAGGGTTTGGAAAGAAAATGAAAGAGAGTTTAAGTTGCTTTCTACCTTGTTTTTGAATGTGAGGGGGGGAGCCCAGATAACGGTGATATTTGTCAGTGTTTATATCAGTTTTTATCAGTTACCTGTATGCCAATTTGGTATTCTCTAGCCAGCAAGCCTTCTGCTCTATCTCGAGACCTTAGCCCTGGAAAAACATTTTCAATGCTTGGCAGCACCACGTGTTTGCATGCCAAAAGACATGTGGATGAATGGCATAAGGAAAAGACATGGATGAACAAAATGGTGAGCACAAGCTACAGCTGGGTTCTATTCCACAGGCCACTTTCAGCAGTGAGCAGAGCACTTTCCTTCTTTAAGAGAGAGCTAATGTCTCCCAACCATGTTTAAGAGTTGCAATATATTAAAAATTTTGTAGGAACATAAAGCAGTGCTTTAAAGAGCTTTTAAAAATGCTTCTCTCAAAACACTTTGGTGCTATTCATTGTTTCTCTCATCACAAATACAAGGTAAACTGTAATGTCTGCTTAAACAAAAAACATAAGACCAGTTTTTAGGAGTTGCTGGACCAATAGCCCAGCCAAGGTGAGGCTGCCACAGCTCCATGCCCCAGGTCCCATGGGTAGTGGAGCTGAGCAGGTGTTCCCAACAGGCATCTCCTACCATAATTCACTGTACACATACACACGTCTGGACACACAGAGCAGCACAGACAGGGCACAGCACTCACACAAACAAACACAGCACCAATGGCCTCATCTTGTTCCTCTCTCTGGCTGATCACAATAATAGCCTGTTAGTGGAAAGCATATATATACAGCAGGGATTCCTCCAATAGCTGGCTTTAGACACAATGTCAAGTAGCCAGCCCTGGACCTTCCATCTCCCTGTTTGGTGGCACTTGGGCATGAAAACCCCCAGGCACACAGCCTCATGGCAGCTGATGGTACTCACACTTACGTGCGCACACACACACACACATGCACAGGCACACATTCTAAGGACCCCTGCAGTAACAGTAATAGGCATCCAGTTTACCCAGCAGCTGGCTCCCTTGACACTCTGGTCTCCTCCTGAACTGACATGCAAAAAGACCCTCTCTGCTATCTGGTTCAGACTATGGCTTTACCAGTGCCCAACCACATATCTCAAAGTCCCTTCAGCTCTGAACCTTCTGGACCATGCAACATTGTATGACAACTTGCAGACACTCTGGTCTCCCTAGTCTCTGTCCCAGACTCACAGTTGCTCCAGTACTTGGTTCCCAAGCCTCTTATCCTACAAGGTGGCTAGGCTAGCTTGATGCTTGCTAGTGATTTCACATTGACATATGCACTCTCATTATACACATGCGTCTGTTTTCTCCAGCTACAGGCACACTGGCATATAACTCCCTGTGACCTCTGGTCCTACTCCCATTGCTGGCCCTCGGTCTCCCATGCTCTCATATGTACACAAAACAGAGTCCCCTCTCCCTGGAAAACGGTCAAAAGTGGAGTTTAATGAGAAAATAGGAGAGATTGTGCTGACCAGGCACAAGGCATTGCCTATTGTCTGGTCAGGCATACCTACTGACCAACCCTATTTACATAAGACCAATCTTTTATGCCTTTTTCACCTCTGTATTCCCTTGCTTTGTTATTCCCCAAACCACTCTGATCCTTTCCTTTCTCTACCTTTTGTTCCTGCCCTAAACTTCCCATGATAAGTCGGTACAATCCTAAATGCTCTCCCCTGGCAACTCACAAAGAGTCCCTGACTCAGTGGCAACTCATGAGGTGCTCTGGGGAAAGTCTCCTCAATGGCTCATCATGGTGAGTCTCACCCTGCTGATGGGGCTGATCACCTCTGTGATGCTCGTTCTTCTGACTGGGGTACTGGGGTTCTTCTACTTGCCCTTGTGCCTCAGGGACCTTCTGTGTCTGTGAAGATGAGCTTTTAATCACATAACCTAACACAAGACACCTTCTTCATCTTTTTGTTTATTTATTTTTTGTCGAATAACTTACAGGTTGCAGCATTCTGGCTTCCATTTGACTGATTTGCAAGAGCAACTGCTCCTAACTCCAGACTACAGTCCTGATTTCACTGAAATCAATGGGACTTTGGCCACTGACTTCAGTGGACTTTTGAATAAGTATACACTGGCATGCTTCCAGAGTATCCATTGGCCTAGATCTCACCTCCTCTCAGCAACAGACACAGAGCTACAGGAGAAAACAGCTCACATAGAAAATCTCTTTCTTTGTGCTTAGTTAAATTAGAAGGAGGAAACCTGGCCATTCCAACTTCACACCTAGATTTACTACTTTTTACAGTAATCTCCATCATTCCCCCCATTTTCTTAATTTTCTGCAAGCTTTACCTTTTCAATTATCTGTTCATTTCAGGATAAGAAGTATCATTATGAGCTTTTTCATGTGGCTGTATATCACTAAGCATCCCAATAGCTCCTCATGCCCCTGTAGTATCCAAACAATTAGGAAAACTGGCAAGAGAAAGTTCCAGAAAAGTTTTTAGCTGCTGAAATTAACAAAATTATGGATTGACTTTATTGTAAATAAACAGATGAATGTCATAGTAACAGGCAATTTCTCAGTCTTTTATTGCTATTTAGACTATGTCCCTTCATGCTGAAAAGAGATCAGAAAGAAACATGCAGCATATTTTATTAGTAAATCTCTTTTATTCTCCAGGAAATCTATCAAGAGACTAGGTCTACTGTATGAGTTTATCCAAATATTTTAATAGGACCCTGCTCAGCACTTTTCTAAAATGAAGACAGAGGGATTTTGGCTGAGTCCAAATTATGATCAGGAAGTTCCTCCGTGAACAGAAGCAAGAGTGTTGATAGAGGCTGATGACTGACTGAGACTCAGGTTCACAATGCTGCAGCAATTTCTGGCTCTTTTCCAGCTTTGAGGAGAGAGTCTGCCAACTTGGCAGGCTGGAGAGCTCACTGTGGCAATTTTTCAAATGGGAGAAATGGTCCAAAGAGGAGCTACAACTCTATATAAACTGCCCCAAACTGATGACAGGCGCTTCTCTTCAAAGAATCTGGCCAAGAACCGAGTGAATCACTGTGTCCAGCTGAAGATGGACAGCGTATTTATAGAATACCTGTGGGCATTCACTGTGCAGCTACAGCCAAATTGTTAATGTGACTGTGGCTTCCAGCTGAACTTGTTGGAGAGTGCAATGTCTGGGATTTTCTGGACATTAGATCCTGGAAGTTCTTTTGAATTTCTATAAATGTGAGGTCACCAAAACAACACTCCTAGATTTTCAAAAGCAGGGGGGTTGAGCTAATTCATGTTAGTTTGCTTTAAAGGGGATCTAATTTCTAGAACTCTTTACTGCACTATACCACATTATCACTTACATTAAAATCTCTAGTAAGTTTTTTAAAATTTGGAGGACACTCTTTCTCAGCCCTCTAAATAAGAAAAACTCTTTTAAAAATCCTGTCACAGTCTTTCTTCCATCTAAATCTTTCTGATGCTTTTTTGTGATCCATCTCAAGCAGCAAGATGGATTTGATGCATCCTGAAAAAATTTCAAGCTCAAACAAGCATGATAACCTTGGCTAATTTGCCCTGTTGAATTCAGCAAGAGCTACATGACTTGACCATAAACCCTACTAAAACCACTTCAGACAGATTCCAAATATGAGATAAAAGATTTTTCTTTAGCTATTTCTTGAAGTTTCACAAAGAGGAGAAAAAAAAAACTCAGAACAATTTCTGCTTAATTAAACAGAAAATAATGCAATTAATGCCTCACTGACTCTGGAGAGTCAGAAGGTCAAAACTCAGTATCACCTTGGTCTACCAGTTAACTAAGTTGGTCTTACCCACATAATCAGCAAATCTTCTGTAACAATGAGACCTCATGGCATGCATTATGGAGCCTGTGGTTTGTATTCTAAATTTGCAAGTGTTCAGGAATTTATGTTCATTTTTCCTAATGCTTTCATGTGTTTCCTAAACTTGCATATCTTTCTTATAGGAATTTATATCTGTTGCCTGAAAGTCTGGGCTACCTAGAGTATAATATACGACTTTTCTTAATAGAGTAGTGTTCACAAAACTCCTTTAAGTGCTGTCATTTCTATTAAAGAAGAAAATAAAATATTGCTGTTATCACTTACAGCACTT
Organism: Psittacula echo; assembly: GCF_963264785.1. Lineage (NCBI taxonomy): Eukaryota > Metazoa > Chordata > Aves > Psittaciformes > Psittacidae > Psittacula > Psittacula echo. The sequence continues at coordinate 61,631,094 of NC_137736.1, forward strand.
TTAAACAACACTGAAGAGATTGATATATGCTTTCATTCAAGCTGTTAAGCATAGCATATCCTACTTCAGTCAAATGCCTTCATACATATTTTTCTTACTTATAGTATGCTCACTTCCTCATAGGACCCCAAGGTCACTTTTGCTACTGTTTATTTCTTTTTGTGAGAGTAAGATTATTCTGTAATATACTTCCTGTTTATCTACAAGCTCACTGTTATAAAAAGTTGTTGTCATTTTGTTATTTTTTTCTTTGACCTAAAAATAGCGAGAAATAGAAACTCCTGCTGCAAGTGAGTGGCTGACATTCCAGCACCTTCAGCTGGAGAGAATTTGAGATGTAAAGGTAACCTGCACAGGCCCTTGTGAAAAGCAAAATAATAACATCCAGAGGGAGAGAGAACGAAGAAGAGCACATTCAAAGCTTTCTGAAGAGCTTTAGTACACTTAGCAACCCTATATACATAATTTAATTTCCCCACAGGGCTATATTCCATAGCTTAGCGCGGTATACTATGTAACAAAAGAAGCACCAACCAACCAGTCTGTTGCTCTGTTTAAAAAAAAAAACAACCCAACTTTATTGGAATTTGTGTATTTATATACAACTCTCTGCAGTGATAAGGAGACAAAAAAAAATGCAAGTCTTACTGGAACACAGAATACATTGCTACAACTGTAGATCTGAGCTATGGCAAGGGCAAATTAGCATGAGCTGCCTCAAAGCAACAAGAGGCATAAGGTGGAGTCAGTATGTCGTATTTCTATTGAATGCAGCAACCTGTGAAAAAAAGGATTGTGTGTGTGTGGTGAGTGTGTCAGGAAGTAGCAGCAGATGAAAGAAGGAAAGAAGAGAGAGGTTTAACGTGGCCTGGCATCAAAACGTATCATTATATGTCCAGCATATTGCATTATATATAATTATCATAAAAAAAGTTCCAGGGCAGAAGAACTTCTATTCTAATGGCTCTTTGACCTACTTGACTGTGCATAACTAAATTGGAAGAACTTAAAGATTTTAAAGATGGTGTTGATTTTTTTTTTTTTTTTTTCCCCTGCAGAAGCAGCATGTGAAGCATCTTTATGTTTGTTTTTTTTTTTGGTTTTTTTTTGTTTTTTTTCTTGTATATTGGGTAATGTTTAATGTTATTCAAGCTAATTATTTATTTTGCTCCATTAACTTGGAATAGACATGGGGTTGAGGCTTCTTACATCTTATATGCAACATAAACAAGCATTAATTGCTTTCAAAGCCCACCAAGAAAAAATCTGTTAAGGGAGTCTGGAGCAAAGAAATTTTTCTAAGTAGGAAGGTTCACACATGAGAAGAGTGATTGCAAAGCTCTGCTACCTAAAACACTGGGCCATTCATGCCCAAAAGGAAGACTTTTCCATGACTTATCCCACCCTCAAATCTTCCTTTAAACCCTGACTTAGCTGTGACAAAGTTGTAAAGAGCTCTTGGCTGCTTTTGAATGAAAATCTGTGATGTCCACTGTTCGGAAGCTGGCAACAATGAAAGCAATCATGCTGTTTTTCATCTGAGTGCAGGTTTCCCGGACATTCTTTATGTTCCCTTTAAAAAGCAAACCTATAAATATGACTTTGGTGGCAGACGAATACACACAGCAGACAAATGTGTCCCCTCACTAATGGTTTGATAAATTTGTGAGATTTTTTGTGACATGATTACAGCTTGGTCAGCCCCTGCTATTATGCATCACTGTTTGTGATAAACAACGCTTTGCCTTGGGTGTTTTAGCAAAGTCTTTGAGAAAACTCCAGGCCTGTAAATCACCTGCTAACTAGGGCTGCAGCAAATTGTTCCTCAGAGTTATGAACTCCAGCAAACTAGACTAACAAAGCTCATGAGAGATACCAGCAAGGTTCTGAGTCTATTTGGCTGGGACAGATTGGGGAATAGCTAGCTGCATGTGGAACAGATAAAGATGGTGAAAAGCTGTTGTATGGGTAATTTGCTGACTTAATTAAACCTTTACAGGTTATAATATTCAATAAAAACATACTCCCATAAAAAGTTCATCATAAGTGTGGTTTTAATGAGGAATGTATACACAAAATAATGCACAGGCTGGCATAAAAAGAACATATAATCATGCTTAAATTTCCACGATAATTACAATATTTTTGGAGATGCAGAGCACTACCTGACAGAGCTTTTTCAAGTGTTTGTTTATTTCTGAAGACAATCACATTTGCAGTGTTGATTAAGATTTTCAGATTTACTGACGTGTAAAAGGAGAATTATTATGCTATTTTAAGGTCAAATATTAAATTACTTTTGAAGAGCTCAGTACAATCTTCTTCAATAGACTGGTGCTTGGATTTGTTTTACATCCATTACACAATTTATGTCAAAATAGCTGTATATAAGAGGACATATAATGATGATTTCTACCTATTTCCTATTGGTACAGAGTTGTTTTCCCAGCCATCTTTTCACTAGACTAGTTCATACTTTTCTTGCAGTGTCCCTGAGTAGAACATAGTCAAAAGCCTTTCCAAAAGCAGCAATGGAAAGACTTTTCCTGAAACCCTCTGCTATTTCTTTTAAAACACTGTTTATAGTCACATCCCCTCCTTCCAGTGGCCCCTCATCAAGGAATGGCATCTACTTCCCCAGATCATAGGAGACTTATGCAGAAGAGGTTTTCCCTGTGCTCTTTCCACTCTTTCATAGCTAATCAACAACCACTCACTGCCTAGCTATTTGTGTTAGATGTGCTATATAACTGTGGCACAAAGCCTTTCATTTGTGTTCTTACTAATGCTATTTGTAGACTGTGGATTGTAGCTGCTGCCTCTGATCTTCCACTGTCTTTTAAAAATGAATAAAAAAAAAAAAGAGAAGCAATTATTGGCACTGTTCAAAGAGCTTTCCCTGTTCTGCTCTCAGGAAGGCAGCCTTTGTACAAAGCCAGTGGAGTTGTGCCCATTCACAGCAGGGCTGAATTTGGCCTGAAATGTTGCTCTAGTAAACAGCACAGGCATCCTCTTATGAATTGTGAAAGGTAGTGGTGTGGGTAGCCTCTGCATTGGAGACGAGTCAAGTTTGCAGTCCCTGTCCCTCACCTCTCAGATAGCTATTTGAATGAACGCACAAATATTGCCTTTCAGGTGGACAGAGTAATGCCCAGCCTCTCCATGGAGTGCAAATAGAATGAGCCAAAAGGGCTGTATGCAATACAGGCATATATGCAGGTGATTTTGATCAACACAATAAAGGTGTCACCATGTTGATGGCTATTCTCAGGGAAGCTTGTAACATCTAGAAGAGCTTCAGTGTAAGTTAGATCAGATCCTCAAGAAGAAGTAACCAAAATGAGATTAACAGAATGGGAGGAAAAGGGGGTCTGTGCATGCCATAAGAGAAGCAGAAAGCAAACAAGGAGAGTGACTAGTACCAATAAGGAGGAGGAGGAATAAGACAATGTGCTGGATAAAGGCTGATTGATGTGAAAGAGCTATTTTCTTTACTATTTGCCTTTTTTTTTTTTTTTTTTTTAGCATTGTAGGAAATGGGCTGGTGCTTTTGAGAGGGAGTTAAGTTACAGTTAAGTTTTAAGGAAAGTCAACCCTTGCTTGATTTATTTTCCTGAATACTGACCTTTATTTCTCATGATCAAGCATCATGGATGCTGTCCTACTTGGGGAGCATTCTGTTCTTAAAAAAAACTTCAGACACCCAAGAAAATGGACGACCAAGACAGCATTTTGTGGAGATCTTGTATATCTCTACGTGTAGTGAGGACTGAAGGTCTGGACTTTGAGGAAAGTGGTTCAGAAGACAAGATGCATTTTGTCACAAATTACTCCAGCTGAAGGCCTCGCTATATGGATCCAGAATGGAATGCACACTAACTCCAGGCTAGCATGACACTTGTAAGCAATTTAACAGAGGAAGGATAAAAAACCACCCTTTTGCTTTGTTTCATTATATAATTTGACATACTTCTATGTGGTTTTATTGCCCTATAATAGGTGCAAGCAGACGGCAGTTACTTCTCACCATAGGAGTAAATTTCACTTGTAATCACATTCTCATAATCCATTTATGTCAGTGTTTTATAGAGAGTTACTTTTAATCTTTTTTTTTTTTTTTTTTAATTTTTGGGATGTATTATAAGACACCTAGCAAAAAAGATTTCCATGAAGTCCTGTAAATATTTTAATGAAGAATTTCTAGCCTAGCAGTTCATATGCTTATAATTAGAGGAAGGGAATTTTAGTTTACTTGGATAGGTGGTTAAGTTTTTCAATTGGAAATGAGGCAGAGAATCCATAACACATAGAGTACATTTTCTAAAACATATAAAGTTCAAAAGGACCATAGGTGCTAAACTACAATGGTGCTATTTAATACCACTATGGTCACATTTCTGTAACTGAGCAAATTTCAAGCTAAACTCCAGGCTTGTGAATAATAAGTCATAGAGAACCCTGGGTATGCAAGCATTTCGCTTTGTTTGCCATCAAAGTAAACTCACTTCAAAAGTAACTAATACAGAAAGAGGACTGACTGGTGATCAGCCTGTGAGGCACTTGAATACTCAACCTGTTAGGAAGGTAAATTAATAATACAAGGAAAGTATTAGGAGGGAGGAGGTTGCTGCTGCTACAGGGAGCTTTCTATCCCATCTCCAGAATGAGAAACTTGCAATTTCTTTAAAACCACAGTGGTTACAGTACTGGGAATTAATTAATTCCACTCTGACCTAGACTATTTTACATTTCTATTCTTGGCAATTAGTTTGTTAGTGTTGTTGTTTGCTTTTAAAACAGAAATCTAATTTCAGAGGAAAGGAAGTAGACTCTTTCACAGTGAGTTCAATTAAACTAAGATTATATGTGAAACACCCAAAACTCAGCTAGTGGTTGAGGGTTAAGTTTCATCAGGGCCAAAGATGGCTGTAGACAAACATTTGGACATATCATACAATGAGAAATGCAATTAAAAATATAAGTATATATTCTTCTTTTTTAAACAAGTGAAGTGCCTTTTTATTCAGTTAAACAAGTATCTTCAAGACACCTTTTTAATTTTATTTTTCACTTCAAAGTTGACAGAGGCTAGTTAGGTCCAAGTTTTTGCACAGTTTCTGTGCTGCACAATTTCTGTAGTTATTTGTCTCCCCAGAGCTATGTTAAGAAGTCCTTACCAGTGCCTACTTATATATTGCATTGTCCCATCATTTTCAAATCAAAATACTACAGTTTTTAAATAGACAGGTAAACAGAGAAGCAAATAATTGAATAAAGAAACTGTTGAGAAGGGTTTTAGTAAGAAAATTGAAACAGGAGGGAATGGCATGCAAAGAAAAATGCAAGTTCACACACCAAAGTTAGAGGATTTGGGATTAATTGAAATCCTCAAGTGGTGCATGGTAAGTGACTGCCTATTTAGAGCCAATAGATAGGTTTCCGTGAGGTTAAGGAAGCGAAAAATCCCATACGAAGCTAGTGAGATGTTAAATTCTAATTAGAAGTGTTAATTAAAAAAAAACATTTCCAATTTCATCAGTGAGAGTGCTTTTGTTGTTCTGATTCTCTTTGCTACAGTGAATCCTAAGCATCCTAACTCATTTTGTCCCGATATTATTTACCACTTCTATAGGGTCTAAAAAAGTTGACTATGACTATAGGAGCATGGATTATTACAGTGGCACCTACTACAGTCTCTGTGATAAGAAGACTATCAGCACTTCCACTATATGAGACTTTTCTGGGCTTGAAAACCAAAGTCATAAAATTCACACTGGACTGAAATTTGGGTACATAACTTACCAGCTTGTAAAAAAAATGCCCATAAACTTTATGCATACTGATTTGATTGAATGTTTTTTAATTAACTATACAAAACCCAGCCTGTTTCCTCCGCTTTCAAATACTGCTCTGTGCAACACTAACTAAAAAATGTCGTCATTTTATAAGTTGTTAGCCCACAGCATGGATCAAATAGCCAATGCACAAAGAAACAGGATGCTAATGGCAGACATTTCTTTACTGGGGGCTCTTGGTACCTGCCCCTCTAGAAACAGGGCTTCTGTTCAACTATACTGTAGACAAAAACTGCTTGCTGCCCATGCAGAGGGCATGCCAAACCCCTGCAAGAATGTGGGATTGTAAAAACCCAATAAAGAGGCTGCTTGTAACTAGACAGGCAGTAAATTGCAACCCCCAGATTAGTGGCCTGCATCAAGTAACTGCCTTGGAGAAAGGGTCAGCTAGACCCTTACCACTCTTCAGCGAGGGCACTGAGTTAGGGACACAGGAAATATCTTCATTTGCAGATCCATAGGAGGACTTCTATAGTACATTTTGATGCTGATCAGCAAATTAAACCACAGAAGTACCTACAAACCCCATTATACACCTATTTTAAAATGCATATTTTAAAAAATATTTCACTGGATGAATCTATAAGCACAAACCGTTACTGGTTTATGCATTGATACACACATTCCTGTGTGTTTCAAGTTCTTCAAAAATGGAGAGACATTTTAAATATGGAGAACTCTGAAAACTGCAAAAGCTAGGAAGCCATGCGGTATGACTCCTCTTGGAGTGATGGTTTTCCTGCTCAGTATGGGATGAAATTTAAATCTTTTGAAGTATTTTGCAAAAGAAATCCAAAGTCCAGTACAAAAATACCTCAACCAAACAAAACAAGTTCCCCCCCACCAAAAACCAAACCAAACTAAACCTAACCAAACCAGCAAAAACCCGTGCAAATGACAGGTGGCAGGAAAGAGAGGTACCTACCCACCACACAGGCCAATAATAGCCTTGGCGTTGAGAATTCTTACTAGGCAAAAAACCCCAGCAAACAAACAACCAACCACCCCACCCCAAATATAGAATTCAATTTGAAGAAATTATTGAAAGACAACAGATTAAGAGCTTGACATCTTCAGAAGTTTCCTACACTCTCTCTTGTGTGTGTTCACAGCTCCATGAAAGGAACATGCAAAAGCTACCGTTCTACTTCAGGGCAAGATGTCTTCCAGATAATTTATAGGGTAACTTTACCTGCCTCTGAATAGGATGAGGAACACATGCAGATACCAAAGCCATGGAAGTGGTGATTTCTAGCAGAAAGATAGTGACATCTGTGAGAGACACAGTGCCCTAAATCTCTACATCTCTGTGTTAGGGAATGTTCATCTATATCTAATGATGAAGAAAAATTAGAAATAAGATAGCTTGATATGTCTTAGGCAGAGTACAGGAACATGATATGCCTTCTTTTTGCATGGCTTAGCCAGAAGTCTGTTAGAAAGACCTGAAAATGATGTTTTCTCACTAAAATTTATATACTGGACATGGAAAAATATTTCCCAGTGGTAATTTTGATCAACAAGATTTTTCCTGCAAAAACCTTCTTTTCAAGAATTCAAGAACTAAGAATGAATAAACACTGTGATGGAAAGTCTCTGTCCAGTTTTGTCTTGTGCATTTGGGCTTACTTAGTTTAGGCAGGTAGTCTTGCATACTAACAAAACACATAGAAAAAAGTAAAGCAGCAAGTAACTGACTTGATTTTTATGATTTAACGCATGTAAATGTATTTAATGCTTTGTCATATATAATTCAGAAAGTTAAGGCTAGCTTCTGGTGGCAGATCAAAACTATGACAAATATATATACAATTCCCCTGAGAAAATGTAAGATCAAATTCTGTATTTCACTTCATCTGAAAAGGAAGGATTATTAGAGAAGAACATTTCAAAAGTGTAAAGAGTATTTAGGATTTTATGCTTTATATTGCATAAAGGAGAAGTAGTTTTCCAGCCTATGAACTACCACCTCTTTCCTAAAACATTCCTGGATAATTGGCAACATTTATACCTGTACTTTTTAAAAATTCTGCCATTCTGGACTCCCCCCCATTCAGTACATAATTAGAAAATGTTATTCTCTGTATAGCAAGCAATTTCTTTTCTTGGCACAATTACTGAACTGTATCTTGTAGATTTTTCTCTGAAGTACTGAAATGGAAGGATACCCCCATTAGCTCTTGCCCCCAGCTCCCTTAACTCTCCACGCAAGTTTGATGAGTCACACTTTTTCCTTTAAAGCTTTAGAATCTCATGCCAAATTCAAGCAGTGTTGGCAACTCCAGTGATTTTATCATGGGTCTCATGATATTTAAAGCCCTAGGTCCAGTGCTCATTTGGTAACATTAGAATCTTGCTTTCATTAAAAATAAATAAATATATAAAATCAAAGCTTTCAGGCTGGAGAACTGTGACAAAATAAGAAAAAAAAAAAAACCCAAACAAAACCCCCAAAACAACAGAACACCAACAAAACAAAAACAAACCCCACTGAGTATAAAGGGCTCAAAGAAATCCAGATGGCAAATAAAAAAAGAATCCTACTTAAAGAAAAATCCCGCAATTTGTAATGTGATTTATATGGTGTTAGGGGATTCCCTCATGGTTTTGGAAACAGCTGAGGCTGTTTCCAAAATTGTCACTCACAGAAGTGACTGAAATCATCACTCACAGTAGGGAAGCACCACCAGCATCATCTGAAGGGAAGAGTCTGACCTAAAAATAATTTGATACTGCTAATTATGTTACTTACATTGCTCCTGGCTTCTGAGCATAAGCCATAGTCAAGAGTTTAAGAAGACCTTAAAGGAAGACCTGTATTGTTTTTTTGTTCCTTGGTCACTAGGACAAGAAGGAGACAGATCTTCACGACGGGTTGTGTAGTTGTGTTTGAAGTCCCAGGTAACCTTTGGCAGGGTGGTTGGGAAGTTGATAAATGTTCTTCTGACACCACTCAATATAAAATGTTGTTCACCTTTCTGCTCTTTTGGATCTCTGATAACCATTAGAGTGGGCAATGACAAGAAGGGAGAAATAATCGCAATTGCCCTCTGAATTCACTTTTAATGTGGAGGAATTACAAGTTCCCGCTTCTGTGAGATTGTTTATAGGCTTACAGGGAGCACATCCTGGCATAATATTGCTGAAAAGAGATAATTTTTCCAAAACCTGTCCACCACCTTCTGAATCACCATTTTTCCTTAGATGTAACTCAATGCTCTCAGCTTTTTTGGCCATCAATATTTTTAAACTTTTTAATTGTCCATGATGCAATGTCCCTTGTCTACACAGAGCATTTACAACATCCTCTAGATTGTTCATTCTTCATATTTGCTGACACAATGTTGTACCATCTGTCAACTTCTAAAAATACCTCTACTTCCCTTGAAAAGTGCCTACTCTTCCTTCACAGAAAAGAAAGAAAATGAAATAAATAATTTTAAATATCAGACTTTAATGCTGCAAAATATTAGACTAACCTGTATGGTCTGCCACACTTGTGGTCATGTTTTTGTCATGATACTTTTTCAAAAGAATGTTTCCTGTACATATCACAAGAAACAAAACCAAAATGAACTCCCACAACCAACAATCAATCAAACAACCACCAACAAAAAAAACTCCAAAACAAGACAACAAACCTCAAAATGTGGTTATGTGGGAGATTTGGAAAGCAGAAAAAATATTGATTTTTTTGGGTAAAGATTTTGGATTTAGCTTTTTTTACTTTTTTTTTTTTACTTAATGGATCATGGTCTCTTAGCTTCCTCATAACGAGGAATATATCTCAAATTATCAAGATAATTATCAAAATTATAGAGGCTTTTTATCAGTGGCTACTTATAATTAATAAAATCATACAAGAATAGGATTTGAGAAGTATTTTTAGTAATTTCTACATTTGTTTAGAGCTTTTCCTACAGCATATCCCACTTTGGTATCAACAAAGATGTCATGAGGCACAGTGAGGCAAAACCAATCAACTAACCACATGACCAAAAGTTTAAAATGCACAACTGCATTTACTAGAACAGTTTACTAAGCTTTTCAGTGTCAGAAGGACCTGGACTGAATTAATTTCAGGATCTTCAGTTTCTCTTAAATACTCTGGTCAAATTATATTTTAACTCAGTAGTAAAATGCAGATTAGCTATCAGCCTTGAAGAGAAGGAGGTAAAGATATGCTGGTTAGATCTGCTGATCTCCATGTAACCGACTCCTGAAGATTTTGAGCTCTTGTGGATCTGACCTTCAAGGCACATTCTCTTCCTTTTATAAACAGAGAAAATAAACTAAGTGTACAAAATGCTTTGGGCTGATGTAAAATAAACATGGCAACAGAGAGTTTGTCCTTCTGTCCTGGATTCAGCAGTAGCAGTTATTTTTCTCCTTCTTAGTAGCTGGTGCAGTGCTGTGGTTTTGACTTTCAGACTGGGAACTGTGCTGTTTTTAGTTGTTGCTAAGTAATGTTTACTCTGACCAATGACTTCCTGAATCTTGAGCTCTGCCAGGGACGAGAGGAAGCTGGGAGGAAGCAGGGACAGGACACCTGACCCAAACTAGCCAAAAAGGTATTCCATACCACAGCACATCATACCTACTATATAACCCTGGGGCAGTGTCGTGGTTTAAGCCCAGGCCGTAAATCAGAACCACGAAGTCCACTTCCCCCCTCTGCTCCTGGAGGGACGGGGAGGAGAATCAAAAGAATGCAGCTCCCATGGGTTGAGATAAGAACAGTTTAATAACTAAGGTATAACACAAATCACTACTGAAACCACTAATAGTAATAATGATAAAGGAAATAACAAGCAAGAGAATACAACCGCTCACCAACCGGTACCTCACCCCCACCCTGTCATGATCCAGCCCTTCCGGGGACTCTCCGTTCTACATCCTGGGCATGACGTGCTATGGTATGGAATACCTCTTTGGCTAGTTTGGGTCAGGTGTCCTGTCCCTGCTTCCTCCCAGCTTCTCCTCCTCCCTGGCAGAGCATGAGACTCACAAAGTCCTTGGTCAGGATAAACATTCTGACCAGCAACTGAAAACATCGGCTTTATCAGTATTTTTCCCAGGCCGAAAGTCAAAACCACAGCGCTGCACCAGCTACTAAGAAGGAGAAAAACTGACTGCTGCTGCTGAACCCAGGACAGGCAGTTACCCGGAAGGGTTAGATCACTGCTCAGGTCTGGCTGGGTATCAGTCGGCGGGTGGTGAGCAGCGGTATTCTCTTCCCTTCTTATTTCCCTTATCATTATTGTTATTGTTGGTAGCAGTAGTGGGTTTGTGTTATGCCTTCGTTACTGGACTGTTCTTATCTCAACCCGTGGGAGTTACACTCTTTCAATTCTTCTCCGAATCCCTCTGAGAGCAGGTGGAGGAAGTGGGGGGGGAGTGAGTGAGCAGCTGCATGGTTCTTGGTTGCTGGCTGGGCAAATAAACAAGTAAACAAGGCATATTGCTTTTCACTTTCTGACAGTTTATTATATGATGGGGCCTATTCAGCACGCATCACCTCCTTCTCTGGTGACATTCCAAAATCTTAGCCCTCTGGCCAGTCCATGATGACTTCTAGAATTCGTGGATGACTGGGATTTCCTATTCGAGCTCGTTGTGTAATTAGTGCAGCCCACTTACTCTGTGTAGCATCGGCTGCATGATGTGCAGAGGAGACCCTGCCTTTGAACATCCAGCCCAGCACGGGCAACAAGGGAGCCAGGAAAAGCTGTGCTTCAGTGCCAATCACTTCTGAAGCAGCTCGAACCCCTTCATAGGCTGCCAGTATCTTTTTTTCAGTTGAGGTATAGCTGGCCTCAGGTGGACTTAGATTGGCAGCATAAGGGTGAATTATTTATATAAGTATATAATGGAAGTGTTTAGCAATTACACATCTTTTTTCCACACCTCAGGTGGTCAACCTATGAAGGAGACATTCCCTTACACCCCCAGCTTCCCCGCCAGACTTTTTACAGCATCATTTGAGAGTTCTGAAGGTTTTGAATGGCCTTTGGATACCCTTGAGCCCTGCCTGCTTATTGTGATGGGATCACCATGTTGGCACACATACAGAGTGTGTTTTACCCATGATCATTTCTTCTGATCTCTAAAGTTATGCAGAGTCGGGTTTGGGTCTTGTCTAGGGTTAGATGACAATATAGGAGGACCAAGAGATTTTCCCCAAGGTTGGACAGTCATGAATAGCAGGGTGTATGGGATAGTATGGGCAAGTTTCTAGGCCAGTGAGCCTCTCTAGTGCTTTGGAGCTTCACCACTGAACAAGTGCAAAATCCAGAAAAATTAGTAAAACACTTAAAAAGCCTAAGTTTGTAGCTCCATTGAACACAATCACCTGCGCTGTGAAAAGTCATCTTTCTAAAAGATGTTAGTTTCTCTCATGTGTCTTACATTCACATCCTGAACCATGAAAAAAAAAAAAAATACACCCTCCTCTTTGCAAACTCTCCAAATACCCTGGAAAACCTAAGATTTTACAAGATGACAGAAAGAATACAGTGATTTTTGCTTTGAGTCATACCCCATAAAATATGACAGTTTTGAAGAAAGGAAAGTGTCATTCCATCTTGAATCAAATTTTGAATACAGTAGTAATGAAATTATCACTTCTCTCACACAAATACGTGAACAATGAAAATTTCACACAACTCCAATTTTAATTTGCTAATGGAAAAATTGCCTACTGCTCAGAGAAGCCAGTGTGAATACTACTGTTTTGTAATGGGGTCTGCATTATAATCTTTGACTGTATTTTGAGGGGTTTTGTGCAGCAAAAATACCCACTGATGTAAAAATGAAAAAGACTTGTTGGTCTATTAGAAGAGCTGAATCAGGCTCTGTGCTGATATTGCCAGCATTTATTTCTGTCTTGACAATAGATAATAACCATTTCTAGCAGGTCAGGCTCCTATCAAATATCCATTGCAACTTGACTTTTGGCAAAATATGTAGTTTTACAAGGGAAACAAAAGCTGCAATTCTCTAAATGAAAGCAGAGAATACGTTGAGTTTAATGTGGCTTTTCTTGCCAGAGATGATTGGTGAAGCCCATCTATTAAGTTTTATTTATTTAGTAATTGCACAGCAGCTTTCCAGTTGCACACTGACTACCAGAAATGAAGAGTTGCAATAATATGCAGTACATTATGTGTTTTTTCTCTCTCTATCCCACTTGCATGAAGGCTGGACCAGGCACTGGGATGGCCTTTACCCTGAGCTGGATAGGAATGTTAGAGAGGTTATTTCTCTACTGCTTTTCCTTTCAGCAAAACACTCTTTACCATGCTCATTTGTCGAAGATTTCTCTGCACATGTTGTCAAAACAAAATCAAGCAGAGTCTGCCAGAGCTGCATCCCATTCTGTTCTTGATATCGTCCACAGACCTTTCTCTGTTGCAAACTTCATTTCAGAGTCTGAATTAAGCAGCAGATTTTGAGTTGAGGTCTAGAGTTGAATTATTTCAAAGTTTTGTAAGAGTTAGGAATCGAGCCCAAAATCAAAATAACAGACATTTCATAAAATGCAGGGCATAATATAAGGAGGAAGAAGAGGATTCTCACTTGAGAAAATATGGGATGTACTATAGGAAAGAAGAGGATTCTATTTTTGCCATAAAATGCTCTTGCTCAACTGAGACCAAAATAAGTCTATGCAAAATTGTCTTCTGATGGGATTTTATATTGAGTTGCTTTTTTACTAAAACATACCCTTTTCTTTATCATCCCATTTTCTATATCAGTCAGGAAGATGTTTGATCTCATAAATTCTCAATAGGTTTCATAAACTCCTATTTAACTAAAAAACTACTTAATTTAATTCTGCACCTCTTCTCAATCTCAGCATACATGGGACTCCTTTAGTTTTTTCTTATCTTGATAGGCTCTCACCAGCCTCATTCACACTAGGCCACTTTTACCTCTGAAACTAGAAAATCCCATTTTGCAGCACATGGTCTTGCTATAGCAGATTAGCAGCAGTTCTTTCTTTTTCCCCAATGACCAAGATCATCAAAATACAATCTACTCTCAAACAGAATTACTAAATTTTTTTGGTAGAGATAAGGCAGACTTGAAACAAATATTGTATAGGTTGTCTGCAAAGTGTTAAGACACAAACATTGATCTTTCTGTAGACTTTCTTGAAACCCTTATTTGGTCATAATTTCAGTTATTTAGCACAAAGAAAACCATTTTATTTTAGTTCTTATCGACATCAATGTCTTTCTTTGCAAACCTTTTGAATCAGCATTCCTGCTTTAGTGATTAGAGATATTTGTGATATGAAACACTGCAACTTCTGTTCCTGTGTGGGCACCTTATTTTTTTGTGGCATTAATTCTTGACTGCTGAATCAGAAGAAACAGTGTTCTGGCACAGTCAGTTCAGACTTCATCACCGCTGCCTGCCTTCTCTTAGGATGTTTTTTTGGTAACAGAAGGAAAAGAAACATAAGCAAACAATCCAATGCAGAGGTTATGGCTGGGATCAAAATTTTCAAGCCTAGAGCCAGCTCACAAAACTCCACTTAGTCAAATACAAATTTCAATGGACATCAGCACTTTCCCTTCTTTCTTTCTGTTTTCTTGATTCATTGGGAAGAGATGTAACTAGTTCACTTCCTTGATTATTGACTCTCACATAGTTGAAAGCCAAAAATGTTATCCTGTCAAGTAGTACCTATGCAGAACCCACACACACACATTAAAATATTTCTTGATTCAATGCATAGAGAAAACTCATGCAGATTTTCAAGGAAATGCAGTGAATAAATCAATGGCAAGATAACGGCCTATGCAGCAAGACAGCTAATTATAGCAAGACAAAATGGAGGAACAATTTTTGTTCTGTGTTGCACTTATACTATGTGTTATCCTGAGTTGTCACTACTTTGCAGTCAGTAGTCCATTAAACCGTAGAATTCTGGTAATATTAGTGAGAATGTTTAATTACTTCATCAGAGAAAAATTGTTTATATAAAGGCATCCATTTTACAAAAATAAATATATTTCATTGTATAAATATGGGAACAAAAATAAGAATTTTCTAAAAGAAGGTCACTCATGCAGCAGTCTGTAAAACATAAAATCTTTCTTGTGTTTTTCACATAAAACACTGTTCTAAATGCGAGTGAATCTGTAACCCCAGAGATTAATAAAAAGAAAATCCTTTGGTTTGTTTGTTGTGGTTGCTTTTATTCGGGTGATGAAAATAGAACAAAGCAGACTATGTTCAAACAGCAGTTATTCAGTAGTCTTTACAGATATTGTCTGAATCTAATTGGATTTTAATGAAATGATATTTCCTTTGTGATAAGTACATAAAAATTATGTTTTTAATTAACATCACAAGGTATAAGCTATAGATACCAACCCTCAACTGAAATAATATTACTTTAATGTTTGCTTCATTAAAAGAAGGACAGAAGTAATAACAACATAGCTAAAAACGTATGTAAACTAACTGGACAATGATTAGTGCTGGACCCTTTGCATCCCAAGGAGCAGAGCCATTTTCCTGATGTCTTTTCATTTCCTACTTCTCAATTCACTAGTGTTTAGTCATGAAAGAGTTTACAGAGCTTATTTATACACTTGAAATCCATTCTGGGGGGAGCAGCCACTTGGACTGGAATATCAATATGCCAGGGAGAATATAAACTAAAGTAAGTTTTCAAGGAGGCCTTGTAAGTGGTACAATTAAAAATAAATATAAAAACCCCAAACAAACCAAAACCAAACTTGCAAATGAAAAGCTATGAAGAAACAGCGACGTCCTTGCCCAAAGAGCCCTTAGAATATTACACTACTTGGTAAATATCTCTCTTTACTGCTACAATGTAAGAATAGAATCATAGAATCATAAAA
The DNA here is from genome assembly GCF_963264785.1 of Psittacula echo. NCBI lineage: Eukaryota > Metazoa > Chordata > Aves > Psittaciformes > Psittacidae > Psittacula > Psittacula echo. The sequence goes on from NC_137736.1 coordinate 61,646,830, forward strand.
CCACATAAACGTTAAGGTTAGAAATGACTTTTAAGACCCATGGAAGCAAGACAGAATGTCTGGAGAAAGGAAGACTTTCACTGAGTCAAGAAGGGTTGGGTTAGAGATCATTTAGACAAACTTGACGTTCACAAATCCATGGGTCCAGGTGAGATTCACTGATCACTGTGGGGGAACTGGCGGATGCTATTGCTAAACCACTCTCCATTGTCTTTCAAACACCATGAAGAACAGGAATGGTGCCTGAAGGCTGGCAGAAAGACACTGCCACACCAGTCTTCAAAAAGGTCAAGAAGAAGGATCCACAAAACTACAGACCAGACAGCCTCACCCTCAAACCTGGAAAGCTGATGGAATAGCTCATCCTGAATGTCATCTCTAGGCATGTGGAGGAAAAGAAGGATATCAGGAGTAATCAACATGGATTCACCAAGGTAAAATCCTTGTAGGAAAGCTCAGAGAGCATGTGTTAGATCAGTGTTCAGCAAAGTGTGTTGAGAGCTGGCTGAATGGCAGAGCTCAGAGGGTTGTGATCAGTGGCACAGAGTCTAGCCGGAAGCCTGTAGCTCACACTGTTTCCCAGGAATCAGTACTGAGTCCAGTCTTGTTCAACCTGTTACTCAATGACCTGGATGAAGGGACATAGTGTACCCTCAGTAAGTTTGCTAATGATACAAAATTGGGAGGGGTGGCTGATACATCTGAAGGCTGTGCTGCCATTCAGTGAGACATGGACAGGCTAGAGAGCTGGGTGAAGAGGAACCTAATGAAGTTCAATAAGGGCAAGTGCAAGGGCACTGCACCTAGGGGGGAATAACCCCATGCACCAGTACAGGTTGAAGACTGACCTGCTGGAAAGTAGCTCTGCGGACAAGAACGTGGAAGTCCTGGTGGGCAATGAGTTAATCATGAGCCTGCAATGTGCCCTTGAGACTAAGGCCAATAGTATCCTGGGGTGCATAGGGAGGAGTGTGGCCTCAGGTAGAGGGAGGTAATCTTTCCCCTCTACTCTGCCCTGGTAGCAGCAGCTGGAATACTGTGCCTAGTTCTGGGCTTCACAGCTCAACAGAGATGAGGAACTACTGGAAATGGTCCAGCAGAGGGCTATGAAGATGACTAGGGGATTGGAACTGGATCTGTTCAGCCTGGAGAAGAGACAATGGAGAAGGGACCTTATTAATACACACAAATATCCTAAGGATAGGTTTCAAGAGGATGGGACCAGACTTCTTTCAGGGGTGCCCAGTGACAGGAAAAGGGGCAATGGGCAAAAACTGAAATGCAGGAAGTTCCATCTGAATATGAAGAAGAACTTCTTTACTTTGAGGGTGACAGAGCACTGGAATAGGCTGCCCATAGAGGTTGTGGAGTTTCCTTCTCTACAGATATTTAAAACTTGAACACATTCTCCAGAATTTTAAGCCACAGGAAGTTATCCATATTTCCAAGGTGTTCATCCTGGCAAGGAACTGACAGTGAAATTTCCCCCAGCTAGAATCTGGACTAAGTGGAGTAAAGGAAAATCACTTTACAAATTTAAACTGTATTTTGTGACATAGACCAAAACCTGGTGATAGGTGGTTTGATTCACACCAAGCTCTGCATTCTCTACAGCTCTGTCTGTTAAGTGGAATGGGGTGGGCCATGTCCTTGGAGTAATGAAATACTTGCAACAAGACACAGCCCTGAACTCTGAGTCTTGTTTGGTAGCTTTTTTTTCTGTATGCAATTTTCATCCAAAGGAAGTATTCAAAAATACAGGTCTATATTTTAAGGTGGCCAATGCTACGGATATAACAGAGCATCTTTACCAGATCCCTTCACCCTGGAGTAACTGGATAAAAATATACTTTCTCAGAAATATTCAGACCTTTTTCTTCCAATGATGACTTCATTTGGTACCCACTGAGACTTCCATAATTTAGTCATATTGAAGTATACTTACCATTATGTATCTGCAGCATCATTACTTGAGTTTGTTATCCTGTAACATTAGCTTAAACATTTCATAAACTGCTGTGCAGGTGGCAAGTTTATTAAACTGGGAAAGATAATAATTGTATGCAAAAAGTGTTAGACTGCGGTTACTAGAAGTTTCACAAAATCTTACCATATTTTTCCGATTTGTCATGTGACAAATGAGGACTATACTTCCCTATTGCTCAAGGGTCACAAATTTAAACATTCAGGCATTTATTTGTTTTATCATCTTTGTTTTTTTAAAGCTCCTGTAATGGTGTTGGTGGAATTTTATTTCTTTTTCCATTGCTGGGCAGAAAAATTGAATAAATTTCAGAGAATCAAGTTCCAAGAGCATGACAGCATGACAGCATGCTTCACTTTCTCAGTTACTGCTGCTGTGTGTGTGCATAGGTAGACATGCATGGAGCTGCTTTGTCCAATGTAGTGGTGATTACAGACATTACTGGTGTAAGTTTTCTTATGGGGATATAAGCAGGTTGGAGCAATAAATTTACTAGCTCATATTTCATTCCTGAGTTCAAATCAGTAACCCACAAAAAATACCATAGCTTTAGTTAAACGGGTCCTATTTACACTTCTACGGTTTTACTTTGCATTAAACATGAAAATTCATGAAAATTCCTGCTAAATTTTCCTCCTGAAAATAAGGAGGAAAACTCCTGCTAAATTGTGCCAGGCATCAGTTGCTAGAACCCTCCTGACTGATAGTACATGAAATTAGAAAGGGGCAGAGAAAAATATCCCATACCTCTGTTTAGTATGATCTCAAAATCTGTCATGTTTCTAATTGTTTATTGTTTGAATAGCAGCCAGTGATATCCACTTCTGAATTTTTCTAGAGCAATGCCAGGCTCTTTTCAGTGCTCCCCAGGGACAGGACAAGAGGTAACAAGCATAAACTGAAACAGAAGAGGCTCCATCTGAAGATCTGGAAATACTTTTTCACTGTGAGGGTAACCAAGCCCTGGTACAGGCTGTCCAGAGAGGCTGTGATGTCTCCACCACTGGAGATGTTCAAAAGCTTTCTGAACACAGTCCTAGGCAACTGGCTGTAGGTGGCCGTGCTTGAGCGGGGGGGATGGACAAGAGCTACTCTGGGAGTCCCTTCCCACCTCAATTGTTCTGTGATTCTGTGAGCCAAGAAAGAAGCGCCTACAGTGCCCGTCAAATACAGCTCTGTTTTGCCTTTGTTCAGGCAAATTCTATATAAGGAAGCTGAAGGGAAGGACTTTAAATCATCCAAATACAGAGGGTGCAACTTGTAAGATTTATATTCAGCTTTGATCCCCAGTCCTAAATTCAGAAATCCATAAGGTATTCAGCTCTTTCTGAACTTGTGCTAAGGAAAAGGGAAGGCTACCATTGGTCCCCTTACCTCAAATTGCAGAACTAGTTAAATAAGTTTAACATTCTGATCTATTTGAATATTAGCTTTAATAATTTAAACAGAAAGGTCTTCTAATAATACAAGACATACCTTCCTCCTGTAGAAAGACTGCATACTAACATCAGGGGTATTAAAAGGGATCTTCAAGTTCTTCAAAGACATCTAACAAACTGTAATATATTTTAAACTTATCTCAGCTGAATCAGACTTTTCACCATGAATTAGGCTGCAGTTACCTTCGTTTAGATATATACTGAATGTGATACAGTGATAAGCTCACTTTGATTGTGAAGTCTGGAAACTATCTTAGCATATTATAACTGATAGTAATATTAACAGAAACTCCTCTCATGACAGAATTACTAGCAAATTAATTTTTCCTATACTTTTAAAATAAAATGCAGGGATTTAAAAACAAACAACAGTAATCACTATTTTTTAAAGAAATTTTTAGGTGACAGGCCCTTTCCTCATGCCTAGTCTTGCTTGTTCAGTGTGTGGTCCAAAATAGTCCATTGAAGCTGAGGGTTGAAACTGAAGTTCTTCCATTAAGATAGTTATTGAAAAACCCATTAAACCCCATGCAGGGTCTGTACATGGGAAATAATTGGAGTCCCCCAGCAAAGAAAACATATGTCAGTGACAAAAGTAGAAACATATCTTAACTACAAATGTTCTTTTAAAACTCTGTGCGAGAATATTTACCTATTTCTTCTAATTTGATAAACCTACAAGATCCCATATTTTTAGCTAACCATATGAGAATAACAAAACTGATTACTGTAGTGCCTAATAATGTGCATATTGCCTTTCAGACTAAAAATATGTTGTTTCAATGTTCTACTGGAATGGCATTCCAGTCTATCTAGAACATCCAGACTGCTGAACGGTCTGATGGGACTATCATCTATCAGTGTTTTCACAATGGTATTGCTGCCCACAAGTATGCAGTGCATCCTATACCATCCCAGCTGTGCAAGACCGTAGCTGTTTATAGAACAGCTTGCACATGTGAAATATATTTTGAAGTATCTTTGGGGGAAAGAGAAGGGGAAATGGATAAGAGGGCTACAGAGTCAATCCTTTAGCCTTTGAAGCATTCATGCTGCAGTGAAATAGTTTGATCTGCAGAAGGTGCAAACAGGGAGGCATTCACAACCACGTTAGAATCTGGTAATTGCTTAAAGGCAGTGAAGAGGTCCAGTCAGTACTCCTACAAATTAAATTAAAGATGTGGAAACCTTGCTTTAATAAACTTCAACAGTGAGAAGATGGAGGCCAAATTTTTATACAATGCATTCCCCAATAAAATTTTAATCATTCATGAGTATTCATTTCTGTCTTGACAATAATTTTAGCAAGCAATTCTGAGCTGCCTTATAAAGCTTCAGCAATCACAGTCAGAAACAGAGCTGCAAGTATTGACTCAGGTCAATAAAGCTCCTTCACAGCTCTGAGACAATATTGCATTTTTAGTAGTCTAGAAAGCACCCAAAAGTGAAGGAGAGACATATAACTAAAAGACCAATTTCTGAAAAACTTTATGTATCTAGGTCATGTGCCTGTAGATTCAGCAAAAGTTATGCCAGAGGTTGACTAAGGTAGTCTGAGTATAAACCTCCCTAGAATAGAGTCATATTCTAAATCCCCAAGTGATAAAAATGCTATAATTAAAATGTTAATAAAAAAGTGCATGCTACTTGCTTTCAACTTGTGACTCATCAAAAAAAGAGCTTGAATTTTTAGTATCTTAAACAAATTCATATTCGCTATTATTAAACAGTGAGAAAACTACTGTTACATCAACAGTTATCCCCAAAACACTGATGACTACACTCATCAGACTTTTCTCATCATCACAAAAATTGTTCATGACTGAGCATTTATTCTCGCAAAATTCTTATTCCTATTAAACGTGGAGCAAATTGTATACGGTCTTGAAATGTCTCTTGAGCAAACAATTTCAAGAGCTATTAATAAACAAAATGTGACATGAAAAATCAGGGAATTTCAAGTGCCCCGAAAGACATTTCTTGGCAACCATCTAATGACTTATTTGTAAAAATATTTATATATTATCTTTTCTGAAACATACCAATAATCCTGAAAGCTTCATACTGTTATCATTGATTATTCATGACCTTCCATTTTAAAAGTTTCAGGATATATAATGGCAAAAAAGAAAATTAGCTCAGCTAATCCAGTCACTAATATTAACAAAAGATAGCAAACAGGGAGTATAAACAGTTCTCCAGTAACACACTGAATGCAGATGTGTTCAGTAACTGAAAAATTTTTAAAGCTAATGCTATTTTTTACCCTTTTATGTTGCTTGGGTTTTGGGGAAAATAAAATAACATACTATAAACAGAAACACAAAACTAACCTGTGAAACATTTATTATTCTGATCACTTTGCTTATCTGACAAAAATTGTTTTCTGTTGTTTTATCTGGTTGTGGGTTTTTTTTCCTTTCTAATAGCATCCTTTGCTTTACAGCATCTGACATAGCAGGTCCATGACCATAAGGATGATCCAGATTGCAATACTGCACAGATCACAGAAATAGATAGGTAACAGTAGGCAAAAACTCATTTTGTTATGCTGATCAAAGGAGAAAATGAAAAATAAAATTAAAAAAAGTAGAGAGACAAAAGGGGTTTTGTTTGATTTCCTGTTATTAAACATTGAAAAAGAAAATATTTTAAATTTTAGTTAAATCCATGCATGAATTTTGCACCTCACTACAAACCCCAAAATTCTCCAGTAATTTTTGTGTTTGGCACAATGGACCTAAGACTGTATATGAAATGCTGCTAATCTGGCAAGAAAAGGGAGCAAAATTGTTACAGTATATCATACAAAGTGCCATAGAGAGCAAGCTCAACGGATGTACAACTTCTGCACAGTGCTCAGGAGCAACTCTGTGGTGTAGTCACATACCCAGAAGTTTCAGTGAATGCAGCTGCTGTACCCAAGGAGGGTACCTGTGCCCTCTTCCCAGCACATGCATTGAGTATCAAGAGTAACCACAGCTAGAGGAGAGTTGCCTCGTATCTGTTCTCACTGTCACTGTTGCTTCTAGAGCTGAAGGTAGCTGAGTGGGAGGAGTAGGAAAGGGGGCCTCCATTCCAGTGCCTTGGAGTCCGGCCTGCAGTCAGCCTGGTCCTGGGAGACCTCCCCTGAGGCTCTTGAGATATACTGCCAGGAGCACTCAACTGCAGCAGCAGCCTGACTCAGGACTCGTGAGAGGATGGAAGTGAGCACTGGTGTAGCCACATCTTTATGGCTTGTTGTTCTGACACCTCTTTTACCTCTTTCTTGTGTAGACAAGGCCTCGAGCAGAACCCGCTGTATCGCTTACACTTCCATTAAAGTAGCTCACAGAGCTGCCTGTTCCTGGCACTTGTCCTGGTTCCTTGGTCCTTCCAGAAATTACCAAATTAAGATGTAAAGCAATGAAAGAGTAACTTTTCACTTCCTTGTCATTTCAGTGGGTTCCTACTGGGTTTGTGCCAATTCAGATGCTGAAGTCATATTTGATTAAGCTAAATACAATCAAGGAGGAACATTTCCAGGCCAACTCTAATAACTGAATAATAGAAACAGTACTACCAAATCTGTTGCCCATCATGGTATGCAATCAGAGTGCCTATGCATGTAAAGTAATTACAACTGTGGTTATCTCAAGCATAATTCTTTGCTATTAAAGGCAGTAGATTTTGCAGCATATTTCCCTGGTGAGTAATACTACTGTTGATTTTCTTCTATATTCTGTTAAAAATGATATAAATATGCTGCAACTCAGAAGAGAGAGTAGTCTCAATATTTCATCTCTGGTAATGTTGGTTGAATCTTATAGATCACATTGATTTCTTTCTGATTAAATACAAATTTTTATTTCAGAGTAAATGTCTACATATTAATAAAATCTTAACAATGCTACCTTGTAGCATCAGTGCTAGTAGATAACAGATTGTAGATTACGAATGCATATTTGGCATAGGCAAGAGTGTTCAATGGCATGAGGTATCCTAACAGATTCATCTGGTTTTCAATCACTTTTGACTGCTTGCAAATACGATACCTCTTTCAGTAGGTGTCAGAGTTTGCAGCTCTCTGCCATGAACTTAGACAAATTTTGTGACAGACTGTTGTCACTCACAGCTGTTTGTGTCTTAAAAGCTGCTAGTAAACAATTGTCAAGGAACCAACCTCGCGTACGCCTAAGGAAAGTGTGTTCTGAGTGAGCCACCATTTGGATGTCTTTATGTTCTAGCCCAGATTCATTCCACAGCTTGTGTTACACTAAACTTAACTTACTTCAAAGTTAATCCTATTTGAACCTTAACATATTTACAGTTGGGCCAATTTATTTTGGCTATATGGTCTGTTCAATTTTATTGTCTTTTTTTCGTATAGGTAATGCATGTCGTTATACTTAATATTTATAAATAGATGTATATATGTGTATGTGTGCATGTTTATACAGGTGTACATATATATTTTGCTATTGCAGCTCTGATTAGTGGGCAGTTAATAAATAAAGAACAAGCAAACAGCAAGAAAAATGCTGACATTTTCAGAATAAAATGTACAAGTAATTGCCATGTTTTATATGAAACACCATCCTTAACACATTACATCTCGATATGGATTCCTGTCTGAAAAGCCAGCATAAGGGTAAGAAATCTAGGATTACTGTTGTAAAACCCACAGTTGTCATTTCAAATTATATCTAATGACTTGAGATCAGTGTGTGGTGGTGGTAAAGGGCTGCTCTTTTCATCAGTGTTTGCCTGATATCTCCTATACATTAGAGATTTTAAATACAGCTTATACAGAGAAGTGTCTTCTGGCATGAACTCTATCAAAGACCACAACTTAATATAAGCAAATAAGTACATTTTAAGTTCAAATACCAGCACTTCAGACTATGGCTTCAAAGCAAATTTCAGCTGTAATTCCTGTTTATGCTATAGGAATAATTCTTACTGAATACTGAATTCCTGTTACACCTTACCCTTTCAAATGACTACCTAGGAGCCTTTTAGCCTGACTGTATTTCAGAATAAATGCATTCAGAAACCAGCAAGATGATGAAAATTAGGTGCCATAAACTATAGCTGTCCACAATTCCAGATTAATTTTAATAATTTTCAGCTTGCTTTATATCATACCACTGAACATATGGCAGCAATTTCAGAAAAATATCAGGCTTTTAAGAGTATCTGTAGAGATCAGCACACAACAAAATCCTCATATGCAGATATATACGAAGCAGGATAACTTTCAATTCCACATCCTAACTGCTCAGCTTTAGTGCTTATCTAAGAATGGTATCTCATTGTGACAGATACCCATCAGATCATAGTCACTCATGTCATTCACACTTCCAAGCATACTCTGGAAAGATCATGCAGAGAAAAACAGAGAAAACTGTCTTCATTTTTTTTTAATTTCTTTTTTTTTAGTGTTTTCCTCTAGAATTTGGACCATAGTTTGTAGAGGGCAACACATCTTTCTGAAGAGGATTATTAATTACAATACCACTCCATCTATTATAAGTAGACTTCAACTGTAACTCTAATAGCCACTGTGTCTCGACAGCAATAAAGTTTACTTACCTATCAGCTATCAGATGATTTTTAGTTTTATACCTAGAGGAGCTCATATTAAGATAATCTATTACAGAACTATGGCCTAGTTGTAAATCATTGCTAGTTCCACCATTTTGGAGAGCTTACTGGTTTAGAAATATTCATACCTATAATCATGAATAGCTAGTGAAAAGTCACGGGGACAGATATGAACAGTATCGTCACACAGTTTCCTTGAACTTTTTTGACTCATACTCTGCCTTGAACCTACCATGAGACTGCAAAACTTGCAGTGAAACAGTGTAATCCATGGATGGCAGAAGCTTCAACACATACAAATATAAACCAGCATGAAATGCCTATGTCTCTCAGCTGAACAGGTAACCATATGCTTATCTGTGATGGCTATCTTTTACTATTATGGATTTACGTACAAGAACTCCATGCTACTGAATGAAATTGAATCTTGGTCTTTCCTTCAGTGTTACCAGTCTGTCACCATGTAATTCAAAAGAAAAAAAGGCAACATGTTGTGCTCAAGGCTGAATAAAACTCAACTTCGATATGTGTTGTATTGTAGTTTAATTTCCCAAGGTTCATGACAAGGTGCTGTGCATTCCAAATATGTCAGTTCATGGTCCTTTCCAACCCTAACTATTCTATGATTCTATGGTTACGATTCATTCAATAAATGTCTGAGCATAATGTCATGTCACTAATGTTTACCAGTCATGTTGAAGGATAAATTAGCAAAAACAAAATGGATGCACCAAAAATCTTCAGTTCTGTTCCATTTGGCTGAACTTTCACAATGGCTATTTCTTCTCCTCCTTCTTTCTCTGTCCATAACCCTCTTCCTAGATCAGTCTCTGTTCATATTGTACTCTGTATATATTATTTATGTTGGTAGCATTCTTGTCCCTTGAGAGTAGTTCTCTTGTCCTACGAAGCACTCTAAGCAGTTTTGTACAGAAAACCAGCTGGTTTACTAGCATTGCACACGAAGCTTAGTGCCTCTCATATTAAAACCCAACAAACCAACCAAGAAACCCACAACAACAAACCACTCCCAAATCTACTAAAAATGCCTTAATTCAGGACCAGCATCGTAAGTACATTTGTCACTTTGTGTTCAATATTCATAGAATCAGTATTCATGGAATCATGAAATGGTTTAGGTTGGAAGGGACCTTAAAGATCATCTAGTTCCAAGCCCCCTGCCATAGGCAGGGACACCGCCCACTAGACCAGGTTGCTGAAAGCCCTGTCCAATCTGCTGTTAAACTCTTCCAGGAATGAGGCAGCCACAACTTTATTGGGCAACTTGTTCCAATGTCTGATTACTCTCACAGTGAAGAATATCTAACCTAAATCTACCCTCTTTCATCTTAAAGCCATTCCGCCTTGTCCTATCACTACATGCCCTTGTAAAAAAACCCTCTCCAGATTTCTTGTAGGCCCCCTTTAGGGAGTGGAAGGCTGCTACAAAGTATACCCAGAGACTTCTCCATGCTGAACAAGCTCATCTTTCTCAGCCCGTCTTCATAGGAGAGGTACTCCAGCCCTTCATATTATAATGGGAACATTAAATCTGAAATTTCTCACTTTCTGAATTATAAACTCAACCTTAAGTATAGTATTAATGTTATTATTTTATGTAAAGAGGGAAAAAAGAAGAAAACATCTAAGCAAGATAGAGGCTATTTATTTCTCACTGATTTTCTCTTCTTTTATATACCACATTTTCCACACTCTAAATGAGCTCTCCTTTCTCTTTCACAGCATAACTGTGGTGCTGCTGATCCTCCTTGGGATAGTGTTGGAATGTGAACCTGAGATATTTAGTAGTCCTGATACAGTAAAACATTTAGGTGAAGGCAGTAATTAAGGCTGTTCTGAAGGCAATTCATGTTTATCCACATACTGCAGGAGGCAACTAATGTTAACTTGTTTTTTTTCCTGAACGAGATATAAAGTCACTTTTGTTATTTAAGTGAGAAAACACCTCAAACCAACCAACAAACCCAAAGACAAATTAACAGCAGACTCCAAGATCTCTCTTAGAGAGTAGCTAATAATGATAGTGGGAAAAAAAGAATTCACACCACTTAATCACAGGTATCTATGTCAAAAGAGTAGCAGACTACCTCCGCCATAAGCAGAAGGAGACAAGTTCTTCCAATGATTCAGAACTTCTGTTTAGGCATTGACCTTGAGCACTTAAGCACTCAAGTTATGTACCTAAAATTAGACAGTGTGAAACCCCTGAATTCTATTGATAGCCATAATGACATGACTCACATATCTAAGTCAGTTCAGTATTCATTACAGCCAAGTCCCAGCTGGGGCCTTGAGGTTCTAGCATGTTATGCATAGATAACACAAAATGCATAGGATCCCTGTCACCTAAATTTAACTATTCAAAAGATCAGCATTTCCAATTAATCTATTCAATAGTAGGATGTACTGGCCCTTGGAAGTACCCACTTCTCTGCTAACTGCAAATGGAGACAAGAAGATTAATTTAGACTGGAGAGCCACCTTTCATGTGGTTATAGTCAACTGAGTCGAAACTCACTCAGCATGATTAGGATTACAGTTTTGTTACAAAAAATACCAGAAGAACTTGCAGACTGGCCTTGATGCATATTAATGACAAAAGTCACTAACTAAAAATAGCCTTTGTTTCCAAAGACTTCTAAACAATGATAATATGAATGCTACAATAATAAGGTAGTCAATTTGAGAAGAAAATAAGTATTGCCATACTCTTGTACAAATCAGAATGATACCATATAATATCCACTTTGCATATGTTTAAAGGACACCAAAACCAGTTTCTTACAATTTCCTTTTTAAGAGCAGACACACATGCACTGAACCTCTGTAGCACCATTTCTTTCCTTTTCAGGAAAGCTACTTACAGTAACTGACAAGTAAAGAATCCTTCTTTCAGTGAGTAGGAAGAAGGAAAGGAAATTTTTGAAGGATTAATGGAGAGAGAAACTTCCTGACCTCTTTCCTGTATAGGCTGGGTTATAAGAATGTCCTCCTTCAGAGAACATGTAGGCAAAGAGCCCATCTTAAAAACAGAGTAGAAGAAAAAGAGGGAAACTATTTTAAAAGTGGCTTTTCTCCACTTCATAGCTATTTAGATTGTAGAGGACATGCCTGAATGACTACCCAACACATTTCTGGGGAAAAAAAAAAAAAAACAAAAAACAAAACAACTAAAGAAACAAAACCAAACCAAACAAACTGGAAGGAAGCTGCAACTTTATGAAACCAGTAGGGAAGAAAGAAAAATTATTACAGATCTTGATGGACTGAATGACAGAAAGGATGTGCACTAAATGATGCATGTTGAACAAAGAACTAAAGGTTTGCTCTTAGTATGAATTCTGATAGCTGTGTAACAGTCAGTGTTTGGATAATGATTTCTTGTATTAGAGGATCATATAACTGCAAAACATGCATATACGCACTCCTCAAAATCAAGGGCTGATGGCCTAAGAAATCTTTTCAGGCACTATGTGTCTCTAAGAGCTGCTTAAACAGCACTATTGTTAAATCAGCCTGACAGTTGCGTAGAAAATTCAGTAAAACCAGTAAATTGACATCTTGTTGCAATATGACAGAAATCAAGTGGTGAACTTTTAGCTCGAACTACAGCTGCTACCAGCTGTTACCACTATGCATATCTCCCTGTATTCAAACTGCTGTCTGTGGATGTCTTAAGAGACACTGCCAGTAAATCAGTTTTCAGTTCTTTTTCATTCTTTTGAGTGTTTATTTTTGCTCCTTGGAAAGCAACATCCAGAACTTAGTAACCTGATGGATTAGAGCTGACACACATAAAAGAGTGTATCACTAATACTTTAGTGTATGACCACACCACAAGCACTGCAATAGGCTGTCAACGTATGAAAGCTAGCTTGAAAATTAGCTAATTCAAATGCCACAAACCTCCTAGCTAGAATAACAGGGAGTTCAACAAGTGTTTCCTGAGTGAATATTTACCAACCTACTCAGGCAGGCAAAGCTCATGCCATGCTGAGCTGCTAACTGCTCTTGGTAGTGATATTAACTGATCTGGTTGTGCTTCCACTCTCTTGTGGTCACAGCAGTGATAGTAGTGTAGACAAAGATTTGGCTCATTGCCTGAGGAGCACTAAAAGAGTCACAGGTTATTCTTGCTGCATCAGGCATCTTACGTGATTCAATCCATAGGGAGCTGTCACTGAGGAAGAAGGTGCCATTTTAATGTCATCAGGATGGAACAGGACTTCATACCAATTTCCAGCTCCAGTTCCCTCCACAGATGTTAGGGATGTCAGCCTACATTTCTGCTGTAATTTTTCAAGAAGAAAAGTTTTTTTTTTTAAATCCAAACATCCTATGTAATTTTTTTTTTGAAAAGGAAACTCTCCTTGGGACTGTACCAGATCCAAAGACCCTTGAGGATCAGTATACTTAAAATACATGGATCATTTACACGCTAGACCATATCATCTCTTTCAGAGTCATCATACTCTAATATCAAGGCCTCCTGATCGCATACTGCACAGAGCTATTATAGACTATTGTGTCAGGCTTGCCTGGAAGAGTGGGGAGCACTTGAATGCATGGATTATTGACGCAATAGACTGTAATGGTATGTCAATTGTCAAGGCCTATGTGGGGATACTTTCTTATGCGGATCATTAACAAAGAAGCTGACACTCTATCATGTCAGTGCAGCTGCCAAGTGCACACACCAACTCTGCATATTAACACCCCTTATGAAATTCTGAATAAGGAGCATGTGTGCCCACTCCTGGCACTTGAAATTCACTCAATTTATGTATATTTAATAATTACAAACGTGCTCATGCTGCAAAAACTGGAGCGGCACAAGAAAAAGTGGAACACCTTTAAAAAAAATTAAGCAAGAAAAACTATAGTAACGAACAGTGCATTGCTCTTCTGAGCTCTTCTCAACAGCGATTTCAGAGTGCTTTAGAAGTATCTTATGTTATCCCCAGGTGACTTGTGGTTTCCTTATTTCACAGACAGAGAACTGAGTCACAAAAATTAGTGACAGGCGACAATGAAACTGCAGCTTTTGAGACCCAGTCTAAGAGCCCACTCTGCTTGCTGCATTAAAAATAGAGCGTGTTTTGAGAATCTTTAGGAATGCACGTTTCTCTCTCTTTCTTCTTGTGTATTTCTGAGCTAAGAGTTCTGTGTTTACTCACAGCTCTTCTGTCACATGTCCCCTTCTAGGCATTCCCCTTTCCTCCCTCTTATTAATAAACTTAACTCAGAAAATCTTTTCTTGCATTCAGTAGATGACAGCACAATGATGATTCTCTTTGGCATGGACCATTATGGTCATAGAAAAAAATTAAACTTCTGATCACAGAATTTTTCTCCTAATTTGTCTAGAACTTGATATAGTCTTTATCACCACTGGTAGACAAGAGTAGATTTTACACCTGCACAATACAATAACTGCAGGTAGTAGATTTTCTGCTTGTCAAAATGCATTGGCTTACTGAAGACAGTCTGTTTTCTGTGGGCTAGAGCAGGGGCTGATTTGTAGGGAGTACCAAGAATAACTTTTCCTTAAAGCTACAATGTAATGACAATCTGCATTAAGACATTATTTGGACAACCTCCATCCACTCTTCAATACTGGAAATTATTTTGAGTCAGTGACCATGATACTAATGGAAAATTGCATATTGATATCTCTAATGCCAAACCCAGAGGCTAAAGTGAAGGCTACTAAGGCCAGCAAAAGGCTTCTGCTGTTGCCATGAACTCAAACCCTGAAATTAGGAAAGATGTTCATACCATAACCAGAAGATGATGCTGAGAAGGGACTTACTGCACCCTCTGAAATCAGTGACAGTCTCGAATATATTTACCTCAGCAACTTTACAAAGTTTACAAGTGAAAATTTTGTATGTAGCCAGTTAATCTCTCAGTAGAAGAGCTTGTTAAATTGTTCGGTGTTTGGTTGTTGGTGTTGGTGTTGATAGGTGGTTTGTTGGGGTTTTTTGGGAACACTACAATACTCTGAGAATGAAGTCAAACAGAATGGAAAATAGACCACTTTTCATAAATCTGGCGGGGTTTATGACAGTCCTGCCTAAGAGGATAGTTCTTTCTGAATGAGTTTAAAACCAAGCAACATGTTCAAGCTTACAGGAATGGAACTGACCTAGTTATTAAACAAAAGCTAGCACAAACTGCTAAGCAAGGCAATGTGAATTAAAAATTTTAATGACCACAACAACTAGCATTTTCTAGCAACTTACTGGGTTAAAAAGAAGAAGAAAAATAAATTTATACAATGTAACAACTAAATATAATTTAAAGTTCTGATTAGCTGTTGATAAAATTTATTTGCTGAAAGATGGAGATACCATGAGGCAATTGCAACCATAGATAGCATAAAAGAAAAATAAGTGACAACTAAAATGTAAGGCCAGAAGGTTCAAATATTATTGCTGTTGAGTAGCCACAAATTCAGCTGGTTATATGAAGCTTCTGTGATCTAACTGGGTCCAAAAATATGGGTTGCGAGACTCACAAATTAAAATTAAGTATGTTAGGTTCTTTTCTTATTTAACACTTTAGTTGCTCTGAGAAAAACGCTAAGGAAAATTTTCTTCATTGTGTCATTTCTGCCTTTACTCAGAAAAAGTGAGAAAGAAGGAAAGATAGATTCAAAATTAACAACCAGAAGTTAAGCAAGCATTTTTCACTTTCATATTTTTCTCAGAGACTTGTTTCTGGAAAAATATTACTGTCTTACTAGAACACTGTCTTTTACTCTATGTAAGCATTTTTATCAGAAACGTATGAGGTATTTCTTAGTTTATATAAGCAAGTATCCAACAAAAGGTGGTAGTAGTGGGAAATATTTCTTTAAATACTGTTATGAAAATAGAACTGACTGATCTCTTTGTGCTTGTAACATTTCCTTGCAGATGCAGCACATCCTTCTACATGCAGAAAACCCCATTTACACATACCTAGGAATGCTTCAGATTAATGGGATTGAAACTGGTTATACAGAGAGTGTCAGGAGAGGAAACTAAGCAGCAATATTTCTATGACAGAAACAGGTTTGCTGGAAATGTGACCACAGACCATGGGAAGATCACTTGGCACCAACCGTGTGAATAAACTCCTCAGACACAAGCATTCTCAGACATCACATTATGTAACCAACACATTTAATCTTGCTTTACTATTATCTTCCAGTTTTACCTGTTCTTCAGACCTAGTGTTTGAGAAATGAATTTTTAGGCACCTTGTTCTACTCTGCTTCTTCACAAAGTCCTCAGCTGGGAGAGTGGATCATGACTTTGACTGCTGTGGCTGACAAGATTTCAAGAATCTCTGAGAAGATAACTTCACACATGAGACTTCAGTCTGATTTGCCTGATCAGGTACTGCTCTCTTTAAATAATGAGTTCTTATTTCTAAGATCAACAGAAGACAGGAGTGAGAAGAACTGTGAGAACTGGATCTGATCAAGGTTAGGAAAGCTGGAAAATGTAAATAACAAGCAAAAGAAAGCAAGTGCTGCATCTAAAAGAAATAATTCAATTTGATACAGGTTCATTTAAATGCATGAAATAGGAAGAGGTTCTTCTATTTTAATCCATTTAAATAATCACAGATCTTTAAGATTTAAATCTTAATACTTAAGATTGAACAGGACCTCTTGAGATCATCTAATCCACCTTCCCTGCTCAGATCAGGATTAACTAGATCAGGTTGCTCAGGGCTGTGCCCAGTTGGTTTTTGATTCTTTCCAAGGGTTACCTTCGAGAAAGTAGTTGGCCCTCTTTGCTGCAAGGGCACACTGTGGGTTCATATTCAACCTGATATCCAACAGGATCCCCAAGTCTTTTTTTGTGAGACTGCTTTCCAGACACTTGGTCCCCTGCATATACTGAGACATAGACTGAGATGCAGGACTTATGATGTCCCTTTGCTGTACTTCATGAAGTTCTTGTCAGCCCATTTCCCCAGCCTGCTGAATGGAAACACAGGCTGTGTTTCCATTTCATGTGGTATATGAACCACACCTCCCAGTTCTGTATCATCTGCAAATTTGCTGTGTATGCACTCTGCCCTAATCGAAGTTACTAATGAGGACACTACCCAATATTGCTCTATCAACCTCTTGAGTACCCTGCAATTGGCTGGCCTCGAACTGGACTTCATGAGGCTGATCACTTGGCAGTTCAGTCAGTTTTCGATACACCTCACTGTCTGTTTATCCAGTCTATATTTCATCAGCTTCTCAGTGAGGATGTTATGGGTGATAGTGTTGAAAGCCTCACTAAAGTCAACGTGAACAATATCCACTACTTTCCCTATGTGTTCTCTGCGTCAGGATTCTTTTAAGAGTGACAACTCATCCAAAATCCAAGCATAGGACTTGGCAAATGGCAAGTAATTAGTCAAGCCTTTCATATCAAGCACAACTACAAAGGCTCACCTTGTTTATACACATGAACTTACCGTGTTGCTTTGAGGGAGAGGGGTGCCGTTGAATGTGCCTGTGTCCAACTGGGTGGAACTTACCTGAAATATTTTAATGATTTATTTTTCTTTTTTTCTGAGCATGAAAGGGCCACTTTGGGTGGTCCAGCTTTACACCTGAACTGCTTAGACTCTGATGGGTTATGATGGTATGGAAATTTCTGTGTGAATTAAATACTAGTTGCTGTTAATCATTTCAATCAAGTCGTACATGGCTAGTTCACAGGCTGATTTTGACAGTGCCAGTGAACAAACATCCATGTGAAACTTCCAGAATTCACAAATGTCCAGTGGGACATGTCCCTGTTCATGACAGGGGGATTGGAAACAGATGATCTTAAGGTCCTTTCCAACCCTAACTATTCTATGATTCTTGGTTTCCATTATTCCCTGGCAGTCATTCAAGTGCCCAGCCACATTAGATGTAGTAGGCTAACATGTCACAGGGAACCAAATTCACCAAAATATTTGCAGATATTCCTTTTTATTAATATTATCATTATTTTTTTACAAGAGCTGTATGAAATAGAAACAAAGGAAAACAACATGTGGTGTATGAGACATAGGAATATCAAAGGGTATGATTTCCAGCTGATTGTGGTTGCTCACTGCTTACTGTAATATTCAAGAAATGTGGTCTGGTAAAACATTTCTGATCATCTGCATTTGCTGCAGATAAAGGAAGTGCTTTGATCACCTGAGCATTCAGACAAGTTCATTAGTTATCTGTAAATCAATATATTGATATTTTGATTGCTTGTTTGTAAGGGTGTAAAGGAATTGTTTACATACTGCTAATTCAAGTTCATACCCTCATATTAACTCTCCCTTGTGGTCAGCAACCACAAGGTATTGTGATTTTCAGCAGCGAAAGACTTAGAAGAAGCACACACTGTACATTGCCTTGAGGCATTAAAAAATTTGAAACAGTTGTTTTTGGAAATCACAAGCAACAAACTCTGCATTGTGGGCTTTCAGCAGCCAACCTACTTGTTTATGTCAAGCTAATTACGATTCCATGAAGCACTTTTAGATATATTTATAAACAATATCCACGGGATCCGATATGTTTTTTTTATAGTGTCTTGAAAACATTTGCCTTTGCTTGCTATTATATCTGTGTTAAAAAGAAATTCTTTTCTTTCAGACAAATGGATCACTTGGGCCCAAATATTCTAAACATCAATAAAGCTAATCAAGGTTAATACTAAAATGAGTATTAAACTGAAGATTAAGCTGAGAAAACAAACTGAAAAGCAGGTTCTACTTTTTTCCTCAATTGCAAACTGAAACTGAAGAAGCTTATCATAATCAAGTGACAAGTTGAACTTAGCACTTACAATGCCTAGCCTTATGAGCAAACAGTGATATTTATTGATGGTATTAATGTTTTTAAATAGGCTTAGACCTTTTATAATACCACCGACATTTCATTTTATGGAACATGGAATGTAGAGGCTGTAAATTCATGATTAATATTGCTAACAGTAATAAGTGAAAGTGTAATAGTCAGTTTTGCTCATATTTGCTTATATTATGTGAATACCTTCTGTGTCTGAAGAAACTCTACAGGGATGCAATTTTCCCCAGCTTTGGAAATTGATTGACTTCTGAAAATATAGCAAACAAAGATACAAAAGAGTTCAGATTATTTGCTTTAACTGTTAACTGACCAAAGGCTGTGACAGTCACTTAGGGGTATGTATCCTAGCTGTGCAATTAGCTGTATTATTTAATTCTTCTCAGGATGTGCTGCTGTGCAGTGGGGGATTTGAATGTGTTCAGCATCTCAGTTCTGCAGAAAAAAGATGCTAATCATCCAAAGACTTCTGAAAGAATATCAGAAGGTCAGAATAAATCTGAAATAAAGTTTTGTGAAGATGAAATAAAACAGAAAAGAAAGAAGCTCTACCCTTGCCTAACTTTGAGAAAGCCAATGCCAGCTTTTGGCTCTTGCAGCTGAATAGTACAGTAGGAGTTCTTTAATGCCTAGATCACCATTTAAGAAGCTCATCCATCCATATGAATAAGCAAAATTTGTGAAATACTGGAGATTATCTTGTAGTAGAATGTTACAAAAGGAAAAATGTAATAGGACTGTAAAAAGGGCTTTTATCACCTAACCTTCAGGCTAACATGAAGAAAGCCAATTATCAGCTCATCAGCCTCAGAGATCTCCATTCTAATTTTTGTTGCCATGTTTCCATTTTCTGGTTAAGTAAATCTCAAAACAATGACAAAAAAATGTAACCAGAATCACATACAAGATTATAGACTGTCCTCTCAACTGACTGAAGTAACAGTGCTCACATTTCAAGACTTATCAAAATTTTTTCTTTCTTTATTTTTTTTTTTCATTTGTGTAATTACAATGAGTACAGGTGGCAGTTGAGAAGAAAGCCAGAAAATTTAAGGGACATCTAAGGGACTGCTTGCATCTAAGCATTTTAAGAATTATAAAATAAGGAAAAAAAGATTAAATTATTTTCCTTTGCAATATAATTGAGCATTTTTTGTCTGTTGAAACAGTTACAAATTTTCTAGAATATCAGATATATGTGCGGTATCTTGCTGTAAAACCTTTCCTCTTCTAGAGTGTGAGATAATGAAAGCCTGTTTGACACACAGGAACTGCTGTGAAACTGTGGCAAACCACTTCAAAGAATATAAAGAAAATTTTAATTCTTGGGTTGCTCACTTCTGTGGCTGTTTTTCAAACTGGAATAATAATCAGGGAGCATCACTGGAGATAGAGTACTTTTTGATTTCTTGGCTAGTGATTCAGCTGTGCCAGTAATATCTGTACCCCAGTTATGTGCTTTCAACCAGGACTGTAGCTGTTCTTTTTAAAGCAGGAGACAACAGTTCTCAAATTTATTCTGAAGTTTGAAAACACCCTAGGGCACAGGCTACCCTTTCAATGCATGAGCCTGCAACTCCTATTATAGAATCATAGAATCGTTTGGGTTGGAAAAGAACTGTAAAGTCAATTAATCCAACCACTAATCTAGTATTTCCAAACCCACCACTAAACCATGTCCCTAAGTGAGGCATCTACACATTTTTTATATGTCTCCAGGAATGGTGACTCCACCACTGCCCTGAGCAACCTGGTCCAACACTTGACAACCTTTTTGGTGAGGAAATTTCCCCCAATATCCAATCTAAATCTCCCCTGGCACAGCTTGTTGCCATTTCCTCTTATTGCTTGTTACCTGGGAGAAGAGACCAACACCCACCTCACTACAACTTCCCTGCAGGTAGCTGTAAAGAGTGATAAGGTCTCCCTCGTGCCTCCTTTTCTCTAGCCTGAACAACCCCAGTTCCCTCATTAGTTTCTTATAAGACTTGTGCTCCAGACCCTTCCCCAGCTTCGTTGCCCTTCTCTGGGACTTGCTCCAACACCTCAATGTCTCTCTTGTAGTGAGGGGCCCAGAACTGAACGCAGTATTTGAGGCGCGGCTTCACCAGTGCCAAGAGCAGAGGGATGATGACTGCCCTGGCCCTGCTGGCCACACTATTGATGATACAGGCCAGGATGCTGTTGGCCTTCTTGGCTGCCTGGGCACAAGCCAGCTCATGTTCAGCAGCCGTCAATCAGCCCCCTCAGGTCCTTTTCTGCCAAGCAGCTTTCCAGCCATTCTTTCCTAAGCTTGTAGCGTTGCATCGGGTTGTTGCAGCCCAACTGCTGGACCTGGAACTTTGCCTTATTAAATATCCTGCAATTGGCCTCGAATCATCTACCCAGCCTGTCCAGATCCCTCTGTAGAGCCTTCCAACCCTTCAGTAAATCAACACTTCCACTCAACCTCATGTTGTTCGCAGACTTACTGAGGGTGCACTCAATCCCCTCATCCAGATCATGATAAAGATATTAAATAGACTATTAGTACTATTAGTGCCAATGGGACTCAAAGGCAATGTGTGCTGAGTTCGCAATCCTGACAAACTGGAGTCAATCAGATATTTGTCATTGCTTCTGTGTACACAGGATAAAGCTTATATAAGCCATAAATAAAATGACATGCTTTAATGTGATTTCTTAATGCCTTCTTCATATTAGTGGATAGCTATAATTAGAAAGCTTTTCAGGTGGATAATAATCTCATACTTTGTCTTTCAAGCTTAGAATTTTTAATTGTTTAGTTGAGAATGAAAGTATCTGGTATAGTAAGAATCTCATAGAAGTCTTTCAAGGACACAATATTTATATAAAAAACCAGGAATATTCCTTCCATGGGGTCACTATTTATCTGTTTGGCCTACTGAGGTGTTGAGGTTTAGACCCAGCCAGTAACTCGGTACCACACAGCCATTCACTCACGATCCCACGCCACAAACTCCTCAGGGTGGGATGGGGAGGAGAATCAAAGAATGTAAACCCCATGGGTTAAGATCAGTCCAATGACTAAAATAAAGTAAAATACAGTGATAATAAAAAGAATACCAACAATAAAATAATAACAAGAAACAGCAAGAGAAGAAATGAAAGCTCAGACAACACGAGTGATGCATAATACAATTGCTCACCAACCGCTGACTGATACCGCACCACGCCCGCGTAGCAATCAATCCCTTCTGGGTAGCTTCCACACAGTTTATATGTAGTTTCTCGCTACTCGTGTGGTGAGGGACGGAAGCACTAGTTCCCTCCGAACTAGGGCTGAGACATAGAGCATTCACGGAATGCGGGTCATCAACGATTTATTGCGCAGTTAGAATTCCTTATATTTGCCGCCTAAGCACCTCCCCAGGGTCAGCTGGTTCCTGTCCCTCCTAGCAGCTTCCCATCCATGCACCAATCCCTACATTTACATACTGGGCATGACGTGCTGTGGTATGAATACCCCCTTGGCTAGTTTGGGTCAGGTGTCTGGTCTCTGCTCCCTCCCAGTTTCTTGTGCCCCTCCTCACTGGCAGTGCATTGGACTGAAAAGTCCTCGATCAGGGTAAACGCTGCTCAACAGCAACTAAAACATTGGTGTGTTATTAATATTGCTCTCAGACTAAAGCCAAAACACAGCACTGCATCAGCCACTAGGAAATAAAATAACCATTACAGCTGAAATCAGGGCATGAGGAGTTAGACATTTCACATATTGAGCTCCTGTATTTGTTTTTTACAGTGATCCAGGTAGTCTTTCTTCTTAACAGGGCCATGCATTTTTACATTTGCCAAAAAGAAAAGGTGTTTAGATAAACCCACATATATTTATCTATTGATATACGGATACTTACTTTGAAAATTTGACTTCTGGGCATGGATAAGGATATCTTCACAATAATCCTCTGAGGGAGAGAAATATAATTAGATCTATTTTACAAAGATGAATGAAAGAGATTAAGGGCTAAACTTAGAATGGTACCTAAGGACTATTCACAAAAAAGTAACTGTAGTCAGACATTTCCAGAGCATGATTCACAGTGCTTAAAGATAGGCTTTGAATCAACCCCTGGAGCTTCTCTCTCTTTCTCTCTCTCTGTGGAGTGCATGAGGACCCTGGGATGATTAGTCCCCCTAGGCTAAAGTTTGCGTTTGAGAATAGGCAGTGTAAATCTGAGTGTTTCAACCATGTTTTTCAACTGCCTACTCCCTGTGCTGGCATCCGAAACCTTAGCCTACATTTTGTCCCTGTGCAATGCAGATGAGCCTGGGGGAAGGAACAACCAAAATCAGGACTCTGCTTAGGGAATCTAAGAGGAACAAAAGGAAAAAGATGTACCTTGAATTAACACTCATTTCAGGATATGATTGCTTTATTTACCTGTAGCGGGAGGTCTAAAGACCCCTTTCTGGAACTGCAGAAAAACCCATAGAAAACAAGTGCTTCTTTGCCAGGAACCACAAATGTATTTAGTTTTGCTCCCCTTTCTCCCTCTATCTTGCATAACTCCATAAAAAAATAGCAAGTGGTCCCCATCTTCCTCAACCTATACAGCAGCTTTAGGCTATCAATATCCCAGTGGTTAGGATAAATCATTTTGGCCAGAAACTCATCCAGGAGAACAGAAAAAATGAACTGAGTAGTACTGTGATCTCTCAGGAACTGTGGGAGAGATAAGAACATCATTTCATAGATCACTTTGTAGCATTTAGTGTACAGAAAGCACCTAAAAGTGTTTTGTTGATCTCTCTGCAAACACCTCTTAAGATAGTGGAGAAAGTTTGTGGTAGAGGCCAGAATTCTCTCACTGTCTCTTGACTCTTAATCCACTGTCTTAATCATGAGGTGATGAAGCCAAGGGCAAACATGATTGAACTGAAATGAAATGAAGGCTGGAAGGAATGTCATGTATGAATGAACCACAGAAACTTGTCAACTTCAAAACAAATTCAACAAATTCAAAAGGTTGAACAGTGTCTTAGATATATTTGCCTTTGTAAAAATGTTCATTTCAGACCTGAGAATTCTCCGCTGTTTTGATTGCTGTTCTTCAAGACAGAACCTTGTTTGATTTGCTATTATTTTGCCTTTATTAAAATAGTTTGATACCAGATTTTTCCATGTGAAAGACATGTAGAAGCATCTAAAAATTTGTAATGTGTTCACACTGATGAGAACAGAAGTGATTAATGCACAATACTTTATTACAATGTAGATTTAGGACATCAATACTGGTTTTAAAGATGAGCAAAATTGCATCAAAAGGTGATTTTTTTTTTCTGACTAATTCACTCAAATTTCAGTCAAACATAAAATAACACAGTTGACTATCTGTAGGAAGTTGAAACTTGGGATATGAAGAAATATCTTATCCCAGGGTTTATGTATACTTGTATATATGTAAGCATGCATGTAGCCTAGTAATTTCTCAAATGTTGACCAGGAACTTTTGATGAGAACCACAAAGGAAGTCCATAAAATGATGATGAAGTAATCCTTTAGAATCTCAGACTGGATCCATCCAGCTGAAGAACTCATTTGTTAGTTAAACATGAAAATAAACCTTCAAAAATTCTTTAATCACAAAGTACTCAAAATGTCATTCTTCAGCCATAGTGAGTCTTCAGTGAGTCTTCCTGCTCTGCCTGAAGTCTCCCGACACATATCAGTTCTTAAAAACCCGTGCCACTAAGACTATGATGAAAAATCTTGTTGAAAATAGCAACTTAATCTTAAATTATGATTTGTGCTCTTTTCATCATTCAGACACATAGTCTACTTTAAATTCACAGACTTGCTTTTATATAACAGTTTTTTGTTTCATATGTTGTAGGAAAGAAACCCAACAAAACTGCTGGAAGGCATGAAACATACTCCAAGATAGAATCAATCTCCAGTTTTTCAGCAAACATTAATGGTTAAAGAAGGCCATCTTACCATAATCAGGAGTGTCTCTAGGAACAATTTCAGTGAAACACTATTTTAAAGGTTCCACCATTTCACTGTAAACAGTAGAGATTGCTGTGTTTTAGTGACTAAATTCCCCCAAAATTCCACCTCTGCTAGAACATGCTCTGCATTTTCTACATTATGCTTTACAAGACATTTCCTGAAATATAATCTCTGCTTGCTTGGGACTGCTTCAGTCTTGAACAGATTAAAAACTTAATTTCTAGTGTTTCCAATGCTTCCTGCTAAGTCCAGACACATGGAGAAGGAAGCTGCCTGTTTCAAAGACAGAAAGAGCAAAAGATTTTTCTCTTGGAGGAACAAACCCAAAGTGCCTGATTTTCACCACATAAGTGCTGTTCCTAATGCCTGAGAAATCTAGTACCACATCAAGAATGAACACTTTGGATAATTGATTTTTTAAAAATATCAAGTCTGCCAAACATGAGACATATAATAGGAGATCTCCATTTTAATTAAGTTTTCTTTGGAAAGCGATATAGCTTTCTTCTGGGGTTTTGTTGTTTTGGTTTTTTTCTTGATAAAAAGATCACACTCTCCAGCCTGTAATGAGAAAAACATATATTCAAGACTTTACTCTGTATGAATTTAAAGTGCTATGATGAAAAAATATTCTGATACCACAAAACCCAAGAACTCTGACCCAGTTTGGCCAATTCACCTTTCCAATAAGGTATGGAAATAAAAAATATCTGACAATTCAGAAACTTCAGATCCTGTTAATTAAATGGACATATGATACAATTCCATTCTCAGAACATGATTGAAGATTTGGTTTATTCTGATGGGTATCAGATATAAAATTTTGGAATATTACATAGAAACAGGATTTTGTCTTCTGCTGGGGTTTTTTTACTTCAATTCTAATGTTCTTGTTCATTGTGTCTGTCCACATGAATCTGTGAATATGGGTCATGGTGGTGTGTCTTCCACCCTTCGTCCCTTAGTGATCCTCTTTGGGAGCTGCTATGAAACACACTGCTATGCAACTGAATTTCACCTAGCCTGTGTACACCACAAGCAGCAAGGCTTGTGTGGAGGGGAGGAAGAGAGGCAGGTACTATGCCTGTGTCCTCTTGTGACAGGGAGAGGAACACCTCTTAAGGAATCCCAGAATTAAGTCCGTGCCCCCTAGTTTAGATAGGGTTAAGCATGTTTGATTTTAACACTAGTGCCTCAGTGCCTCAAATGTGAAGATGCAGAAAATGCCACAGTGGAGTTGTCTTGCCTCTGTAAGATAGTCATCATTTGAAAGTACAGGTTTGATTCAGGTAATCTGTGGGCACATGATCACTGAACAAACCCTAGTGGTTTAAAGTTAACCCACCAATATATTTGGAGCATATTTCCACAAGAAAATTGAGTTTATATTAGACCAATGCCTTCCATCATGTAGGTGTTTTTTTATTTATTTAAAGTTAGAAAATGCAGACTTGGAATTATCAAACTGTGGCCTGAGTCTCATGCCTTTTACAGGCATTAACACCCTGTCATCTGTTACTTTGTCAGCTCAGATACGAAGTTTGAGCTCTTTACGAACCAAGTGGATGTCAATATGAGGCCTAAAGAGGAGACACAGGGATATGAAAGTTCCTTGAAGATGGACTTTCACTCCTACATGAAAATAGTAGTACTTGACATAACAGGCAGTGAGGATATATATTAAATAATAATATGAATACAAATCAGAAATCTACATCTAGATTTCAGCCTTGCATTAAAGTACACTTTATAACATATGAGAATGAGCATATTTAATCAACCACAAGGCTACTTTTTTATTAACACTAGTTTCTGAATGTCTGATGAAAACTCCTACAGACTGAAAAGAATGTTTTTCATCTCTTCCCTTAGGTAGCTTTTAAGTACCAGCCCTTGGGGCTCCTTTGCCTGACACCAAATCCCCAGGTGGTCCTTACTGCACTTTGGGGGAATCATCAATTTGTGTGGGCATCCCACAGAAATGAATAATGCCTCTGTCAAATTTATCTTGTGTTTCTTCCACAGTCAGTTTCAGATTCTCTGACTTCATTCCTGGCTTTTAAACTCCCACCGCATCAACAGTCCTGGGATATCCAGTGTGAGCCTGTTGACATCATAAATTGACCAGAACTAGAACAGCTTGAGAATCATGAATCAGTACTCTTACTCCACCACTGTTGTCTTACTGTGACAAACACATGATGGTGTATCAGACTTGCTGTTGTCGAGGGCACAAGTATGTCTCCTTGGCTTTACCTCCTTTAGTTCCTCCTGCCTTCTTTTCATACACTCTTGCACAACTTCAGACTTTTAGGGCTAATGGGAAGAAGCTAGCAAGAATATGATGTTTGAGTCCTTTATGAGTGGCATGATAAGCGTGGGGGTCTTACACAGCAGCAGACTATAGAAGCAGAAAAAATAATTTGTTCAATGGTTTCTAAGATTTAATGCAAACAATTTGGTCCAGTAAATCTGATCATTGAATTGAGTTTGGATCTCAGTATACAGCCCAGGTAATCAGGATCATGCTCTGTTTCTCAGATCAGAACTGCAAAGGCGATGTTCCAATCACATGGGAAGAATGGAGACAAAACACTGGGAACTCAGCTACCTGGATAAACAGGAATTAAATAACTGCACATACACATCAATACAGAGGTTGCCTAAATTAGAAAATATCCTACTGTACTTGCAGTGTTTCACAGTACTTGACAAAAAAAAAATAATTGTTAACAGTTAAAAAATTTAGCTTCACTGATCTGGGTGAAAGACCATTCCCTATTGAGCTGTAGGTTGCTCTACTGTACTCTGATTTCTGTTCTGTCTAGACATATTATGAAGATCATTTTCTCTGGTCAAACTTTTAAAGAATAAATAATTAAATGTTCCTTTCATGTCATAAGCATTAGAGTTCTTCTGTTTGACAATATGGAACATTTAATGTAGACTTTTTCATGCTTTCCTGCATAGTGTATTTCTCTTTAGTAAAATTATGGAGTGAGGAGACAAATTGCAGTAATAAGGGTCTGAAAGGTGTGTAAAACATACAGCAAATAAAGTAATTTTCCAGTGAGTCTGTGATATTGCCATTTCCCTTACCAGTGTTGAGTCTCCTTCATAATAGAAGTTGCTGAGGGCTTAAAGTACTAAAAAATATAAAATGCCTATGGGACATATTCCAGTACTGTACATTAAATTTGAGGATTTTACATGTGATAAAGTATGTCAGTGTTGCTTACAGGGAATTCCAGTGATACCTCAGCTTTCTTGGACTTATTATAAATCCTTTGTTGGAATTATTGCGGCTGGTTCAATAATTCAGATTAGCCCTCATGTTTATTAATGCACTACATCTGTGCAAACAACATGTCAAGCAGAGAGTTTATTGTAATTGCCTGAGCAAACAGAACCTGAAAGAAGCAATTTCCAGTTACAATGTGCTATGACAAGTAATGAGGTAATTGGCATTCTGTCCTGATTACTTCCACCTTCCTTTTCATCAGGTCTATATTGTGTGTGATAGATAGTTTTATAAGAAATGAAGGTGTTTGATAATATGGTCTGCTGCTGCTTAAGGTTAGTGATTAAAGACAATCATAATTTTCTCTCAGAGATCTTATTAGCTTTAACATTATTTATTCATACGTGTAAGATGTGGGCTCAGAATCTTTCTTTCAATACTATACATGCACTTAAAATGTAAACTCAGCCACAATGCTATTGAATGCAAAATATCTTTGAGATTGCTGAGCTCATACAACACGTCAACTTCTTGTGATGAAATATGTGCTCAAGCAGAAGGATTAAGTTGAACTACTTCATGTCTATGGTTAAACATAAGCATTTTGGTATAATATATTTTAATGTAATACCTCAATTGCAGTGTATCAGTATTAATAAAATAGTTAAAGATTTGATCTATGGTTTTATACTGAACTTAATTTGGAGGGGGAGACTTTAACTTTTCAAAAAAAAAAAAAATAGAATTCTTGTGCATCGAATTTTGTTTAATATTTAATTTTTAAATATTTGCCCTCAATCAAAAGCAAATAGTTACAGGATGTTTTGTTAGACTTTTTGTTGTCCTACTGTGGGCAGTGGACATTTTTCTAGCTATCTTTCAATCCTATTGAAAATATTTTGAAGTTTACAGAGAGAGAAAACTTGAGAAAAGAGAGAAATAGATGCATAATACTCAAGAATTGTGCGGTTTGTGACTTCAGCGGAAGTAGTTTGGGCATAAAATCATGATGGTTTTCATTTAAGATATTGTTAAGGATTTGGACCACATTAATTTCCGTTTTCTCATCAAACATATGCATGAAGTGTTCTCAATCCCTGCTAGACAACAAAAACCAAACAAAAAAACCCAATAACAACAATAAATCAAACCAAACCAAAAGAAACCAAACCAACCTCCCCTCCCCCACCCCAAAACCCACCACAACACCAGACAGATATATTCATGGTAAAAAGCATTGTAGGCTTTAATTCAAAGAAAGAATGAAAATTTTCATTTTGTTGATATCTTAGTACAACAAAGTAAGAGGTGCAATATGAGAACTTAAGAAAACAAGTGGATATATACAAAGGTAGATTTTGTCTCTTCATTCAAGACTGTTGTGTACGAATGCAGCTATCAATGAAAAGAGTTGTTGAAAAGGGTGTTTCATCTCAGCTTGCCTGAAAGCAGTATTTACAAAAATCTGCAAAAACAACTTATAGCAAGAAAATGAAGCAACATAATTTTGTAACACTAGCAAATAGCATGGTGGTACAAGATCTCTCCTACGTGGCTACACTGACCATTTCAGTTAGGCAGCTGCAGGTATAAAGAGCTAAAAGACAGTAGGACTGAAGTCTGGAATTCCAAAAAGATAGTATTCCATTAAACCTCAAGTTGCAAAAGAAGCCGAGATTTTTTTGTTAGCATGTCAGTACTCAATACAAAACTGTGCCAAGCAGTCTTCCTGTCAGATGTTCTATGTGGTTATTAGTAAGAGTGTTTGTCCTTTCCATGGATTCATCTTTTATTACAGATGTCATCTAAGGTCATACATTGCCAAAACCCCCAAAATTCAGAAAACTTAAATTTTGCTAGATAATTTTTATAGTGCCCTTAAATCATATGGTGGTATGGACACAAGTGCTTGAGCCCCCATGTTTTAGAATGTCATCTGTATCTGGAATGCTGTCAACACTAGTGGGAGGAAGTGACCAAGGCAAGCCATTCTGAAAAACTGTCTGATTTGGCAGCTTGATTGCCCAGGACTCCTTCCAGGACTACTTTTACGTATCAGGCTTAGCAGAGGCAACAGTGGTAATAGTTTAGCCAAATGCTGACAGTAAAATTATATAATATTTTCTTTCCTGCAGAAAATTAGCTAATTTCAAACTGTTTCATACCTCCAAGTATGTGGCATTGTTTTGAGAATTTCTAATTTTTGTACAACTTATTTTTAAAGCAAACTAAACTCACTGACTTTGTTCTCTTTGACAAAGAACTGGAGAACATTTGTGCAATACTTTTAGAGCTAATTATTTTGTCTAATATTTTTAGTACTATAATCCTAAGCATACCATTTTTTTTGCTAGGGTTTCTTGCTGTTTGTAAGCAAATCAAGACCATGACTTCACTTCTCCTGTTTGAGCATACTAGGTGCTGTTTCATATGCTTTTATGCTAGTCACATATGTGAGCTAAAAGAAGAAAATTAAATATGACACCCTTAAATATATCATCAAACAAAATATAGAAAGTATAGAAAAGTTAACAATTCTTGCTGTTTTCTGCAGACTTGTTGAATCGTAGAGATGCAGCAATAAACATAGTAGCTCAATAGCCCAAGTGTGGTATTTGGAAGGGTGATTTACATCATCAGCTGCTGCAGAAGCCAAGCATTGGTGGTGTAAGCAAAACTAAGCTAAAAGTTTAGTAATATGTGAAGTTATTATATCTCACTAATACTCATCTCAGTCTCTGACTCATGCTGCTTTTCTTTAAAGCCCAACAAAAACACAAATTCCTGTCACCCAGGCTGTCCATAGGAAATTGCCACTGTAGTGCATCAATGAAAATGTTTGGAAGAATAGTGGAGTTGTTAACTCCTAACTGTTCCATTAATGAAAAACTGTTAGACTCTTCCATTTGCATAGCTGCTCTTGAGCCACTGCACAACTTTACGTACTTCCACTGGGATTTGGTCCTTTATGTTATCAAAAGCAGTAGGCATTTCCCCAATTGGTACGAAGGCTAAGGCTTGTAGGTAATGGAGCTTCAAATTGAATTCTGGATTAAATCCATGCTGAGTTGCCAATCCAGCACTTTGTGTTCTTTGCCAATAGCTTTGGCTCAAGTGAAAGAAGTAGGCTTTGTTCTAAACTGGTGCAAATTCCTCGGTTGCTGTGATTGTAGCTTGTTCAAAGTGAGTGATCACATATGTGAGTCTTAAGTAGAGCTGTGGAAAATTTGGCAGCTTGAGTGCACAAGGGGTTTGGTGAACCTTCATTTGGCTTCTGCGTTTATGGGTTTGAATTAATGCTAGGAAAATTAAAGGATGAGGTAGGAGATGAACTAAATAGAAGCATCTCAAAAATGTTTGCTGTATTTTAGATAGTTTTTATTATCTAAATACATTTGTTCCTGTTTAGATATACTATGCAAAGACAGAACCTTAAAGAGGAACTTGTTTTATTTTGTTTTCTTTATTTTGTAGAAGTGAATTCTCCACTCATTAGAAATAAGAGCAAAAGCATAACTTTCCTGGATGAGCACCGACAATGATTTACTTAGCTCTGTACTGCTCATATTACACTTTATAATTTGCATGTCTTCCTTGCCAGAATAGTCTTACTCATTAACTGTTTTCAATTCTTTTTAATTTAAGATTTACACATTAAATAAATTATGTGTAAGTAGTAGGCTATGGTATATGGCTCTGCTAAATAGCTGCTTTAGCACCAAACCAGCTTGGAGGAGAAGAGGCTCTTTTAACTCTGCCTTCACATCTTGTTTCTCCTCCAAATTAGAACTATGGAATGGTGGAAGCTGGAAATTCCTTCTTTTATATGGTAGGAGTTTAGAGTGAGCACACTGAGAAACTGATGAAATATACTTCACAATATAGCATTTTAATGCAGCTATATTTTGTGTCTTTTACTCTAAATGGTGTCATTAATATCATAATAACAATGACAACGGGATACCCTCATATACGTTAAGCTTTCATAAATCATGTGTTATCCTTGGGAAAAAATATACTTCCTCCTCTTCTTTTTTATCTTCCTCTTCCTCCTCCTCCTACTACTGCCACCACCACTGTTCTTGTCTTTAAAATGCAAAATATAATTGAATGACTATCACTTTCCAGTCGGTCTCCCTATTTAAAATTACTATTGTGACATTTTCAACCACTCTTAGTGGAGATATCCTGGCCAAGTTAGAAAGATGAGCCATAGTACTCTTGTCCACCACATCATATTGTTATTCCATGGGACCATTGCAGCTGGTGTAAATGGGTGGACTACTCAATTTCTCCTGAGGAGCAACCCTACTTGCACAATAATCAGGGAACTCTTAAGTTGCTTTTAAGTTGAGAAGAATGCCAGACAGTTTGTATTAAGGATGTGACTTTAATAGGGTACATATGGAAATGTCATCAACATGATGATATAAAGTGCATCTGTATTTTCAAGACAAAGCTTCAAGTTTTCAAAACCAATAGCGAGCACTGTAGGGCAAATGGTAAAATAGACATGGAAAATTCAGGCTATCTATTAGCATCTGATGTTGACTCAGCAGGGGAATCCTTCCTCTGAGTTGTTCTGTAATCAGTGTTCCTGTATTTATGCATCTCATTTTTCCAAGAGCAAATGGAGCAGAGCTGGTGACTCTTACGAGTCCTTTGCGCAGTAGCAGTTCTGAGGTTTTAACCAAATTTGAAGTAAATCCCTACAAGAAATTATTCCAGCACAGATGTGTAGCAGGAGAGTTGTGGTAGAAATAATAATTTTTTTTTCCAAGGACCCTTCATGTGAAAGGGGAAGTCATCTGTCAGTGATCATGGGAAAAACCCATTTCCACTGACTCTATTAGTTATTGTTTTATTTGCCTGGAAACACAAACCATCAGTCTAATAAGAAGAGAAATTAGGATATAATTGTGGATACAGTTGCAGAGTTTCAGATAGTTACATTGGTCGGTTTTGACTTATAGCACAGAGTTAAGGATTTTATAGCTAAATTTACCACAAAAAATGAATACTCAGGTATCTCTAACTTTGCATCTAAGAATATCACTGTAATTAAGTCCAATTAGATTGAGAGCACCTTTTGAACATAAAAATACCAGCTCCCAAACTGAGTTGAAAACATGCAGCTGATGAACAAAATAAGGAGGAATGTAACAGAACTGATATGAAACATAGTTCTTCTAAGAAAAATCTTTAAAAAATGAATGGAGTCTTATGCCTGGTATAATTTATTTTAAGATTGTTCTATTGCATTACAGAAAAAATAGCATCTCTGCTACAAAATGGATTAGGATCATTCAGCAGATGCATGAAAACAATACAGCTTATTCAAATTCTGTATTTTTTGCAGTAGTTTACAAAGAAACATTTCTATCAAACTGTTTGTATTTAATCTCTATCAGAACTTCATTGTGAGAGGACATGCTTTGGCTAACCAAAGAGGAACTATAGGAACTATATTTTTAAGTACAAGTGCTTACAAAATAAACAGGAATATGAACTATAGGAACTATGTTTTTTAAGTAGAAGTACCTACAAAATAAACATGAATATGAGAAAATCACAGGGTGAAAGGTAATTTGGTTAGTAAGAATATGTTGGGATTTTTTTTGTGAGGAAAAAATTTACAAGACTCCTTAGGAAGAGTGAAATGATCAATATAACTTACAAGAAAATAATTTAATTGTTTGAAATAAGCCCCAAAATACATGCTGAGCATTCACTTTAGAAGTATATCAATTTACAATAAGACTTGAATGAAGTTGATTTCATGACATAATTGGCCAAATGAGAAAGAAGTGGGGAAATGAAAATGGAATTAGCCTATAGTTATGTGTCTGTCCTGGTTTTTTTCAGAGATTTATTTAAAAAAAAAAAAAAAAAAAAAAAAAAACACAACAAAAAACCACAAAGGTAGATGAAAAGTAAGCATAATTAACTTTCATATTATTATATGTAATTTGAAGATATCACTTATATAAGACTTTGTTTCTTATAATAAAGAAGCCCCATCTTCTGCTTGTAGTTGTATCCATGTTTGAAAGTCTTAGTTCTTAAATATAAATTCAGCAAAATTTTCCAGTCAGATAGTATGCACCGAACTCTGTGCCACAGATAAGGCAGCTGAACTACAGAGTGAATAGGTGATTCCTGCTTAGGAAACACAGGAAATAAATTACAGAGGTACATGCATCAAATGTATCATCAGATTTTCTTGTTCTGTCCTCTAACTATTTAAATAGTTTAAACTATTTAAACTTAAATAGTTAAACTATTTGCTTCATCTTTTGCTTATCTCCACTAAAACAAATGAGAAATTCACAGCAAGCCAAGGAAAGTTAAGATTGGGTTTGCTGGGTTTTGGTCTTTTTTCAAACTCCTGAAAACAGGCTTAATTTTGTTCCTACTTTTTGAGTGAATATGTTCTATTAGTATTAAATGCTGTTTTATTCAAAGTTTCTGACTATCATTTGGAATTTCACTGAGTTAACATGTCACATTACCCCGCTAAAGATAAATAAAAACAAAAGCAATATGCTGTTGCTAACCATTAGTATTTTAATATGTGATTATCAATAACAATAAAAACATTAATTTGAGGGTTTTTTTTCTCAGTACAGAAGCTGTATAAACTTCCACAGATGTTAAATACTGTGAATTGGTATAGTTAATGGGGAAATGATATAGGATGACTTTACAGGGGAAAATATTTAGACCTTGAAGATCTGAACACATTTTATGCTTTTCTATTTCATGTATTTCACAAGAAAAAGTATTAAATCTTAGTGTCACTCACTATGGCTAGCACTTAGTCATTCTTTATTTTTTTTAATTATGATATTTGTCTAATCTGATGCATTACCAGTCTACAGCTAATTTTCCAGACAACTCTTATTCCAACAAGTCATAACTTTCTGCTACTCAGAGCTCTTTACACAGGATCCACAACAAACTTTTTCCTTGTAATTAAATACTCCAGGGAAGGTCTCTGGTCAGGATGTTTTGAAAACTCTTTCTTCTCTTTCTTCTGCATATACAGGCCCAAGAAACAGCCCATCATCTTTCCATACATGGTTAAGACTTTGATGAAGATACTGGTTCTAGGGAAAATACATTCTGTCTTTGTCATCAATATGTACATTATGTATATAGATGCCAGTGGTCTGCTTCCAGCAGAGCTGGTAAATTAATCCAAAGTGTTTCTTTAATGATCTTTTCACTGAAAGTCAAATGTTTTCAGGACACCAGACTAAAAATTTCATCTTAAAAATGACTTGGGTCTAGTTTTTCTGAGGAAAAAAAGCAAACAAGAAAACCAAAACCAAACAAACAAAATCGAAAAATTCGGAACACTTCTGTCTTGTTTGTTTTTTCTACCAGCAGCGGTGTATGAATTTTGAGGGTCTTACTGAGATATCTATGTGATTTGCAATCTTTTCATTACAACTCATAACTAAATACTTGCAGTTTCAAAGTATTTATGTAATGTAATTTTAAGTGGGACTTAGAGACTTTCCATGCAGTGACTATTCTGTGTTTGCTTTATTTATTCATCTTGTTCTTTTGCCAAAACCTCTCTCCTTTCCTTGGCAGCTACAATCCATCTGAAACTTTCAAGATAGTTATATGCTAAGACTGGAATGAATGCAGTTTTACAGTCATATTCGTGATGGTTTATCTTTCTACAAACATTCCTGAAAGATTTGATCATATAAAAGCTCAAGAAAAAATAATTATGACTATCACAAAATGAATCAGAAATATCAGAAAATTTACAGTTTTTTTCATTATGAATTTGCAGCCTTTTCTTTTAGCAATGATAGATTAGCTATTCAACAGTTACTCAGATAAATACTACATTTGCAGTATACCTTTTTTGCTTTTTTTGCTATGATGATCTAAGTTGCCTCAGTATGTTCGTGCTATGTATGATCCAGTTCTGGCTGAATCCACTCTGGGATTTAAGAATCTATGTGATAATTTTAGTATTCAGATTCACCATTTAAGAATTATTAATATTTCTGAAACACTCAATTTTTTGTTATGTCCCAATAGGTAATTAACATCTCAAGACATCTGAGTTCCTGAAGATGGGAAGGATACACTCCCAGAATGTGACTCCAGGTCCTTCCACAGAGCCTTTTCTCTGAGGAGTATCACGTCAGCAAGTGGGAAGGGGTACAATGGCAAAGTTCAGTGAAGATCAGTAACAAGGAGAATTGGTGTCAAAATTCTTCAGAGACCCCATACTGACACAAGATGTTTGCATGTGTGCTTCTGCAAATCACAGGGAAAGGTGCTTGGACTGAACATGCAGTCACTTTCCTAAGAAGACTGTTTTCTGAGCTAGGCAGAGTGAAAATGTTGGTGGCTGGGTGGTAGGAGACACAAATCTGAGCTTCCGGACAAGGGAACAGCTCCAGGTATTCATCTTCTGAAAGTATATCTAAGATTTTGTACTTCCTCTGACCCTAAGTTATTGATAAGGTTTAGTTCCACAGTGTCTCCTTAATCTTTCCTACTGGTTAGTTTTGGTAGCATCTCATTCCTCATCTGCACATTTCTAGGGATATAGTTTTTGGTGAACAGCCTGGGAACTCAGAATCACAGAATCACGGAACGATTAAGGTTAGCAGACATCTCTAGAGGTTACTTGGTCCAATCCCTTGCTTTAGCAGGGTCACCTAGAGACATTTGTCCATGACCTAGTCCAGACAGCCTTTGAATATCTCCAAAGACGGAGACTCTACCGCTTCTCTGGGCAACCTCTGCCAGTTCTGGGTCACTCTCACAGTTAAGGTGTTCAGAGGGATTCACTTGTGTTTCAGGATGTTACCACTGCCTCTGTTCCTGGCCCTGGACACCATTGACAAAAAAGCCTGGATTCATCCTTTTTGGACACTCAATTTGTGTATTTATACACACAGATAAGATCTCCCTGAGCCTACTCTTCTACAGGCTGAGCAGTCCCAGCTCTCTCATCCACTTGTATGTGAGGTGCTCCAGTCCCTTAATCATTTTAGTGGCCCTTTGCTGGACTCTGTCTAGGATGTCCATGTTTCTCTTGTACTAGGGAGCCCAGAACTGGACTCAGCATTCTAGATGTGTCCCGACCAGTGTTGAGTAGATGGGAAGATCACTGGAAATACTTAGCCTAATGCAGCCCAGGATACCATTCTCCTTCATTGCAACAAGGGCACATTGCTGCTTTCAAGGTCCAACAGGATCCCCATATCTTTTTCTGCAAACCACTTTCCAACGGGGCAGACCCCAGTATGTACTGTTTCTTTGGGTTGTTCTTCACCAGATGTAGGACTTTGCACTTCCCTTTCTGAACTTTTTGAGATTTCTGACAGCCCATTTCTCAAGCCTGTCAAGGTCCCTCTAGAATGCATCACGTCTCTCTGGCCTATCAGTCACTTCTCCCAGTTTTATGTCATATGCAAACTTGCTCAGGGTGCATTCTGTCCCATCACCCAGATTATTAATAAACCAAGATGTTAAACAAGACTGAACCAACTATTGATCCATGGGGTATACTTCTAGATACAGGCCTTCAGCTAGACTTTCTGCTGCTGATCAGCTGGCCATTCAGCCAGTTTTCAATTCTCCTTAAGTTCAAGACCAAACTACTTCAAAATGCCAATTTTTTTTATTTAATTCTTCTTAATAGGAAAAAAATTAAAATAACTTTTAGATTAGCTTTATCTCAATGCAGTACACATAGCACAGTTTGGTCTTAAATACTCTGAAAACTGACTCTAGATTTCCTTCTAGAATATCCTAAACCATTTAGTTTTCTAAAAAAAGTTCAGGAGGCCTGCAAGCTGAATATTAACTCCCAGGACATCAGGAAACCAAATTCATATAATTGGAGAATATACTTAGACGGCAGAGTCATAGTAACACTCTAGGGAGGAGAAATGGAAAGTAGCCTTGAACAGACTGTAAATATCAGCACTTTAGGTAGTTTTATCTAACGAAACATTAGTTAAATTCTTTACATGTAATTATTTCTTCCACAAACCTTGTTTAGAGCAGAAGAGTCCTCTTCTGAAATGAAAATATTAATCTAACTAGTAATATAGACATTTTTGTTTTGCTTTACCTGTCAGCTTAATTTGCTTTAGTTAGATGAAACAAATGACAAGGGACATTAACATCTATCAATAAATAAATTAACTATTAAGAAATTTATATATAAACAAACACTTAGGCATCTTATTCAACACTTGGGAAGAATTTTTACACCTCTGTCCATAGTAGCAACTTTACAGCCAAATGCTGCCTGATTCTGTAGGAACAATTCACCGGGTGTGGTGTGGAAGGGGTAAGGGTGAAAAACAGGAGGAAGACAGAAAGGTTTGACATTTCATTGTCACTGTTCCCTAACAATAGAAGTCATGGATTCTGACTTACATTTAAAGGATTATATCTGAATTTTACAACATCATATACATGTATATATATTTGTGACCAGAACTGCATAAGTGAATGTCCTAGCCACAAGACTACAATGTGAGCCCCATTTCAGTTTTCATTTCCTGTTCTTGTAAAACCTGAACCCATGTCTGTCTCATTAGACTTCCAAAAGATTGGGTTGAAAGCATCTCATTCTTCATTGCCAAAAGCCTCATAGGCAACGTTCTCTTACTCAAGAATACTCCTCAATTTTTAATAAAATAAGATAAGTTTAAGTCCTTTCTTGAAGTCATCCTGTAAAACACCATATCACTTGATAGCAATTGGTCTTGATTAAATTAATTTTTATATTTAATTGTAAGCCCTATTTTATATTAATTTTCATGTGTACATTTGTTGAAGCACTCAAATATATTTTCATATTTCTAATAAAATTATAAAATAATCAGTATTTTTCATTTATTCAAAAATTGATGAAGTTGTAGTAAATTGTTTCTAAATGGTTTTGCTTCACCTCAGCAGAAAGCTAAAGTACTCTGAATAAGTACTAGGTGGTGCTCAGTAAGAATTTAAGCAGGAGTAAACCATTCCTTCCCCTTCCCTGTTACACTATTATAGATTTTGCTGCTAGTTCAGGGGAAACATATCTTGCTTTCTTTTTTCCCCTGAGTTTTTGGAAATGTTCTGTGAATTTTCATATTGGAGTCATATGAAAACATTTAAAATTTCATGGATTAAGAGAAGCTTGCAAGTGTGGATTGTAGAGATTCCATAAGCCAAAGGTAAGTTTTAAAAGCATACTTAGCGTGACAGCAAAAAGTTAACCTAGGGTTTGCTCTTTTCTTCTGTAAATAATAGTAAAAGAAGATAGAATGAACTAAATATCAGAAATCTTACTTCTATTTTTTTGTATATATATTAGTTTCAGTAAAAAATGTGGTTTGGTTTTATTTCATTTCACCTCTTTATAGTAATATTGCTTTTATGTTTTCCTTTCTTGCAACATATGAGATTATATCTCAGAGATCTGAGGCATTCCCTTGAAAACAAAAGATTAGAAAGATTTTGGGGAGGATAGTCAATATATTTGTTCTGTGACTGCCAGTGTTCAGGAAATTGCATAATTGATGTTTATTTTCACACATAATAAGCCCTAACAATACAGTAAAGCTAAAAATATATACATATATTGGTAGGAGCTCTTCTGTTTTTCTGTATCTGTAGGAAGTTAGAGGGCAGTTTGTCTTTAGAGGTCAACCAATGGATAAAGCAAGAGTAAAAGAAATTACAGATAAGAAAATAATCTCTTAACTGAACCAGTTCAAGTATTTTAAAACTTTCAGATTTTCTTCAGGTAATATGCCAAGGTTTGTGATCATTCTATAAACAACTACTTTAAAAAGAAAAAAAATAGAACAACACACATACATACTGTAGCAACATTGTATGTACTTTGGGATTGCAAGCGTAGTGAACTTTCTTCCAAAGTTTTCTAGGGTACATATTATGGAAAATTTTGGCTCCATTGCCTTTTGTCATCAGGTATGTATGAAGCCATTCACATTTTTACAGAATAAAAACAGGAGGGATTTGTTTGGGTTTTGTTTGTTGCCTTGCTTGCTTTAAAGAATAGTATTCTGCTTAAGTTTGGTTGGCATTTATGCAAAATAGAAAAAAAGAAACCTGGTAAAGAAAACAGCAACCTTTATATAGTAATGGAAATCCTAAACAAAAAAAGAGATAATTTCTAGTTCCAACTAGCTAGCTAGATTTTGCAACAAAGCTGTTTGTTACACAGATTTCAAGGCCTACTAGGCCTCTGGTTCAAATGTGAGAGGTCAGCAGAGGCCAGGTGAAGGGCCAGTTTGGGATTTGCAATAATTCCTACCTAAGTGAGACAAACTGCCATGGATCCTTTTGTGGCTGCCATGGCAAAAGCAGCTGAACATGAACCTGTTTCTCAACAGAAGGAGGAATGTGATATCCTGCACCTCTGACCTTTCATGGTTTATTGTACAAAAAAAAGCTCACATGGATATTTGTCAGAATTAATATCTGTACCTAGCAAAAAGGGAATAACAAGCCATTAATAATGGGTTGCCATTGTACCGGTTACAGTGTAAAAAAAACTTCATACATGTAAGTAAAATAAGTAGTGCTTTAATTCGTAAGCTTTAATTTGGTTCTAATTGAATTCATCTAGAAAAAGAACAAATGATAGCGATTGTGGGTGATAAATGTAAGACAAAAAACACTGAAGAGAAAATAAAGACAAAATCCTACAGTTTTATGTGATACCTCAGTCCAGAGTTTGAGGTTATTTGGTCTTGACTTTACTCAGTAAGATAATATCTAGCTTCAGACTGACTTCAGTGAACTCTATGAATGGAAAGGGCTATTTTTCACTGGGAAAGTGTCTGAAAACAATGTTTCTGAGAGCAACTTGGAAGTTAGCAAAACAGGAGACTGAATCATCTGAGATTTTCCCCATGTGTCCTCTTGCTTTGAAAAACAGAGAAAATAAGGAGTCTAATTTTTAGAGTGTAGGGATTCTAATAAACTGCTTTTAGACAAAAGAAGTTTTCTTTTCCATTATATTTTTTCCTTTATTCTCCATATGTCTTTTCATATTGTAAGCTCTAGGGGTAAGATCTGTGCATTTGTATATATTTGTAAAGCACTGGGCATTCTCTCTGCACCTAATGCAAACACTAAAAGCCAACAGAGTATAAAATATTAGCTCTTTGGTTATATTAAATCAGAATGATTCACTTAACCCTCTCTGCTTTCTCTGAAAGGTACTAATTAAAGTAGCCTGTAAAAAAAAAAAAAAAAAAAAAAAAAAAGGTATATGGTGGGGGTTTGCTGTCATCTAGACTAGTTTTCACCCCAGTTAAATTCTTGTATCATGGTGTTGCACTAAGCACTTCTGTATGTAGCTGAAATCAGAATCAAAGTTGCAACAAAAAACGAACTAAGAGAAGCTAGTCCTGTTGTAGGTTCTTTCCTTCCTTGCTACTTCCTCATAATTTGGTAGAACATGTTACAATAGTGTCATTTCCTGGCTCCAGCTAACCTGGAAATACACAGTGAATGCACAGAATTTTTCCTTCTTAAGTTTTTCCTTATTATTGCATTGTTTAAAGTATAAACCTCACAAGAAATAGTCCAAATTAAACTATAGGGGTAAAAAAAAAAGGGAGGGGGAAAAATGAGAAAGAAGGTGTGGAGAGGTGTTGTACCTCCACTTTCTTCCCCAGAGGAGAAAAATTCTGTTGAGCTCCCTTCCAAGCTTCCAGTGAGTCTTACAGGCAAATATTCAGGTATGTTCTTGACAGCTTCTTAGATGTCTTATTTTTAGAAAGAGTGAGTCACGCCCATCATCTGGAAAAGCAAATTATTTTAAAGCACTCTTGGTTGCTGAAAATCACTATTCTTCTTGAATATCTTAAGGGTATATTAATTGCCTACAGATAAAGATATATTAATTACCTACTGATAAACTCTTTAAAAATGTTGAGTTCCGATAGCAAGCACTTGAAGATAATTAAGAACTTGGGATAATTGAGAAATGTAGGGCACATCCACACACACTTCACATAAGGTTATTTGAGCGAGTCCCAAAAGAGAGGATATATGCTACAGTGCTGTGCCACACAGGTATACTAGCTCATGTATAGGAAGCTGTAGAGCTACATCAACATGGTATTTGCACTGGGACTAATTAGGTCACTTCACTTTCATACTGTGATTGTTTCTAGTTTTGGAGCCAGCTGGGTATCTTTTTACAGTGCAGCACCATTCACTATAAACATACCCTTAAAATTATTGTATATATTCCCTTACATATTCATCCTGTGCACTGAAAGAATTAGGATCCCAGTTGGAAAATAACACACAATTTTTCACAAGCCCTCATATATTTAAGTATTCTCTATTTTGAGTTTCCTAACTTTAAATGTTTGATTTTGCCATCTGATTTTTGAAGAAAGAAAGAAACTTGAAAGTGTGTTTTATTATGTTTGTGAAAACCCTCCATTCTGTGATCTAACAAGTATTTGAACTACAACCTTCACAGCTGAGACTGCTATTCCTTGTAGTAGGAGACAGTTATTATCTCAGTGGGGAACAGACAAACTGATCATGTTGGACCACGGGGTTTGGAGGGACCTCAGAATAAGCTGACTTTCTTTTTTCAACTTCCAAGCACAGAATCTTTTGGCCAGATAAAAGGAAAAAAATATTTGGGTTACTTTGGTGATAGGAAAAATTGGAAAGACCTTTTATGGCTTTTGTCCTTGCACGAACAAATTTTAGCATATTTGTGCTTTGAGTCAGATATTTCTGGAAGACAAGTAAATATGGGAACAGAGTAGAAGACACATAGTTGAGCTATGACTGGATGAAGACCATATGTGACATCATTGCTTCTTAAACATAGGTGCTGCTGATCTCAGAAAGTCATTTAAGCAACTATATATTTGGAGCTCTCTGGGGCAAATTACATGTTTTCTGATATATAATTGCAGTGCCAGAATGTTGCTTACAGAACTTACTAATCATTGCAGCAGCATAAGTGACAAAAAAAATTAATATATTACTAAAAATATTGTACAAGAGTAATGAAAATTGTGTTCAGATGAGGGATTCAGGAGTATTATGCAAGCTTTTTCCCTCCCAGTAGTTTAGGATTTTACCCCTCAAGAAGTTTCTTAAAGAAAAATTAAAGATAAAAATATTTTTTCATAAATATGCATTTCCTTTTTACAGAGTTAGCATGAAACACTGAATTTTTGTATCTCCTATGATTGAAGTATGAGTAATTGCACATATAATTGAACTGCCAGATATAATTTCTCTGATTAGGAATGTACAGATTTCAGTTTGGTTTTCTAGCTTGAAACTGTTCTAGCATCATAGATTTGTAGGTTAATATGATCTATTGAGATAGATAGATTTCCATTGCTTTCTTTGTGCAAAATAAAGTCAGGCAATTCACAAACATTTAATTCAATTAAAGGTTAATTCCATTAAAATGTTGTCATGCTTTTGAAGTGATAAATGTGACAGCAATGAGCTTGACTCATGCCTAGGATACACTGAAATTTACAAGACACATCTTTGAGGGCAGATATTTCCGATAGGGAAATTTTGTCTGGATGCAGACTACAACCACACAAAACATATAACTTCAGGAAACTGGAACCAATCTATTCAGTATTAAACTTCCGGGGTGTTTGACTGGGGTGTTAAAGCTGTCAGAAGGTATGGAAACATTATTAGAAAAGATAGTAACAAGATCACTGCTTATTTTCTCCTTAACCTGAACCCATCTTTAGCATAGGTTTAGCATAGGTTTGCATGACTCTTGACCTTTATTTGTGACATAGACTTCATGGCTTTTTGCTCAAAGTCATAATTTTCATCTTCCCCAGGTGAGTTGTTTAGCCCCTGTTTTGTATTACGTACCACAGGAAAACTTGGGATGTTTAATACAACATTCACATCACCCCAGACCTCTGCAGAAGCAGCAAGAGAAGCTCAGAGGTGTTTACTAAAAAAAACCCCACAAAATAGAAACGAGGTACCCAGTGCATCATGAGACTTATCCTGTTATCATTAACATCTTAAACTCCACGGGCTGAGAAGGAAAGTGATTATATTAGCAAAAATCAGCTTT
This sequence comes from Psittacula echo, assembly GCF_963264785.1. Taxonomy (NCBI): domain Eukaryota; kingdom Metazoa; phylum Chordata; class Aves; order Psittaciformes; family Psittacidae; genus Psittacula; species Psittacula echo. The sequence goes on from NC_137736.1 coordinate 61,691,039, forward strand.
GTAAATCCAGCTTTCGGCAAAAGAGTGGAGGAAGGGTCATTGGAGATTTCAAACTAGAAAATAAAAAAATGACACCCCTGTCACAATGACCAGTGAAACTTTCCAGTATAGTTCAAACCTGCTTGAAAGGCTGTGAGGTGTTACTGAAATTAGAAATACTGGTTTTGCTAAATCGAGGTGTAATAACATACAAGTTTTTCTAGAACAGATATATTCTTCCAAATACAACCAATATAAGAAGCATATAAAAAGGAGAATATCCTCCAAAAAGGATATGTACAAGATTAGTTTAATTAACCTAATATGCTTCCAATCCATCAACTAAATGGTTCAAATATTTTCAGTATGCTAAATGTAAATAAGAGAGGCAGAGTTCATAAATTCAACATATTGGTTTTATGTCTGTGAAGTTGTGCCGATTTTCCAATTGGAGCACTTACAGCATTATTATTTCTTTAATAAATCTTTTTATTAATTTTTGATGTATATAAATACACAAAAGTCATAAATATGAACAAATGGCACAAAAAGAGAATAATACAGAATAAAATGCAAATTATACTGGTTTATAATACCAACAATAATCTACATTTCTAGAGCACTTGCCTTTCAGTTGTCTCCAAGCACCCTACAAATATTAGCTGTTTTCAAGGTTTCTATAAGAAGACAAAGCATTAGCAATTCTGTTTAAACTGGTTTCAATTTTTTAAGTAAGTGCCTGCTAATTTAGCATACCTGTTTGGAGAAGGCACTAGCTAAAGGAGAAATGGACTACTAATATGTAATTCTGAACAATCAATAACAAAAATGCACTTTTTTGTCATTGATTTCTTTAAAGATTTCCTGGGTCTTTGGGAGAAGTGTATGTCAAAACAAATATAGTCCAGGACTATTAATTTTCAGCCCCATTTTTCATCCACCAAATCATCCTGTCCTTGTGTTCTTCTTAAGGTTTGAATGTCACTGATCTCAAACAGTAGATCAAATTCTGCTATTCCATCTCTCAGCATGACACCTTACCTTGAGGACATCCACTCTTTGCAATTTCAATCATTCTGTGATATTTGTGGTACAGTTACTTGTCCAAGGAAGGCCTTTCTACAATAACTGTTTATACAGTCTCATCCTGCCACCATGAATGTGACATATTATCCTCCCCTTTTCAGATTCTGTAGAAATTTGTCAAGCCTTCTTTATTTTAGGTTTTAACATTAAATTCAAGAGAATATGCATGATAATAATTCTAATGCTCTATATACATACTGAGGTGGACATATGCAGAGTCTAATAAAACTTCCCCTTTGTGCCAAATATTTGTCTGGGGAATAACGACATTTTAAAATATCAATACAGCTATCTCAATACATACATTAGCAAAGAGAAATGTATTTCAAGAAATTAAAAAAAGAGGAAAACAGACGAAAAAAGGAAAACAAAAAAAAAAAAAGAAAGGAAAACAGAGAGCTGAATTTGTATCTGCTATGTACTACATCAACAGACGTGACAGAAAACTGATCCAGCAGTTATTTCAAGACTATGTAACCAAAATCCATATTATGATGTTGGTTTCAAGAAATTGAGCAAGACTTAATCATTTTGACCCACCAGTCTCTTACAATTTAATTAATTTAATTTGTTCGTATGATTTCACTAAGTAGTTTGATGCATTGTTTAAGAATATTCTGTTAAATAAGTAACATTTACAAGAATTTCTTCCCATCCTTGCAGAGATAATAGAACATTTTAACAGTTCTCTCACAGAGAAAGCTCTCAACTTCTCGCTCCTTTTCTGTTAAATCTAAAAATCAACTTGCCTTTGTAGCAGCACTGACACGTTTATTCGTTGTAGATCAAAGGTGTGTAATATGACAAGGAAAAGTTCAGGGACAATTGTAACGCAAGAGAGGACATGAAAATCTCCAGAAAGAGGACCTGGAGTAAGAAACTTCCACGCAGGCTGTCTCACGACAGTTTGCCATAGTCATTACATTTCTGTAGGCAATCTGGGGTTTTGTCCTAAGATTTTATGTATCTTCTGCATTGCCCAGGGAACCTGGAAGCTCTGTAGGAAGACAGAATATGACATGTAGACAGAGGTTTTGGTATCTTTTTCATCTGGTCTCCTTTGCTTGGCTCAGTCATAGTACATAATATCGCTTAAAAGTCATAACCTTTCACAAAACTTATTTTGGGAGAATGATAATGGATCACACAACATGTAAATATGACAGAAGAGACCCTTTCAATTCCCATACCTACATACCCATCTGTGAAATCATCTTGGAGTTGACTGATGATGGCTCCTAAATATGATAGATCACAAATTTCTAGCTCATTTGTTTCTTTCTGTCATAGAAGATTTGATTCTCAGCTATGATATTTACCTAAATAAAGATTGTATGTGAAACAGATTCTATGCCTTTAATTACAAAGATTTAGTTAACGTGGTTGTACTAGCCTTACCCTCTGTTGCACACTGATTTCACATAGCCCTTACAGAAAAAGGAGTACCTGCAAAATGGGACTGCACAGTCAAGGCAAGCCTGGGAGGGGACCTGTTGTAAATGTGTAGGTGAGCGTGTAGAGGTTTTCTGGCAGGTTTTTGAGCCCGGAGAGTGCTGGATTCAAGTGTGCTTGTTGGGAGATCCTGACTGCAAGTCTCTCTTTTTTAGAAGGTGAGCGGGTGGTTCATAACTTGGGGAGACGAGGGTTCTAAATTGCCTTGCCTTCAGGCCTTCTGACTGCAGCAGTGGCAGGTCTGGCTTCAGTTCTGAAAAGAGAGAGGGTTTTTTGCCAAATTTTCTAACCCAAGTACCTGCATTGTTACATGCTTAGCACTGACATGCAAATACTGACGCTCATACATATGTATGAATATGTCAGTGTCGGTCTTCAGCCGTGGATAGCTGTATGCTTGACTGGCATGTGTGTTGCTGATTACTTGATTCTTGGATTCCAATGATTTTTTGAGACAGCTGAAACCCCAATTTTTTGCATTTTGTTTATTTAGTGAAATATCAAAAAAAGAAGAGAAGGCGAAGGTTGATTTAAGTTTGGAGCTTTGTTTTTTAAGGCTTTTTTTTTTTTTTTTTTCCCTTTGGCTTTGGTGTTTTCTCTTAAGCTGTGTTTCAGCTTGCAGCAAGTGGTTGGCCACCCCTACCCTTCTGGTTCCTTGCTTTCTTTTACACTCTTCCAGAACATGTTTCATGCCTTCCTTCTTTCTTGTTTAGACTAAATTAGCCAATGAACAACCTGACCCAGCTGCTTAGCTGTTCCCTGATCTGCATTTTACTTCTTAATGAGCTCAGAGTGACAAGCTATTTAGGCTGCTTGTTCCAGCATCAGCTCTGACTCCATCTGTAACTTTAGTGCCACTTCTTTGTCAGCAATGCCAATTACAAATGTGTGCCTTTCTAATTTACAGCACTCTAGTTATAACGCCCACGCTGTGCTCCGTGTGTTCTCTCTTTGCTTCTACTGTTTGTAGTCACCTGAGCAGACCTTCAGATTGTCAGAGCAAAGGTCTGCTACATGGCTGGCGTTGATCAGCTATCTATAGCACCATATACAATTTGGCACTGCATAGATCATTTGCTCCCTTTCATCTGCCCTGAATTTGGAAAGCTCTGTCGGTTCACACGGGGTTCTACGAACCTGTCTGTGCATTGATCCTTCTGTGAACTGGCAATCCTGGAGCAAATGTGTTCCCTCGCATATGATACCACAATATGGGAAAAAGAATTACTTACTATGCATCTGTAGGGTTATATTATATTTTTCTTGGCCTCCCCCACATTCATCTGCAGAAAAATCTTAAATATGTTCCTCTTTTGCCCATGAGCAATAACTAGGACTTGATCCATTTCTTTGTGTGTATTGTTAAAAATGCAGAACATCCTGAAGTCTCTGCTCAGGCAAGTGCCATCGCACTAAGCAGTCTCCATTTCCACTGTTTTATAATTTGGTCTGCTGAGCAGCTGAAAATGGGTCTGCTCTTTTCTGTTGCTGTTGCTGCTGGGTTTGCACTGTCTTTTGACCAGTCTTCTCGGAAGTAAAATTTAGATACAGAAAGATGTTTAAAGGGATACTAAAGGAAGGAATGTTTGGCTCATTAGATTCTCAAAGAGATAGTTCCTCAGACTTAGTGGCTGGTATATTTTAGATTAATTAAAAGAGGTAACTGCTTCACACTGTTCGTAATCTACTTTTATTTTTTGATTTAATCATGATCCTGTTGGTGTTCCAATTGGTTGGATGTGGAAAGACCATTATTACCTCTAGCCATGCTAGGCAACACAAGAGCACTCTTAGACTGTGATTTCATCTGATGACTCACTGTGAGTGTGTTTTCTTCTGTTAAATGCTCCTTGTCTGGACCCTTTCTTAGAAAATGTGGAATACCCTCAATTTTTGTAAGCAGTGTGTTGAATGAGGGAAATACCAAGAAATGCATCAGGTGGGACTTGGCACATGTCTATTAAAGCAGGACAGCAGGTTTCTGAGAGTTACCAGGCTACATTTCCTGTCGTCAGATCCCATGTGGTGCTTTCAGCTTAAATGAGTGTGCATCAGCCAAGGTATTCCTGAAATGATTAAACCCTTTATCTCCAATGGACAGTGGAAGTAGAATTTGGCTTTAGGGTTAGTACAAAGAAGCAGTAAAGTGGAACATTTAGCACCTATTTCTACATTCCTATATTCTCTTCAGGGAAAAAAAAAAACCAATTGAATCTTGGGATAAAATTGCCACTCACAGGATAAAGTTGTTTAAAAGATGTGTGTTACATTCACAAACATAACAGTCAGAAAATGTAAATCAGAAATTCTTGTATTAGAAAGTTTAGATCTTGAGCCTTTAATACTATCCATGTAGGCTGCTGAGTCCAAAGAGCCCCATTTGACATGGCTGTGTATGCATTGATTTTGGACCATTTAAGATCTTTTTCTAATAACTCTTCATTATTAGAAGACTTATTCAGCTTTGCAGGACAAAAGAAACTATGATGGACAAACTGCTCAGCATTTAGAATTTCATGAGCAGCTGATAACTAAAATATGCAATTTCCTTAGATTATTAAAAATACTATAGAGTTTTTAAATTTTATCAGAAATTCTACTCCAAATGCTTCTACAAAGGAAACGTATTTTTAGAGAAATTCACAAAGGCAGACATATACAGGTAACATAATGGAAAACTGAATATCATCTCTGGATTCTTATATTAAACAAGTATAGAAAGTGTAAGCAATTTCAATGGCCAAACCTGCGACCTTTAATTTTTAATACTGCAGAATTCCCTTTGTTTATGTCTTTGTTGAAGATTCCTCACTGCAAGGTTAGAAAAGCTGTGAAAATTATAGTTATAATTCTAAAATAATATTATTAGAATTGGGGATTGTGTCTCAGAAAATTAGAATTGCTTTTCTTCTCCTGTTTTGAGTAGCTCAAGCTCTTCTGAAAGGGAAGAATTATAAATGTTTTAGTCTACTTTCCACATGAGATATTATGTTGATGTCTGTAAGTGTCGTAGTTAAATAACTTCTTTTAGATTAATGTGGAATTCTACTCATTTGAAGGGAGTAGATCCTCTCTTTTTCTTTTTTAAGTCTATTTCTAACAAGAGTAAAACAGTTTATTTTAGCTAAAGTATTTTAGCTGTAATAAGGAGATGTGATTCTGATAGCAAAGTCTGTTTTCTACTGTCGACCTCCTCCTCTGTCTTTTCACCCATTTTTAGAGAACATGCTCTGGGGACTGCTGGAGGGACAAGTATATGGATTATTTTGTGGCCTGGCTATTCTTCAGCTGGTATAACAGCTACAGGGCATGATTACAAGCTAGCAAAACTTAGGTCAGCCCTGAGGCTGCTCAGAATTGCACTGGGGCTGAACAGTCCCCAGATGGCCCCAAGATTTAGGACTGCCTTTTTTACCATTTTCTGTTCCTGCACTAAGAATACTTTAGGCAAGGAAGTAAAATCTAGCAAGTGAATAAATCTGGAGAGTTATGAATGTGTCATTTTTAAGTAGTCTCTTTTAAGATGAGTAGGATCAAAGTTTCCTCATTAATTTCCATTGCTATTAGATCAGCTGAAGAGCTACTCTGTCAAGATGGGTCATTCTTTCCCAACATTTTTTTTTTTTTTTTTGTAGATACATCCCTTTTTCTTGTGGGATAAAATTAAAAAATTAATATGTTTTAAGTCTAGAAATCTGCATGAAAGTATTTTACTTTAACTTCCTATATTACATAGGCCACTGAATTTCATCCTGTAATTTTGCACTGAACCCTCTAACTTGAAGCTGAGCTAGAATGTACCTTTTAAAAAGCTATTCCATATTGATTTAAGGGCTCCCACTGAAAGAGAATCTACCATGGCCATCTGTAATTTTTGCAGTGATTAATAACAATATTGTGCATCTTATTTTCAATCTCTCTCTCTTCTGATCCAGCAGTTTCATTGGGAAAGATATGAGATGTTTTACAGTGTTCTATGAAGAGCTGCTCAGCACCAATCTACCTGAAGCCAATGTATTGCTGTCTTCCAGAAGTAATGATACATCAATGACCTCATGAAGCCTACTGAGTACTACAGACATATCTATAAATAGAATGGGCTTGAGCATGACAAAAAAACAGATCGTCCTGATGATTGCTAGAGATGCACTTACTTTTACATAGGATGTGGAGGGTGAGCTGTTGTGTGTGTCAGAAGGAGGATACATTTACCCCCTTGCCCTGTACTTAGCAGCTTGAAGGAGGCAGAGGTGAAGTCCTTCCCCTGAGCGTGTGTCTGAAAATACCATGATTATGTTGGTCAGTCTGCAGAGTCAGCATTTTTCAGATTGTGATTTTTTATATATTTTTACAGAAGTTAACATGGTGATGGAGGTGTCTGGAGGATATCAGCTTCTCCCCTTAATTATAAAACATAAACTACTGTTAAAAGGAAATCACAACCTTTGCTTATTTGCAGGCTAATTGATGCTGTAAGAATAACCAGTGGTTAAGAACTGGTTTTATAGCCTTCAGTGCAGGCTAAAATTTCCTGTTCGCAAATTAAACAGTACTATTGGTGTGCATTTTTCTCTTCACTTCTTCATCTCCAAATGTGCTTTAGTCCTAACCTAGAGGGACCACCTGTGAGCGAGAGAGTAGTTTAGTTTCCATGCTTATTCACTCCTCGGTCTCTCTGCTGAGACTGTCAAGCCAAGAATGCCAATTAGTTCAGCATTAACAAGCCTCTTTATGTGTTCTATTGGGCCTAAGAATTGACAGCTTAAATTCTGAATTTCCTCGGTTATGTGGATTTGTGTTAAGTTCTTGTTCCTCATGAAAATGCTCTCAAGCCACTAGTTGGGCTGTAACTAACTGTTTCAGAATTAGAAGTGGGCGCAAATCAAAATCTGTTCAGGTTATCTTTGGACTTGGATACACTATCAAATCTAATCTGTATAGCTCATGCATAACTGTGTTTACAAAACTCCTCTGTAATAAATTGTGGTTTTTAAAGCTGGGAAAGTTCTTAGTGTTATACTGGTGTATATGCATGGGCCTGATGCAGAAGCAAAGAGTGGGGCTTGAAGCAAACCCTGTTCAGGGGTAAATTTGGAAAAGTGAAATAATTTTAAATCCATGTTTTATATAGACTTATTTGTGCATTTAGGCCAACATTAGCCCATGCCTGTAAAAGCACTGCAAGTGTTGGCTACACAGGGACATTGTGCTTTCTCCCACATTACCCTACATACTTAGAAAGAGATTTGGGTAAACTCCAGAAAACCATGCTGCCTTATTTTGTAGTTCTCCTTCTCGTGTCTTCTTAAAACCCTCCATCATGAGGACTACAAAGGAAAAAGCTGACAGTGATTAGGCTTCTGTATTGCTGAGATCACAACCTATCTCAGTATCCTGTATTTTCTCATTGCTTCCTTGTGCCAACCCCTCCTGCTGAGCTCTTTTACTAGATGTGGCAGGACTGATATTTTTGTGCCTCTTTGCACAGGGTCCGTCCCCCCGCACCCCCTGGGGTCTAGGTTTATGGTGTAGGACCTCATGCTCCACAATAACAATAATATGCAATAATCTATAAGTGCCCACAAAAAAGGCAAAATCAGAGAAATTGATTCTAACGCTGCCTTTTCATGGGCTGTATAGCAGTAGTCTGAATGCCTGAAAAATGTCTCCATGTATGCTGTTTATAGCCCCATTGCATTAGTCAGCTTCCTTTAATAAATCAGATACAAGTTGTGACATGTTGTTAATTCGATCACTAATAACTTGCTCAAATTGCAAATCTATGTCAGCAGGTTGGTGTTGATTAAGTTGTAGTCACTACTAACATATTGTTCTAAGTGACTGATAAATTTTATTTGCTGCAGTGATAGACTGCCTGCTCTGTTGTGTTTGGTTGTTGTGGGTTTTTTTTCTTTTTTCCTTCTTTTTTTTTTTCCTTTCTTTCTCCCCTTGTAAGCTTAGAAAAATGACACAAATGGCCCTGAGGTGGTCCTCTATAGGCCTTTCTCTTCATGTGTTTCCTGCAAAGAGGGCTGGTAGCCACTAGAGGGGAGGAGACTGCCGGCTTTACTGAGCGCTTCACGCTAGAGCTTGAAGGTGCAGAAGCTGTCACAAGACTGGTTGCCCAACGAAATGGTTTAAAATATGTCATGAAGGTTAGTAAAAAATAAAAATAAAAAAATGTTTTTCCCCCCTGTCCCCACTTCCCTTAATGCATTTGAAATATTAATTTTCTCCGCACATCGGCTGTCTTTGGAGTGTTACTATCTCAGGTGATAACTGGGGGAGGGAAAAAAACCTATGGTAGAAAACATTTAAAATGTTACATCTGAAGGTAATAGTTAAATCTTTCAAAGCAAATGTTTTATTTTCTATGCAAGGATACTGGGAAATTAGGGCATGCTCTAGGATTAGCAAACATGTATTTCCGGTGTGAAATGAGAACTTTTGATTTTATGTGTTCAAACTTTCCAGCCATTCTGTCCATTCTCCTCTTCCCCCCCTTTCTGAACTATTGATGCTAAAATTACTAAACTAGTAGAAAACTTAAGCATCACTCTTATAAACTTTTTGAAACATATAGGCTGTTCTATGTAACCAAATCTAAGCCAGAATACTAGAAATTAATTTTATCATCTGTAGATAGAAAAATCTATATTTGTGCCTTTATATATACAGTCTGACCTTTTTATTTTATTTTTTAAAACAGAGTAAAATTCTTGGTATTGTTAAAGACCTATAATGTAGAACTGTAGCTTGTTACACTTACTCTCCTGAGTGTAATTGCACTAAGATCATTCAGTTTCCATTTGGAAAGCCAGTGGCAATTACTGGAATACAATGTATCATGCATTTGCTCACTGGATATAAAACGTATATACTAATTCGCAATAAAATGTAACAGCTGTCAGTGCATTTTCTGCTCTGTTACTTCAATAAATTGGAACTCTGACTAGAAAATGGGAATATTGCATTTTTACACACTCCGTAATGTGTTTGCTTTTTGCAAATACAATTTATTCTTTTCATGACAAAAATTGTGGTTTGTTATTACTGCTAGTGGATAAATATTCTTATATCAGAATGAATTACACATGGTATCTGTAAAGAAGTAGTAATATTTTCTGCTTTTTATTGTAGCCTGTCTCCAGTAAACAAAATGCACTTAACCTACTTCTGTCACATACTGGGTATATTTTTTTTTAACATTACAATGGTTGGGGGATGGGGAAAGTGTATTTTACCCTACCTTTGCAGGTATTTGTATAACTGGTTAACATTCTGTGGGAGACCTTTATTTCTCTCTTGGATTTCTTTTTATTTTTATAAACCTACATATAGATAAATAGTTCTGGAAGACAGTTATTAACCATGACTCCTCACATTATGAACTAGTGCATCTGAGTTTTATTTAAGATAAAATGCCTGCACATTTGTGTAATTTTGTTACTTGAGGTCAGACTTTTCACAGATAATTAGCCTTTTACACACTGTGAAATCAACCTGCATTGGTTATTTGGCTAGACTCTTTGCTTCTGTTCTTTATTTCCCAGAAGGTTAACGTGCTGAAAATCTAGCTGCAAGCACATAGTACTGTCTCTTTGTGTTGCTAATTATCCCGTTGCATAATTATTAATATCAGGAGCAGGAAGAGGAAACAAGCACACCAAATAGTCATGAATGCTAGTGTTCTGGCAGGAAGCTAGTGCTGCATTAATAAAATGTGCCTGTGCCAATATCACAGAAGATAGGAGCGTTCCTTGTTAAGGATCATTTATTAACTGAGATCATCTTTTAGTTCGCCTTGGGGTAATGACTAATGTCAATGGCAAATTTCACAGTTGTCTAGAGAAATGAATTAAATTTGTAATAAAAAGCCCTTCGGCTTGTTGTACATGTTCATTTATTGGAGTAGTTGAACTAGGAGAACTGTAAGGCAACCAAGAACATTGGCTTAATTTTCCTTACATATAATAGTGACCTTTAGCTTCATATTGAAAAAGTTACCTATTATAGACTGGTAAATTAAATGAGAAGTTCCTCTAATGCAAAATAAACTAACTGACTGAGCTAAGTTAAACGGCCCTTGAGCTTATGAGTTTTTTGGCAGAAACAAATTCTTTTTTTTTCCTACATCTGTTCTGCACAAGCCTTCTGAAGGTGGTTTGGTGTCTAATCAGTCAGATGAAACAATACAAAGTAGAATGCTAAGAAGCAGTTAGAAGCCCATCCTGATAGATACCAGGATGATTGCAAACTTTGGATAGTGCAGTGACATTGTGCATATTGAAAGTGTGATTTGGTTTGGAAACTTTCAAATGTTCTCTATGTTTTCTATCTATAAAGTCAAAGCAACTTCCATCAATTTATAATAAGGGTGGGTTGTTTGTTTGTTTGTTTGTTTAATTTATGTGTGCATTAAAAAACAGAAGCAAGACTTAAAATATTGTAACTACGGAAAATGTATTATGAAGTTGACAGGAAAATATAAAAATATAAGGATGAATGACATGCACCGCAGCTCAGGTGGAATGAGGATTAAAATCATCCACGGCACCTAGGTGAAAGGGCAAGAGAGTTTCTGATATCAGGTTATATATTTTAGTCTTCAGAAAGATAATAAGCCCTGTCCCACCAGCAATTTAATACAGACTGTATTTAATTGTTAGTGTGGTAGGTTTCTCTTTCTTGAAGGTATACCACGCCTTACTGAACACAAGAAAAATATGGGTAAAATCCCAGCAGGCAGCCATAGAAAAATTCTGCAGCTGTTGAAAGAAAATGGAGGTAGGAATACGTTCACTTTGCCATAAACACCTAGGTGGGCTCAGGATATGCCTGTATGGTAAACCCTCTAATCACACTACTGAGGTGCTTGGATAATGGTCAAAATAAATATGAGAGTCCTGTCTTAATCTGCATGCTTGTCAATGTTCATGACAGAATTGCAGCACTGATGTTTTCAAAATCACTTTTGTGTTGTGTATAAATTCTTCATTTAATTCTGTGTAATAGGTGCCTTTGTGTGATTTTGAGGTAAAATCCTTTTCTTTTATCGATCAAGTTTAATATGATAGTCAGCTAACTTGTTTACTTGGAAGGATCCTGATGTTCTGAAAGTTTTGTAGGTCCGAAATTCTCTGTCAGCGCTGTGCAACAACAAAAAGTAACTTTTAGAAGTTTAGTAAGAAGCTGCATACTTGAATGGATACTTTACACAAAAAAAAACTTTTAAAAATAACTTTCAGGTGAATAAAAGGATACTTTTATTATAACTGATGAGTTATTTGGAATTTGGAGTGACTAGTAAAATCATGAAAATGCAAATTCTTAACAGCCCCCAGGGTTGTTAACAGATATACAGCCATAGGAACTTTTCAGGAATTTTGGCAATTCTTGTCTACGTTATTGTTGTGTGGCCAACTCTAAAGTGCATTATTTCAAATGTAAAATAAGACTGTGGAAAAAAGGATATAGTCAAGTGTAATATCCAGAAATGGTAATATATCCACAGGGAGCCAGTGTTGCTGGGGATCTTCTTTGCACCAGTCAGTTAATGGACCCAAACTAGGGAGGCAGAAAATAGGGAGTTAAATGCAGAGGTACAAAGCTGCTAATGGTTACTGTTTATTTTTTCTGACAGAGAAGGTCAACTTTAATTTTGTATCTGTCACATGTCTGAATTCTAATGTATCATGTTAGCAGCTTTTAAGAATATTCCAGAGATGGTTACCAGAAGATAATGCAGGAATGGAGCATGGTGGTGTTCATAAGTGGGGGAGGGAAACAGGAGGCTTACTCTGTCTTTCGGTGTAAATCATCGCTAAGTTTAGACAGGACAACTCTCTTTAAAATCCAGATTAATGTTCATTGAGCAGACAGGATAATAACTAATTGAAAAAAAAAACTGTCATCTACATGGCTCTGAGTAAAATCTGAAAGTTTATCTCTTACTTTATTTTTAAATCCAGAAAATCATTTTAGAATATCTTTTTTCTTAAGCAGTAAAGAAGGGGTTTGTTTAAGCTTTATGTGGTGAAATTGCATTTTCTCAGTAGTAAAAATGTACAATAGCAAGAGACCTTCCTTTTAAAAAGGTTCTTCTAAAATCCAGCCATTGAAAGTTGTGAATATGGTAAGCAAGCCCTGTGCTTTTAAAATAAATATTCTAATGCCTGCTCAGAATGTAGGCATGGATGTGTATAAAAAGTGTGGCTTACATTCAGTTTTCAGTATGTTGACTTAAGATTTTTTGAAGGGAAATCAAAAAAAGGTATAATCAAAGCTAGAACTTGATCTAAGCATGACAAAAAAAAATTGCTAATGTCGGAGGTGATAAAGACAATGACTGTACACAGGTACTTGTAAATTTAAATATGCTGTTCTATGAAGAGAATTAAGATTTGTCTTTCTGTTTGAGGGAAAGAAGTGTAACTTCTACCTAACTTTCATCACAACTTTTTTTTCTGCGAGTTGTGTGACTGAAAATATAAAACACTTTTTAAACAAATCAACCAAACAAATGTCCTTGCAGCCAGGAATATGAAAGTGTGTTGTTATTATGTAATTAAATTAAATGATTGAGTATATATTTTCTTAAAATTCAAGTGCTGTCATCAGTATTTACAAAGTTAATATCTTGAGTACCTGCAGTGCTTGTCAAAATGTTTCTGAAATTTTGGGGTGAGGAAAACCTGAAATTTAGGCTATCCTTAAGCAAGTTGGCCAGCGATGGATTTAAGCAGCTAATTTTGAAAGTGTTGGCTTGCTTTGGGGCTTTTTGTATTGTTTTATTTTTCTGCAGTTCTGTTAGTCACCTTTAGGAAAAGATTTTTAGTCTCTGCTGTATAAGCTTTCTGTTTACATAAACTAAATTCAGTATTTTCTACTGAGAGGTATTTTATTTTCTGCATTTGTTGGGTTTTTTTAATATTTCCCCCCACACACACACTCTTTGTAAACTGTGATATTTACTTTTCACAGCCTTGTCTGACCAAGTAAAGCTACATGGGAGGAATAAAGCAGATATGGGTGGGGTTCTCTGAAACAGATTCATTTTCTCTCTGTGCATTTCTCTGCTGTGGAATAGACTTTATGCTTATTCACAGAGAGGGAGTTTAGAAATGTTTTTAGAAAATGCAGATGTGCAAAGCATTCTTAATAAGGATGGGAAAAGAGTTTGCACTCCGCTTTTAACCACTCTCTCACCTCAGCCCTTTTCAGCATGTAACCTTATTCTCTGTGGGATTACTTGGATGAAAACCAATTAGAGAACTGCTCACACAATATAAATGCATACAGATTAGTACAGATTGAACAGTACCAATACCAACTAATCATACAGTATATAAAGTCCTAAACAATATAGATATTAAGGAATGATGGGGAAATGGACTCATATTGTTATAAAACTCAGCACAAAATGGAAGCAGCATAAAACTGTTTATTTAAATAATAAATAAAGTATAGGTTTTCTTTTCCCCTCTCTTTCTTTTTTTTTTTTTTTTTTTTTTTTTTTTTTTTTGTGGCAATCTGCCCATAGACCCACTAAGTATACCAAACAAAAGTCAGCCTACATGTTTTCCTGGGTATTCCCTGTGCCTTCATGGTAACATTACTTCACTGTTGTTTGGTTTTTGTCCTTTAACTGCCCATCCCCTTGATAACCTCAGTTGCCGCTCTTATCGTCCAGCTGGGACGTGAATGAGAGAATGGTCTTCTCTGAGGAGGATGCTGATGCCACTGCAAAGGTGTCTGGGAGGGACAAACAGAGACTGTGAATATAACTGAGTTATTTTAATGTGTGGACCCTAAGGACTGTATGACCTGAAGTGTTCGTTTTGCTGAGTGAAGCCTACAAGAGGACAACTGCAGAGCTATGAGATCAGCTATTGTTTCCTTTTGCAGTGGTATTGTTAATTCCTGACATCCCAGGGAGGATATTTTGAGGAATATATAGTACTTTTTTCTCTCCATGCCTGTTGCCCAGCAATGGAAGTGGAATTATGAGAAAATGCAAGTCTCTTTCAGGTTTCATGCTCTCCTCATGCTACAGTGTTTGTTCTGATGCGCCTACAACTTTGGCTTTTTTTATTATTTTTATTTTTTTCTCTACCTTTTCCCTGCTTTTCCTGTTATTATTAATAGGAAAATGTTTTCATTATTAAAAGTAGAACTAGCCTTTCTGACAAACAGCATACTCTTCCTACCTCCCTCCTCTGATGTTTCTTTGTTATATGCAATCATGGTGAAGCCTTCTGACTTTTTAAAGTAATACCACAGCCCATTTTCAGAGTGTTCATTATTAGAACCATGTAAAGTACCTGTTATTTGTTTTAATATTGAAAGGTCTTTCTAATTCTTGAAAGACATTTTGGCAACAGCCATGAAATGATGTGCCAGAATTTTGGCTGGCCTGCTTTGTATGTTCTCCTGAGTATTTGTCTAACTGATGTCTTAGCTGCTGAGCTAAACTGTCCACTTACTATTAAAACAAAAGTAAGAGAGTAAGAAGTTTATCTAGATATAGCTACCACACAGAAGTGAATGATAAAAATGCACATAAAAGAACTGAGTCATGCTCAGATTGGCAAAAAACCCCCTCAAGACAACTATAGGAAATGGAAGAGTTTACAGGAGAGATCGGTGTATACATCGGTCTTCTCCAGAACAGCTGTCATTTTTAGACCAGCAGTGATTATGCATTGAATTTTACTATGAAAGTGTTTACTATAGCATTCAGAAAAAAAGGCTAATTACTGTAGTAACTCTCTGTACTATATGCTGTCTGTTTGTCTGTAGCTTCAAAGAAGAAAGAAATGTCTGCTACCATGGTTATTACATAATTTTAGCTGGATTTCTGTGCTCCAGTTTTAATAGAGATGTTCAGTATCTCAGATGCCTGCATTCAGTAAGCTCACTGCTTATTTCTGAGGGTGAAACCCAGATCTAAATCCTGACATGAGTGCTTACGTACTATGTCCAAACAGGAGTAATGGATAGGTCCCTGTACACGTCACATCCTTGTTAGATGATTTTTAGATGCCATCATTTCGTTAGCTGGCATAGTCTAGTAATAATTCCCCTGTCACAGGAGAAAGTAATTTTAGGAATTCATCTTAGAAGTGATGGAGAGAAAGAACAACAGCTAGTGGAGAGTGTGGTACCTAAGCGGTGTGAATTCTCAGTGCCATAGAGCAGGAGAGGGCAGCAGGGACCCACTCTCAAATCTGAGTTCATGTAATCTACTCTATGATTTGCTCTAGACCTACAGGCTCTGGGGACTTAACTGATTGCTTCTTTGGGGGAATTTTTCATTTCTGACTACGTTGGGCTTCTGGATTTTTCCCGGATATGGGATCACTGAGGTTATACATGCCAAGTTTCAGTGAATTTGAAGGAGTACTGACCTTTTCCTTGAGAAATTCAGACCTGATCATTTGAACTTTAAAAAAGAGTAACTTCTTATTGTTAATATTAATAATTTCTCAGATTTTCCAAAATGAGATTTATTTTTCCTTTCAGTGCCATTTCCTCATTGCTGCCCAGCCCACCTTGATCCAGCTGCAGGAAGGAACCAGCTGTCATTGTTGCATTACTATGGAATGCCAAAACCTGGCCCTCCTCAAAAGGCAAAAATGTGCCCGTTCTGTTTATCTGAATGTTTAAGCCAAATGTGGAGGTGTTATTACCTAATATAATAACCAGCACTGCAGATGGGAAGTTTTCATTTAGAGCACTTTGCCACATCTCCTATAATACCAAGTTAAATTAAGCATAATTTGAAAGGAATTATTCCCATCCAACAAGCAGGACTATATTACGCATATAGTCACTGAAGGTTTATTTTATTTTCCTATCTGTCACAGATTTCTCAAGGACCAGTCAGGGAACTGAGCTGTAACAAGCCAAAGAGTTTAAAACAGGGAAAAACCTATTGGGTCATCAACTCCTCCCTCCTGCTAGGAGACATTTGTTACTGACAGCATAGTCTGAAGTGCTTTGTCCAGTTCAATTCTTGATGACATTTCCTGTTGTCTAGAAATTCTGGCAGGAGAAACAATGCTTTACAGAAAAAAAAAAATATCAGTGGACAAAGACTAGTAAGATATGAAATTATATGGGGGTTAGAGGCTTTATGTGAGTTTTCTGCAGCCTCAGAAAGCACTCCTGCAGAACTGCTGAAGAAAGTCTGGGCCAGCTGAGGGATGATGCCCACAGTTTTTGAACATAAACCATTGATGATAACAGAGCACTGATTTAATAACAATTTTATGTTGTTCTATAAAAATTTATTGGTAGGAAAAAAAGTAAAAGATGGAGGGTTGTATTTGAGTGGACAAAAGAGAAAATTGGCTGCCAAGGGTAATAGAAGTGCAGTGCAACACTATTTCTGTTTTCAAGGAGGGTGTAAGAAAACAGTATGTTGCTTACTGATTCAACTCAAAAAGCATGCTGCATCCTGAAAACCCTCCAGAACTAGCAAGACATCTTGGGTGAATTCCTGTTCCCAAAGAAGTAAGCAAGGATCTTGCCACTGACTTCCTTGGGGTTAGGATTTCACACAATAATTGAAATTTCCGTTGTGCAGTGCAGAGCCGAGGGGTCGCTGGAACTTCAGCTCATGAATATGCATGCACAGTGCTGTACTGGAAAGTGAAATACAGGTTTCAAAGAAACAGGGAGAAGTCAAAGTCTGGGATGCTTTCTGTACCATCTCCTGACCAGGTCTCATTTCTACTAGGCTGATACTAATCCCAGACATTTCTTATGAGTTTGCATTCCAGAGAACAATAACCTACCTGAAAGGCTATATTTTCTCTAATTCCCTTTTAATATCCTGTTCATGTTCCTGAGTGTGTAAGTAAGTAATTGATATGTTATTGTTATGCTTAGACTTTAGGGGTATTTTTGAATGCTATCTTCAAGGAAATGGTGTCAAGGCATCATGTGAATTGTGAAGGAAAGGAATGCCATAGCTGACTGCCTCCTGTGACCAATAAAGCTCTGTGCCATGCTTATGCAGACTTCACTCTGTCATCGATACTGTCAGCTCCAGGCTTCCTGATGGTCATATTTACTATCCTGGACAGTGGAGGAGGGGAGGCAAAACTGCCCTCCAAATAGTAGAGATCTTATTCAGTGGGGATCCTGAAGACCAGGCTGAAGACATTGAGTGGATTAGTGGTCGATGATTCAGCAGATAGGTACTACATTTTGTACTGTTTGGAGCACCTGTATGTGCCCTGCATACTTTCATAACACTTACCTCAGCAATAATTTTCATTGAGATCATTCTCATCTCTAGTTTTAATAATCCAGAGTTAATATGGAAGGAATTATAAATCTGGCCTCCTAGCGAAATCATGAAAGTGGTTCAGCCCATGTGTTCATAAAAATCTCACATAGGTTGGCTACCCTCCAGTAATAGAAAATCTGGATTAAAAAAATGAAATACTGTTAGAAACAGTAGAAATAATGTATTTCTAAGTATAAAGTATTTGGGAGGGCAACAGCTTGATCTGATTTTCCTTCATCATTTTCAAAATCTACAGATTGTTATTTTTTACTTATTATATTCCCCACATCAAAAGATAAAAAGTCATTGTCCATTTCTATATGTTTCTCGTACCCTGGGAGGAGTTATATAGAGAATTTTTTGTATTGAAAAACCCAAAAGTGGAAACTATATATCAAAAGCAATAGCATCCTTTAACGATTGAGGATAATGAATTTTGAAACTCAATAAATTCTCAGAAAAGATTTGTCATACATGCTAAATTCCTTCTTCCTTTACCCACTTTTCACTTGCAATCAGAAAAACTTTTTAACAATTTTATTAATTCATGAACATTCCTCACCCAACTGTTCATGTGAACATAGCACTACTATAGGGAAACCTATATATACTTAAAAAAAAAAACAAAAAAACCAAACAGGTTTGTTGTATAACTTTCTTTCTTAATAAATAGTTCAATTGTATGAAGAAAGGGAGACGACTTTTTCACTTGTTCTTTTCAAGGCAAAACAGCTGCTAAACTTGTGGGGTGGACATGGAGGAACAGGATGTCCCTCTAACATAGTTCACCGCTTGCTTTCTACTAGGAATTTAGAATGGCTTCTTTTAGAGCAGTTTACAATATAGAAATTACTTAGGTCCCTAACATAACTGAGCAGGTTTCTACTCTGAAGTCATTAGTAGAATTATCAAAAGAATAAGAGCTGACTGGGTCTTGTTCTTATTGAAGTTTGCTGCCAGAGCTTGTAGTCTTGTAAATGTCTGTACTGCAGAAGAAATACTATGGGTGAGACTGTGTCTGGGGGCAGAATGAAAATACTGCTAGTAGGATTCAGCTGGCCTTAATTCATATCATTGCTCCCAAATGTCCAGTAATGGCAACCTACTGATCCTAGTCCAGCTGGCAGCATGCGCATATAAAAGTCTCTGTGGAGATAAAGAGCAATTAAATCACAGAGAGAGAGAAAAAGCAATTGCTATTGAAGAAGCTAATACTGGGAAATACCATGAAACCAAGTTTCTACTGTATGTGTAACATCATTTCTTACAGGATTCAAGCTGCGTGCACCAAAGTAGAAAACACTGATCGCCTAAGCTTACTGGGGGAAAAAGGCGGGCAATAGAGCTGGATATGATTTACACTGTTCAAGGCCACAGTTACTGTGCTACTGTGATGGAAAGACATATGGTGCTTGCTTGAAGCAAGCTGAATACAAGCAGAGGTCAGTCTTGCACTGGTGAACAGTATCTTGCATGCAGATATACAGTGTTACTAGAATTCAGCAGTGGCTAGCACAGCTTGTTTTCTATTGTAGACATTGTAGAATTGGGGTTACAAGATGAAACTAAGTTCGTCACTGGACAGGTTACCCTGAAAGATATATTTGTCTGATGCAATGACAGTATAATTTCTGTCATGGGAATCTTGTGCCTTTGTTAAGAATTTGTGTTTCACCAAAATATGATTCTACTAGACACTGCATTCTTGTGGTATTTAAAGGAAATAGAGTGGGTTAATACCCAGGAAATTCCTTCTTAGAGAATGGAATTTACTATTTTGGATATTTACATTGAAGTATTTTTTCTTCTATAAAAATGTCTGCAAAGAAAAAAACATCCTGGAGTGAAATGTTATTTACCTATACAGAGGATTTTTAGAGGAATTTTGTTTTCAGCTAGTTTCACTCAGCCAACATTTCTGTTGGTTAGCGTTTGGATTTTGTTAAAAATCAGAATTTATGCTTCTTTCTCATGCACTCTCTAAGTTTAACTCATATAGAGCCAGTAGATGATAATTTTGTTTCCATCCTGATACAGTAAAAAATAACCTCTTCTTATTAAGATGACTTTGCTTTTTTGTAAAGATGTGGCATGCAGGTCGAAATCAATATGTATCCAAATCCTTTGTGGCAAGAAAAGATGGATAAAATGCTTTGAGACAAAATTTTAAAAACAAACACTGTAATTAGCTTTTATTTAGTCTTTTTTTTTTAAGACAATGATTTTCATTTCATATGGAAATGTAGATTTCTTCAGAGTAATTTCATGTTCTTTTTGGTTTAAAGCAACTTTTTTCCTTTGATTACTGAAATATGCAGTTCTCTCTATTTAACACGTAATACCAAATCAACATACTTCCCCCTTCCTTTTTTTGCTGATGACAGTCAGCAGAAATCGTGTTCCAAAGTGCCCTGAGAACAAGGGCATTGATCTCAAGTGAGACTCTTGTGCCACCTTCCCCTTGTCACTTTCAGCTGTAATTTGTTAAGATATCAGCTGTAAATTATTAAACACTTTATAAGTATAAATAATTCAGCAGTCAACAAATAAAGTGACAGCCCATTAATCAGTTTCTGTACATGTACATAGGTGGCATGCTGTGGTCTGTGTTGGGGTATGAATTCTGCGGAGGTGCGTGTGCGTTGCTGCAGTGCTGCTTCTCAGCTCAGGAAAAGGTTTGTGTGCATCTTCTAGATTTGTCATTTGTCTGGACAAGATCAAACAATTTCTTCCTAAACTCCAGAGCAGGGTCAGTGGTAAACTCAGAGGATTTTATTGTAAGGGATAACACAGATCCAGGGTCTTTTGTTCTGGTCTGGGTTTAAATCTTCTAAAGGCCAGTCCACCTTAGGAACACCAGAAGTCAGGTCTGTAAGAGGGTGCACTGCAAAATGACATGATCCTCCTGATGGCAGGACCACTTCTTTGCTATAGCAGGCATCACCTGAATGAGAGAAGCAGTGTGCGATTCAGGCTGCAGTTCTTGTATGCTGCCCATAAGGTCAGAAGCATCCCCTCCTCAGGATTTCAGCAAAGTTCTTGTCACACACAGGCAGCATGTATCAACAAAAGGCTGTTGTTAGAACACTATATTCCAAATGCAAAGTGTTATTAGGGTTTTGCAGTACAAAGAAGGCCTGTTTCATGCTCCTGAAATTCTACCAAGAAATCATCAATGAGCACAAATGTATTTTCCTCCTTGGAAGGTAAAAAACAATAAAAAATGCCCTTGGACATTGTTATCCCAGTATGCCATGAATATTCTAAGTAAACCTGTGTATGAGGATTATGCACTGTGCTTAGCCATGTTGATATTTTGAAAATAAAATCTTCTGTGGAAATGTTTGAAGAAATGCTGTGCCGATTTTTGTGTTTTTAAGTCACCATATGACAAACAGAAATGTACAGAGATCACCTGTAAGCCCTTGTTTACAATACTGCAGGTGTTGCAGATTTGGATTGGAAGTAAAATGTTTCCTCAGGAAGAATGGAAGAAGCGGTTGTGTAACAGCATTCCATTTCCATCTTGCATAGACAGTTTGGGAAATGTTTCTTGTAATGGAGAGTTTACAAAGAGGCAACTGAACTGATCCTAAGTCAAGGATCAATCCATCACATATAGGAAAAGATTATGTATGTGTCAATCTCTCTTGCTTTTTGATGCAGAACAAATGGATGTTACCCTTGGTAAATGGTTTATATGAATGCCAGTGCAGCATTTTAATAGAACAGGCCAAGGACAGGGAGACCTCAGACTTCAGCACAGTCAGGGTTTCTTGCTGGATAAAGCACTAGACTGGAACTTGCAAGACCTAAGTTCTGCTCTCACCAAGCTGTTAGATGACCTTGAGCCAGTCACTTTAACCTTACATAACACCCTTATAAAGCTGTGATAATGATATTGACCTCTTTTGTTTCAGAACTGTGAGGTCTAGTGGTTAAAAGTCTTGCTTACAAGCAACATGGTGGTTTCACTCTATGTGTAGTTGGAACTTGGATGACACAATTTTTGGACCACATACATGCAAGTTAAGAGATTGTAAATTACACTGGTGATTTAATTTGCATAAGTGCTTGAAAAGAGAAAAGTAAGCACCTGTGATGAAGCTGGTCTGAATAATATGTAGCATGTAAGCGCAACGGCAGTAACAAGAAAATAATATGGTTCAGAAACTGAATATGAGAAATGACAAGCAACTGGCAAAGGAAAAACCTTTACTAAATTGAATATGATTCCATGGTGAAACTGGGTAAACTATGCAGTTTTTTTAAAAAATAAAACAATATGGAAATTTTTCTTACAGTGGGATCAAATTAAATGTGTTTTATGGAATGCCTAGACTGAAGTGCCATGTAAATAGGGATTAGGTTCTGATCCTTCCTGCCGTAGAATGGATGCAAAAATTCATTGTCTGGTGCAGAACTTACTAGCTGGGACATGGGAGTTTGTTTCACAGAGCAAACTGAGGGTAGGGGAAACATATATGAGATATTACTTTTCTGACTATTAAAATAAAGTCTCTGGTGAAAGGATTGGGATTGTTGATAATGACTGCTTTTAAGGTCTGCAAGGTTAAGATGTGGTGGCATCAGCTATATATAAAATGCTAGTACCAACTCTCTTGAAGCAGAGCTCAAGGTGAAAGTTAAACCTGTCATGGAACAAGGTGGCTGAAAAAAGTTGCAAGGCCAATTGACTGGATCAGCAGTATGGTGGCAGTTAGGAAGACAGGCAAACTTATGATCTGCATCAATCCAAAAGACCTCAATAGCATACTAAAGTGCTTATAGTGTTCACTGCCAACAGTCACTGAAATATTGCCAAATCAAGTGAACACAATAGTCTTTTCAGTCATGGATGCCAGGGATGGCTTCTGGCAAGTGAAACTGGATGCAGCAAACAGCTACTTGACAACTTTCTGGACCCTGTTTGGGTGCTATCAGTGGCTGACAATGCTGTACAGAAAGGGAATCGCTTCAGGGGGTACCAGGAGATATTGCACACAGCCCCTGAGGGTTGTCTGCTGCAGATATCAGTGCAGATGACATTGTTTATACTTGTGTGGGAGGGCAAGGATTGAGCTACGGCCAACCATGATCACAAATTTGCTCTGGTAGAGACAGCAAGAAAGATCAGTCACAAGAAAGCACAAAAATAGCTGTACTGGCTCAGAACAAAGATCTCCAGCCTCATGTCCCGTGTCTAGTGGTGTCTGGTGGAGAAAGTCAGGAAATACAAAAACATGTCAAGTACCCAGTCATAATTCCTAACATTTCTTCTGCACTGAATTTTAGGGAGGCAGAGATGGCTGTAGAGCAGTACAAATACACACCCCCTGCACATTCTTACTGCCATCCTCAGGACCACCAGCAGCTTGTGAGACAATGTTTTTCCCTCTTCTCTTCTCTTCTCTTCTCTTCTCTTCTCTTCTCTTTCTCTTTCTCTTCTCTTCCTCTTCTCTTCTCCTCTTCTCTTCTCTTCTCTTCTCTTCTCTTCTCTTCTCTTCTCTTCTCTTCTCTTCTCTTCTCTTCTCTTCTCTTCTCTTCTCTTCTCTTTCTCTTCTCTTCTCTTTCTCTTCTCTTCTCTTCTCTTCTCTTCTCTTCTCTTCTCTTCTCTTCTCTTCTCTTCTCTTCTCTTTCTCTTCTCTTCTCTTCATCCTCTCCTCTCCTCTCCTCTCCTCTCCTCTCCTCTCCTCTCCTCTCCTCTCCTCTCCTCTCCTCTCCTCTTTCTTCCCTTCCCTTTCCCTGTTTCTCTTCTCTTTTCCATTTTTAATTTTTCTTGTACCAAGGCCATTTTGATGACCAATTTCTTCCTACAACTCCTTGGAAAGATCTTATTACTAGTTTTAGGGGATGGGAAGCTATTTATCAAAACCTTTTTAGCTTGTGTTGACTTTAAATCCAGCTTTCCAGACTTCAAGAGTTTTCATTTGGACCATCTTCCATCCTTCATTAACTGAAAAATTGAGTGATTTTTATTTGCAAAATGGAATAAAAGATTGTAAGAAGGTTTCTTCTTAGAACCTAATAATTCTATAATTAAACTATTACCTAAAGATATCTGTTATTTGCTCATGACACATTTTAGCTGGGTTTTCTTCTTGGTTTTTTTTCCTCTTTGTGCTTGTGTGTGCAATCATATAAAGATTTTTTCATGTATTTTAGGTAGTATTTATTTTTATTTATATTTTCTGTAACATTATGTCTTTAAACCATCCATCATCTGTATTTTAGTTCTCCAATTTTTATGTTGTCCTCCTGCTTAATACAATTGTTATATTTTTTCTGATTTTTTTTAATTTGCATTTCTTGAGTTTGAGAATGTTATGTTCATGCTTTTACCATAACCAATTGATGCTAAATTTTTGAGCTAGGGCTTTCTTTCAGGACTAAACAAAATATGGCTTCTGCTGTCGATTCTCTGCCTAGCTATTCGAAGTGTATTATATAGATTGTGCTGTGCTTTGATGTTGCTTTTACCTACGTGGTAAACAAAGTCCTCCATTATTATTGTGCTTTCTGCTTTGACATCAGCCCCTCTGAGCTTTCTTACCATCTCATTGGCATTTCATAGCTCTACATAGAAGGACAGCAGAACAGTCTTTTCACTATTTACTTTTTCCATTTTAGGAATGGAGTTGAAATTCTCCAGGATTCTACTTTATTTGAGGACATAAGAAGCTTTTTGGTCTTTTCTTTTCTTTAGGGTTTTTTAATGCATTGAGTTCTTTTTCTACATATTTGCTTGTATCCCTGAATATAAATATCTAAAGGGAGATACAAAATGGTCTTATTAGGAGAATAATTCTAAACATAAAAAAGCATGAAATTAAATAAGACAAATCAGCTATAAACAACAATAACAATGAAAACTTTTTATGGATACTCCAAGATCGCTTTTCTAAGTTGTAACCACCAACTCTGAATGCAGAATCATGTAAGCTCCATCAGTATTCACCAGAAGCATTACCTTATATTTTTCCACTAAAGCACAACTGCCAACCTTCTGTCCACTCATTTTTGTAGGAACACTTTGTGCATCCTCAACATTTGCACAGCAAATCTTTATAGAAATCAGGTTCTTTCCTATAGAATGCTTGTCAATAGTCTCAGCAATCGTACACTTTCTCTTACAGGAGATGGAAGCCTGCCTTTCCTAGGATCACTTCCTGAGACATTCTGAGATGGGTTTTGCACTGGCAGTCTGCCAGTCTTCTGTCACAGTGGCTTTTTGTAATGTAGTTTACAGATCCTGGCCAAGAGTCCTGTAAATTCACACCTGATTTACTTCAGAATTCTTGGGCGAAGGCTATTCAGTTTAATGCCTTACTTTTTACATCTTGTTAATCTATCTGGCCTAAAAATGGTTTCAGCTTAATGCCTCTTCAAGCTCTCGCATAAACACCAAAAAAATTGGACAAAAAATTTTGTTCTGATGTGAAAGCAGACCGTGATATTTAAAATGCTTAAATTCAAAATTAATAACAAAAAAAAAAAAGTTGCAGTGTAAGCTGGATTGAAGGGAAAGTTTCAGAACATAGTGGAAACAGAAATGGGAGTGTTCATTCACCTGTAATATAAATTGATTCTTGCCTGGCAGTTGCACAGTTACAGTCTTCATGTTTCCTATAGCATTTCTAGTTGTAGCTTCTTTGTGTACTTTTCCACACATATAATTGACCTTGCATCAAGCAGTCTGCAATAAATTTTCAGAACTGGTCCATAATTAAAATTATATCTTGCATACCTGGTTTTTATTTGAAAGTATTTCCCTAGGAAGGCAGATAGATATTTATATTTGCCTTCTGGAAGATGAAGAATAACACCTGGCATGTATTTCTCTAAAGAAAATGTTTAGCTTCACATCACACATCTTCCTTGTTAGGAAATGAAGAGTTAATTAATCTCTCCTTAGCTGTTCTCCATTTATAGTTCAATCAGGGAGCACATTCTAGAAGAGTCAAATCCAGTACAGTTCGTAGACACTGCAGTAATTTTGTACCACTATATCATGCTACCAGAGGGGATATCAAGATTAGAGTTTTAATGCTGAATACTGAACACATCAGACTGAAGATGTGAAGTTCTTAATTGCCAGAGTGGGAGTGTCTATGCCCAAAATAATCTTGCAGTGGAGAAAGTTCACTCAGCAACTTGTAAGGCAAAGGAATGGTTTCTTTTATCCTTTTTTTCACTTGGTAAAATATCTGAAAAAAGAAAAAAAAAAAGTAGTTTCGTATGTGCTGAAGAGTCTAGGCCACTGTATGGGGAGAAGGGAGGGTTATATTTTCACTGTATGGGGAGAATGGAGGGTTATATTTTCTCAAACCAAGAAGAAAATAAGCTTTTATTTACCCATGTCATATTGCTGAGATAATCACTCAAAACAGGGGGATCTCTTGATCTTTTTTTCTTCTCCTGGAACAATATCTTAATCATCAATGTTGCTATCAGCACCTTATCCTAGAAAAATCTGCTGCCTCATTTGTAGATCTTCTCCTGGGAGCTGAATAGTTCCAAAGCTTCAAGCAGAAGAGGGAATTTGAATTGCACAAAATCTGGAATGGTTAGCTAATGGGATAACGTGTCTTCTAGCAATTCTGCAACAAAGTTCTTCACTCCTTCAAGTTTTATGTACAAATGCCCAAATAAATGCAACTGAGTTTGGAAAGGAAGAAATATCAACAAAATATTTCTGAGTTGTTTGCTCTGGTTTTGGTGCAAGGATAAATCAAAATTTTGTGTTTTGTTTAGATTGAGCACCTCTTTTTTTCCTATTTCAGTTGATGAACTGCTCACTTCCTCCCATTCCTCCCACCAGAAATAACCAAGATTCCCAACATAATCACATCGATCTCAATAAAGAATGAATGTTTTGTGATTTTTGGATAAGGCTAATATTACCTCTGAGGGAAATCTATTCTGCTCCTTGTGTTTTATATATAATATGATAATATAGCAAAAGGGAAAAAGATGAGATTTTTAAGTTAGAGGCTGGAAACAAATTCCATTGCAAATTTCATTATGAAAAAGAAGGATTAAAAAAAATCCTTTGTATCCTGCAGAGAAATAAAGAACTAGAAAACCAGATTTTTTGCTCAAAAAAATAATGAAATTTTCCCCATAATGCTTTGGGCCAAATTACTTTACTCAGTGTAATTTAAATATTTCATTTTTATTTCCTTATTAATGATTTTCTCTAAAAGCAATTTCACTTTGGAAAAAAAAAAAATTGAAATAAATATTCCATTCAAAAAAAATATTCAGTAAGGCACTTGGGTGTTATTGAAATAGCTAGCTTTATTTTCAAGCTGACACACTTTAGAAATGCTGTGGGTCTTATTAAAATTTTATGTCAAGTAGTTTAAAACTGAGTGATTATAAATTTGTGAGTCAGGTCTATTTCAAGGGAAATGTAATTCTTCCTAAAAGAAACAGGTGGCTGGGCCCATATAGCTTGCATCATACTGATCAGGAACTATTTAAGTGATACATGGAGCAGTCTTCAGTGTGCTGATCTATTTCCAATTTGTGGGGAGAATGCATTCAGTTTTTCCGGGGGGGGGGAGGGTTACATTCTTCATTTCAATGATAGTAAGAGTTAATCTTCAATAAACACAAGATATCTGTGTTCTACAGAGTAGGTCCAAACTGTGGGATCCATGCATGCTAAAGACCTAATCCTGACAGCTTGAGTGCTACAACTACAGAGTGCATTGTGCTTTGAAGCTGCTGATGGTCTAGAGCTGATGTCTGGAAATGTTACATGGCTGTTGTTGTTTATTGTTTGCATTCACGTCAGGCCAAAGAAACCAGAACTTTACAGTGCCAAGTAGTGCACAAAGATCACCAAAAACATCCTCACCCTGGAGACATGGAGAAATAGATTCAAATAAATAACCAAGTGCAAGGAAGCAGTCAGACAGCATTATTGTGTTAGTAGACTCAGTGAACAATCAAGATTTCCAAGTTGCACTGCAGAAAATGACTTTATGAGAAACTGGAAGTTTAATAATGTTTTAATATTCTTCCAGAGAAATTATCTTTAGTCTAATTAAATGACTTGGACAAAAAACACATTTGTGTTCAAATTGAAACTTAACAAATGAGAGAAAGAATATTTGCATCAGCGATTTACCAACTCTTTTCTCTAACAATAATGAATAAAAATAAAAAAGTAGCCCAAGATAAACAATAAGGTGATCTGAGAGTGTAAATTTATATTTAATGCAATAGTCAGTGGTAAGCCCAAGGAAGGACGCAAAGGCAAGGAAAGACTGGCACTGATGAATCTGACAGAGTGAATCTTACAGCAACTGTCTGAGTTGATATGAGTAGGGCAGTGTCACAAGGCCAGAGTGAATAGTGTGACTGTAATCAAAATTAATGCTAATAAGCCCCTACTCAAAAAGGATGATGTCCTGGCTATGTCATGCAGAAAATGGATGTGGTGACAGTCAAATTCAAAGATCAAGTATGCAGATAGGAAGTGGGTGAGGCACCTGCATCTACGTTGGTGCTGAGAGCCCACTGGCCAGGAAAGCAGCTTGCTCCTTTATAAAGGAAAGTTGTTTCTGTTGATAGTAAAGAGGAAATCTGTGATTACATTATTTTCTTCTAAGTTATCTGAATTCCAGTTTGGTTAGGAAAGTGAGGTAGATCTTTGTCTGTTATAAATAATCACCAGTCTATTTGGTTTAAAGATTATGATAGTCATGACAAGTTCACTGTGGACTCTTCAGCATGAGCTTTAGTCTTCCACATTTCAAGGAAATATGCAGACATCTGAACATACCGCAGACATTACCCAATTCATATATATGGATAAGAAGAAGTAACTAACATCAGTATGAGAAATATAAAAAGTAATTTTGTATTAGGAAAAATATTAATCTTACCTACTTTGAAGAAAAAAATAATTTTAATAATTTAATATGGTTTCATTTGTTAAAGATTATGAATTATCACCAGCCACTTTTTATGGATAATTTAAATATGACTGGTTTTCTGCCACTGTAAAAATCTGAAGCAGGTTTCAATGATAGTTAAAAAAATACAACCTTTAGAAAGCTTTCCACTTTGTATGTATTTAGAGACTTAAAATGAGACAGCATGTTATTTCAGATAGGCATAAAATTAGAAATACCATCTAATGAGATGTTATGTGTTATGATTTTTTAATGTATTATTTATGAAAAACTTTTACCAGGTTATCTATCACTCAAATGAAAGATAACCATTTTATTAAGCATATTGTTCTTGTGCTTGAGGAATAGGCTTTGCATGTCAAGAACATGAAAACATGCATGCTATTTTCACTTTTTTCTGCATCGGTAAAACTGTGCTTCATAAAAAAAATGATATAGAGGAAATAATTTGAACTTAGGTATAATGTTCTTTCATGTTAGAAATTCAGAACAAGTCAGACACATTAAAGATATGAGACAGAAGGTGAAAAAAAAAAGGACAAAATTATTCCAAGAAGCAGTAGAATATGGAGAGAACCCAAAGATCTCATCTGACCTTGGCTAGAGAGCATTTTTAACTATAAGACAGTGAGAGTTTCTGGAAAAAAACAGGGTCATGAAAGAAACCAAGAGATTAAAAGTTGCTGGATCTTTTTTTTCAGTCTAAACTATAGCTAAAGCAACACATAATGTTTTGTATACATGTCTTTCAGTGGTTGCCTTCAACTTTCAGGAAGCCAGATCTCACCACTGTGAGACTATGAGTAGTCTGAACCAGTCTCTCCAGACCCACACCTGCCTGCTCCTATTGCAAGTACCATAGTAGACTAAGGGCCTGTGCTGTTATATTTTTAAATACATGGAAAAAAAAAAAAAAAAAAAAAGAAAAGATGGCTGAAATAAACAGAGTGCTTTTGAGCCACTGGTAGCATTCTATGGTTGCTTCAGGACAAAACTTGTCTGAACATATGACTAGACGCATGGGATTGAATTAGTTATCCACAGGAAACCACAACTAAGTGACTTTTTATTCCTTATAGGAAAACATTAAAATAAGACATGTGCAGCCAAATTCTGTAATGTGTCCAGTAGACATCTGCAGATTTTTTCTTGCTGTTTCTCCTTATTTTATAACAGGGATGTTTTCATGATTCAAAGAATTTGAAAGAGCAATTATCAGTTATTGCTTAAAGTATATTGAAATGGCAAAAAGAAGATTGCCACAAAATATAATTAGTTATGTAAAACTATTTTCCAATTATTAAGATTTAGGGTATTCATGACACCTCAAGTAGTCTTGTAAAAACTTATCCTTCAGCCAGGAGAGAGAAAGGATCCCAAGTATCAGAAAACTTTATGAGCACAAACTGCTTACTTTGCGACAAAGGTATATCGCCATTGTGTCATGGATCTTTGTACAACATGCATGACAGTCCAGCTTTATGTAAAATAGAGGAGTGGAAGCCCTGTCCTTGCTGTCTGTACTTACAAGGGCAGAGTGGTTAGCAGAAACAAATAGCTATAGCCTGTAATCAATAATTACCAACAGGGGAAACTGAATGTAATCACTGAACAAAAAAGGTTATTTAATTGAAGGTATTACCAAGTATTATTCAACATTTAAACCTTTTTGTGAATTTATTTTTCTATTTTGGAGTTATATAGTTGTAAAATATTTTTTATTCAATACAAATCTGGCAATCGGTAATTTCTCAGGGTCCCTGAAACCGAAGTGGACATTTGAACTTGAAGACTCCCCTAAACTCATTTCTTCACACCACCTACATGCCAGCAGCTTCATTTTTTGAATTGCCCTTCAGATGAACAGAAATAGATCTTTGATTCATTATGTTTTAGACTTGCTCTTCATATATCAAAGTTACAGGTTGCCTTAACAAGACATTTTATCATATTACCTTTTAGTTTTTATTTATTAGAAATCTGTTTTATCTCTAGTAATCACTTTTTGGGGTTTTTTTTATGATTATGTACTGCCTGTGGGCAACTCTCCAGATAACTGTCATATCTGAATTTTGACTCAGGTAAACAAATCAGTGGTCTGATCATTTAGGGTACTGAGCAGTGTGAAGGCTTCAAAGTGATTCTTTGGGACAGTAACATTGATTAATTTTTCCATGAGAAACTTAGGACACTGAAGTAGGGCATTCATTTAACCAAATCTCTACATCCATGTTTAAGCTATCTGTCTAGACTTTATAGCCATGGGAGAATAGTAGGTGGTCTAATGTAATACTTCAGTGAATCCCCCTGTAAATACTGAAAATAGATTACATGATTTGCACTTTGGAAGTACATTATCCATAAAGAGAAACTACGGGAACAAGGCTTGATAAAAATGGTCACCATTAGATTATATGAACCTTGTTCAAAGACATGGGAGGAGAGCCTCCTCCCAGAATCATTGCACTTGTAGTTGTTGAATTAGTAACCAGCAGTTGCCGTACACAGTTTCGTTTTTGTAACTTGTTATGGCTCTTTCATTATTCTAAAATATTACTGCATAAGTGTCATCATTTTTTCGTTATAAAGCAGAGCAAACTGAATTTCCTTTGCCCTTCACAAACAAGTGAAGCTTTGAAGGATCTACATGCAAATCCATACTTCACTGTCTGGACTCCTCTTCCTTCATTACAACAGAGGATTTTGGAATCTGAAAGCAAACTTCCAGATTGCAATTTTCTCTTCTGACTTAATTTTGGATAAATGGACTACTGTGTCTACACAAAAAAAACATACTGTGGTTGATTTTTCACATTGTCCTCTCTGGAGGTCCAAATATTTTCCTGCTCAACTCTCTTACCATCGTGATTTTCATTTGTACAGAATTTAAGTGACCTTTCCAGAGAATGACG
The DNA here is from genome assembly GCF_963264785.1 of Psittacula echo. NCBI lineage: Eukaryota > Metazoa > Chordata > Aves > Psittaciformes > Psittacidae > Psittacula > Psittacula echo. The sequence goes on from NC_137736.1 coordinate 61,722,694, forward strand.
TGTCCTTGGCTCTTGGAGAAAATGTGATTTTGACATATCTTCCTATAACTTCAGCTTTTTTCCATGAATGGAAAGCAACTCCAAAAATTAGAAGTGAGGAAAATGTTGCCCAAATTTTATTTCATTTTAAAAAGAGTTTGCATTTTTAATTCCACATCCACTTCCGTTCACTTCAGGAGTAGGGAATGCAACGGGTTTACTGAGCAGAGCCTTTTGCAAATGCAACATGCATTTTCTACTACAGGACCTGCTGTGTGTAGAAATCATAATGAAATTACGATTTTTTCATTTGTGCCTCAGACAGAAAGTGAATAATAGTAATCCTTGGAAGTGTTGTACTCTGACATTTTTGCACTTTGGTATCTTGTGTGCAGTTTCTTACTCCTAAACTTGTTTTTTTGTGCCTTCCTGCTCACTTGTTTGCAAAGTGGAGTACACTGGGCTGCACTCCAGTCCTGAAGTGAAATTTCATATTTAGTGTCTGCTTTCAGAATCAGCAAAGAAAGAAGATGATGCCTTTTGTCCCTGATGACTACAGACCGTCAGGAGAGGCATGAGACTAGCAGCGGCATATTGGATTGTTGATTTCAATGTCCTTATAAAAAGGAACTCCGTAATGTAATCTCCCTGAGATAATTATCAAACTTTGTCTTGAGATGTTAAATTTCCCTTTATCCTTCACACCCCCTGCCAATACTGCTGCAAATTTCCATTGGAAGATGATTTCTCTAGCAGACAGGAACCTTGTGGTTTCCAGATTAAATTTAGTATGTAGTTTATAGCTATGTATTTTTGTTCTCATGCTTTGCCTTGAAAAGGTGGAGGTTTTTATTCCTTCCTATTGTTTATCCACTGTTACATTTATGAACAAGAACTCTAGTCCTTCTATTGTTATACCATTTAATCTTGACTTGGTACTCTAGTGGAGTGAACTCTCCATTGCCTTATTGTATAAATATATCTTCTCAATAAAAGTTCTAGTTAAAATCTGCCTTTCTTGGATGCATCTGTAAAGAGTGTTCTAAACAAGGTCTAATACAAGGGTTTTGAAACTTGTTGATTGCTGGTGGAACTCCCTCTTCACTTTATATACTCCAGAATCACAAACATTTTTGCGGCAGCTGCACTAGATAGGCAGCTTGTCATCATTTTGTGACCTAATAATATGTTTGAGCCTATTTCTATTCATCTACAGCACTCCCTTTTCTAAAAAAATCAGTGCCTCTCATCAATGAAAGATGTTGCCCTATTCTAGTACAATGAATGTTTGGTAAATAAATGTGTTTTATTCATGTTTTGCTGTTACATCCATGTTTCTAATTTTTATTTTCCATTTATGTTTGCTCTAAGTGTGGCATGTTTTGATATGGCTAATCAGCTATCCATTTGCCATATTCATTGTCTCTACCTTTTAAAGGTAAGTGTTCTGTTTATTATTCTCAAGCTATACAATATTTAACAAAAATCTTTATTGATCGTAATACTAGGGTAGATGACAGTCACAGACAAATTTAAGTTGGAAGGGACTTCTGGAGGTCTCTAGTCGCACCTTTTGACCAAAGCAAGGGTAATCAGGTTCTTCAGGGTCTTGTTCTGTCAAGTTCTGGTTCTGGTTTGTCAAAGTTCCAAGATATGGAATGGTGGTGTATGATGGAGACCATCCTGTACTTCAGAATGAGCACAAGCTCACAGGAGCTTTCTTCTGTTAAAGTTATAACTGTGGAAAATGTGAAATAAGGCATATGAACAGGCAGATGTTTTTCTCCCTGTATTCAGGCAAGAGCAGATGCAGCTTTGCTCTAAAGATAATAGGAAAGAGGGAAGCTGACCCCTGCCCAAATAATGCAATGACTGGATGTGCTGTTTGAAAACTGGGCTTGATGAGAAGGCACACTGACTTCAGACCTTTGCGTAGCAGAGGATTCACAAACATGGGACTGAACGTTTCCCCTTCCAGATCTCTCTCCAGTGAAGATAATACTGCAATTTTAGAGACAGAATCACTTCTCCATCCTTGAAAATTCATAGAAGAGCCTAAGAGAAATTGAATCATGTCAACATTTGGCAAGAGGGTAGAAACAAGGAAAGACTTTAGATCCTAGTAGTGGCTAATAAATCAATGATTGTTCAGCATATCTTCTTTATTATCATTTGCCAGATTTTCCTTTTTCTGTCCCTGGAAAAAAAGAGTTTTACTCTATTATTTCTCAGTTAAAAGCTCTTATTGATCAAGACTGTCTCAATCCCAGAAGGCAGAAAGATGTGAATATGTAATGTTGGAGCTCACATTGGAGCTGAGATTGCTGCTTAGGGAATCTGGATACGTAATGTGTGACCTCTATATCCAGTCAAAGCAGATCAATATATGACTGTCATTATTTTTTCTACAACAGACTGCTCTCATATGAGTGATCAAGCCAAGAATCACTCACAGAAATTTATACATTAATTTTGAATAACAAATATATTTGAGAAAATTAGTCTGTTTGCAGATAACGCACAGTTACCACTCTGTGATAACTCACAGATACCCCCTTTTCATTTATGGGGAGTTAGAAGGTTGGAAGCAATGATTTTGTGACTTTTTTCTCTAAGTTTAAGGTCATTTGGGGAGCACGCATTTATAAGACAGAATTTTTGTGTACTGTGAGTTGGAATTTTTGATCATTGAAAATAAGTTTGCAGTTTTAAGGAGCAAAAAAATATTATATCCTAAGTTCCAGGCAAGAAAGTTTTAGCTTTTTCCATTCTGGAATCTGTGACTTTCTCTCACATGTGAAAAACTACAGTAAAAAGAGACAGCACATAGTCAGTGCAGCAGAAATTGTACAATGTACTAGATTATGCAGTTTGATGCAATATATTCTTGAAATGTAAACTTGTGCTGGAGTCCATTGTATCCCATCAGTTTTACACATGTCAAACCTACTGAAGACTGTTGGAAATATGTATAAAGGGAATTATATCCTAACGGAGTTTCAGTCTAGTGAAATTTCTCTGGTGAAATACCACTAGGTATTCCAGGCAATTGCTTATGAACAGAGAAAACGAAACTTGAAAGATGATTTCATATTTTTTTGTACTTAGAACTCTGTCCATCATCTTTGAAGAAAGAGAAGAAGGAGTTTCTATCTTGCCCTGGAAATATATTTTAATGTAAAGAAAATTATATTAAGTCTAGAAACTTTCTAAACAGTTAAATGAGTAATAGGAATTGAATTCAGATGAAGATGCATTCTATATGCTCCATTACCATTCTTTACAGGAGAGAAATGCTGATAACAAACTACTTAAACTGCTTGAATCATATATTCTCACTCCTGCCATCTATCATTAGAAATACTTAAAAATTAAAGTAACATCAGTACAAGGGAGGATGACAAAATCTGATACTCAGGCTGATGTCTGGTCAGCAGTGTAGGATTTTTAATTTTATTTTACTTAGTTATATTTTTTTAAAGCACTGAACTTGACTTATTCACAATTGGAAAGCCAGCCGAAGATATTGACGGAACCTTGGAAGGTTCAGAGATTATTTGTGTACTTCTGGCTTTAGTCCGATCTTGAATTGATATTCTACACAAGCAAGACAGAGCTAATACAATTTATTTTTAATTTCTTTCTTTTTTCCTTTCTCTTTCTTTTTGAGGTCTTATAGTCTTCGGGATCAAGTTATGTTCAATTTTTTTATTTTCAGATTTATAGGTGCTTCCTTGAAACTCCTGGTTGGCCAAAGCTACTTCTTTTGTCCACTTCCTGAGTTTACTGCTACACTAAATCAGGCAGAAAGCTTATGCTGACATCTGCAAAAAGAATTTCTTAGAGAATTTCTTAGGTTTTTTTTTTTTACAAGCTGATTCTGCCTTTTTCCTTCAGACCTACAATATGTGCTTTCATTGTTCCCACACCAACTTATGAATATGTTGATGCCGTTTTCTCTTTTTTTAAGCTCCCATCTGAGTTCTGTTCATCACAGATGTTTAGACACACAGCTGTCCATCTACAGTGGTTCTGCATGAAAGACCATGGCTGTTGTGTACAAAAGAAGGGATTCAGGCAAAATGTACTATAAATAGATAATATTGTCTGCCTCTTCATTCTCCACTGGAGTCCTAAGTTCTGGAATTGGAATATTTGCTACTTTATCAAAATAGTTTTTGCCTTCTGCCTCTGCTGCACTAAAAGATGGAACGCAACCTGAGCATTCATTATGACTGTTATTTGTGAAAGGTTCCTATTCTCTCTGAAGCGAGGAAGCTGGCTATTCTGGCATCGCCCCAGAGTACATGTGCTGCATGGTGAACACAGACACTATTACATAAGCGGCATCTTCACCTGTACGATTTGCAACCTTCACATAACATAAACTGTTTAAAAATGCTTCAAGGTCATGCTATTAATGTCTTAAGCATTTGATTGAGGGAACAGATCAGCATGCAGCATGATAAACCCCTTTGAAAACTGTGGAGCAGCAGCATAATATCTGAGAGCATTGTGGCAAATTGGGAAGTTGAGATGGAGCTGCTAATTATTCCAAGGCATATTTCTGAAAGGACAGGAGGTGTGGGATGTTCTCTGCCAAAAGCCCCTATTTCTTGAATGCTCTCACCATCTCCATATGCACATATGAAACTTTTAAGCTATGCTGTGTGTGTATAAGCTGTAGCTAATGTGGTCTTATCTACTGCTTGAAACCTTGAAAATTAGTAAGATACAATTCAATAATGATGAGGGCAGCAGTGGAATAATTTGGGTAAGACTGGATTATCAAAAAACAAAGAAGAAACTGCAATTAGCATCTGTTACACACCCCCAGGACTATAGGAGAGTGAGGAAAAATATTCATAGAACAACTCTGGAGTAGTTCAAAACCACACAGTACTGTCCCAGAGGGGATTGTAACTGTCCAAACATCTGTTAAATTATAAAGCTACTGTAAATATAGATCAGAGATTCCTATGCACAAATGAAAGTGTGTGGATCCTAAAAAAGATTCCTAGCTTTAGTAGTGGAGTACTTTATTATTAAAAATATGGTGTTAACAAGTTAATATGGAGAAGCTACTCTGAAACAACAGAAATCATGGTAAGAATATGTGAATACAATTAGAAAATTCTAGTGAAAACGTTTTAGTTCAAGTCAGGAATATATCAATAAGAAAAATCACAACATCCCCAAAGAAGAAAACTTTGCGGTATGGGATTAACCTTTACTCAGTACAGTGCTGTTGCAAGAACAGTATAAGAAATCAAATAGTAAAAAAATTGACCAGGAAGAACATTCATGGAGGTTTAAAAGTCAGGGTCATTCAAAAACAGGCTGAGATGTTGCTAAAGGTTTCATGATAGCTGTACAATTCTTTCAAAAAATTGCTAAAATGGGATAGAAAGGCATTCTCAGAGTAAGAATTTTCCTTCTTTTTTCAAAGTGTTTGTCCTTCTATTTTGTCCTTTTCCTCCATTCTTCCTTTGAAAAATAGGAATTGTTCCTCTCCCATATTGAGGAGTAGTGGAACACCAGAGGAAACTCTTTGATATGCTGACTTTTAATGATGTCTACATTCTGTCTCCTGCCTTCATCTGCCAATCGGGCTGAGCAAATGTTTGGCTTTGCAGATGTTTGGGACATTTATAGAAGACTTCTCATCTACCTTTTTATGATATGGTTTACACAAGAGTTTCAAGCCAAGTGGAAACAATCTTTACTGATGCCCAAGGTTTTCAGTTCCCTTTTGAAGACCTGTGGCACTTTCATGACATTGAACCAAACTTTCAGGTTTTATTTTTGGTGCTTCACATAGATGCTCTAGGTGTATCAACTAAGATGTTGTTGCTTGACCTTCATTTCATTGCTCACCAAAGGTAAGGCAAAAAAAAATATTTCTGTGATCAGAGAAAATTTCACTGATCACTGAGTTATACTTAGTATTTTATTGACCATTTTGGGCTTCTTCCAGCAGTGTGAAAAGGTACATGCTGAATTTTATTATGTTAATGAAACATAAGAGGCACACATAAAAAAGCACTTGGTTCACACTGGGTATCTGTGAAAGGTAGCTATTTTTAAATACCTGTAGGTGGTTCAGTAGCACAGGTAATTGAGTTCCAACATATTTCTCTTCTGAGTCCTTCCAGAAGGATGGTCTGTAAAGTAAGAAACAAAGAAATATACTTTTAAGGTGCTGATGTGTTGTTTGCTTTTTTTAAAAAATTTGAGCTGTAATGGAAACATTTTGTCACTCTACTATTGTATTTCCTTTCAAGGGAATATTTACATATCCAAAAAGAAGCCCTCTCCATGTTCAAAGATAAGTAGTTTAATACAGCCACTTATGTTGTGTGTTTATGCAGGTGTTTTGCAGAAGAGAGAAATACTTGCTTGTAACAGGCTGTGATGACATGGGCATCCTGAGTATATAATTTTTTATGAAGAATAGGTCTCTTGGCAATTACAGATGTGTTAGTGACTTTATGTTTTCACTGACAATATCTCAAAATTCGTTTCATTCTGTGAGTTTGTAGTTTGCAGGGATTTTTACAGAGTAGAGAAGACATTTTACTGCACTTTCATAAACTACAGTTTCATGCCCTGTTTTTATTTATTTCTAATAACAAATTATTGTCAGGCTCCAGAGTGGGAAGATATTAATTAAAATGCAGAGCTTCAGAACTCCTTATTTTTTATTTCTTTTTGCTTTTCCTATGCTTGTTTAGTTAATCTTATATTTGTCATAAAATGTCAGGTAGTCGAGAATTCAGTTCCATGAAGTCTCAGTAATCTGCTTTCTTCTTTACAGTAAAAATGCCCTAGTCAACCCCCTCTCAAAGTCAAATTGTCAGGTTCTTCTCCTCAGGCACAATTTTGGATCTTGTTGATAAAAACCTCTTTCATTATACAGCATGCCAATGTTCTGGTCATGGCCATCTTTTCCTTTGGAATTCATTTGCATTTGTGGTTGCTGAAGCCATTCCCAGCCCTCTTCTATTATTTTTTATGAAGCATGGCCATAGTTCTCCTGGATGTACTGATGGCTTGAATATCTTGTTGCCTGGTTTAGACACTGAATTCCCCCACCAAGTGCACGTGCAACCTGTGATCCTGAACACCTTGACTGCTACTGCCTCTTTCTTGACTTATCTCTGCCTTTTTAGGTAATTTCTGTTTACCTGACCTACAGCGTTGTACTTCTGTCCCCTGGATAGACCTCTGTCCTTCCAACATTTTATTTTTATGAATCTAGTCACCCTCTCTATAAAGAGAGGGAAAGAATTTATTTGCTGAAGAGATTAAATTTCTGGCAACTCAAAGCTGTTTGTGACTTTAGTTTTAAATGTGTGAAGTAACTGTGCCTGAAGAAATGTTTAGAAATATTCAAAAAGCTCTGCCACTGGCTTTCTCCTAACAGATAAGGCTTGTAGTTCAGACAGCTCAGCTGCCTGAGGCAACTCTAGGAGAGGCAAATTCTGCCCCACTGTGGGGGCTGTTGTTTCACTCCACTAGGTGAAGGAGGGAAAGTAGCAGTGGAGGCAATACAGAAGCCTTGTAGTTGATTGGGATTGGGGCTCCGGTTATCATTGAGAACAGCATTACCAGCAGAGGATGTTAAGAAACCCATCCCCAAATGTCATATGGTCTCATGGCTTTACAGCTGTGATTGGAGGAAAGTCATTTTGCTCAGGCAGACGTGCACTGATCTGAGCTTGGATCTTCCATGACCTGGGGAAATAATCTAGCCACCTTGGCACTGGATAAAAGGGGAGGCAAAGGGAACTGGGATCTCCTTAAACACACAGCCCTGGAGGATAAAACAATCAATCAAGGAGTTTACTAGCAGCAAAGTAACATCTGGTAAAATGCGTCCAAGACATAATCACACTCCTGTCTTGTAAGTGTGATGCACACCTATAACTTCTGCCCATGGAGAATGTACAGCTCAACTGACAGAACAGGCAAAGGATGAAAAGGAAAATAGAGACACAAAGACTGCAAAATATCTTGTTGAAAGTATTGTCACAGGACAATGACAGAGATGAAAGCAGAACAAACCCTTCTGGGTTTTGTTTCAGCTACTGATAGTCTCCAAATCCTTTCAGGTAGCAGTTGAGCACTCCACTTAGATTATCTTCTTATGTTCATGACACATGATGCATAACCTTTTCTCTTGATCTTTCCTCCCACGCTCCCACCTCCTTGGATTGCAAAGCACACTCTGAATATTATACAAAAATGTATTTTGTGTAATAATGGGGATTGAACTGTGATATACGAATCATGTTAGGAATGTTTTTGGGCCACTCATGGGCATTAAAAATTTTCAAAGGCCAGGTGATTATTAAATGAAGGTAATTCAGTTGTGCACTTTTACATAACATTTGGTAGGGTTTGCAACCCCTGTGCAGTTCAGATATTAATAGCAGGAGTTGATCTCTGTGTCCCAAATGGATGACTTGCCTCTCACATAAGCTGAATGGGTTTTTCCTCCAGATGCCACTCCTGATGTGCAAACCTGAGTCTTATAAAAGCTACCGCCTTTCCACCCTGGATGCTCCAGTGCCTTTGCTCAGCGGTGAGCACAGAAACAATGAGCTCACTTTTGGTGTTTGCAGGCGGGGATGAGGGAACATCAATCTTAGTCACTCAAAAACAGAAGGTTGCATTCAAGATGTTGGTTCAAGAAAAACAGAACAAAATGACATCTATTTGTGAAGTTGAAGGAAAGCCTGTTTCTGCCTAGCACAATGATGAAATTGTTCATGAACAGTTCATACTTTTCTGTGACACCCACAGGATTCATTCTTTCTGCTCCCAGAAAATACTGCAGTGGTCAGTGGAATGCGGGATTATTATCCATTCTGCTGTTAAACTTGTACATGTCAAATGAAAGAAAAACAATTAATTTGATTCTTGCATTTCCGTGATTGCTTTATCATGTTCACTCAGCCAAACAACTCAGTCTCTGCCATTCTCCTCCCACTGTTTCTCTTTGTCCCTCTCCCCCTCACTGTCCCTCAGACAATCTCTTCAGTGTCCTTTTGGACTAGGCAATCTTCTCACTGGGGCTAGCTAACAGAGTATGGCCTATTGAGAAAATCGGGTTGGGGCAATGACAGTTTCAGGGTGATTCTAGGCATCATTCTGCTTTAAAATAAGCTAAATCCATACTTACAAAGCATGAGAACTGTATTGTAGCAGAGTGGGGATCGCAAAATGGTGTCTGGACACTGCATCTGTAGGTGGCTGCAAGTATTTCAACTTGCATCTTTATTAAACCCATTCAGTGGTGCACAGCCCATTCTCCTGATTTATTTAGATTCTGACTCTACAGTATTTCCTCTGATCACGCACTAGTTTTAAGTACTATGAAAAGAGCTTTTTTGCAACTTTTATGTTCTGTGCCTTCTCCCTCCTCAGCCACTAGATATTTTTCTGTGTTTATGTCCATTATAAAGGAAGGAGTTCCTCTGAAATTACAACCATGTTAGAACTGATGGACCTTGATCAATGGTGAGAGCTGCATTCTTCAATTGTGCTCAAGACATTCAATAGGTGTTAAGCAAGCACTTGTTATCTGCACTACTGGTGATAGCCAAGACCTACCAACACAGTAGAGGTGCTGTTCCTGCTGCTCATCTTGCTCCCTACAGCAGTTGGCAAGCACTGCCAGTCAGCAGGGAGTGGTTAGGGTGAAGGAGACCCAATCAGCCATGCTGTAATTTACATCTGATTGATGAATGCTTGGAGAGTGTGGAAACACCAGTTAGAAATAAAACTGTGGCAGTGAAGGATCTGGAGATGTGCTGTTTCACTTACCTTCTTCCTCCTGAATATAACCAAGAAAACTTGGAAGGGCTGACAGTAAAAAGAAATTTAAAAGACCCATTCTATATTCATTCACAGCTTAAAGCGGACAGCATTCTGATGTTTGCAATGTTTTGCAATGTGGATTGAAAAACGTTTATTTTGCAAAAGTTTTACCTATTTAAATTTAAAATTAAAATATGCTTCTTAAGTAAAGGTAGAAATATAAACCATTTATATTATCATTTTGGTCATAGTTCCTGATTATAATAATTATCTAAAATTAATTTCAGATATATATTTTAATTTTTTTATTTAAAAATTAAAAAATAAGTACCAGAAATAATTTTTACGTGCATCTTTTTAAAAATATACTGGTTTTAAATACATCAAAATAATATTCAGCTTGTTTGTTCTAAGGGAGTCAGCCTCGCTTTGATATTGTGTCCTTAAGCCAGAACTGCCAGTGCTATGATTTTGATTCATATGATCTTCTGTATGCAATATGAATCCTTCCTCTGTCTGTGTGTGTGTTCCCAGGACAGTATTCAATACCATTTATCTCAGTATAGAAGAATTGGAGTTGTTACTGCTTATGCTGTGTTAGATTTTGAAATTCCTTTGTAAACGTGTAAAGCCTCTAAACATCTACCATTCCCAGTACCTTAACAGATTCATCCTTCCTCTGACCACATAATTGTTAAATTGTGCATGCAAAATGGCTTGAGGATAATCTGTCCCTTTTCCAGAAGGTTATCAGGGAAAACTTGCCAGAGAACATTGTGTTGTTTATATATCCTCCAGGTTAGGAACTCAAAGGTCAACAGTTGCCAAAAGCAGTTTCACTTAGTAACTACTACTTTTCCCAAGCTCTGCAACCTGCCTCACCAGTGATCCTTGTCGTTTATTAGTGAATGTGTACACATGCAGCTCTTAGATCTCTACCCATAGGCAAGTAATCTTGGTTTACTGAAATAATCTGTTCACTTTCTAGTATAATTAATCATGATGATTAATTGCCTGTGTAAACAAATATTACCTGTAAATGCACTGAGCTGATGTTGTAATGTTATTGTTTCTCTCCTATGCTTCTCACTGAATGAATTTGCCATGCAACTTGGATGACTGAGAGAAACCTTACCAGGGTTGATTTTAGCCACTTTGTTTCATTAAACAGCTAAGAATGGGATTGGTTTTGTGTTTGTTTGTTTGTTTCTTAGTTTAACAAAGAATATACATTACACTAATTTTTCTAGATTGTAAGATACAGTGTTATCAAATGTTTCAATGACATCTGTCTTAAAAAGCTGGATTTTGCTTTGAACATTTCTGATGATATCTTATTGATTCAAAGGAGTTGCTCCTGTTGTATGCTGTTGGAGAGATTAAAATCAAGGTTATCTTTTTGGGGGTGGAGCTGCTTTCTCTTTGATTTACAGGTTTCATAAACTGTTGATTTAAAAACAAATTAAAATATATATATTTCTCATTTTAACAGTTGTTTTAGAGGACAACACTTTCAGGCAGGAAGTTATGTTAAAGTTGATAGAACTTTCTTTAGATAACTGGTATTCCAAAGTGCTGATAATAGTTTTGTCTTTTGCAACTGCTGTTAATACTTCTGTCACTTCAAAGGAGTTCTGCATTCTCCCGAGCACTTACCTTTGGCAATTCTGGTGTTTAGCTGAAGTGATCTTTTAGTCAAAACTGTCTAATAATTATTGCTCAAACCAACTCAGTGCTGACAGTACCCAGATGGAAAGATGAAGAACAGAAGAACTTTATTTAAAATTCTTGTAGCTTAAAAAGTAAAGGCATTTATGCTAAATCACTTCTTAAAACATCCAAGTAAAATTACCTTGGTGTTGAAACTTGCAGTGCATAAGTTAGAAGTTTTGGAATACTGCTGGTTTTAAATGTGCATGTGTGTAAAAAACATAATACGAAGACTTTATATTTTATTTAAAATAGAGTGCTTGCAAAGTAAATGTAAGATTTGGTAAAAATAGACTTGGACTGGTTTTCTTTTAATTGTGATGGCATCATCAAATCAAATAATACAGTTAATGAACATTAAAGCCAAAAAAAGAACAAAAGAAAACAAATGGGCAATAATGGAAAAGCAATAGCTGCAGTTCAAGAAATGAAACTAAGCAGATAAAGCAGATGAAATATCATAGAGCTTCTGAAAGAAATGAAATGAAAACAGATTGTTATCAGATCCTTTCTCTTCCCCAAAAGTTTGATACCGTTTCTTTGGGGAATAATTTGCAAATGATATACAGATTATGTGTAACACAATCATATACAAACATGCAATTTGCCTCACTTACAATCTGTTCCATGATCTTTGTTCATGCTAAAGAGAAAAGACAAGGTGCAGATCTTGGAACAGGAGGACTGGGAAATAAATCAGAGCTGCAGTTAATAGAACTATGTTGGGACATTACAATTGTAAAGGTTTGCTGGTTTTCCTTTTGCATATTCCAGGCTTTCTGCTAACTCTTGCTTCTTAATGTCTTTATGGACTGTTTGTTAATATATTTTAACATAGGTAATTAGCAACCAATAAAGATAATCTGTAGGAAATTATCTTATATATATTTAAATTTTATTTTTTGTTCCAACATGGAAATATCAAAGTAAATTAACTCCCTGTGGCTTATGCAGCAAAGTATTCATCCTCTGATTGTTGCTTGGGCTTTGTTAGATCGGAGTATCGGTGAACAAGCAGGATTAGAGAGAAACCTGTAGTTGGAAAAATTATACGTCTACTCTCTGTCACCAAACACATTATCCTCAGGTCTGCATCTGAGCTGTACTTAGCCTTTTATGGCTGTAACTGCTTTCTTTATAGCGAAAAGGCAGTGTCCATGTGCGAGAGGGAGTGAATGTCTCCTATAAGTTGCTGTCAAAATCCCATCATTTTAGTTACTGTTATTCCACTTCATTTCATACATACTCCAGTCATGCACTGCCACTTGTCACTGACCCCTACCTTGTCCCGTTTTCTTTACCCCTTTGAGGTTGCATGTGTGTGACTGCCCTGAGCAACACTGCATTTTGAAACTGATTGTACAATGTTGTCCAGCACAAGCCATGCAGAAATGTGAGTGGCTCTATGCAGACCCAGAGCATGGTGGTCAGCCCAGACGTGGTTCCTGACAAACGTTATTGTGTCTCTTACAGGCTGCAGGATCACTGGAGTAGAAATGCAGGATGTGAAGCTTGGCTGGGAATGGCTAAGGAGATGTTTTCGTCACATCATAGAATTTGTGCTCTTTATGCCATTTAAATTGTGATTCTTAGTGGGATACAATTATGCCTCTTCTCTACTGTCGCTGCGCTTACACCCTCTGGTCGAACAGAACAGTTACTGCAAACAAAGAGTATTTTGCATTATAAAGGCTGATGCAGTGATACTGTTGATTCTTCAGATCTGTTTAGTGGCAAAGTGAAATCTTTATTGCAGATAATGACTATTCTGAGGGAAAGTATGAAAACGACAGCAGATAGCAGGAAACAGTCTTAGCTGAGCTGCTTAATCCCATTTTAATGTGTATCTCAAATTATCCAGTAAAAAATAGTCCAGTGACTGACCTCTCACGTACAAAGTAAACAACAGCACAGTGAAGTGATGGCATAAATGAGAAGAAAAACACATGCCTTGTTTAGAAATTACTTGGTCTTGTAGATTTGATTATACTGCCTATGTGTATGCACAGTGATGACTGAAAAAGAGTCTGAAATTATTGATACATATGTTACTTGGTTTTACTTTTAAATGGGATTAGGGTGTTGTGAAATGGGAACAGAAAGCAAGCATGCAATATAGAGTGGATCATACAAATAGTAAGGTATTAAGTGTCTTGCATATGTATTCAAGCAGGATTTCCAGGTGTGTGTTTGCAAATAAATATGCTTCTGACAGAGACAGATAGCAGTAAAACTCGGACAACTTTTTAAAAATCAGTATTTAAATTTAAAACATTTGGGATGGTGCCATTTGAAAAAAAAAGTGCTGACCATTCATCTGAATAAGATTCAGAACTAAAATTTCTGCTAGGCCTCATATTAGTAACAAAAAAAAAGTAAAGCATGTGCACACCTCTGTGCACAGATGTTGTGATTTTTATGTTTTGCTTCTTACACATCCCCCAAAAAAAGAAAAAATTCCAATAAAACATGAAATTCTGTAACTGGCTAAAAATGTAGTAAAAATAATGGCACAGGCTTAAAATACTTTTAAAAATATTTTTTAAAGTAACAGAAAAATTTATTATTCCATCTTAAAGTTGAACACAGTGTTACTGCTCTGTGGTTATACATGCAAAATTCATGAAAAGAAAAAATAATGTGGTTGTCTTAACATTGCTGCTCTGTATATATGTTTTACAATAAAGTATTTAAATACAATCAGCTTCATAAATATATATATCACATATCAGCTTCTCAGCTAATATATTTTAATGCAAAATATTACATATTTCTGCATATTAATCCTAGGGAAAAAAATGTCATTGCTCTACACTTGCATTAATGTTGTCATAATAATCTGGTCTATCTTAATTGTCTCAGGGTGTGGCTGAGAGTTGCTTACTACACTGACTCAATGAAGAAATGTCTTTTTGCAACATTTAAAGATTAATGTAAAAAGTCTTTTCTTTGGCCTGATGCACAATTAAAAACACTCTGGGAATAAAGGACTATGACAGCTACCTTGCATCTGCTTGGATTCTGGTTTTTGGGGTTTTTTTATCTTTTGACCTTTATTCCAGGTTATGTTTCCAACATTGGTCCTATGCTCTGGCATCTCAACATATTAATAAAACTGGCTTTTGTTAATATCTTTTTTTTTGGTGGAAATAGTCCTGAAAAAGGGGCAGTTGGGGAACCAAGAGATGCTAAGGACTGGTAAACCCTCATTGGTTTTTCTCACTATTACTTGTTCTATTTTGTCCGTACCAGAGTAACGTCTCAGCATCTACTGTTGAAGTATTTTTGCCGCTAATCATAGATTCGCAGCAAATAGGGCTGGAAGGGAGCTGGAATGATTGTTCAATCCCTCCTCCTACCCCAAGGCAGGACTAGCTATACCTAAATTATCCCTGACAGATGTTTGTCTATCCTGTTTTCAGAAACCTCCAGTATGGGGATTTCAAAAGTTCCCGAGGCAGTCTATTAATTTTCTTCACTGTCCTTAAAATAAGAGAGATTGTTTCCTCTTTTGTCTTTTCTAATGTCTAAAGCTGATGTTCTGCATTGCAATTTCAGTGTTATCCTCTGTTGCATCTTCTGCAAACACGGAAAACAATCTGAAGTCTTTCTCTTTGAGGCCACCTTTCATATCTTTGATTTGATTTAAATATATTCATGAGACAATAATGCATGAGACAAAAATGAGTTAAGATTATATGTGGTCAGTGTACGACCTCTCCTACAATGAATGTCTAAATCCTCGACATTGCCAATGGAAAGGCCAAGCAGCTGGATTACTGAAAGAGATCCTGAGTTGAGATCCTGAGTTAAGATCCTGAATTTGACCTGAATTAGGCACCTGAAGAGTAAAGTAGGTCTTCTGGAGAGTCAATGAACAGTGGTGTTGAAGGAAGAAGAGGGAATGAAAAACATATAAAGTTATCTGTAAGAGGAAACACCAACTGGGAAACAATCATGTAAATGAAATATTCCATGCCTGGAGTCCCAAGAAACCATTGTCTTCCTTGGCATTATTGTCTCAGCAACCAGATTCATGTGCCAAACAACTGAAGGAAGAAGATCTATCTGTGAAATCATGGCCCTGCTAGAAAAATTCTGCTAGCTGCAAGGAAAGATCTGAACCTTCAGTCCAGCCCCTGAACTCGAGCTTAGACAATTGCACTGAATGCAGAGGTTGCTAAATAAAGTGATCCTATGTGCCTGCTCAGGGATAAACACAGGAGTTTCTACCTTCTTTGCAGCCTAATATTTATGCCATGGGCTTTTTTGATGGGTTTTTCTGGTGGTGTAGTTTAAAAAAAAAAAATTAAATAACCTTTTTTTTTGTTTTTAATTTTTAATGCAACTCACATAAGAACCAATGGAATTGAACAATTTCTGAATAACCATTAATATGTGACTCACATTTCAGATGATTCTACTTTGTTTTGGGCATATTAGACTGTGCTCTTTTGATAAGTTTGATTTTTGCAATTGAAGAAAAAAAAACCTCACAGTGAGGTATTTGTAGAAAGTTAATTAGCCCATGCAAATTCACTAACATCTGTTTTCTACTTTAAAATAATTGAGTTTGTCTTTTATTGTACAGTTAAAAAAATTTAATCATTAGTAAAACTTTCTGCAATAAAAATGACCCAGGCTGTGTTGGAGTCTTCAGACAGGCTTGATTAACTTTCTTTAGGCTGCTGACTGGAGGGGAAAAAAACCCAAAAATATATAAATAATAATTAAAAAAGTCAATTTTACTAAGTTGAGTACTATCCTAAAGACCTGGTAGCTACCTTGAAAGATAAAGACAGACTATATGGACTATATGCTCCTATTCCTTTTTTTAAAACACATCTACCTCGAAGAAAATAAGTCTGACAGAGCTGGTGTTATTACATTTTAAATATTGACCTTACCAAATCAGGCCATAATCTTGTTATCAGACTGATATAGAAGGAGGTGGACAGATTAAAGATCAGGAGACAACAGCATTTTCAATAACTAAACCCAACACTATTCATTATTACAATAAAAAAAAAAAAAAAGTTTGTTCTGAATTGATCCTATTTAACTGCAAACCAAAATGAAAAATTACCATACCTGCATTCCTTCTACAAACTGTGGACAGAAAATCAGGAAGCTTCAGAACACCATTCAAATTCCAGATCTCCTAAAAATACTTCTTTTTTTTTTTCCTGCTGTGGGCAGTCTATTGAACTGATTAAGGAAAGTGAGATAAAACTGGAGCCCTGTCCCTACACCTAAGATGATATAAGTGGCCTGCTAATAACACGGGTGTGTAGCAGTGAAGTCTGTGAAAGCTGTCATAATCCAACAGGTTAGGGATTGGAATCCAGAGGGTATGGTAGCCTTTTCCCATTACTTGCAGTTGAGTCCATGTGTTTTTTCCATGTTAGAAAGCTTTCTTAGGAGAGAACAGACATCAAACCCAGACATCTAGAGATCAGTAGTAAAGGCAGCAAAATTTAGTATTCTTGTGTTTTCTTTAACAATGTGTTTTCCTATGTCTCTTACCATGGCATTTCATTGTATATAAAATTTTTAGCAAAAATGTACTTTTATCAGAAATTCCTCTTAATCTTTCCAACTTCCAACTGAGCTTTCTCAAGGACACTGCTGTGATATAGGGTTATGGATGTATTTTTATACGCTTATTATAAGGTAGCCTGTAATTCTCTCTTCTCTCACAGTATTTAAGATGTGACTATTCAGTGTAGAGATAACTACCAACCAATGACAGCAAAACATTCAGGTGAAATATAAACTGAAATATTTAGAGGTGGAGATCTATAACACCGTGACAATAAACACTGTTGACCCCTGAAGAATATTTCTGAGGACCATGCTACAAAATAAACAACTGTGTTCTTATATAATTGCAGCATAAAGTTTATAGCCACAAATACGGAAAATGTTCCTGAGAACATACGTATGATTTTGCCAGCCAATATTAGGAAGAAAAATTCCTATAAATTTCTTATAGTAGTTATCACAGAATGGTAACAGCAGAAGGGGTTCTGTATGCTTGCATACATCCCTCCATGGAGGTGAGGCTAAGAGACTGCCTGTCTCACAGCCATAGTCCCCCCCCTTGCTGAGCAGAAGTCACATGTAAGGCACATATATAAGCACTCTCATTAACCTATACTATTTGGCAATCAGCCACAGGGATCCACCCAAATAGCCAAGTTCTGAAGGCAACATAGCCTGTCTGCTAAGTGTGCAGCATTTAAATGCAGAGTCTTCATGATTCCTAAAAATCCTTTAAAAATATCTGTCACCTGTTTGACTCACTTCCTGATTGATAGCTGTATGCACTCCACAGCTTAGAAACATTAAAAAGTAAACATCTGGAATTTCTTGACAAGTGATTTTTTTCCTTACTTGCAAAGCACCTGGGAATCCCTTAGTACATGAATAATTTTAAGTGGGAAAGCAGATGAATAACAAACCATATATTAAAATATTTCCTCAAGAAGTGCATGAAGGTAATGACAGTCTTCCTACCTTTAATTCCTACTATTGTCCAGCTTACAGGTCAAACCCTAGAGAGAGTCAGAGGATGAAATAAGGTGTGCCCTCCCTGAGCCTTTCTGCTGCCATTCAATGAACTTGGCACTAGGCACCAGCTGCTTTGTGATCAGCTTTCACAGAGCTTGGGCCAGTCAGCAGCTATTAGCTATGGGTGTCAAAACCCCAACATCAGGCCACCTTTGGCCAGCTGGCTGAAATTAAGGTTACCGGGTTGCTGG
Organism: Psittacula echo; assembly: GCF_963264785.1. Lineage (NCBI taxonomy): Eukaryota > Metazoa > Chordata > Aves > Psittaciformes > Psittacidae > Psittacula > Psittacula echo. The sequence continues at coordinate 61,740,972 of NC_137736.1, forward strand.
ACCTTGTGGTGATTTTCAAAGGTACCACCAGATCAGTCAAAACCAAGGTTTTGGCAAGAAACGAATGGAATTTAAACTAAAAAATAATGAATGAAGGTGAATATGCAGCATACACAACCACTTTATTTTGATTCCTGTTGATGAACATCTAGTTTTGTGGGCCTTTCATGTGGAGAAACGCATGTATGACTTAGATTGTGCTGCTATTTCTGTCTTTTGTTCAGATGTCTGTTCACTTGTACTTGAAAACTTAATCTCAGTTTTCATCTCTTTCCTCTGGAAATAATCAGGGAAAAAATCATGACAGAGAACAATATATTTTCTTTCTTAAATGTTTTAATACCTCTAAATTCAAAACAAAACAAAACAAAACAAAATACAACAACAAAAAAAACATTTTACCTTTGCTTACGTTCTTGTAGGATAAATAACTACTAATATGACTATATATGGAGCTCTGAAGTATACAGAGGGGGACTTAAATATTTCAAGAGTGGAGCTTCATTGATAGCATTCTTGATAGAACCTGAAAAATATGCTACCGTCACTCTTTGTGAAAGGAAAAAAAGCTTCAATTTCTGATTGTCATGCATTACTTGGCAGAGATCACTGATGCATGGTCCTGATGATCCCGATCTATGTTCATTCTTAAAATCTGATTATTTACTCCTGAGAAACTTAAATAACATAGGATTTCCATATCAACAGATTTTGTATTGGAAGTTCCAGAAAGACAAACCGCAAAGATTTTGGCAGAGACTGCCAGCCTAAAGAGTTTCTTTAGGCAAGGCTCTAAGAACTCTTTTACTTCGAAGAAGAAATCTGGCACTTTTTTTTTTTTTTTTTACCTTTTATAGAAGAATTGTCAGCAACTTCCAAATTGCATACTGAATTTCAGTACTTCTAAGAGTCATGAAGTTAAACTAATTGTAACTCATTCATCCTGATCCTTAAGGAGTGCTGCCACTTAAAATTTAAATAGAGAAGACACTAAGGTACTGACACATTATGTAAATTATTTAGGAACATGACTGTTCTTGACTTTCGCATAGACTTCTGTTCTTGAATTATTGTTCTGCTCTTAAAAATCTTCATTACCTCCCATTGTTTTGGTGTCCTGTGCCCTTAAACCTGAAAAAAATGTACTTTCTATCCCAGTAGCACTAGTCAAGCAGTTTGCAGAAGCAAATGCAATATATCTGTTCTACCATTGAAACTAATAGCATTCTTTACTTAAAGCAAATGATGTGCACTAATTTTTTAGTACAAGGAAAGAAGATGGAAACAAAATTACCCCAAACCAGCACGGTATCTTAAACAGTATAGAATATCCTTAAAAGTTAGTAAATTATGATTTTATTCACTTTGGAAGGCAATATATCTTCATCAGTGAAGATGCAATATATAAAACCAAGACTGTAATAGCTACTTACCCACCCTTTCACTCCTACACAGTATTTAGAAACACTAGAAACTAAAATTTCTGCCTCTTCTGTGGAATAGAGAAGTACTTTTTCTTAATTCAGATACCTGCAAAAGTGATTTATCAAACTCATTCTTCTTCATGTGATATTATAAAATCAGATAGCATGTTCAACTGATTGTCATAATTCGTCAAAGTTTGTTTTCCTGAGCGTTGCAGATGCATATCGTGAGCAGGTTAAATATCAAAAGGCATTGCTTGTGGATATGTTTTTACAGTCCTATACCTGTGTTTCCTTCTTAATGACAAAATATGCATTTTCGTTGAAAGTTGTGCTGATGAAACTGGTTTAAAGTAAGGACTTAATTGTTTTAAAAGCATTTATCAACAGATATCATTAGCAAAATATTTTAATCACTATAGTTTATGTCGAGTAAATGTAAGCATTTATTAATACAAGCTAAGCACTCATTATAAATTTGCACAGAAAATGATAAAATATTATGTATGAAATGAATCATTAGCATGGACCATTAAGTCCTCTATTTTCCTTTAATTGAATTTGTCAGTAGTACCCTCTTTAACTGAAAACCAGTCATAACCACAAAATTAAATAATAATTAAAGAAACAACTATTCAAAGAGTTGCTTGGTAGCTAAGGTGCCATTTAACCAAAACAGCAATTTAGTGTAAATTGCAGCCCATGTAGATGTAGTTCTGAAAATTATACATCCTGTGGTTCATATATGTTTGAATTAGCAAAACATTTTCAGCATCACAGTCTAGATGTTCTTATACTGGTTCTGTAAACATACAGAAAGACTGAATAAATGGGTGAAAATAGGTATAAATAGACCTATGGCAATTAAAGCTAATTAAGACTTTACAGAAATAAACTGCTGTCTGTTCAGTAAATTTTTAGCAGCTTAGAAAATGTACCAACTTACAGCATATACATTCTGTCACTGTACACAGTCATTCAGTATAAATGCATTGGATGTGCAACCAAAAATAATGCTTTGCACATCTGTGTTTTTTCCTGACTTTACCCAATTATTAGAAGATAGTTGGAACCTCCTGTTTACACTATTGTTACACAAAAAAAAAAAAAAAAAAAGATAAACCAAATAACCTTTTCTCCCCCCAGAATGCCCAAAACATGGTAATTGTATCATCGTTGAGAAGAAAGTGGCTCTTGCTGTGTCTGAATAAGCAGCAATGCAGCTCAGAGGAGGTCCAAGAGCCTCCAATGTGTATATGGAGATTTGCCCTTGCTACTTCAGGGTCAGGACACATGACTGGGACCATCCTTTCTTACTGCTGGTGATTCTTTCACATCAGTTACCTCTGGGACAGTGGGGGTTTAGCCACAAATTCTATTTTGCACAACCAGCAGGGGGAGGCAAGATTTAAGGAAATAAACTGGGAAAACTTCATGGAAGAAAGTAGCTTTAAAAAGGGGGGGTGGGGGTGGCAGAAAGCTTTGAAAAGAGAGAGGTAATACAAGACATTAGGGTTAAGCTGGAATTTTGATTGCTGTTCTCGTGTTAATCAAACCATAACGTGCAGTTGCCACATGTGTGCAATTTGAAAGAGCTTGCATCAGTTTGTCCATTTTCCCAATGCAAGCCGCTTTTGCTGTGAATATACAGCTGTAGTAAAAATTATTTAATTTCCATTTTCTAGTAAAGTAAGCTAACATGAAAGAGCAGAGCTGTAAGTAAATGATGTTACAAGTTTCAAAGAGTTTGCCTCTTGTTTAAATATTTCACATAATTGACTACTTGTGTGTAGGAACCAATGAAAGAGATGCACAGCTGGACTGAATGCCCTAAAATTATTTTCAGAAATACATATCTCATTGTACTTTTCAATTCTTACTTATACGGCTTTCATTCTTCTGCAGAACAATTTACCAAATAACTTGCGTAACTATTATGGTTAAATGTTGAATCTGTTAAGAGTATTTCAGGAAGATATTTTCAGACAGAAGACCAAACATCTCCATGTATATTCATGTCTTCTCCATGATTGTTATAATTTAGGGGTACAAGTTACACAGTGAAGGTTGGTAGTCAATATGTATGCTTGCCTTCACACAAGACCTATTTTGTAAAGCAAGAAAGGGTGTAGCCCTGCTGTGAACAGCAGGGATGTTCAACTGTGTAACTGTGTTCTGCCCCAGTCAAAGGAAAAGGCACAACCAAGCCCAGAGAGCTTCCCAGTAAAACCTGCATATACAAAGCTGCCTGCCGAATAACTGAGCTGGATGAAGGGCAGAGTACACCATGTGGACGACAGACAAATATCCTGTTGACTAGCTGTGTGGATCATCAATGACTCTCATCAGCTCACCAATCCTTTAGTACCATCTCATAGACCCTAAGTGCTGCCTGCCTTCTAGATGATCTAGGTGTATTTGTCTCAATGCAGTCTAGACTTCTTTTTTCAAATATGACTATAATGAATGTGCATGTTTGTTTAAAACCGTATAAATGTTATGCATATTTATTTCATATATATATAAATTGTTAAAAGCATATAGGCTTGAGAAGGAGGTATATTCTACTATTTCTAGCTGCAGACCAGCACTGTAATAGGTTGCACCTAAGTTCCTGAGGTATAGGGTGTCATTTGCACAACAGATCCTATAGTACAGTATAGTGTGGCATGGTATGTTTTACCATGGTTAAATTGTCTTTATTATAACTTTCTACTCTCTAGTGATATTCAGTCCCAAAGAAACATGCAGATATAACAGTTATTCATAATTACAGCTTTGACGAGTTATTTGAATCAATGTATTCCAGAGCACAGGAAAAGTTCCAGCCTCATGGCTTTGATACTGACAGATCTGGTGCAAAGTGGGTGTTTGGATACAATGCCAAGCATAATTGGTGCCAGCAGTGGAGATTACATGTGCTGGCTCTACGGAAGCTTATAAACTTGCACAATTGTTGAGAACATGACCACGTATGGTAGTACACATGAAGTCAGAGCACAGCCTTCATGTGAAGGCTATATTATTAATTTGGTGTCAACCTTCATTCTGCTTTTTGGAAATAAGAAGGAATAGAGCCCTTATTGCTTTGGTTCTGCACTTCTGTCAAGTTCTTCACTCAAATCAGAGGGTAGATGCTGGCACCATCCTCCAGATTCAGCTGCTTTTCTTCACCAGGTTTCAAATATAGCATCTAGAAATTTTTATTTTACCTCCTCCAGTAAGGCCATCTGTTCCCATAGCTTTCCCTCAAAACACCTGGCATTATCTTTTTCTGAATTTCTGGACTTCTATGATTTTTTTTTTTTTGATTTTTTTTTTATCCTGTTTAGGGGGAAATAAAGATTTGAAAATACACTTTTAAGAAAAGCAGTATGCATATCTTTTTCATTGCATTTCCCATTTGTTATGCAGGAAAGTCGCAGGCCATTCTGAGTGAATCTGAAAGTCCATTTCACCTACGGTCCTGCCAGGATCAGATGCCTAATGAAGATGCTTTACGAAGTGAAAAGGAAATGTGTGTTAAAACTGAGTGACAACAATTCCTCAAAGCTCAAACACGGGATTATTTTATTAAAATTGACTTCTTAGGGGAAATGGTTTCATTCCCTTTCTCTGTAATAAGCAACCTTGGCACACTGTAACAAAGTTTTCCAGAAAACTCATCATCTTAACACAACTATATTATTACTTGAATAACTAAAGACCTTGATTTAAAATCACAAATTCACAGCCTGGAGATACCCCACAAACTCTTTCTGATTCTGCAGTTGCATGACAAAGATATGAAGTTTTGATGGATCTAAGAAGGGATTTGTGGTCTGGAGGACCCAGTGAAATTCCTTGGACTGTCTTATGTAGAATGCCAGACTAGACTCTGGTGATCACTTAAAATAGAATAACTTAAAACAGATTCAGTTCCAGCAGTTTCTGAAAGGTCTGGTAAGACTTAGTGAATTAGCATTTGGAAAGTTAGATCATATTCATGCTTCAAGGATTCATAGTTTCTCTTCTGCAGCCTTTTTTTATGTGTGAATAACCAGGTATGAGTAATGTTTCTTGACCAGCAAATCGATTCTCATTCAAGACACCTGAACTGCACCTGCTCCTCTACAGGCTGTAAATTTTGAAGATGGAAGACTTCTTGGATGGCAAACTGAAAAGTTTTTGATCCAGTGGCTGTCCCATCATCAGTACCCTTTTCATGTTACACTTCAAGTGAATCTGCCTAAAGTACAGACTTATTTCAGAGATAACATTTGGGACCAGTGAAAAATGCCTGGCTGATCCAGTTGTATAACTTATGCCAGCTACAGAGACAACCCCTAAGAAATTGTTACAAGCTTGTGTTACAGCACTTCTAAAAAGAGGGAAGGATGCTCCAGAGCCAAACCCCATCAAACCGATGTCTTTAATATATCATTTTAAAGATAAAGCACTGAAGTAATTTATAAACTGTCTGTCACCAGTGGCTGAACACCACCTTCTCTCCAAGCAAGCTGAATTACACTTGAGAAAGTATGTCCTGGCTGAGCTCTGAATATCATTCAACTTGCTGAAGTTGGGTTTGAAAGTGATACGGGCACAGATGCAGTGTTCAAAGGCCAATCAGCTGTGTCTGACACCATATACCAGCAGATGCTTTTAGACAAAATACAGTACATGAAAGAAAATCAATGCATAGTAAGACTGATATGATTTCTATCTAAAAAAGAACAAAATACCCTGTAATCAACAATTATTTCTATGTTGAACTCTGCAAAAAGAAGAACCAATAGTAGAGACTACAGTATATGACCTATGACAGGGAAGTGTGCTTGAGTTTGTATTGTGCAACATCTACATGAACAACCAAAACTCCATTCTCATAGCAGAAGTTTCATTTCTGCAAGCAATGTTTGTATCCTTGTCTAGATTAAGGGCTCCACTTAAGACCAAACCATATTTCTACCCATGTTTCTCAAGTTCTCAGATTACACTATCAAAACCCAATTACACACTAATCTGACTAAACAGCAAATGTCTATTTTTTCCTTCCAAAATCAAAAGTCCAGTAAACTTAGTGCAACTTGGAACAGGGTATAATTTGCTCAGTGTTGCAATCCTGTTTATTTTGTGAACAACTACATTTGCCCTCTCCAGGACTTAATATAAAAACAAGAAAGGGTCGTTCATGCAGAGAAGTTAGTCAGTGTTAAGAGAAAGTTGCCGGCAGATTACTTAATCCTTTAGACTAGCTGAATGGAACAAACTGCCTGGGCTTTCTGGGATCATTCCACTGAAAACCACAAGCAGTGTTGTGAATAAAGTGGAATCCATCCGACAGATTGAAAGCTGAGGTACTGACTTCTGGGGCATGCTGCAGCTGTTGACCAGCTGCTGTAAGATTTTCAGCTACAATGGAACCATTTAATAAATCATCAAGGGTTCTGCATCCCATTCAGTTTGTTTAGCAAAAAAAAAGAGAAAATGAGCACTGACTTTTTCAAATGCTTACTTGAGAATTCACAAGTAGACTGACCAGCCTGGAGATGTTTGAGATATGTTCAGAAACTGTTAGTGGCACAAAAAATTGAAATGAATATAATACCTAGACATGTCAACATTGGGAACTATAGATCAAAAAATATCTATATGTACCATGCCTCAAGAGCTGCTCCACAACTCTCCTGTTGAGCAAGTCACAACTTGTAAATGATTTTGGTAAAATATGCAGTCATCCTAGAAGGAAATGGGAAAAAAAACCCAGAAGATCCTAGTGCTTAGAAGGTTTAGGTTAAAATGTGTTACTCCTCTATTCCTCTGTGCAATAGCAATTCAGTCAGCTTGCATGCTTCATATTCCAAGTAAGAAGGATGGAAAGATTTTCCAGATAAGTTCATAGAGATGAACATCAGCAAAAATTATGCTATTATGTATTAGATCAGCTTTTTCAACAGTAAGTTAATTTTTTGTAGGTTTTGTTGTTGGGTTTTTTTTTCCAATTCTGGGAGATACCCTTTTAAATTTGGCAGGGAAAAGTCTTTTTTTTCCTGTCATCATATGGAGGACAGAGGACATTTGACAACTCACCCTCTGCACCGCATATTCCAGTTGGTTTTACAGGCCTTGATAAAGTAGATCTTGTACTCGAAAAACCTTTCGGTTTCTGTACTGATTAAACTATTGGTAACAGACAAATTGCCACCCAGACATTCACCCATTCCCCCTCACCTCAATAAGAGGAAAGAAAAAGGAAACCAGGAATAAGAATGCTTACGGAATGAGAGAAAGTCAGGAATATTGTTTACCAGTTATCACTGTGGGCAAAACAGACTTGTCTTGGGAAAAATTAATTTATTGCCTACTAAAATGGATTGGGTAGTGAGAAACAGCAAACAAAAAATGCAAACATTAAAGCAATAACTCTTGTTCTCTATTTTCCAGGCTCTACTTCCTTCTCCTTTACCCATTTCATGTAGTGGGGATGAAGAATGAGGACTGCAGTCAGTATATAACAGTTTGTCTCTGCTTCTCCTTCCTCCTCACACTTTTCCCCTGCTCCAGCATGGACTCTCCATGGGACCCTGTTCTTCATGAAAGATCCACCAGCTCAACCTTGGAGAATGTCCTCCTCCTCTTCCTCCTGCTCTGACCTCTGTGTTCCCTCTGCTGTTACTCCCTCCTGGTTTTTTTGTGCCGTTTTGGTTTAGTTGGTGGGTTAATGGGTTGGAATTTTTTTTCTCTCCTCCTCTGCCTGTCCATCACTTTTGTCATTTCTTAAAAATGGTTTCCCATAGATTACACCATCTTGGCTGCTGGGCTTAGATGTGCCCTGCATGGGTCCATTGGAGTTGCCTGACACGATCTGTGTATGGATAAGTTTGTTTGGTTTCTTCTCACAGAAGCCACTCCTGTAGCCTTCCATGGCTGATACCTGGCCATCTACACCCAATATGGCTTTATACTGTGGTGTAATGTTGCTGTTTCCATTGGAGAAACAGAAATCTGAAGGACTGAAACAGCATTTTGTAATTGAGCCTGTGTTGTGTGAGGTGTGTTTAAAAGGAGTCCTGCTAAAAAAATCATTAATAAAACTCCAAATATATTTTGGAAAAGACAGTAGATTGTGTATTCTATAAAATGTAAATAACTTCCAGGCAAATTTAGAGCAAGAAGATGAAATGGAGTCAGCAGTAGAATTCAGTGGAATTCCATTATTGCAATTATTATTGCACTGTGATGGGAACACAAGTAAACTGTAAATGTGAAGAATTATTTTGCACCTCAATTGCACCTAGCCATTTTTTAAGTTTCAGCTCCCACAGCACTGGAATGGGAGAGATCTTGGTGCTCCCTTGAGGAAGAGCAAGGTTGAGATCTTCCTTAGGTGGTTCAAGAAGTTGTGGAAGTGCTTAATCCTGATCCAGTACATTAACAAAATAGCATTATACTATTTGTTAGTTTGGGTAAAAACATATTCCTCATGATAGTGCATTAAAAAATCAAGTAAAACTTAGCCTCCATTTTTCATGGGTAATTAATTTATTAATGGGAGTAAATCCAAATCCCTTTGAATACAATTCCTGAATGTGTGTTCAGCTTGCACCTTTACTTTAAAATTTCATAATATATGACATATGTATGTCAGGCAGTCATTTTGCAAATGTCAGCCTCTTGATGGAAAATAAATCTTTCTTTGTTTATTCAACTTACCTTGCACATCCAGCAGCAGTCAGGACTAAATCTGTCCTGCCTAAATCTTTCAGATTTATCACAGAAATGTCTCAGTTAAGAGCACTGTTGCTTTAAATATTTTTTTCCTAAAAGCAGTGAAGAGGCTAGAAGACTGTAAACAACAATCATGCAGCCTAAGAGCTGAGTCACCTCCAGATCTTGTTTTTCTTTCTTTTTCTTTATTTCCGGTCTGTAACAAAAACTAAGGGCTATGTTTCTAATGTAATCTCATTGACAGACAGATGAATATGAGATAGTCTGCATAGTTGTGCTTATTATTTTGTCTATTGTTTCTTCTGATGGTTGGTTAAGGAAGGACACTCTGGTTGATCTTGTGAGGACGATTCTTCCCAGAAATTCTTAGGACTTTGGAATTAGGATAAGTATCTGCTTTTCTCAGAAGTCGTTGAGGAAAGGATATCACACAAGGGTCTTTCATTGATTTCACCTGATATCTGAAAATAGATTAAAAGTAGAAACATTCTGGGCACTAGCAACTGTGAATGTAAATTCTTGGTTGGCTGAGTTCTCCAAGTTTCTTAGAAGTCAGGATAGCTGAACACAGCAGACAGAAACAGCTACTGAAAAGTCTGGCAAGCAGACTTGGATAGAAGGCAAGGCATAGTGGGGTGATGCTTGCTAGTGGCATGCTTATTGTGTATAATATCCTTCTCAGAGTGAAGCGTTCTTGCATAGGAAAACTGTAGTGATTCACATGTGGTTGTGAATGAGTTCCTAATAATGCTCACAAATTCTCTAGAGTTTGGAAAAGAATTCTGGCATTGTTCATTAATAAAAACCAACACATTTCCTGTACTTCCTGCTTGGCGCAAAGCAAAACTGATTCAACCATTATTAATAGAGCCCATAATGAAATTACTTGTTTGTGGTGGGTATTAGAAGTAGTAACACAATAAAGCAGAGGCAAATATAGATAAGCATTGAAATAGGAGACTAATTTTGACAAAATAATGAATTGCATTCCTCACAAGAAAAAAAAAAAAAAAAAGAAAGAAACCAAAAAAACCAAACCACAAAATCAACAACAAAAACAAGAAACCAACAGTGGAAATATGTTAATTAAGGTTAGCCAAAAAATCAGTCTTCCCTGCTTTGCATGGTTTATACGCTTGGCTTCTGCATGATTTATGTATTTATTTTTAGACTAGACCATTTAAAACCCAACCAATTGGAAAGAAAATTAATGTAGAAACATCAAATATTTGTGGTTTTCAAACAAACCTGTTCTAATAGGTCCATGTCTTTACTACACTGTGGACTCCCGAGCTGGACGCAGTACCCCAGGTGAGGTTTCACCAGGGTGGAGTAGAAGGGGAGAATCATCTACTTCAGCCTGCTGGTCACGCTTCTTTTGATGCAGCCCAGGATAATGTTGGCTTTCTGGGCTGCAATTACACATTGCCAACTCATGTCTAGCTTTTCATTCACCAGTATCCACAAGTACTTCTTTACAAGGATGTTCACACCTTTATCCCTCTGCCTGTATTAATACTGTGCCTTGCTCTGACTCAGGCGCAGGATCCTGCACTTGGCCTTGTTGTATTCTTGAGGTTTACATTGGCCCACTTCTCAAACCTGTCAAGGTCCCTCTATATGGCATCCCTAACATCAAGCATCTCACCTGTAAATACGTAATTATTCACATTAAGTAAATCATGTCACAGATAATTGCAATTTATTTAGTAGACCAGTAAGGACCTTCATGTCTATAATTTCATTAAAAGGGGATTTCCATAGTTAGCTATAAAGGTGTTGTGCTCTGTAGCATGCTAGTATTTCTTCAGTGTGATTTTTTTTCTTTTACATATTTTCACTTAAGATAGAATCATTGAATCATAGAATCATATAATGGCTAGGGTTGGAAAGGACCTTAAGATTATCTAGTTCCAATCCCCCTGCCATGGGCAGGGACACCTCACACTAAACCATGTCACCCAAGGCTCTGTCCAACCTGGCCTTGAACACTGCCAGGGATGGAGCATTCACAACCTCCCTGGGCAACCCATTCCAGTGCCTCACCACCCTAACAGTAAAGAATTTCTTCCTTATATCCAATCTAAACTTCCTCTGTTTAAGTTTTAACTCATTACGCCTTGTCCTGTCACTACAGTCCCTAATGAATAGCATCCCTATAGCCCCCCTTCAGATACTGGAAGGCTGCTATGAGGTCTCCACACAGCCTTCTCTTCTCCAGGCTGAATAGCCCCAAAGATCCATAAGATCATGCTTTGCTTGCCATGGCTCAAACCATTTCATCGCTCAATTCTAAGTATAAGGTTGTTTTCAGGATCTTTGTCTGAAAATAGGGTGACATCTTAAGAGACAAATTTTAAAAAACACTGGTGGTCCCATATTACTACTGTGAATTTGATTCCACAGTCTCTTCTTGATGGTGTTTTCATTGTCACATTGACAAAACTTTGTCTAACAGCCTAGGCAACAGTAGTGGCTAATTACTGTCTATACTTTCACTGGGTATTTCAGTCATGTGAAATGACTGTGCATTGGCTTGCACATATCACAAAGAGGATGCAAGACCTTCCCATGAATTATGCTTTTATTGAAGTGTATTCTGTTATTCCTGGATGTCTCAGGCCTGCAGCTTCATCTTCAAAATACTGTTTAGCTGCTGGAAAATCTGAAGCTGTCAACAGAGTAGAATTAGAAAGAGCACACAGCAAATCTACATAATCCTTCAGAGGTCTTATATGATCTCCAGTATTAACACCCCACAAATTGTCAAATCCGTTGGACTAGCGACAGGCCAATGGAAAGAGCAGGTTGGCAGTAGAGCTAGTCAGAAATTTTCCAGCAGAGTAAATGCTGATTTTTTTTATCCTAAAAGGCTTAATTTCAGGCCCAGTTGGAATGAACATGTGTCAGCAACATAAATGAAGTCATGGCCTCACCTTTCATTTCGTGATATTCTGTGTGATATCCTGCTGATCTCAAATTAATTTTTCTAATAATTTGCAGTGATGTCTGAGCTTCCTCTAAAATGACAATTACTGATATGTAGACAAACATGCTAAGTTGCCAAAACTCCTCACAGTTTCATTAATTTATCCTGCAGAAATAAAAAAGATTTATTGGCATCTCTTTCTTTGCATAATGCTTGGGGCAGGAATTCTATTATACTACTATTGACAAAAAATTGAAGATCATGTTAGACTTTACTTGCTTGTCTCATGTGCCAAGGAATGCTTATGTATCTAAGTCTAAAATGATATAAGAGATATTTAGAAACAAGAGGGTTATTGTATCATCAGCTAATAATTAAGCAGTATGAATTGGTTCTGGCCAATTAGGCTGGAAGTGTTTTAATTTTCTAAGCCAATAGAACCTATCTATAGCATTCCATAATAAAACAAATTAATTAATTTAATTAACAAAACATAAATTCTAAAATGGAACATGATTTTGAGTGGCTAAGTACCCATGCCAAATGGTGTCTTATAATAATAAAATCTAATTCAACTGGTTGGCCAGATTATTCCTATGGTTTCACACTTTCCTACTTGCTGGCAAGCAACAGGCATGCTTGGTTACTTTAAAACTTCTGCTATAAAAAGAGATTGCCATTCAATTATAGAGAAACTCTGGTGGTGTGCATACTTTTCTGTTGCATTTTTAACCTTTTCATGTAAGACGAAAGCAAGTGCTTTATATTTGTCAGTCTTTGAAGAGAAAATGCCAGAAAGGTGACAATGCTCCTGCTGTTAAAATCTAATGCAACGTCATAGACTCTTCTTTACATGTACTAGGTCCCAGAGGCTTACAAGCATGAGCATGAATGAATTTGCTCAACCCTTGTCTCATGGGGTAAATCTATCTAGAGACACCAGACCACTAAAATGAATCTACAGGAGCAAAAGGTCTACCAGGTCACTGCAGCAGTTCAAAATGTGCTGGTGCTAGTCCCAATACAGTTACACCAAACCCAGAAATTACACAGATAAAATAATCTTCTTATTTTCACTTGCAAATTCTCAGTGATTTAAATTCATTATCGAACAGACACTCTTGTGAAGCTTTTTCTTATGAGCTTGTCCCAGGTGCCTGATTGCAGTTATCAAACATACCATACTAAGTATTTATATAAATATATCATAAAATAATCAAATATGATGAGCTATTCCCTTTGTTCCTTTATGTTGATACACTTTTCACAAAATATTTAATATGCTTCTGAAAATGATGATGCCAGTGATAAAGCTAGTTTGCAGTTTCATAGATAATTTATGGAAGTTATAAAAAATGAACCAAATTGTCATAACAACATGACAATGTGAACATTCATGTTTACATAGTGTCCACATATAATACAAATACTGAATATTAATATGAAATGAGAATTTATAAAATTTGCAATAAACATAATGTAGAAAAAATAACAACTTGATAAAATCTCTGCTTATACTGCAACCTATAAACAGATTTTACTTTATGAATGGCTTTGACATTTGCCTTAATGTGTATTGTTTTACATCTTTAACCACAAATCTTGGTATATTTTAAATGTAAATTAGATCATATCTACCCTGTTTCTTCTTTCAGATAAATAGTCACTCTAATTCAAGAGAAGGTAAGAAAGTCCATAGACATCATTTTAAATGTACTTGGCACCTAATCATCCCAAGGGCTGCAAGTAGCAAAAAATGTCTGGATCAGATTTTGCCACTTCTGTTCTCAGGAGGTAGGGATTTGTTTGTTCAGTAATCTGCTGGCTTGCAGCAAACTGGCACTCAGTCATTTGCCTAAATATAGGCATTTATTGCTGTTTTGAGATACTCTGAGACATTCCCTTGAGGCAGGCAGATGGTATGAAGGACCTGTGGGAGACCCATAACTTCATGATGCTCCTCTAGAGCAGCAGCTATGGCCAGCTAGCAACAGGGTATCTCAAATGACACTTGATACTTACTTTTAGTCAAGTAGATCACACCTATGATACCCAGTGACATATCTCTTCTGAGGCCAGCTTTGCACAGAATTATTGCCTCAATATGATGACAGAGGGTGTAGTGTCTGTCTGCTATTTGTTTTTTCTACTGATGTCTTCTCTGTAGTTCATTGATATCTGGAGAAACTGAATGAATCATGAGGCCCACGCCTTTGTACCGTGCTAATACCCTGAGTGTATTAGGTATAATATTTGAACCATACTGATTCCAGTAGTCTATTAATTACACCACTAGCATCTGGGAATGAGGCCTGAGGCTTTTGTTTTCCTAGCACCTCCAAGCCCACTTCTTGTACTACCTTGTACCAAGCAATGCCTTTAGGCATGCTGAACTGTAGGTTTTGGTCAAATCAGTGCTAACAGAGACCGCTAGTTGCCTGTATGCATCACTAGATTTGAAGCTTCGGGTCAAAATCAGAACACTGTCTAGTACTAGATAGCAGCTTATGGTTCCTCCTCAAAGGCTGGAGAGAAGCTAAATGTCACTTTACTTCATGCCAGAATTCCTCTTGGGCACCTCTGTCTCTATCCGTCTCTTTCCTTCTCTTCATTGACTGTGTAGGGACCCCAGAAAGTTGTAATCCTGAAGTTAGGTCCCCCAGAATGTTTTTTAAATTTAAATGAGAGACAAATAATCTTTAAAGGCTTGGTTTCCTCATTATATTTATGAAATATTATGTAAATACATTGTTACTGGTCTCACGAAGTGTTAGTTAAGTGTATGAAAGTGAAGTCCTGTTTAAGAGTTTAGGCATTTTTATTATTACTACCAGGAATATGAATGTTGGAATTTTTTTAAATATAAGTATTTCAGCTGAATGTTGTAACTAATGTTTTCTAAGCTGCACAGTATACATGGTTTTTATCACTCGGTTTGTGAATCATCCATATATTACCATGGATGAGGGTATCATAAAAATAAATGCTTTGTGTAATATTAAACCTTGAAATAGTATCCAAATACCTCTAACTTTCAAAAACATTGCAGAGGAGCAAATGACTGAATTCAGTTACATAGCAAAAGGTCCCTTGTACATTTACCTAGTAAATCTTGTACTAGCAAATGAAACACTAGTGAAATTTGATACCACTTTCAGGCTCCTTCACTGCACAGTTCCCAGTATACTTATTTCCAAGAATAGATCCTATGCAACTTGGCTCAAAGGGAGGAAACGTAATTTTTACTTCAGACAATTAATTTCTATGCTTGCATTTTATCTTGTTTTCAGTCTAAGTGGTGTGGCTGTTCACAGCTTATTATTACTTTTATCATTTATCATGTAAAATTGTACTAGTTATTTTTATTTATTTTTTTCATTAATATTGTCTGTGTCATATACTGTTCATCTCAATCTTAAAAAGCCAGGGCAAAACCGCACACAATCAGACTTTCTTTTAATTTACAGAGGCTTTCTAAAGGCTGAAAAACTTTCAGGTGCAAATCAGACTATCTGCAGCAGTCTTTGGCTTATTTCTGTCTTGGCAAGTATGAACAGATCCATGGTAATCAATTCAAAAGGTATTAGAGCCATTATTGGTAATAATTATTATGACACCTGGGTCCAGATTTGTTAAATAATTCTTAAAGGCATCACTGTGTGCGAAGGTTTTGTTAATCATTGATTTTATATCAGTAAGTGTTTAATGGATTTTGTGACTCTTAATGTGAAGCTGAGTGTCTGTTTCACTGACAGAAACATTAAAAATAAGAATTAAATTTAAAAAAACTGTTATCATAGAGAATAATCAGGAGTAAAGAATTAAGGTGAAGACACCATCGTCCTATTTAGTATTCCAGGGTTTGAAATCAGAGCTGGCTTGTTTAAAAAATGTCAGTGTTATATATTGAAATAGCTTGCTGCCAAATAAAATATATGCAACAGGATTTATAGCAAGAGATTAAAGAAGGGGCCTTGAAGTCTTCTTTTTCTTAATGTTATATGTGTGCTTTAGTCTTATTAATTTTTTGCTGTGACCCTGAATTTCAGAAACTGAGCAGGTACTAGTCCCTATTCCTTCCTGTTGCCCCCACTGTGGGCTTAGGGAAGGACAGTAGCAAAGCGAGTTTAGAGTATTTTGTCACATTATCTCCTTCCATAGCACCATAAGGCTTTGTTCTGGACATCTCTGTAAGAGATTTTGCTCCAGGCTAATCTGTCTTTCTGCACTGAGTGACTAGAAAAACTGGTTTCTAAGTTAAGCATTGAATGCTTAGCACTATGAATACCCCCTTCTTCTTCCCTTCTGCCTCCCTCATACGCTATTTTGCTCAATATGTTACTGCATATGCTGTGTTTGGCCTAAAACTGATGTGTCCATTGATCTTCAGTGGTGATGAATGGAATGATGATGATGAATGGGCATCCTACAGAGATTAAAATCATTACACCTGTGGAAGATCAAACCTTCATACGTCAGGGAACTCAGGTCTTTTAACACCTGTCTTTTACGCAGTCTTGACATGTAGTGCTACCTGCCTTGAGCAGTGGGTCACAGTCTTTTATTAGTTAACTCCTGTTCCACCCTTTTGATCATTTTGACCTATTATATGCCTAGTTAAAACTGGTTTCCTGCAGTTCCCTTAGCAGAGATCAAAAGGTGCATTTCATATCTTATGTGCCTATCAGGACCATCTCCAGCAGCAGTCCTGAAGCCAAACAAGCTGATGTGCAGGTTCCTATAGCTACAGTCACAGACTATGTGTTCTGATGGATGAACAGGGAGATACGGCTTTATGAGGATACTAGCACACACATCTCATCATTTGTTTTGCATGTGTGATACAAAATGTCTTTAACGAGGCCTTCCTTTGGCCATATCTACCAGAAAGAATGTGAAGCATAGATCTCTGGCCCAGCAGTTTTGTTGTCACAGATTTGAAAGAGTGAACCTGCGTTAGATAAAAAATATTGGGAGTAAGGGATAATGGCAAGCAATGAGTTCCTTAACCTCTGGTTACCCGACAGAGAAAAGTCATATGGAACAGATTTTGCAGCATTGACCAAAGAAATCCAACTCTGAAGAAGAAATAGTAGTAGTGATATTTCTGTCTTGTAACTATTTTTAACTAAAAGTCTAAATAGACGTGGAAAATTAAAAAAAAAACCAGAAAATCAAACAGTAAAAAATGTCCACAAAATGCAAATAAACTATGTCTGTATTTTGTATCATCTCACAGGATGAAGTCTCTAGCTTCTTGACATCTCCCACTGTACCTTTTTCTGTAGTCTTTTTTTTATTATTATTTTATTTACCCATTTCCATGTGGTTGTTGTTGTTGTTATTCCAGTTAACTTCACTCCTTTTCCAGGTTTTTCCTTCAGAGAAGCAATAAGGTGTGGGAAATAAGTAACACAGCGAAAACTGATGGTGAGCTGAGTATCATGGGAAAAAAATGATCCAGCATGTATGACCTATTTAATAACAAATCACATTAATTGTCAAAATGGAAAGTAGATACATGTATGTGTATATGCATATATATGCACATGTACATATATACACATATACATATATTCAAAAGTGTCTCTCAAGGGGGATACAGTGGTCTATATCCACCTGTTTTTCTGGATTGATTTCCAGAACTTATCATCTCCTCCCCATTTAATCTGTCACATATAGGACCATCTTCTCCTCTATGGGAAACCATTTGAAAAAAATCACAAAGCAGAATTGTGATACCTAGTACATATCTCTGATAACAGAGGTAAAGGGGTGACACTAGAACTTTTCATGCAGCAATCTCCCTTTCTCCTCTCCCCACTGTGCTGAATTCAGCTGAGCTGCTGAGAGGGAAGGTGTACTTCAAATTATTTGTCCTAAAAGTTTTTTTAGTGTGCCCTTCTCTATTTATTCCACATTTACGTGAGCAGTATAAATAAAAATAATTCATTGTGTTAGAAACAAAGCATGGCTTACGGAAGCTAATCAGAAGATAAGACTAAGGATGGAAAGAATTAAATGAGATTATATCTTTATCATATCTTCTTAATAAGTAATCTGCAAATCTAAATAGCTATTCATTTGCTGTTATGTACCATGCAAAATGGCAGCAGTATCTATAGTGCATGGTTTACTAGTTGTAAATTCACTAAAGCAGAAGGAGAAAAATCCAGACAAGCTGTTTAACCTATTTGAGATTGTTTACCTTGAAAAACAAAAGCTGAAACATTTTCCTTCTTTAAAAAAAAAAAGAAAAAAGTAAGTAAGGACAATTTAGAAATATGTCCCACTAAAATAACTAAAAGCTGTTTGACCCACTATATTGGAAAAACCCCACGTTTTCAAAAATAGAAATGCATAAGAATTGTACTATACAGGATCCAAATCAAAAGCAACTGATTCAAAATTTGCAAGCATTAGTAAAATAATTCCATAGGATAGTAAAACATTTGATCTATCCAAATTGGATATCCAAATGAATATGATATTACTTAGACTTATCAGTATGGATAGGTCAGGATGTAGTAAAATACATACTTTCACCAAAAAGGAGTTCATAGTAAGGACAAGAATGCCACTTCTGTGTAGAATTTCTGTTGAAGAAAGTGACAGAAACCCATTGATGCACATTTGCAATAGTAGTGGATTGCACCATACTAAGGAAAAGAAACGCCCATGCCTGAGGAAGATAATTACATTAGACATTATGTTTGAGTACATCACATAGGCAAACAGCAAAGTGGTGGGAGTAATACAGTTGGAGAACACCTACAAGGACAGAGTTTTAGCAACAATGATACTGTTTGGTTACAAAACAGAATAAGGAGAAGGAAAATGATGAAGCAAGCTTAAACGCCTTGGTACTACTGTTCTGGTAACTAATATCTTTCTGCATACAGTTTCCAGAGGAAATAATACTAACATTTAGAGCTTATACAGGAATTGGATGAGTGACATTCTAGAGAAAAACTATAGGAAAAGTTTACCTTTTTGCACAGCAGAAATATTGCCTGCATCAATAACACTGACAGGATTTGGACAGCCTCAGTAATACACAGTGGATGAATGAAATGTTAAATGTAAAGTAAAGGAAAAACATCAAAGGAAAACTCTGTTAGCAAACCAATATTGAATCTTGATACTAGAATCCTAAGAAAGGCATTGTGCGAAGGAGAAAAAAAAAGAAAGTATTTTTTGAAATGAGTCATGTAGTATCTGTAAGATTATTGTAGATTCAACACTGCTATGCCATATGCAAACAATTTTGTATATCACAATGTCTTCCGAAGTCTGGAGAGAAGGAAGACACACTGCAAAGCTCACAATTTTCCAGTGAAGGAAGGAATCAATGGAGGAGCACAACTCAACAAATACAGTAAAAAATAGAAAAGTCCAAACATGCACCAATTCTTGGAAAACCAAAACACAATGAAACAAAAACCAGCAACTTGTCCACCTTGGATCCCACAGACAAAATTTATTAACTGTTTATGATGAGTCTGGAAAAGAAAGGCCAGCAATTTAGTTATTTTCAAGACTCGTTTCTGAAGATGGTGCTTTATCACAAAAAAGATACATGAAATAGAAATTTAAAAGTCCACAACACCCAAAGGTACCATCCATGGCTCAATAAGCTCCAGTGCTCAGGGCTAGGAAGTATCATGGTCTACTTGTCCTCCTATATTGTTTCCTAGGTTTCTGCTGTTGTGCACTGTTGATGTGAAATAGACCATTGGTGTGACCCAGTTTGGCCAATTTTTTGTGTACATATAGAGAGCATTGGCACCAATGCAGATATAATTATTCCTTCATTTAAAAAAAAAAAAAAAGTTTCTCACTCTCATTGAAAGTAAGAATTTTCATCAAATTTCTTCAATATACATGGTAGAATAGCAAGGCCTGTAGCATATTGCAGAATCTTAACATTCTGGACAAGGCTCCATCTTCTGCACCACCACAAATTCTGTACACAAACTTAAAGCCACAGAAAGATGCAAGTTGAAGGTGAACAGAAGCCACAAAAGAAAATCCTGGAGCAGGACTTTTTTCCTGTAGTTTCAAAGAAAGAAATTAGCCATCAAAATGGCTTGGAGAAATTACAGTACATGTAACCACAAACAAGATTTTTGAGCAACTTTCTTGGAAATAAGAGCCTTAGAATAATGCAAAGAAGCTTTCAAAAGACATGCTAAGGTTGTGCCTATGTAATAGGCACACCAACATAGATATTACATGGATTACATAGACCTAGCATCTTTACCTTTGTTCTGGACACAGAATTTTTCAAATATAAAAGCAAAGGTGACAGAGCAGTGCTGAAGACAAAGAAAAACTACTTCCAAAAAAAATCATGGCAACTCACAGTCTGATTTTATCACTGTCCAAAGTACTACCTTCTCTGGAATACCCCAAGCCTTCTTTTTACGGATTCAATGAGAATCCAAAGAAAGGTGGAAACAGTATGGTCTGCTACAGTGCATCTCAGAGCAGAAAAACATATGTGCAGACATATCTCCCCTTTTGAGTCAGAATTTGGGAGTCACACTGTATGACACTTTTCTCAAGGGCTGCCTCTGAATCCCTCTATCACCCAGAGGTATGGCAGCTTGGGATTTTCTCATTCCCTTCCCTCCCCACTTTCGCCAGTTTAGGAAGAAACCAGGGAACTGGAATCTTGGTCTGGCTCTTGGTAGTCCAAAACTGAGGGTCTTTATGTAGAGCGTAGTGTAATTCTGTATCAAAAATGTCATTCTAAGTATTACATAAGTTAAAATTTTAAAGATTTACCTATGAATATAGAGAGATGTAAATCTAACACTTCAGGGGGCATGTTTTGGAGAGGTAAGAATTTTATAAAGGTGAAGTAAGGAACTGAGGTGAAAAAGCTTCATCAGATACAAGAAACAAAATGCAAAACTTTAACTACTCCAATACTGAATTTGAATTAAACAGTAATGGCGATGTATTTTCAGAAGAACCGTTCATATCTCACTTTACTAAATGTTGTAAGATTCCTGAAGGGTTAGTAACAGAGGAGAAGGCTGAGGTTCTTAATGACTTCTTTGCCTCGGTCTTCACTGGCAAAGGCTCTGACTTCACCACCTAAGTCTTGGAAGGCGAACGCAGGGACTGTGAGAATGAAGACCCTAGGCCCACTGTAGAAGAGGATCTGGTTCAAGATCGTCTTAAAAACCTAAACGTACACAAGTCCATGGGACCTGATGACATCCATCCGCGGGTCCTCAAGGAGCTGGCGAATGAAGTTGCTAAGCCACTGGCCATCATATTTGAAAAATCATGGCAGTCAGGTGAAGTTCCCGATGACTGGAAAAAGGAAAATATAACCCCCATTTTCAAGAAGGGGAAAATGGATGACTCAGGGAATTACAGACCAGTCAGTCTCACCTCTGTGCCTGGCAAAATCTTGGAGCAGATTCTCCTGGATGGCATGCTAAGGCACATGAAAAACAAGGAGGTGGTTGGTGACAGCCAGCATGGCTTCATTAAGGGGAAATCCTGCCTGACCAATTTGGTAGCCTTCTATGATGGGTCTATGAAACTGATGGACAGGGGCAGAGCAGTTGATGTCATCTACCTGGAACTGTGCAAAGTGTTTGACACTGTTCCACATGGCATCCTTGTCTCTAAATTGGACAGACATCAATTTGATGGGTGGACCACTCGGTGGATAAAGAACTGGCTGGATGGGCGCACGCAAAGAGTTGTGGTGAATGGCTCAATGTCCAGCTGGAGACCGGTAACGAGTGGTGTCCCTTAGGGATCAGTGTTGGGACCAGTCTTGTTCAACATCTTTGTTGGTGACATGAACAGTAGGATTGAGTGCGCCCTCAGCAAGTCTGCCGATGACACCAAGCTGTGTGGTTCGGTTGATACGCTGGAGGGAAGGGATGCCATCCAGAGGGACCTCAACACACTTGTGAGGTGGGCTGATGCCAACCTTATGAAGTTTAATCAAGCCAAGTGCAAGGTCCTACACCTGAGTCGGAGCAATCCCAGGCACAGCTACAGGTTGGGCAAAGAAGAGATTCAGAGCAGCCCTGCAGAGAAGGACTTGGGGGTGTTGGTCGATGAAGAAATGAACATGAGCTGGCTCCAGTGTGTGCTTGCAGCCCAGAAAGCCAACCGTATCCTGGGCTGCATCAAGAGAAGCGTGACCAGCAGGTCATAGGAGGAGATCCTGCCCCTCTACTCTGCTCTCGTGAGACCTCACTTGGAGTAGTGTGTGCAGTTCTGGTGTCCTCAACATAAAAAGGACATGAAACTGTTGGAACAAGTCCACAGGAGGGACATGAGGATGATCAGGGGACTGGAGCACCTCCTGTATGAAGATAGGCTGAGAAAATTGGGGCTGTTCAGCCTGGAGAAGAGAAGGCTGCGTGGAGACCTCATAGCAGCCTTCCAGTATCTGAAGGGGGCCTACAAGGATGCTGGGGATGGACTATTCATCAGGGACTGTAGTGACAGGACAAGGGGTAACGGGTTCAAACTTAAACAGGGAAAGTTTAGATTGGATATAAGGAAGCAATTCTTTACTGTTAGGGTGGTGAGGCACTGGAAAGGGTTGCCCAGGGAGGTCGTGAATGCTCCATCCTTGGCAGTGTTCAAGGCGAGGTTGGATGAGGCCTTGGGTGATATGCTTTAGTGTGAGGTGTCCCTGCCCATAGCAAGGGGGTTGGAGCTAGATGATCTTAAGGTCCTTTCGAACTCTAACTACTATGATTCTATAATGAATTGTAAGTAATTTATTTCAGAAAATCTTCTAGATACGTCAATTCAAGCTGCCATATCAAATTCATACTATTTGCAGCTTATCAATCTATCTTTAAAAGTCTGTGAAGATAACAAAGCTCTTCGTAGTTAAAAAACCATAGCTAAAATAAGATTCGGAAGATTGTTAGTGCTTATTAGGGTTACAAATGAAGTTAATTGAGAAATTAAAACAGGAAAAAAAAAAAAAAAAAAAAAGAGAAGGAAAGCCGTCCTTTTGGCTGCCTTAGCTAGAACATCATGATGCTTCTTAGAGTGTTCCATTCAGAAGTGAACTTTATAGAAGGAAGAATAAAATCTTCAGTGACAAATACCTAACAAGCTTCTGGAGCCAAAGAGCTGTGCCTGCCAGGGAAGTAGAAGAGAAGAGGGGGGAAAAAAGTTTAAAAAAAAAAAAAAAAAAAAAAAAAAAAAACAAACAAGGAGAAAATCAGAAGCAGGGAGCAGGGTTACCCCCGTTGTAAAGGGAAGAGAATGTGCGACTGGAAACCGGATGTGAGTGGCAGCCTGCCAAAGCAACAGTTACGCCATCTGCAGCAGGGTCAGAAGTCAGAGCCATCCTTGAAAGCGAGCCCCATGGAAGATATCTAAACAGAACATGGGAGGGCACTCTCTTTGCTTCTTGAGGATATCCAATATGCTGCTGACAGTCTTCCTGCCAGGGCTGCATACAGGGACAGGGATGCTGCTCCGCCCTCTCACAAGGCATTGACACGCACCATGCGGGGTGCTGCATCAGGCCCCCAGGGTAGGCTGGGGGTGGCTGCAGTCCTGGAGCACCCTCTGCCCTCTGCTGTGGGAGAGACCCACTTCAGTCTGGTCTGAAAATGGGACGAAATAGCATATAAAGGGGCCTGCTGGCAAGCACGGGTCAACAGCAGAGGCAACCCAGCTATAAAAGGCATTGCTGGAGGGCAAGGGAGGGCTGGAACCTCAAGAAACAAAGGCAGCCACGGGTAGGTGTGCCACGCATGGACTTTGGGCTTCTCTCTTTGTGGAAGTGGCAGAAATAGATTTGAGGATTCTGATTCTGAACTATTGCCAGGTTTTACCTGAATTCGGTTTTCTTTCTCTCCACCCTTACAAAAAATAAATATTAGAAGAAAATGTAGCATCCAGCAAACTGTAGCTTCTGGTACGAGATCTGTCTCAAATGATAGGGACAGCAGATAGAGTCTAGCCTCAGCAGTACTTCAGTTTATCATGCCTGGAAGCCAACCATTTGGAAGTATTTTACCTTCTTTCTCTGTTTTTTGTTTTGTTTTGTTTTTTTTTTTTTTGTCTCTTTTCTCTCCTCCCTCCTCCATTTTCTCTGTTGTGGGGTTTTGATTTTCTTTTTTCTTTCTTTAGGTGTATAAATGCTCTGTGTCATTCCAGTACAGTGTCAGTGGAGGCATACGGGGAGGGGTCTTGAAACATTTCTGTTCTAATAATCTTCTTCCAGAGAGAAAGAACAGGGCAAAAGGCTAGCGAGAAATTTATTGTCTAGTGTGCAGTGTGTAATTACCATAACTTACAATGAAAAAAAAATCCACATGTTGGTGTGTTTGATTTAATGCCATCAGAAGTGTAAGGTTACATGAAATAAATGGCTAATTGGGTTAATTTAATAGCAGGTTAAATCTTTCTTTTATTTTGTGCTAAAGGAACATTAAACTGGTGCAGTTTTCAAGTGGTCTTGGAAAAGTAGAGTTTCTTGATAAAAAAAAATACATGGTGTTCCTACTGCTACGTTTATGGTGGGAGTTACTGGCATTCTTCCAATTCACCACATGAAAATCTAAGCTGCCTGTATAAGTACAGAATTTAGTGTCGGGTCTTAAGGTTTTGGTTGGCATGTTGCCAAAGATGTTATGTATTTAGCTGGGAAAATTGCCTAGAAGTTAATTGAGAGGAAAACACTAATATACATCCTCCACCACCTTAAAAAAATGCTATGGATATGCATATGCTGCTGATCCTTGATAAGAGATGAGTGTTTGCATTAAGGAATTAGTTTAAAATTTGTCCAAAATTTGGCTAGATTGAGTTTTTCAAGCATCTCCATTCGCTGTATTCAGAAGTAATATTATTGTTTCCCTTCTTTTTTTAATCTTCCCTCTTGCACATCCTTATTTGGGCCAGCAGCAGGACATGACATGACACAGTCTTCTTTGGAGTGGGCAGAGCTGGGGCATTACAGCTTTGTGTACCAGGTAAGAGTCATTCTTCTCCTCTTCTCACAGTGCTTTTACTTGTGATAGCCTCAAAGCTTATAGTTTGATCACTTGTCTTACTACCACCATCCAGTAAATCCTGGAAGTTCTAATTGCAGAGTGGGCATTCACACTTAAAAGGCTTAAGAGCAGCAGATCATTTTTTCCTGCTACTCAACTAGGTACACTGCATGCTATCACCTGGCAGAGCATCACAGGAGCAGCACGTGCCTGGAAAAGCTGCATTGCTCTCGGTGGTGAGAACTCAGCAATTCAGCAGTTTTCCATATTGCCAGAAAAATGAGGATTTTTTTCATCTCAGTAAGTGAAATGGTGTCTTTAAACAGTACCGAGCCAGTCTGCAGCAGCAGAGCTTAAGTGGTTAATGTTCACATCTGTAAGTAGGCTCCAGATCAGACAATAGGCTACCTTTTGGAGCAAGAAGACTGGGATGCAAGAGGCACAGGAAAACAAAATTAGGAGCTATGCTGAAAGCAAATGAGGAAAAGGCTTTCTTCCAATTGTGACCAGCTGTCTTCTTTTGTACACCCACTGGATGCTCCTAATGCACTGGACTAGAAGAGACACGAGCAAAGTAGAAACAATGACATTTTGCTACTGTATGAATTCCCTCTCCCTTCACTTAATCCTGTTCTTATTGGGGCCTTGTGCTGAAAGCTGATAATTTTGATGGCCCCTGAATAAAGCCAGGAGCTTGAATTCCTGCCACCAGCCCCTTTATAATGAATAGGGCTAATGAATGCTTGTAAGTGGTAGGAATCTGTGACCAGCTGCATCAAGGCAGGTAATACAGCTCAGATTTAATTGGGAGCAGGTATTGGAAGGCTGTATTACTTTAATTGGTGAGGGGGTTTTCTAAATGGAAAGGACAAAGTATAATGGACAAATTGTGCTGTACAATAGCACTTAAGCCGGGATTGTATGCATTCGTTAATCTGTTGAGGAATGAGGCAATTCTAAACAATTTTCTCAGTGAAACCAACTCCAGAAAGCTTGTCCCTTTTGTTCTCCCTTGGGAAAATGCAAGATTGAAACAGAAAATACCTTTACCGAGGCAATCATTTGCCACGTGTGGAAAGCGGATACAGCTGTAAACTATGAAAGAGGGATCTTTGTAGTACAATAAAGGATGGAAAAAGAGATAAAGCTAGGGATAAGAGTGGGCCTGTCACTGCATCCAAAGGAGGAATAAAGTGATGACATTTACAGTGACAGATGAGACTGTAAAGAGAACTCAGGACAATTTAGAGAGGGAAATTTGATATTTAAAAGAAAGGGCTCTGATAATTAAAAGTAGCATTACATTAAACTGTTACGCATGTCATTAGTGACAGAAGGGAACTGGTGCCTTTTGAAAAGTTAATGTTTCGCACAGACCTGCTCTTGAAACTTTGTATGTAGTAAAGTTCACTTGAATACAGCATACCGTATGCAGCACAGCATAAATTTTCTCTGTGTTTCATAGTGGGAAATAAGAAAGTTATATGATAATATAGAAGGTGTACTGTAAATACCATATGCCAATGTGTGTACAGTGTGGGTGTGTATGTGTAGAATCGATGTACACTGGAGGTCCAAGGTAGAGTTGAAAACCCAGCATATATAAATATTGTCAAAAATGCTCATTCTGTGGAATCCTTGGAAAAGGCAGGGTGTCTTTTTCTCAAGGCACAGGTTCACACATTTTATTTTTGCCTTGTTTGTGTTTAGCTAGATCTGTTCAACCTAGTGTGCCTATAGCAACAGAAGACAACTTAAAGAGTAACCTCTAAAGGTAGTGTTTAAAGTGAAACAGCACAGCACATGCAGTCAATTTACGTGAATGTTGCAGCTGTAATGGGTTAAGAGAGCATTTGTAACTGGGCTCTTCTAGCAGGTCTTTTGCTCTGGTATACTTCGTTACAGGTGGCAAAATGAGAAGGATTGTATGTCCCTCAGAGTTCATGTAGGCCAGGCAGTGGGAGGAGAAAAACAAAACGAAGCTGAAAGTGAGTGTTGAATGGGCTTTCCCAGGATCCCCAGGTGGGTTTCATGTACTGCCTAATGCTGAAAATGAGACAGATTTAGCTTTCTGTACTGGTTGTAAAGGCTGAATTATCTTACACTTACTATTGTTCATGACTAAAAGTCAACACACAAAGCTGCAGCATATTTCAGAAATTCTTTGTCAGTAAGAACTATCTTGTGTTCCTCTACATTTTTTTCATTTTTACAGATAAGGATAGAATTTGGTCTCAAGCTCACAAAATATTTATATATATGCATAAGGTAAATTCTAAATTAAAACTGCCATGCAAGAGTAGCATTATTAAATTCTAAAAAGAAGCATGAAGTTAATACTTATCCATTTGTGTGAAGAAGGATCAACATTTTTTTTTGCAGAAATCTGCAGTTGCCACTGTGTGAATTGTAGCAGAGTTTGCCTGAAAGTGGATGAGGAACACAATGAAATAATCTATGACAGGAAAACAAAATGACACACAGGACTACCGACAGGATGAGCTATCATTTCCTTAGCTTTCTAAACAAGGTGTTTGAACAGTGACCGACACAAAAGTATGCAGCTGGAAAAGAACTTAGATTTAAAAATAAACAATATTTATGGGATCTGAGCAGACTCCTTTGAAATCCAAAAAAAGGTGAAATCCAAAATCAATCACAAAAAGAGTCCTAGGATCAATTCAATGCAATAATTCAGTTTCTTTGATATGGAGAAAATAAAACAGCCTAATGTCACCTTGTCTCCTATCATATAACATGTGTTATCCCTGTAGATCATCTCTATCCCTAATCATATGGCATTAAAAAGCATTCAGGGAAACTGACCTTGCAGAGGAAAAAGGAGTTTCTTTCAAAACCACCTGTGTTCCTGATCTTTGCAAATAAACAACAATAAGAAAGTGTAGTGACTTTAGTAGTCTGCTTGAATGTTGTTAAGGAAGTTGGAACGACAGACTCTATGAAACTACTGATTATCCAGTCCCTCTGAGGGTCAGATAAATATCTAAACACAAAGAAAAAAGAATCTTTTTCTTCTTTAGCCTGAAAAGAAATATCCAAATTTCATTAAAGTTTGGATAGCTTTCTTTCTGTCTCTGTGTGTGTATATTTGTGTATGTGTTTGAAAGAAAAAAAAATGTTTTCAAATATGATGAGCTTTGAAGCTAGTTCTGAAAATAGTAGCGCAGTCATAGAGTTTCATTATCTATATCTGCTTGCTACTGCCATTAATATCTTATTCTTCAGACTAGATCCGTACGTTCCCTGCATGACCTAAAGAAACCTTCAGGAAAACAAAAACCAACAGTTAATTTACAAATTGAGAAAGGTCAGAGATCAGTATGCATTGGCACTCAAACTCTTTAAAAGATGAGCATGTGTTGTTTCTTACATTTCCTAGTTAATGTGCATGAATCATGACTTTGAAAAACCAGTTCTGTGGTCTTTGGAGTTAGAGCTCTCCCTGGCACCCAGCCTTCAGAGCAAAGCTGGAGTGCACAGCTGCGTGGCCTCTCTGACACACACCAAAGCCACCACATTGTTTCAGAGTCTTAAGCAGCTGCTTTGTGGTGGTAATAACTGTTTTTTACTCGTCTGTGTTAGGTGAGGTTGGAAGAGAGGAACCAACACAAAGTGGCTGCCTGTACTCTCACAAGATATCGAAACAGATGTTGCCACACTGCTCTGTGGCCCATGAACATGGAGTTCTTCTGTTTCTGGAACACCTATGTTTTTCTGTGCAAATTGGCATAAAGGGTTTCTTATGATTGCTTCTCAAAGAAAAAAAATTGTTAATTCATAAATTAAGTATATGAAATATCTTCCTGAAATTGTGTCCTTCATGAAAACTATTAGACTTCCTCTGGGATTTGATGTGGGAAGGACTCAGAAGAGACACTGAGTAATAAAAATATGTGGGTTGGAAGAACTTAAGGACACAGTCCCCTGCATGGACAGCTTAACACCTTTTGTATTCTTGTGCCACTGTTTTTGGAAAAATTGAGGGTTTGGCCTTCTTGTTTTGACAGCTACTCCTTAAAGGTCAGACCGTTGTCTGCCCCTTCCACTAGTCAGCACGATTATGTGACTGAGTGAGCTACTTCTGAGTGCTTGTTTAGCTGCAATTTCTGCAGCTGAGGCAGCAGCTTCCATACAATAACCATCATGTCTGCGTTGCACTGAGAAAAAGCCATGGGAAAACAGTAATCTGTGCCCTCACCAGGATCACAGCATCTCTGCTGACTGAGTCCCGCACAGCAAGAGAAGTACAATGCCTAAGCTGATCCCTGATTTGATTCCCAGAGCCAGTGGTCTACCCAAGGAAGTACTGCATCACACTATCCCCAGGATAGAAATGCATGCTAATGGCTCAGTTCACCTCAAGTGATTCTCTTTGTAAAGAAATGAAAGAAATCTTCATGTGTAAAAGTTGTAGGAAAGAAGATAATTAAGATCTGAGACACAAATGGAAAAGGAACCTATTGAATGTAAATCAGTCACTGGAACTTACATCCAGGGTTTTTCTCATAGCTACAGATCTTTGCAATTTTGCTATATTCATTTTGCATCGGGAAATTCCTAAGATGGATACATACTCTTTCTGCATTAACATACGTAAGATTAAAACAAAGGTGAGCTCATGAGGTGTTGCATATTAGTTTATTCCTGTATCTCTATATTTTCTTGTAGGTGGCAGAGGTAGACTTCCACATCTTATTCTGATTACTTCTCTCCTGATTTCATCATTTCAAAATAAAGCATAAAGTACATTCAGATTTCCAGGGTAGTTTTGAAGAGAAAGAAAGAAAAAGAGAATACATTTGTACCATAGAAATGAGTTTTCTCTGTCTATACACATGTATTGAGACATTCAACTAAATCCAGAGTATGTAAACTGTTCAGGAAATGTCATATTTTGTGCAGTTGAAGAATGGAAAAAATGCAAAGGAGAATTCTTCTTTGGGAAGTACACTTCTTGTTAATGTAGACAATGAAGCCTAAGTAATTGGAGGTTAAAAAAGGAAAAGTTTTGTTGTACTTTAGCTCCAACAAGGGTAAAACTGAAGAAACTCTACAGAGGTCAAAGAACTTGTACATAGTGCTTCAAGTTCATGAGGATCCAATCAAAATTTCTACACTGACAAATTTTGCCCTGCTTCGGTGTCTTTACTGGAATTTGGAAATGTGTCTTCATACCTGTAGACCTATTAGACGTCCACTCGCTGTGCTTGAGCTATGAAAGCATGCAGTAATAGATGTGCAAAAGAGGATGAAATATGCCTGAGTATGTCTTTCCACTGTACTTTGCAATTTAAACTGGGAGAAGGCTCTTACATGAATGAAAGCTTATAAGCAGTTCAGCAAACTTACTGGGAACAGTTTACTTGTCAATACTGCAAGGAAGGCTCTTAACAATTTACTTTCTTAGTAGATTTCTAGGCCTTCGTTGTTTTAATTTCAGCTTTATCTTACAATTTTATCTTTACTTGGCTTAAAAATAACCTTACAGCACAAAAGTACAGCTGGTAACACTGATAAAATATAAAAGAAACTAAAATCTGTAAGCATCTTAGATGAGGTTTGGATTTTAGGATAATGTTCATTTTTCAGTTATCACTGTAACAGAGTAAGTCTTGCTTTTTTTCTCCTCATTAACCTCCTTCCCAGAAATAGAAGAATTCCAGACATAATAACCCATAAAGAAACAGTGAAGACTTATCCTGCCAACTTGTATCTGTGACCTGAGAAGTGGAAAGGCAGAAACTATTGAAAATCAAAGTAAATGAACTTTGGAAACCTCTGGCACCAAAATGTGCTGTGAGTATTTTGATTACGCAACCTGCCTTTGAATGAGTAGTCATTGCCATGTGATAGTTAACAAATCAAGAAAATGTTGTCACCTCTGCTTCTAATGATGTAGGTGACTTTTTATTTAAACCACCCTAAGAGGCTTTTTTCCTATCTGAGTTGGTCTAAAGTCTTTCTCTTCCTACCAGGAAATTATTGTTCTGATTTTAGTTTCAATTTTCAGTTACAATGAGGAAGAGGTTTTTAACTTTTTGGCCAGCACAGTTTATATCAGTTCCTGCCTGAGTTTTCTCAGTCTGTTGATTTTTTTCTTTAGAAAATGATTTTTTTTTTTTTTTGCCCACCACTTATGATAATTTTTGAAGATAACAGAATGATGCCTGACACGAAAAAAAGAAAAAAAAAAAAAAGGAAAAAGGAAAAAGAGAAAATGAAAAAAGGAAAAGGAAAAAAAATAAAAAGAAGAAAAATATGTAATAGTCAGCCATTTTCAATTTCTAAACAAGTAAAGGTTTTTGTAAAACGATCTCAAGTTGATTCCTTTTGAAACCCAGTATTTGAAGTCCTGAGCATGGACTGTCGTAACAGAGCATTTTGATAATTCAACCACAGAATTAACTTCAATACTTTCACTGTTTTTCTTCTTGCTCTTTTTTCCAATGTCTTGTAGCTTAAGGGGAAAAAAAAGTGATTTGTCTTCATGGCCCTTTATTAGTAGCAGCTAATGCTTATTCACTTAAGTGGACAGAAAAGGCTGGTATTAAAATATACAATAGAAGTTACCTAAAATTTGAGTAGGCAGGGAGATGGACTGTTGTTTTGCGCTGTGCACTGGCATTCTGGAAACATGATTCATTGGGAGTATTTAGTAATAACAAATACCCTTCATCAGGAAAAAGCATTAATCAGCAGTGATCTTGCATCAATCTTTTCCAATCTTTTTTCCAGTCTTTTCTGTGGCCAGTGCATTCCTATCATGAGGGACACCTACCTTTCCTCTTAGTGTCGAACCAATCAGAAAAGGGTGTCTACTCAGAGTGGGAGAGAACCTCCTTCTTGCTGTGTCCATTTTTCTCCTTTTTCAGTTTTTGTTTCTTTCTCTCTCTGCAAATGTCATTTAGATGTGAAAGTTTTCCTGTTCAGAATCTTGCACGCTAGCTGAGCATGTATAGCTGATTGTATTGAAGCTTGCATGGCAGTTAATGGCCAGCTGCTGGTGTTTAGCACCAAGCATTAGCTTGTTTCAGCTAGCATTCAACACCCAGTGCTTCACTCTGCTGAAAAGTACTCCAGTACTTTTCTGCTGGAAAGTATACTCCAGTGATGTATGGCTACATATTTATCTTCCACATTTCTTAAAGCAAAACTCACTGGTGTATTTCTCTGATGTGCTCATAATCCAAATACCATGTTTGCTGTCAACATGTCATCTGAAACCTTGGCGCTTTTTTTCATCTTTCTCTTTTTTAGAGGAAGGTGACAAGCAGCAATCTTCACATCTTACAGGCATTTGTGCCTCTAGGGGACCAGTCATTATCCTGCAGTAGGTATTTCAAGTTGGCAAATCAATGGAGAAGATCAGGGATGAAGATGAAAGACCCAGATAGCCTTGACCCTTGACACTTCTTTTTTTTTTTAAGTGTCCTTCAGTGTTGATCATGCAAAGAGTTGTGCTTAGGTTTATTTTACCGCCAGCCAAGATGGAGAAGACTCATCCTTCTTTTGAACTTATCCTTCTTTTCTCCAAAGGCTTTTTGAAACAGCCCCAGGTTTAGGGTTAATGTTTTGTCTTTCTCTTGCTCAAGACTCTATTCTTTGCCTGAAGGATTTGTGAGAATATTTCTTTTTCCTTATGTTGTAATGACCATCATGTAATGACAATAATAACATATATGGTCTGTTCTTACAGCCCTAGAAGCAGGAAACTGAATGCAAGGGTGTCCTCATAAGAGCTAAACATGGTGAATGAATAAATTACTTTGGGGATTGCTGGAGATAGTTCTTTTAATATAGCGACATATTCTGCTATATGTGAACTTTCACATGGAGTGTGAAATTGTGTCAGTGATTAGGAAGAGCAAGGCTTCTGCGTATGGAAGCAGGCAAACCTCCATTGCTCTGCTAAGCAAATTGTAAAAGGTACAATTTATTTTATAATGAATTAAGACTACTTACTATTTCAATTATTGCTTCTGTTGGTCAACCTTGTTTAAGTTGCTTGTATGCAACAACAAATCAGCAGCATCTTGAACAAAGATAAGAACCAACCAAAATCAAATCTCTGTTTTAAAAAGAGGTTACTATACATTATCCTTCCTGTAGCACTCTGAGAAGATGTTTTAATGGCAGTGAGGAAGATCCCAAAATCAGATTTATGGAAAGTTTAGGAAATTAATTACTGATAACAGTCTGTTGAAGACAGAGATATATTTTAGTTCCTCATTTGAAAGTCCTTAAATTTGCCTGATTTTAAAAAATATCAAATGCTTCTTTGAAAACATAGTGCCTTTCAAAGTGTCTCCTGTAAGCCATCACATACTCTTATTTCTTCCATGTATCTGAAGCTGTAGGTTGGAGATTTGGTAGTGGTTTAAGTTATTTTAGTATAAAAAATACAGTGAGTCTTCTTCTGACTTTAAAAACTAACCTGGATAAAGAGGTATGTATCCTTTCCAGACTCAGTTCTCATATTGTTGTTGAACACAGAACTCCCTTTTGATATTATGAAAGAGAAGACTTTATAGTTTCCAAAATTAATTCGACCGAAGAAGGAAGCATCTTCTTATAATTAGTCTATTCCTTCCACATATACTTTCACAACAATGAACAGCACCTAATAGTGCAGTATTTAGGCATGCTTTCAATCATGTCAATTTTAGCATGTTTTAACATAACTGGTGGAACAGCAAGTCCCCAGAGTCTGTTAGTCACAGTTTTATATTACTCCTTAGGTTAAATCTCAAATTAGGTTTTAGCAATTTCCTAGATTCCAGATTCTTCATGGTCTGTAAAGAATTTATGAGACTTTTACTGTTCTGTAACTTGCTTCTCAAAAGATATGACCTGATCTCTCTCTATTAGTACCAAAGCTGTGCCTTGACTCTTCAGTCCTTATTGTGGAAGGATGGGAGCAACAAGAATCCTTGGGTAGTTCTGGTAGCAGCTGCAGAAGTTAAAGTCTGAAGCAAAGAAATAGCTGTTAAAATTAAAAAAATGTTAATGGGGATGTGATTTACTTCAAACGTAATAATTTTGAAAAATTAACTTTTGGGAACTGTTTCAGTTTTGGAGATAACCATAGTACCTTACTTATTCACAGGTGTGATGAGCCCTACCTGGCAGTTAATTCTACTGCTGTTGCTTGCTTCAGGAGATGTCTGAGAAACATGTTAGTGGTCTCTCCTTGTTAGATACATATTTTAAGCATGATTGATCTTGTGCTAGTGTGTGAGAACTGTTTATAGACCTTGTAATGTGCAACTGACTTCTCATGCTATTATCGAGATAGTCTGGGGTTTTTAACTGAAGTTCCTGAAATGTGAGTGAATATTGAGTGAATGTGCTGATGATATTGGGAGACAACATTTGACAAATACTGTAAAAGAAATCAAACCAAATTTGTGCCTGTTCTGGGTATTTGAAAGGCCATTTCCTTATGTCTGTTTCTATCTTTTCATGTACTTCCCAACAGTGATCTGCATAGCTGTTCATATTCATATTTCTGTATTCCTTTTCAGGTAATCCAAACACTGTTTTATTGATTCAAGTTGGTAACCTTCGGTTCTTAGTGGAATTCCTTGAAAAAAAAAAAAACCCACACAAAACCCACCTTCTCATGTTTAAACACTGTACCAACTCTTTAGTCTTACTGCTACAGAAGACCTCCTGATGAAAGTACCTTGTTGTCACCTCTGAAATGTAGTTACAGCATTAGAGAATGTGGAGGCAGCATTGTCCCACTGAAGAATGAAAACAGCTAGAGCACTGCTTTAGTTTACTGCCTTACACTTAAAAAAATAGCCCTTACTACTACTTTCACACCTTTGTTTCCCCACATATGAGACTGAAATAGGTAGTTTGTTTGGTTGTTTTTCACTTTTCCAGCGTTTCTTTCTTGAGTGCTTGTATTCAGGATGCATAATCTTTCATGATGGGAAGTTCAAGGATTCGTTCTTGTAACTTGCTGTTGATTCCCATGAGTTTGTTGGCCAAAGTCTTTTACTAATAATGTCATACAAATTTCCTCTTCAGCTGTCAGGAGAGGTTTGAAAATCTAGAAACAGAAACAATTATGTTGATGAAGTGTATTTACCTTTTAGACATGATAAGTACTTTATGATCTGGGAATAGTCAGATTTTATTGCTAAGACTGAATAGCTGAGCATGGCAGTATTACTAGTTAGGAGGCAAAACTGATCTGGAAAAAAGAGTTTACTCTATCAGTTGCTTCTCTGACAACCTTCTATCTTTCTTGATCAAGAAATGAAGTCCTTGGAAAATGAATATACAAAACAAATGTCTGTTGTAAGGCAAGATGTTCCTTAATTTACTTCCTTTTGTTTAAAAGTGACGTCTGTTTAGCACATCGGTTTAGATATGATTTAAAGCAGTTGACATGACAGATTGAAAACTTAAAATGTAGCATGAATAATACACAGTAAATTTATGTTGGGATGTTTTTATTCACTAGGGAGCCCTGAATAAGTTAGCAACACTTGCAGCCACAACTTATATACAGGAGAATAATTTGTATTTGTTCCGTTCTTCCAGGGAGCTAACTGATGTGTGCATGTGTATGTATATACATGCATAATATATGTAGCTATATATGTATATGCATACAGTCAGCTAACTGAGATTCGCACACACACAATCCATGCAGTTTATTAACAGTTAGCATATCATCTCTAAATGGAGCTCACTGCAATTTGAGATGTGCCCTGCTAGGAGCTAATGAGCAAACTCCTGCCTAATATTGACAATTAATCAGGCATAAAAGCGTCTAGGATCAGGACCCATTGCCAAGCATAGAAGACTCATACAGACTTCAATGAAACATGATATGTGAACAAATTTGTCTAATTGTATATCAGTCCTATGAACAAATTCCCACCAAAACACTTAATTATCTACAGTACAGAGGCAATGCATCCGTCTCAGAATCTGTTAGTGGCTTTTTGGTTTGTTGTAAGCCATTTACCGTAACTAATAAATTGAAGGAAGTATTATAATGTTTTCTTGACAGTGTTCCTGTTTTAATTGGTTTTGTATACTTGAGCCAATATCAGCTCCTTGGCTAAAGTAACTGAGTAGTGGTTACACAATAAAAAGTGATCGTTATTGGTTGAATACTTTTCTTCTGTTGAGGTGTGAAGATTTGGTCTCAAACTGATAAAAGTAATCTTGGCAATCGAAAAAATAATGCAATAAAAAAAATGACCCATGCAGTCTATAACAAAAAGAATAAAACCCATTATTGCTAATACAAAAAAGACATATATTTGCTCAGATTCTGTAAGCTTAATACTGATAATATATCTGGTATATGACTTTTTTTCTTCTAGAATATAAACTGTATACCCTTTTCTAGTTGAAAATCATGGTAGAGGCTTTTTTGGCAACATCAATAGAAAGCCTGTTATGACACACAACAGAAAATCACTTGAAAAAGTATTGCTGTTACTCACTACAGAAGAATGATTTGTGCAAAGATAAGATGCTTTGGCCTTGAGACACACACAAGTAAATTGGGTAGTTTTCCTAAGAAGCATTCTTGTTGAACTGTTTTTCTTTTCCATTTCAGTTGACAATATGGATCTGTAGTATATTGTTGGATCTGCTGTGTGATAACACAACAAAGCCTGTGTTCTGCTCTCAGCGGTGCTATTTATACATTGTAACATTTTTCAAAGTACCACTTTAGTGTTCTTCCACTGTTGGTTTCTTTTTAAAAAACACAAGATAACCTGCCCCCCTCCGCCCACCAACAGATAAATAAACAAATAAAAGCAGCCATAAGTCAGATTCAAGTCTGGGTATTTCACTGACAGTAAAGTCCCCTTTTCAGTTGATTTATGGATGAAGAGCTGCATCTTGCAAATGATGCAATGTAAGCCAGAGTTCACTGTTTAAAATTGGAGAAGGCGAGAGCTGCTCAGTTCTTTTTCTTTAGGCAAAGACTTTGAATGGACAGTAAGGACTGTGTCTGGCACTGGGCTGGGGATCAACTATGAGTAGCTGTCATCCAAAATTCTCCACAGCAGTGAGAGCACAAGCCACAGCCTCAAGTGGAAGGCAAGAGCAGTGAAGGAAGCAGGCCAAGCATCTAGTCATTTTTATTTGAAGATGTCTCATAGTAAGAAAGCTCAGTATGACTGCTGAGCTTTCATACTGAAGTGTATCTTCACGTGGTCTCCAGGAGAAACCCTTCTGTCCTGGATGCTAATCAGCTGTGCTCAGCCAGAAGCTGAAGTGACACTTACTCATTGCTGGAAATCAGGGAAAGAAGCAGGAAGGGATTTATGCTAGGCAACAGCACAAGGCTCAAGTCATCCTTCGGCAGCAAATAAAAGGACAAAAAAAAAAAAAATTGTTTAAAAATTCAATATTGCCGTATTTTGGAATACACAGGTCATCAAAAGAAAACAAGATTAATCAAAATTTTCCCTTATGGTCAGAACTTGCATTTTTATGGTCAGCACTGCACTGTTTGGCAATGTCTAGATTTTAATACTAACCATTTTGTGTGAATGTATGATGTGTCTGTGAATGTCATACCTCAGCTAAAAATCAAGAAGAAATATGTCACTTATTAAATGCTGAATTTCCTTTATGATTACAGTTGAATGTGGAATTACAAATCAGGAAGAAATACAGTCAATAAGTTATATTTTTGAGAGTGTGGGTAATGTCAGTCTTTTAAGACTACAGACATATGTACTGTTATTATTTCCAGTTGTTCTAGTAAGCAAAAACAAGAAGAGAAAGAAAATTAAAAAAAAAAAGCAAGGAAGAAAAAACCTACAACACCTTATTAATTGTCCGCTGCTTCCTTTAGCATCCCAGTGTCCTGATGAAATGGCTGGATAGCCACTTTGGCTGCAGTACAGGTAATATGCTGTTTCACAGTGCAGAATGAACATGTATTCTGAATAGGTAGGGGAACCAAATTCACATGAAGGACATTATATTCTTGGATATAAACTTAAGAAGTTGTGTGATCTTTCTATTAGGAAATCTTTATAATTTTTTTATAGGTAGATAATTTCTTCTAATTTTTAAACATTTTTTTGTTTTGGCTAATCATAATATATATAATATATTATGATATAATATAATATAATTATGATATAATATACTATAATATAATTATGATATAATATAATATAATATGATATAATATAATATAATATAATATATAATGAAAATATATTAAAAGCTATAGTGTCATAGATCTGCTTTTCTCTTAAAACACAGTAAATCAGTAATTTTATGGACAATTTGCTATACCCAAACATGCAGACATGGAAATACAGCTATCATAGAAAATGTTCTGCTCTAAGGAAGAGGAAGAACAACTTCTTGCTAAAATCGTACATAGCACCTTTAAGCTTCTCTCTTTTCATCATATCTTTCCTAAATAGAGCTTTTAGAATTCCTGGAACAGAAAAGATGACTCACCATTAAAAGTCTTTCTTCAACAAAACTGCATTCTTACAATTAAAAGTCAAGATAAAAATATGCTATGCTTAGGATCAGTGACAACACTCTGAGGAAAGAGGTTGCTGAAATTTTGATTGCTCTCTCCTTTACTTCCCCTGCAGCTCATGTTACTTTGCTGGAAGTTTTTGACATGGTCACAAGCCTTCACAACATTCTTAGAAAGAGCCACCTGCCTTTGCCCAGCTTTAGATAGCTCAGTTTTCCTGCAGACACACTCTCTTACCTACTGTAATACATTAAT
The DNA here is from genome assembly GCF_963264785.1 of Psittacula echo. Classification (NCBI taxonomy): domain Eukaryota; kingdom Metazoa; phylum Chordata; class Aves; order Psittaciformes; family Psittacidae; genus Psittacula; species Psittacula echo. The sequence goes on from NC_137736.1 coordinate 61,779,813, forward strand.
TTGAGGCATGTTTTAGAGTACTTTGAATGAAAAAATCTCAAGCATTTCCATAACACATACATTACAATCAAAAGAGGAAAGACCTGTGAGTGTGTGTATGTGTAAGTATATCTGTACATATATATACATAAATATATATTCATTTATAATAATGAGTACATAAATACATTTATAAATACATATATCAAGTTGACATCTCAAGGCAGCATAGAATGTTTTCTAAATTTCTGGCTGTTTATTTTTAATATTACTTATTATAATATTATTTAATATTAAAGCATTTTACAATTATTAATAAAGTTCATTGACTAGCCCTCCATTCACCATTGTGCCCACACCAAGCCCACTTGGGACAGGGGCAGTAATGTCAGAAAAAGGCAACCACATTACAGCAGATTATGAAGGAAGGGTTAATTGCTGAGGTAGCAGGTGACGTCATGGAGGGAACAAATCAGCTCTCTCAATGTTCAGAGCAAACAAACTTCTGATGCTCCTTGGAAAATAGTCTTCAATGCAAAGTACTGCTTGAAGAGTTAAAAATATTTAGCAATCAAAAGAAACTTTTGAAAACTTATAATTTTTTTTTACTTCTCTGTTGAAAACTTTGTTGAAAAATTTATTGAAAAAGTTAGGAATAAGGAAGCAATCCTTATGTCAGAACTGTTTATGTTTCAAAATATATTTGCCAAGTGGAGTGTGGCTGAGCTGTTTGTGAACCCAGCCTCCAGGCTTTGTCAGTTGTCCTGAAGACTGATCTAGAATTACAAATGAAGGCTGCAGACAGAGATAGACAGTGACTACATATACCAGGCAATGTGTGTGAGACAGCTATAAATTTGAGGCAACTGTTGAGTCATCTAGTGCATTATACCTTTATTTTTTTATTTATTTTTTTTTTGCTTGTATGCATTGGTTACACTTAGCTTTAATTTCCTTAGTTCTGCTTAAATTCACTGGCATTTGGATGTAAAGGTATTCTCATATTGGTTTTCCCATCTAGCAACGGTTAGTCAATCTAAGCTCCTGCTTATTTTACCTTGAAAACTACCAGCTGACCAGAATCTGATTGAGGATTCCACTGACTGATGAAGCCTTATTTTAAGACAGTGAAAAATAATCCATGAAGATAACGTATAGGTGAAGTGACAAAATGTTCAGATGGCTACAGTTTGATGGATACAAAAGTTCTTGGACTCCAGAAGGGAATATAATTTCCCTCCAGACTAGTAAACTTCTTTAGAGAAGTCACTGTAGTAAAAGACTTTATCCAAGCAGCACAACGTGTTTGTTCCTCCAGAAAGCCTTGAAGTACAGTCCTAAATGGGAGGATGTAATAAAAATGTAAGTAGTCATAGGATTAGAGGCAAAGATCTTTCATGAGTTTCAGTCTGGTTAAAAGGGAGCAAAAATAAAGCATAACAAAAACTGCTTGACTTTCAAGGTGGAAGGAGGATTCAGAAACAGCGTTCCTGAAAACTGTTTTTCTTTGAGCTGGGTCATAGTTTATGCCTCCAATGGCAGTACATGTGTTTACAGTGTTACATATATATCATGTGCTATTTTACTTCAAATAATATGCACCTTCTTAGATTATGACACTTAACAACCATAGAGGAAGAACTTACTGAAATTGCTGGCATAACCACAAAATACTGAAAAATTTCTCAGAAACATCTATGAAGTTCCTACATTTGGGAAGTTTTGAGAAATTCACAAGATGGCTAAAGTAGTGTTGTTTGCGCAAATATTCACAGTTTTAAAGGCCAAAAGTGAAGTATATGAAGGAAGAAATAAACCCTGTAGAAATCAGTGTAAAACTTGCTTAGGTCCTGAGTGAGCCTATAAAATAGAAGTTATGAAAACTCTGTAAAGTTACAGTACAACTTTTGTTCAACCAGCCGACGGAGTTGAAAGAAACAGTCAAACTTTTAGATACATAAGACCTTTCTCAAGTCTGAAGTAGGAAAAGTAGAACTTCATAGTAACATAGTCACAATTAATTTAAAGTAAAATTTAATTTCAATGTTTATGTGCCTTAGCGAGTGATACTGAGGCCAAAGATAGCAAGAGAAACAATTTGTATTAACATTCTTTGCAGTAAAATATCATTTTGTTCCCAACTTAGAATTATCAAGGAATGCATTAGAAGTCTGAAGAACATCATTTGTCATTATGTATCTGACTTTTAACATGATAAATAACTTTTACAAAATTTATATGTTATGTTTGTAAATATCCTTTAAATCATCTTCAAATATTTCTTTCATATACTGAAGATAAAGGAGAAACCTGATTTTAATATTTTCTTGGTTTTAAATGTCATACAGAAAAATGTGCATTTATTTCATGGTTTAGACATGTATAAACTTTGCATTTTCTTTTAATAAGGACATTAAAAGCAAAATGACATGTTTGTGCAATGTTGCTGCCACAGAAGTACAAAACTTAAGATTTCTGTCAGTGATAACTTGGTTATTTAGGTAGTTTACATATGAGCATTACTTATTTTTGGTGTAGCATTGCAATGGCTAAAGACAGATGGGTGCTATGTTTGCCCCAAGTGGGCTATGGGAGTCACTGTATGTGTTCGGTGGGTGCCCCTTCTGTGCGCAAGAACAGCCAAGTGAACGTCAGGTGAATGAAATTTCAGCTCCCAGCAAACAGAGCCCACCTGAATTTGCAAACCAGTGGAAGTTGGTGACTAACTGGAAAATATGCCAGCAAGAAGCAGGGAAATGAGGGGAAGGGCCTGAATAAGAAAACAAGCCATGGAAGGATCCCTTGGAGCTGTCCTGTGAAGTGCTCCATCCTTACCAAACCTGATTGCATGTAGTGCAGCAGCATAAACATGAATCTGAATCTTTGGAGCATTTGTTTGAGGCTGTGATATACTTTTGATTTTCTTTAGAAAATTGCAATTGAATAGAGCTAATTCCAGCCAAAGGGTATGAATTCAAGAAATAAATAACGTTTATTGATAGCAGAAGATTCAATAAATATGTCCGTAGTTCACCCAGTTGTAACAGAAGCTGTATTTAAATCATTCCTTATGAAAATACAGGGAAAGCAAACAGAATTTTAAAATAAGATTTCTGTAAGTCAAAATAGAAGCTCCCTCAACTTATCATTTGGTGAAGCAACTGTCCATGTCCTTGTTTTGTCTTTGTTATCACGGATGTAAGGTTTCTGGGTTCAGTTGTTCAACAAGTTCTAATGAAACGTATAGGAGGTGACTGAAGAAAATCTATTTTTTCCCACTTAGTTTGTCCAGTTGAAGTTGACTATAACAAATTTTCTTGCCCTCTTTTTAGAAATACAAATCACCTTTGGACTGAGAAAAGGAATCTAAAATTCCAGACCTTGAGGAACTAATCAAGAAAACTCATACAACTGAAATAGGTGACAAAACCAACATTTCCCAAATCTTCCAGAAATAGTGAAAAAAAAAAAATAAATCTGTTTGTATATATATGTATATATTAAAAAAAAAAAAAAAACCCACAAGAAAATATCCAAATAACCATGTCAAATATAATTTCTCATTAGCATTATATAGGTAAAAATGTTTAACAACACTAAATAGTATGGTATTCAAAATATAGAACATCTAGTTTAATACAGATTAATTTTTAACAAGAATTCCTATGCAGTAGGCAGATAGTTCCCACATTCCATTGTGATTGACAAGCCTGACATATGGAATAGTTCACAAATTCCCAGGTGACTGACAGATGGAGAATAGAAAGGCGGATAAAGTTGCCTAGAGAGCTGAGGACGATTTCATATTCAGCGGTTTTGATCAAAAGGATTCCAGATCTCACACTAAATTTAGCACCGCTGGCAATTAGTGCATGATTTATTCAGTCCTTTCATTTGCTGGTTGACAAATGGAAAACAAGCACAAAATTAAAAATAAGTTTATTTCCAGCATTTCAGATATTTAAAATGTGTGTGTCTTTGTTTGCACATAAATTAACATGAGATGAATTTATAGTGAGATTAAATCTGAAATGGAGATGCAAGCAATAAATAAGAGCTTTTTTATGTATCTTTCAGGCAGAACAGGTGTTTGAATTAAGAAATACTAATATGTTTAGCAGCATGACTCCACCTTTAGCATTAGGGAGTTGATGCTTCCCTAAATTTAGAATAATCTTTCCACAATTTAAGATTCTTTCATAAGCTTCCAGCATAGGTGACCATCTGTAAGTCAATACTAATGCTTTTTAGACCAATAATAATAAAGAAAGCTATCCCCATGTTTTCTGAACACAATTGAAAAACTGCATTTTTCCTACTGATGTGTCTGCGTAATTCTTAGAAGTGGCAGTTAAACACAAACACAGAGTATGGGACTCTTCCCGGTGGATAGTATCACTCTTTTATGAATAATATAGAGGAAACTCTTCCGATCTGCAAGTAAAAATTGCTGAAAATAAAATTTCCTCTTCTCATCCATTCTACTCGTTTTGGGGTGAAGAGCCATTCACACCAAAATAATGAGTTCATGTGAACCCTTTGGACAGAATATGGCAATATCTCATCCAAAAATAGAGAACAAGCATGGTCTGGACTCCTGGAGGAATCTAAGTCAGGAAATTTCAGGTACATGTTTTCAATTCAGAAAACAATCTATCATAGAATATGAAGAATGGTAACAAATATTTATTTCTAAATCTAACCCTGATTTGGTGTGAGTTTGCGCTCATCTTCCAAGGGATAATGCAGGCAAATGTAAAACTCTGGGTATACCTTTTGAACATCCAAATTCTAAAAAAACATCGTAGAAAAGGTTCTCTTTTGCAACAAATAAAGAGATATTAAGCTAATATTAATTAAAAAAAAATATCACTTCTCTAAGTAGGAAGGTGGAGACTGCTGATGGTAAAAGTTAAATCCTGAGAGATAGAGAAGTTTGTTATGAACCAGGATTAAAACCTGCATGCCACCATTTAAATTTATGACCTACTTATAACTGAAATTATTTTAATATTTTGTGTGTGTGTGGCTTCCAAAACTTTGAAATAATAACAAACAGAGGTGCAGTGCAACTCTGTACTTACACCTATCTTCTAAGAAAGAACTGTGTGTTTCCAAAGTCTTAAAGAAGATTCAGCCCAATTTCTAACTTCTGCCTTTAGGAAGTCAGTGAGTTGGTGTAACACTAGCACAGCCCAGCCCTTGGAGCAGAGTGCACTTTGCACTTCACTGAACTCTGTTTCCCCTCTTCACAAAACCCTATGGCTTAATACTGCCATTTTCTCCCCCTCTGGATATCTTTTCCTTGTTCTTAGCAGCAACCCAAACTAGTTCCCAGACAAGCAACCTCAGAGCAGACGTGTTTTTATTTTCTCTTATAGAATTCCCTCTCCACCCCCCTCATGGACTACAGCAAAATAAAATCATTGTCTCTCCAGAAATGTGAGTCCCCTCAGAGTTTTCTGCACCTCTGAAAGACAATAATTAAACCTCTCAGATCCTCCCCTTCCTTTATACTTCTTTTTACACTTAAGAAGAAAGAAAACAAACCCACACTATTACATTTCCAGTATCTACAGCTGTGTGCTCTGGATGGTAAAATTTGGGTGAATGTGTTGAGTATCCATATTTCTTGGGGGAAGGGATGGAGGGAAAGAAGACCTCACAGAGAAAATACGTATATTGGATTATCACTAGTGAGTCTAGGAAGATAGACTTTATGTCTGCTCATTTGAGTTATGGTATTTCCCCTGTCTTCTGCAAATCCTGAAAGTTGAGCATTTGATTCACTGAATCACTGGGGTTTACATATATCTAAAATTTTCATTTGGTCCAAAATAGTTGTCTTCTCCTTAGGGATGGAAGAGAAAGCTGCAGAATTGAAGAGGGAAGAGCCACATTCTCAGAAAAACCTAGGAGCCTAAAAGCCTCAAAACTCTGCCCCATTTGGGATCAGTAGAGCAGATATGCGGTGTTCTCATTACATCTAAGGAAAATGCTACCCTCTTTGAAAAAAGGCAAACTTTCTGCTTCCCTGGGCACAACCGAGAAGTTACCATTGAGTAGCAGGCTCTAGGTGAATGGTAGCTCAGTGGGCATTTTCCAATACGTGCTTGTCTTGCTCTTTCCAGTTTTTCTTCATGTCCTTCTTAGATTTTTTTTCTCTTTTTCTAGCAGGCAGGAAGGCAATGCTTAATGGTTTCTGGTAAGGCAACATCTCCTTTTATTTGTAGCTACACAGACTAAAGACATGCATTTAAAACATAATGTGAAATTCTGTAAATTCAAATTATACCAGACAGGTTGGATCCACTCCAGACACTGGATTTTTTATGGTTTTGTCCTGTAACTATCATTGCTTCAAAGTTCTTTGTTATTCCATGATGAGTATTATTGCTACGTTTGTACTAATAAGCTAGGAAGGGAGTTTTGCTGAACTGGAATTGCCAAATGGGCTCATCCCTTTTTTTATTGCCACCAATGCTATGTGTGGTCTCAGTGGCACTAAGAAGTTCCCAATATCCACATTATGGTATTTTTAATATGTGTTCTTCATAAAGCAGATTTTAAAGCTTTGAGTTAAAGATCTGCTTTCTTCTTTTGCTGGTGAAGCCCTGCACCTACTGAGAGTATGTTCACACCAAAGCTGGCTGAGTGGTAATAGAGGAATCAAAGAGACAAAGAAATTTTTTGTCTCCTTGGGAGTTGCTTTTCCTGCATGGTACTGATTACTGATAACGAATTCATCAGATTTTCCTGTGTAGTTCAGATGATTCATTTGGCGAATTGTTTACTACATATACAGTTTTCACACGGTATTGTTTCTTTGCCATGACTAGATGACTAAACTTTTAAATAGGAGACTGGAAGAATAATGAAGAGTGCGACTCCACTGGTAGCAAAAAAATCAGATTTGAGACACATCTTCACGAATCTGTCTTTCATTATTTGACCAGCTGGAGTTTATATCCATCACTATTTTAGCCTCTGCTGATTTTTCACTTCATCATAATGTTTTGGTTAGTTTCAAGAATCCACTTTCTGGGCCAGATTCTGCTTTTAATTATGTTAGTGTAAATCTAGAAGAACCTCACTGAAAGCTAGCAAAGTTATTATTTATTCCAGGATAAGACAAAATGGAGTCTGACCTCTCTGCATGTGCTGCTAGGTCCCTTATATTCATCTTTACAATCTCTCTATTTGTTTACAGACACTTTACAATTTTCTACAAGAGTCCTTATCACTTGCTCCGTGTGTGTTGTAAGGAAGGAGAGAAGGGTTCTTGCCTGATATTTTTTTCTTAGCCCTTTTATTTTTCTCTCCAGACACTATATTATGTGTTTAACTACTTAATATTATTTCCTCCCTGTCCACCCATCTGTTTATTTTAGTTGCTTCTTCCTCTTGGCTGGCTTCTGTATAGACTTTCCCCATATGCCTGCTAGGAAAGTGAATGAATATGATTAACAAGCACTGAAATGCACAAATAAGATCCTACTTGAAACTCTGTTTCAAGGTCTGTATATCTCAGATGTTTCAGACCTTATCTCTTTCTTAGCACATTAAATATATTTAACATAGGTGTGCAGATGACAGCTAGTCCACATAATGAGACTGTTTCCTTGCAACTGGTGATTAAGTCTTGTGGAGAAATGCTTTCTGCCCAATAACCGTCTCCATCCATTGTAGCAAGACAGTGGCTAATAGCTCATGTGCTGTGCATTTGTATCTGTGTAGCAGACATACAGGGGGAGTCCTGCCAAAGCCGCTGAAAGTGTCACATCTTACATGGGTGTTGCAACTTCCTCTGCCTCTGCATAAGCCCTACCGCTGCTGAATTCTTCCAGTACTCTGCTAGCTCTTACACATATAATTTAATCTAGTGTTACTTCCCTGCATGAAAGTACCCTGTGGAGCTTCGCTTACAGAGGGCTTCCTGTTGTATCAGAGATTGCAGCGGCATGGCATAGACATTACAAAGTTGAGAAGAAGCAACAGGTTGAGAGAGCTGAGAAATTAAGACTGTAGGAAAAAGATAGCAAAGACGAAGATTACTAAAGCTGAGTTTATTGAGTTCTGTGACTGGGAATAGGTATTGTCTGAGCAAGTGATACAAAATAAATCCTGAATCCATGAACTTTGCTTTCTGAATGTCCTGTTTGAGTCATCTTAAAGCTGATTTTCAGAATTGTTTAGCTATATTTCAGCAGATATTTTTCTCGGCTGTGGGCAACAGTAAGACACAGTCAGTCCCACAAAGAAAGTTTTCTTCCAAGTAAGGGGTGCTCCAGCTCCCAAACCAGCTGACCTGTTTGTGCATTAATACTCGGCCAGCAGATAGCAGCTACTCATGACCTTTCTTCCCCAGGAAATGATAATACATATCTTTCATACACTTTGAAATTAACACTAACTGTCAGAATATGTATAAAGCAAATAGAAACAATATTTATTTATTTTTCACTTGGGTCAGGAAACTGAAAAGGACTCATTTTCAATCGATCTGAAAAATCATTTTGTACAAGTGATCACTGTCATTTATACTGGAAAACCCTTGCTACAAATGATTTTCAGTGATTATTCATTGCCATTTTCATAGTAAATTCATTTGGCTGTGTTTGCATCCTCTCTGTGCCTGAACTCTGAGAGTCTGATTTAGTCGTACTGGCACCAGTGTTTATGGAAAAAGACCTCTAAAATCAGCTGCTGCAGAGTGCTTACACTAGGAAGCCCAATCACAAGGGCCACATCCGTCCAACAGCAACACAGAAATAGTGCCAGCAGGCTCATGACTGCTCACTGTTCGACTCTACAACTTAAACAGAAATTCAAAGACATAAAATGTTTGGCTATATTTAAGGGGACAGTGTGTATATTTCATAAATGTAAAAGGAGGTAATTTATAAAAAAATGCTGTTTTCCTGAACAGAATAGGAAGTGAAATTAATTAAACATACTATTTACCTATGAATAAGTCCTATGTGTTGACAAAATTCCAGAATATGCCCAGGAAAAACTTGGCAAAAAAAACCCAGAATGCAGTAGGACCTCAGTTAACAGCTAAATGTGAGTCTGGATGGGTGTACAGCTCCATCAACAGGGCTCCCAGCCTGCTGCACAGTATGGACCTTCAGAGAGAAAATTTGTGTGCATCTGAGTGTGTAACTGGTTACATATTTGGAACCCAGATTTTACAATTAATAATAAAATCAGAGCTAAATGGCTGGTGATAAGATGACGATATTCAGAGTAAGAAATTTGAAAACATATGGTAAGATTTGGGTGAATTCCAATGGAATAAAGTAATAGAATTCTGTACAAAGGCCACAAAAGGGAAATGGAAAATGTGCAATGATGAATTAATGTATGGACAAGGGTTATATGTCCTATCCAGCAATATATACACTATAAAGTAAAAAAGGTCAATATGGGTAAATAAAGATGTAAAAAAGTAATTAAGGGTTGAGACACAGGCATATGATAGGTATAAAACACCCAGGTATGAGAGAGATCTGGAAGCATTACAGAATGAATTTCACCAAAAAATTATGAGGAAAGCAAAGGTGAAAAATGAAATAAGGATCACAGAAAAGTTTAGATATATATTAAGGCATTTTTCAAGTGTCTAAGGAACTGGAGGTCAGTGAAGGAGGCAGCAGCACCTCAAAGAGAATAGAAGGATAATTCACTGAGAGGTAGGCGCTTCAGAAGAATTAAATTTTTTCTCTGATTTATTGTTCATAAAAGGAATGGGTGACATATGCCAGGAACGGACAAATACCAAAGGAAAACAGGATCATGCCAGAATAAAAAAATCAAAAAATATGAAAACTTTGGCAAGGGCTTTCAGCTGGCGAAAATCTGCCAGGTTCTTTTGCCCTTAGTAGAGCCAGGTAACCCATTAATGTGGTTAGGAAAGAATTATCCCAATATTTCCCAGATCTCTTAAAATAGCTTAGATAAGTATTCAAATGTTTTCCTATTCTGTTTTGGTTGTTGTTTTTTTTTTTCCTTTTGACCAACTTACTTAGTTAAAAGCTTGTTGCATGGGCTTCAGAGTAGGCTCTCTATTCCTTAATCTGTTCACTGCATAAACTTACTGAAGATGCTAGCTGCAGGTTTGGTTTATATTGCTTTCTATCATAGTACTGTTGATAAGAGAAGTAATATATAAATAGAAAAACCATCCATACTTATTTCAGACTGGGGATTCACAAAAAAGGAGAGACCGTTTTGGCCAACACCAGTGTATATGATTTATGGGGTACAGAATATGTTTTCCTTCTGGCATTTTCAGAGCAGGGACTGACTGTGTAAGTCTGCAAGTTTGATAGTGTAACACTTCAGCTGTGAGCAGTGAGACGTGCGACGGTAGAGGAACAAGTTAGAAGTTCTGTAAAAGAAGACTCCTGTGTGAATTTAACAATTTTTGGTAGCACATTTAATGAGTCATCATACTGACTCGTAGGACTTTGGGATTCCATAGCTTGTTAGGATCAGATATACTTCAGTACCCCCTGGGAATCCAATGGCAGAGCAGTCCTAACATAACGTTTTGCGTATGTAGCGCCATGTGTGCACTAGGAAGTGTCTTGCCTTCTTTTTTCCATCAGTCCTGCTGCTAATGCTAGATGGAGATGAATCTTTTTCTTGTGACCAAAATCCTGGTTTTTTTTCTGTTTTTCTTTGGCATGTTCATTTTCACAAAGCTCTAAAATTAGCCCGCCGCTGAAAACTGTAGTGCTTATTTCTACATTTTCTTTTTATTATTTGGATGGATTGACTTCAGCAAAATATTTCCATTGAGCACTAATGATTATAATCCTGATGGCAGTGACATTATTGCATATGGGAATCTATGGAAAAACACTTTGTGTTGACACCTGGGTCAGGACTTTACAGTCACATTTCCTGGGTTGGTCTTGGGAGAAGGAATTTGAGCAGGGAGGAGGAGGGGAATCCTAGAAACTTAACACAGTTGCTTCCAGCTCTGTTTTCCTCCCTTTAAGTACTCAGCAGGAAGGCAGCAAAAGAACTACCTTGCTTGCTTCCATTTAACAATACAAAAAAGTGGTGTGAGCCTGTAAACATTGAGCAGAAAAAAGTATGTTCTGCAGACAAGGCAGTGACAGCAACAAAATGGAAATCTACAAGCCAAATTTTTTGTGAAAACATTTTAATCGTTTTCACAGAGCTCTAAAATTAGCCTCAGTGACAAAAAAACTAAACTTAGTTAATGTATTTGTAGCTGTAAGGTGCTTTGATTTATTTATGAACAGTGAATATTTTATAGAGTTGAATGAGCATTGCAAAAAAAGGAGATGAATATTCACTTCTGTTTTAGAAATGGGTGCTATGTTTATGTCTCTTCTATAATCACTTTCTATGAACCTTCTAGTGATTGAAATGTGATTCCCCTGAGCTGGTATCAAGCTGCACTGTCTGAGGACATTCAAGGATAGTGAATATAAAACTCAATCTGAATGAATCATGTAAGGACTTGACCACATCCATCACAGCTAGGGTAAGGCTGCGTTCAAATGTATAGTCACTGGATTTGGAAACATATTTTCCAGCAGAATGTTTGTTTGTTTTTTTTTCTATTGAAAAATTCTGTCTAATCAGCATAAAGCCTTTTCAGTAAGGTAGGTTTATTTCTTTAAAAATTAAATTTCCAGAAAAAATATTTCAGTAAGGTTGAAATATTCTGGTTTACCACTTGCAGAATGCAAAGTTTCATTTTCTGAACTTTAACATTACTTCCCATACACAAATACATTTTTCATACAGTACCCAAATCAGTCACACACTGGAAACAAAGCTAAATATTTTGACTGAACAAAAATTATTATTTTTACAAAAGTCATTTGATGTAAATTAAAACTACCCCTGCTCTCCTGGAAATTTCAGATCTTTCAATTACTTATTAATCATATTCTGTCAGCATTTGTACACTTTCCAGGGGAAGGAAAAAAAAAAAGAAAAAAAAAAAACAGGTAAAGAAAGAAAAATAATATTTTAGGTACAACATTGCTATTCAATGAAATGAAAATACTATCCATATATATGATACGCTTGTGTTTGTGCTTCTAACAAAAACCTCCTAGACAAATTGTCATGACAGGATGTCAGTCAGAGCCAGGCGTCTTTTCTTACTAGGTCAAATATTTAAAGTCTTTTCAGATCAATAAAGTAGAGGCAAACTGTACTGAAAATGCTTATAGGAAAGAACAATGTGAAGAATTGCTATGGATGCCACTTCGATATATTAGCCTGTCCAAGCAAAGGGCTACCAACAAAAGAAACTTTCAGGTAGCAAGTATATTGTTTCTTTGGCACAGTGCTCACAGGCAATGAAAGAATTTCTCCTTCCCTGTTTTTCTTCCAGTTACATGAGAACTTTTGCATGCCATGCAAAAGGACTGCCTATAGTAAAGGCACAGAAAACAAAAGTGTCCATTTCCCCATACCATGCTAAAAACAAGGTCACAATACCAGCCACCCTATTTCATAGCCTGTCTTGTTACAGCAAACCCATCTACCCACATTTGAGGCAGCTCTGCTCTAATACGCTTGCGTACAACCCGAAGCAGAGAAATTGCGGAGATCTATGCCATTACCTGCCACCTTGGCAGATTGGCAGCCTTTGGCATCAGGATGGAGTGAATAGCTTAGGCAGTACTGTCCAAACCTTTTTTGCCGAAGTGCCTGGTTTTGGGGGTTTGTTTCTTGACTACTTACGGCAAAGAAAATCTTTGCATAATCCCTCACTGCTGTTTAACAAGGAAGGTTTCTAAAATTACGTGCCAAAACCAAGATATATGGGCAAGTTAAAAGTGAGAAGCACACAGGGCTTGGTGTCAAGAACTATGTGTACCTTCAACTTATGCAAAAGGGGAGAATATTAAAGACTTGCAGACTGCCTTTAAAATTAAAAATTAAATTGAAGATCCTTGCTTTAGGATGAACAACAGAGCAGCGAATGATTTTGTGTGACAAAGTGTGTCCCCCCAAACCCCAGAGCAGCAGCAGGAGCTGATTGTAAGATCAGCTGCGCCAAGCAGGCTTTGCCTCTATCTCATCCCCAGAGTACTTCTCCACCTCTGGAACACTCTGGCTATTTTGTAAGGGGATAAGTAATCTGAGATTTCAAGCTTTATTTGTCTCAGTGCCTTTTTCTAAAGTTGTCTACACCATAATTTTCTGTGATGTTCTAATAAGGATACATCACCACAAAGGGAGTAGGCTGGGCTTCCTCAGCACAGATATTCAATTGAATTCCTCTTCAAGATAAAAATAGAAGAGGTGCACCATGTGTTGACCTTGGCCACTAGCCTGTTAGTCAGTATAATCCAGGCAGAGACACCTTACTAGATATGATCATTGAAAAGTGGATTATGTAGCTGAACTCTGCTGCAACGCTGAAGCATTCAAGATCTATTTGGAAAAGTGTCAGCAATATAGCATTTGTATCCATGAGAAGCCCCTGGCAGAAGCTTCTGCACAGGTTATTACGCTATCACCTGAAACCAATTGCCTGAAACAAACTGAAATTAGTTCATCCTTAAAGCACCCTACTCTGAATTCTCATTAGGTATTTGGACTAGCTTAGCGCTGTGTTCAGGTCTTCTTACAGAAAGGTGATTGCTGGCAGAGGGCTGCATGGGATTTTTGGTAGTTTTTTGTTTGGGGGTGTCCTGGGTTCAGCAGTAGCAGTCATTTTTCTCCTTCTTAGAAGCTGGTGCAGTGCTGTGGTTTTGACTTTCGGCCTGGGAACAGCACTGATAACATCGATGTTTTTAGTTGTTGCTAAGTCATGTTTACTCTGATCAAGGACTTTGTGAGTCTCATGCTCTGCCAGGGAGGAGGAGAAGCCAGGAGGAAGCAGAGACAGGACATTTGACTCGAACTAGCTAAAGAGGTATTCCATACTACAGCACATCATGCCCAGGATGTAAAACTGGGGGCAGTTATCTGGAAGGGCAAGATCACTGCTCTGTCAGGCTGGGTATCAGTCAGCAGGTGGTGAGTGGTTGTATTTTCTTCCCTTGCTATTTCCCTTATCATTATTATCATTGGTGGCAGCAGGGGTGGTTTGTGTTATACCTTAGTTACTGGACTGCTTTTATCTCAACCCGTGGGAGTTACAGTCTTTAGATTCTCCCCCCATCCCTCCGGGAGCAGGGGAGAGGGAAGGGGGAGAGGGAGAGAGCGAGCTCTGTGGCTGGGCTTAAACCACGACAGGGGGCTTTTAGATGCCTTCTTGTAATGGAAGCTTTTCAGTTTCCTTAGAAATTTCCTTAGAAATAATTCTTGTGCATCCCTCAATTTTTTTCATTTCTGTGTCCCAGTAACATGTGTCCGTTTATAGGACAAAAGATAAAGTTTTAACATAATGATGCATAGCTGTGGTCAAGGTTCTTCATTAATTAGCAATAGAAGAGAAACTAATGGCATGTTCACAACATGCAGTGAAATATGTTTAATTAACATGGAGAGGCCTCCAAAAATAGTATCTAACTGAGCTAGCTCCAAAAGCAGTAATATTGCATTTACTTGGCAAACCACTTAAGCTAATTAGCCTTGCAATGAGAGGTGGCTTAGTAGCTCAGTTATATTGTCTTTCCTCTCCAAACATATTGCTTCTGGGGCCAGCTGAGGGACTTCTGGCACTGCTTTTCACCCTGCAAGCCTGCTACCACACTACCGCTTGCCTCTCTGGTGGTACAGCATGCTCCACTATGTGTGCTGCAGACACACCTGAACTCTCTTCATTTTTTGGGGTGGGAGGGGAAAACGACACAAAACCACCATACACTCCCTCCTCCCCTCCCCCCAAAAACTCCAAACAAACCCAAGCTCAAAAGATGATCTTACTAAAAGAAACAGAAAAGTCACTGCTGTTTTGGGGGCTGACCTTGCTAATATTGTCAAATTCAACTTGTGCTTAGGTGACCAATATATTATGAAAAAGTACAGCTAAGGAAAATACACTGATAAAGGCTGCGGGGAAAAAAAAAAAAAAAAAAAAAGAGAGAAATTAGAAAAATACCTGGAAAGAAGAATAGCTAATACTGTAACGCTATGCACAGTTTTTACAGGAAAAGCTGACTACTTTGTGTAAAGGTGGGGGGTGGGGGAAGTGTTACTTGTTCAAGTATCACACACTCAAATGGCAATGGCAGTTTTGGATGTCTTTTCCAGAGTTGCTGAGGCACTTAGCTGACAAGCAGAAGAGTACCTCAAACAGGATAGCTGAAGCAAAATTCTTAGTAGGAACGTGGTAGTAAGTGCCCAGAGATTGCAGTGGCTTGCTTCTGATGTCCTTAATGTAGAGATGTTTCTTTCCAGAGAGACCATAAATATGTTCCCAGAGCTGTGACAGACAATCCTATATGTGGAAATGCGGGAAACTTTAAACCCTCAGGTCATCCATATATCAGTTTTTAGAAATATGTGCCAAGGCATTTAAAACTGCATACTAAAATATACCGCTCAGGACATGTAAAATGTAGATTAGGGATCTTGTTTTACTATAACAGCTTTTGAGCAATAATCATGAATGAAAATGTAACTGCATAACTTATAGATAAATATCTATAAAATCAATGCTTCATAAACAACATCTGTCCTTTGAATGGAGGTGAAGTGGCAGTATTGTGGTTTTGTTTGTAGTGAATGTGCTGCCTACTTTGTGTGGAAGCAAGTGACAAACAGTTTTAATTTATAGCAGCATTTGCTTCAGAAAAGTGAAAACACTACATTTTTACAGTGATCCCAAATTTGAGTAAGTAGTGCATTTATCTGGTTAGTTAAAGTGTCTTTCCTTACTACCTAATCCCTTTGCAAAACAAAGCAATGGGTGTGGATTAAGATTCTGAATCATTTAATGTTTTGTCAGAAAGACACATAGATGGCATTACCTACAGAATATACTACATAATAGAAATTTTATAGGAAGAGGACTACAAATCCCCCAAAGCTTTTTCAGTTTTTCTGTTTTAAAATCCTGTAGTACATAAATAAATAAATAAATATTCTAGTATTTTTCTTTTTCTTAAAGGAGACAACCTGTTTTCATGCAGATGCCATGTTTGCCAGATTTCATCCTTGAGCGGATTCTTAAAGGCTAGTTATTTGTTTGTCATAGAAATGGCGGCTATTGCAACTCTGGTAGACAACACTATAATAAAGTGAGTAAAATACATCTAAATATACGGAGAACTGCTTATTGTCTTTATTACCTTGAGACCAAATCCAGAAATGAATGCTTTTTGTTTAAAAAAATATGTGTAGGCTGTTCACTTATAGTGACTTCATCTCAGAATTCCTTGGCCATGAGAGCTGTGATTCATCTGGCTTGTGATTTGATGCCAATATTCAGAAAATTACAGACTGAAAACCAGAGCCCTGTCACAAGTGTCCAGATCTTCAGCACAAGGGGTAAAGAATAAAACTTTTTAGAAAGAGTTTCACAATAGAGTGACAGCTGTCACCACTAGTTTGTGGAGATCTCACAGTCTTACTGGCACTTGTGAATGACTAACTGGTTGAGACTTCTGATTTACAGACAGGGAAATAAAATTTGTGTAAGAATTTTGAAAACAGCACCCTTACGGTACCAGAAAGATAATCTGAATAAGAAGACAGATCATTTGCTATATGAATGACAATTTTGAAGGTATTTTTGGCATATCTGTCCCAACTGTGAGCTAATTTTTAGTTTGAATAAGGACATAATCATGGGTTAATTATAATCAGCATACTTCTCTTTTGTAAGTAATGTCTCCTGCATGCATAATCTGCAATGCAGTCCAAAAAGTTTTGCAAATTAATTAACACACATGGGCAACGTAACTCAGGACTCTTAAAAAAACAGAGACAGGCAGTTTCACCAGAGTGAACACAGACTAACAGAGTACTTTACTTAGCTTCCAGCTCAAATTTTGCAGCACATGTTGAATTTTATGGTATCTCAGATAGGCTGCTGTTGATGTCCAATGAGCTAGTTTATAGCTCGCTTGCTGCATTGGGGGAAACCACCAAGCCAAAGGACAGGGAAGCACAGATGCTCCAATAGATACACTGTTAGCATGTGGGGGATTTACAGGCTGAAGTTTGGTAGCAATTGTGGCAGAAATTACTGTTCCAGGTAACAGTCATTCCTGTGAAGAACAAAAATGCACAAAGTGATCTACATCTCAAGCTCTGGAAGGATCTGAGGGTGGCACTGTGAAGTTTCAAGTTACTACTGAAAGAACACTAGAGAATAAGTTAGAGAAGAAGGTGGTTGCTCTTGTTTTCCTCTTACAACTGTAGACTGTAAATCAGAAATAACTGATGATAGTAATACTTAAGGAGAGCTTTAAATTTTCAAAATGCATTGTAAGATATTATAGTAGTACTTCAGTAGAGCTTAAATTTTTCAAAATGAATTGTAAGATGCAGGTCACAGCTCTCAGCCCCTGGGAGTTTTAGCCAAGTGAAAGCTGATGAATTTGGCTTTTCAGCTGACTAGCCCTACAACACACTCTCAGGTTGTATTTTTCCTCTGAAAAGAGCAAGAAGAAACAAAGGAACTGAAGAATGCTGAAATTCTGGCTATATCTTAAAGAGAAAGTTCATTGTTCATTTTGCAACTATCTGTTTCAGTACCAAAACGAAAGAAGGTAGGATAACATTACGTTGTTAGTTTTCTGGTTTATAATAAAGTTTCTAAGCTATCAAAGAGAGAAGTGAATGGTATTTGAGAAAGAGGCAATGAAACTACTGTACACAAGTAAACACATACCTGCTTGATAAATTTTACTTTGAGCTTTAAAGATTAGATTTTTCTTTATCAATGTATTTAGAAATCCAAATACCCAGAAGTTCTTAAAGGCTCACCAGATGCAGTTTGCCTGGGTGCTTTCTGAACTGCCAGATATTATGGCAGTATATTTCCTTGTCCAACATAGAAACACTTTTTTTCTCTTGTGGATGTATATGTGTTTGTGTATTGCATAGACTGGTGGCCCTTTCAGAGACTGTCTTTTAACCTATACTTCAAGCTCCTTTAAAATGAACGGAATTGCACTCTAAGCTTTAAGCATATAGAAAAGGTATAGTCTGGAATACAAAAGGTTAATTTTTTAGCCAGTAATTACTGCTTTTTTAACATTGCCTTTTTCTTTAATCTGGTATTAATTCCATCGCTAACCTTGCTCCTGAGATCGCTTATTGTCAGTGTAAAACAAGAATCCCTCTTCGTCATCTACGCTGTGATCCTTGAATTAAACTATTTGAATAAGATATGTGCAAAGTACGCTTCCATAGGGTTTATTAAAGGAAATTGTCTTAGCAAATATGTCTGTTTCATTTGATTCTGAGGAATAATTGGCTAATGAGGGAATGATTACTTTGTTCAGACATGATTATTGAAGAAATGTTTGGTCCATATGTTGCTGAATAATGGGAAATTCTCCAGTGAAAGGGGACAATGATTAGAAGAAATAAGATAGCTAGAGAATATATTCCCCAAAGTGTTACACTAGTTTTTGTTAACAAGCCAACTCTAAGGATAGTGTTTCCTTCAATAGGCATGGAAGTTCAAAATATCTAATAGGTTTAAACTGTTTGTTGAAAAAACTCTAGGTGATTTTCTTTGTTTTTCTTAGATCAAAGAACTGTAGCTTCCTCTGATAAATGATGTGACTATCACAGCTGCTTCTCCCATTTAGCGTAATATTAATTTGTCATTGTTGCCTTGATGGGCATATAACAATATAACTATATGTTAAAAATTATCTCACCCTCTCTGCTATTTATTAGTTGCATCTTACTATAGGTATTAGCGTTTTGCCACTACAAAATACATACAGGATGTATATGTGCATGCATACACATGCATGCACATATTATATCCGATGTGCATTGCAATGCTTGTAGTTAATTAAGAATATTCAACCCAGGATCGTTTTCACTTGCTTGCAGATTTCTTTAAGTCTTACTTTACAGCTGAAAATTGGTGTGCTTGTTTGAAGTCATGAAGTGTCTTTTTCCCCCCAATAAAAGTGGTTACACACTCCAAGAAATTAATAAAATGCAGCTAAGATATATATATATTATATATATGTATGTATATGTGTGTGTGTATATTTAGTAACTTCCTTAGCGATCTAGCAGAAGATACTGAAAACTTCAAAACTGCTAAATACTAAGGATCCAGTTCAGGAATATGCTTAAATGCATATCTGACTTGAAGTCTGTAGAGAGTCCCATGGAAGTCTATGGCAGAGAAAACAGGCAAGCAATGGCAGAAAGTCAGATAAAGGATCCACAGATACAGATCTCCGAATTTTCAGAAATGCTGGAGTGTCTGACTCCCACTTGTTTAAACTGAAATCGAGCAGCTCAGTGCTGTTGAAGATGCCTCTGGTACCTAGCAGTGAACATCTGTCAGATACCCTGAAAAGCACCTTGGACCAAAGTGACTTGCCCAAGGTCATACCATAGTATGTGTCCTCTTTTCTAAAGTTGGAGGAATGCTAAGCAGTTATTTCATGAGAAAAATGTTATACATTTAAAGTAAGGGGGGGAGACAGGACGGGACAGGACTACAGACAATGAATTTCCAAAATTATACTTCATCAGTTCTGCCAGAAAATCTTTTGTTTCATTCTCTGTAAGCGGAGCAGTCACTATTTGCCAGTTAAATCCCCAGGTAGTTAGTTTCCATACAGTCGAAAATAAATGTTGTAAATGAAACATCTGTTCAACACCATTATTTTATAATAACATTAATTGGCAGATGTCTTTAGATGACAAAGCAAAGTGTATCAGTTCTGATTTGTTCTTTTCCACTGAGCTGAACTTGTGGTCATTGAAAAGTATTAATCTTAAAAACTGTCTCAGCATGAGCAATAATTCACTGCATTCAGTAATGTGAGATTTTTCATGTAGAAAAGTAGGAATTATAAAGGCCGACTGCCCACTGAAAAAATGTTAATGCATTGTCCAAAAACATACTTGTGTGACGGAAGTTCCCCTTTCCACTGGCAGGACTGGTGCTTCAATCTACATATAGTTTGCACAGAAGTACTGTGCCAATTCAATTACTGTCTGATTAATGAAGTGTAGCAGGTTTATTTCAGGGGTCTAGCTAGCTATTAATTAGCATATTGGGGCCTATACTCTACTGTTTTGCCCTGATATGCTTTGAAAAATCCCAATGCAATTAAATAAACTCTAATATGCTTTAAACAGTTACTTGAGAAAACACATTCAGATTTTTTTAAAACCCTTGTGGGATTTTTAAGCACATCCAGATTTATTGTAAAGCATCTGAAGTTCTTTGTAAACGCCATTGTTGTGTAGTTTTATGCTGTTCATCAAAATAGCACTGCCCTTACTTTAACAGAAGACTTCCTCTAACACAAGAAACTGGTGTGGTTTCCTTGGAGCAAAAAATTAAGGATGCTGGTATCCCCAAAACTCACTGAAGTTGCTTGCACTTTCCAGTGGTCTACCTAGTCTTTGTCAGACTTCTTCACTTCTACAGTCTTTTTCTTTTCTTTTTCCTTTTTTTTTCTTTTTTTTTTTTTTCCTTTTTATTCCAAGAAGATCATTGCTAATTCTGGATGCAAAACTGGAAAATTTGTTAGCATAGTGCTTGAGGTCAGCGACGAAGAGTAGGATACCCTATGTTGCCTAAACTAGAAGTAGCTGAACTCTTTATACACTGAACAGAGTGCTTATAAATGCACTATATGCTCCTCAGGTCAGAGGGATTGTCTGAGCAGGCACATTTCAGCACATACAGATCACAAGTGGGCTGGAGAGATGTTTTATTCAGAGCATTAACTATTTAGTATTCTTGCATTCTGGGAGACAGAGGAGTGTGAGACCAGTTAACAGAGCAATGGGAGCATTGGTTGGAGACATCCCTTATTTATAAACTTCAGAAGTCTACCAACTTCAAATTCTCTCCAGGATGTCCTGTGTGTCACAAGTGAATTACTCAGTCCTGTATCCCATGAACTGCACAGTCCAGAACTACGTTTGTGCTCTTGCCTTTACCACCTCCTTCTCTTTTGCTCCCCCCCCAACCCTTCCTCTGACCTACTTCATCCAGACCTCAAAAAAGCTCTCCACTTTTAGTCTGCTATTCTTCTTTGTCCCCTGCTTTAGTGCTTATAAACCAGTTAAATCCCTTATCCCCCCTTTTCCTACAAATATCAAATTAAAACACATTTTGCTCAGGAGGCCTTCTTTTGTTTGTTTGTTTACTCACCAGTGATGTCTGCATGCTCCATTGCCTTGTGCTTTCTTGTGCCTGGGTTAATTCCTGCACTCTTAAAGGCGCCTTTTTGCCTCTGTGGAAGTCCATAGGAGCTTTGCCATCTTCTTCAGTCCCAATGAGCCTTGACTGCTAGGGTCCAGTCTGGTCTGTGCTGTACTAAAGATTCTGGGCATTTGCAGCTTTGCCTACACATAAATTAAACAAACTACTCATGTTCCTTCAGTCACAGTAAAGATTACTAACAGTTCTTTTGCAAAACAGGCTTACATGAGGAGCCTCTGTTCCTCTGTTCCTTCTGCATCTGCCACTGTTCCCCCTATAGTGTCTAAAATACATATTAAGGTATCATTTTGTACAGAGCCACGCTCGTGTATTTTAGTGTGCTGTTTTGCATGGAGCAGGCAGATGTTTCCTGCTGGTTCTAGTTCAGTAGAGATGCTGCTGTGAGTTTACACCAAGCTGCACATTCATGCCCTCATGCTCCCCCTGGAAAGTGCTGCTGTGATGGTTTGTGGAGCCACAAGCAAGTAAATCTGCAGAAAGAAGCTACGGAAAAGAAAGTGCCATTGCAGATCTAGCATACAGCTCTGCATGTCTGAGAGGAAGCCGACAGGCAAGGTGAAGCAAAGCCTGGCTCCCCAGCCTGTCGCTGGCAAATCAGCACACTGAAACCCAGATCCCCAAGCAGCACCACAGCCCCTTCCAAAGGGCTCATGCCACAGCAAGACAGAGTCAGCAAGACACGCTACTTCTGATTGCTTCTTTTTCTTGAGTGACCTTTTGGTTTTGCTTTTTTTAAAATGAATTTTCACTTACCAAGTCCTTGTATACACACAATCATGATATCCATCTGACAAACACCTTCCTGTGTATTCATGTAACTGATGAAGGCCTTCATCCATCAGACAACTCAAATGCACACTGAACTGTAGGCACCTGCAGAGTGCTTTGGAATCTATAGGGTGATTCATGTGCTTCCTGATTTCGCTATTTTTATGCAAAATATATATATTTTGCATAACCAAACCGAACTACAAGGTCATAATGGTGCTTTAAATGGGTGCAAAGTGCTCAATAACGTGAGTTTAGTGATGGTTTATGTGGGTGATTCTCAAACAACTGATTGATTGACAGATTGGTCTAACAGGGTGGCAGTGAGATGGTATGATAGCCCTATTCCCTTACAAATAGTGCTCTTACTCGCCTTTAGCCCTGTCTTTACCACACTCAAGCACACACCCTTTTTTATGAGGTGGACTTTGAACTATCTTTCCGTGGTTATTTGGAAAGGCACAATGAATGTATTATGCAACTATTCATTGCAGGAAAGTTAGCACATCATAATTTACAGTTTTATGGAACTGCTAGGATTAGCTATGTATCATCTATTTTTAATGCACATAATTGTAGTACATGAGCAATAATGAATGTATTTAAATAAATGAAAAAAAACAAATGAATGCTGAGTTGTTGTCAATCACTTGCAGATGAGTCTACCCTGGTGAGAAGGTATAATAGAGAATTTTCTGAGAATGATATATGAAGTCAACCAGCATCACTCTAGAACTGATACCTTTCCAGCATAGGGCTACACAGGTAGGTGAAGTTTACTGGGAATACCTAAGTAAGTGGCAAATCTGAGGATTAATTTTTGTTTAAATTTTTTATCTGAATTTCTGGAGTTACGGTGTAGAGTGAAAAAGCAAAAAAAAAAAAAAAAAAAAGGCAAAAGGGCCGTAGTCATAGTCATGTCTCATTTGTAACTTATCAGCACTGGAGAGTTTTGCACCTCTTAGGCACCAATGCAGGAAGGAAGCCTTTTTTTTTCCCCATTCTTTTTCAGGAAAAAAAACTAAAAAAAAAACTAAGCAAAGCAAAATAACTTAAGCAGCTTCAGAGAAAAGAATACTAACTGAAGGTTTATTGTATTCTCTTTGTGAACTGCATTTTTTCTTGTAGAAAGTTCTATTTTAAGTTGCATCATAATCAGTTATCTTAAGGTAATGAGACATAAAAATAATTCTTCTAAATAATGTGATACAAGAAACATAAAGTATTGTGTGTAATGTTCTGTAGTCCTGCAAGGCAAAATGTGTTTTTGCTCAAGAGGGCAGGAAGAAATGTGTGCATTTTCTGGGACTCATGGCAGAGAAAACATTTCTATCTCCCTAGCATCTGACTGCATGCTACCTATACCTTGTGTTCTGATCTCAAAGCTAAGTAGGATTAGACTGGCTTAGTTCACAGATCAGAGCTCCAGGGAAAACTCAAGAGCTATATACAGGAAACAGTCTTGATGATCTAACTATTGGGCATTATTTCAGTGAACCAGCATGCCAGATTGTGTCCTGGGGCCACTTTGCTTTAGAGGTGCTGTCACACAATGACACACAAAGATTTTATGATCACATCAGAAAACATGCCAGGGACATATAGATATAGTTATAGATATAAATATATATAAAGTTAAGTGAGGTTAAGCCAAAATTCCACCTCCAAGAGTTTAAAATCGCCTTTTAGTTTCAACTGGAAAAACGCTCTTCGTTCTGAAACTGCTACGTAATCATGATGACCACTCTTAAAAGCATTCTATATTTCACATCAGAAATGCATTTTATTGGTGCTGGTTTTATTCCTTTACACAGTTTGTTAAAAGCCCTGGTCTTAAAAATTGATGCAGTTCAATGAACATTTTGGGTCAGAGCACAAAACTGCACTGAAGTTAATAGTAGTCTGCACCGGCCTTATGTTTTTGTCCTGGATTCAGCAGTAGCAGTCATTTTTCCTCCTTCTTAGTAGCTGTTGCAGCACTGTGTTTTTGACTTTCGGCCTGGGAACAGAGCTGATAACACCGATGTTTAGACTGACCAAGGACTTTGTGAGTCTCATGCTCTGCCAGGGAGGAGGAGAAGCCGGGAGGAAGCAGGGACAGGACACCTGACCCAAACTAGCCAAAGAGGTATTCCATACCACAGCACGTCATGCCCAGGATGTAGAACGGAGGGTTCCTGAAAGGGCTGGAACGATGCAGGGTGGGGGGAGAGGTACCGGTCAGTGAGCGGTTTTATTCTCTTGCCTTGTTATTTCCTTTATCATTATTCTTATTGGTGGTAGCAGTAGTGATTTGTGTTATACCTTAGTTATTAATCTGTTCTTATCTCAACCCATGGGAGTTGCATTCTTTCGATTCTCCTCCCCGTCCCTCCAGGAGTGGAGGGAAGAAAGGTTGGGGGGGAAGCAGACTGTGTGGTTCTAATTTACTGCCTGGGCTTAAACCACGACAGCTTTACACATGAAGACCAGACTTCAGTACTAGAATTTTCATTTTTAAAGTGTCTGGAGGTAAAAACCACTCATCCTACTGAGTACTGATAGTGCAGGAATGCTTAAAGATACTGAAATTGTGCACTTCTGGTAGGTCTCTTATGTGGAAGTAACCGGTGTCATTTACACAGAAAGGCTTGCAATGGCAACCATGAAGTGAGAGGAAAAGGAGAAGTCTGTGAAATACCCCTTATCCTGAGAACTTGCCTACACTTTCTTCCAGGAAAGTTAAAAAACATGGGGTGGGTATAAGGGAAACAAAAATGCCATTGGACAGAGCTGTTCTACCTCTTGGAATGAATAAATTTGCTCCCTTCCGACAGCATGCCATTCAGTATGCACAGTGCCACAATCCCCTCTCTCAGAGCAAAAAAGAAAATGAAAGAAAAATTAGTGTTAATAATGAAGGCGTGGTTTTACAGTTTCACTTTCATTGACTAGAGCAGCAGAGTGCAACTGGAGATGTTGAAAGAAAAACTCTTCACCTGTCCTCTGCTTAATTAAAATATATTAGATATATAGATTTATTTGAAGGTTTGATGTTAAATGAAGATGAATGAAATGTTT
This sequence comes from Psittacula echo, assembly GCF_963264785.1. NCBI lineage: Eukaryota > Metazoa > Chordata > Aves > Psittaciformes > Psittacidae > Psittacula > Psittacula echo. Next base: position 61,804,963 of record NC_137736.1, read on the forward strand.
TATGGAAGGCAATGAAACGTTATTTACTTAAATAAGCAATTCTCTTTTATCAATACTTGGGCTCACCTAGAAGAACATGCCCCATTACTACTTAGTTATGAGTAGCATTTTACTAAGCATGCCTAAAGTCCACTCTAACACTAATTCTGCCAGTTGCTGAGAGCAAGAAAAGAAAAAAAGAGTATCTATTTATGAAGGGCAATGCAGGATATGCCATGGCAGCCAGGAGGCATTATGGCCTGCACAGTGATCTTAATAAGAACAACGTGCATTCTTTTTTTGTCCAGTCAATGCAGACTGCAGGGGGATCTGTCCTGAGGAAATCTGAGCCTCCAGTTCAAGCAGTTCACATGGGGCAGCTTCAGATATTGCTGCCTATAGCTGTCTATCCTCATGCTACTCTCTAAGCCTAAATAAACCTCTACCAATTTCTTCTTAGGTTAAAGTGGCATCAGGAAGAGTTGAGTATCTGGACAACCATTCTGCTCTTTTCACTACACAGGGCCCTAAAATGGTGACAAATGGGACAGAGCTCTTTTTCAGTCAGTGAAGCCTGATAAGGCCTGTCACATCGTTATCTCACATCCTTCTGCACAATAGAAAGATTCTCAGTAGGTTCCTATGGAAAGAAGCCTTCCCCACCTTAGACATTCATGGAACTACAATTTATCCAATGGGATGCACATACTATTTTGTTAGTCGTCTCAAAGTGCAGTTATTGTGATCCAGACAAGCTGCTTGCAGAAGTTCTGTGAAAGGGTGAGATACTTTGGTACATGGTATCCCTGTGAGACACAAAATTCCTACTTAATCCTTAACAGTTTTTTCTGAACTCTCTAGAATTAATTGCAATTTTGCTCTTTATGATGATGACAACCAGCTTTTCATCTAACATCCTCCTTTGAACTAATTATGCTCTGGTGGCAGAAATGCTTACATAAAAATTAGCAAACCATATAGTTGCATTGACCATTGCAGTTTGGGTAGATATATTAAAGGACAAATTCCGTCCTAAAAGTAGCAGGGGTTATAAATAATACGTATGCAGGACAGAATGGGAGGAATGGTTAATGTTGAAAAGCTATTGCTTTGTAGATTGTCCCATATCATTCCTCCTGATCCAGTTTTTATAAAGTTTCTCTAAAATCAACTCCAATTGTTGGCTGGAGTGAGACTGCTATCCCATCAGATCTGTTAGCATTCAGTCTTCCTTGCTTCTGTGTCATCAGCCAGCTCTTATAGTGAAATCCCGGGCTGATCTTACTGCTTTCTGAATCAGTTCTGCCATTTTCACTAGAATTCAGAATAGAATTGCTGTTAATTGTGAATATTTACAGATGACTGGTAAATGGGTTAAGGAAACAATTTTTTTTTAAAGTTACTAAAAATAGGGAAAGAACTCAGAGCACATTAGTGGCTAAGGGGGTGCAGAATTTCACTCCCACAGCAAAACGAGCCAATTCCATAATAGTGAAAATTTGTTCTCTTGGCTCTGGTTGAGTTACCAACTGACACGAATTCTGGATCATTCCACACATCCTTTTGACACTAAGAAGAGAATGGGATTATTGTCTTAATATTTTCTCCTATTTTTTCTAAAAAGAAAATAATAATTTGTAGCTTGTCAGTCTTTGCCAAAATTTAGCCTAGAGATATCTTTTTATAGCTGAGATATAAACCCCTGAAGTAAAAATGCAGACACAACTTTAAGTACAGTGTTGCAAATGCAGAGTTAAGTAATGTTAATCTATCAATACACAGTATGTGCAAACATATGTTTATAGACAGAGAGACAAGCATGTATAAATGAGAGGATAAAAATCCCTATTTCTCATTTGGTGCTATGCAATTTCTATCAATTTAGAAATGTGTTATGATTTTATTTTAAGCTGACATACTGTAAATTGTGCTTATTTGAGAATACTTACTTAACTCTTAGGGTTTATAAAACAGAAAAAGAAGATGTCTCTGGAAGTTCTCCAGTGACCTAAAATGAACTAATAATGAAAAATGTTGTCCTTTCTTTCAAAACTTCGAACCAGTTGCCATCTTTAAAGTAGCCCATAAGCATGAAGATAGTCTTTCAATGATTATGATTTACTATAAAATCTACTAATCACAGCAAAGGCCGCTTCTTTAGGGGCAAGCTATATGTTATGCTCATGTTACAAGAGAAATTACCAGATCTCTAGGTGAGGTATTTTAGAAATTTGGCAGATGGCTTTACTTTGTATTTGTGGCACAGAATCCTGTTCTAATTTTGTGTTTGATTGGAATATTCAACAGCTTCTGGTGCTACTAGGACTTGCTATCTGAAAGACAGAGTTTGCAAACTATAAATATGAACTTTGAAAATATATATCCTAGAGTTAGTCCAGTGGATTGTGTTTGTAACACTCACTATTGGCTGAGTGATTCATTTTGGCCCCAGAACAAAAATGATGGCTGTCTGAGGACTGGGAAGACAGAGGGATATTGGGGCAGTGGTTAATATTGGACAGGCATTTAGCGTTAGGTCCTGACAGCTCCCAGTCTTCCCCACACATGGGCCCTCCAGTCTCACCTTCATGTCCCTTGGCCATATGTCCTCTTTGTCCCCAGCTGCTGATTTGTCCTGATGGGAAACAATTCAGTTGCAAGATGAGGAAGATTATGTCTACATGAGCAAGGGACTTCAGTCTTAAGCTTATTCACAGCCTGACTGGCAACCCAACAAACAAGGCTGCTGACCTGTGCCATCCCTGTCCCCACCGTAGCACCGAGGGGAGGCTTGTTTCTGGGGGGAGGCATGAGAGGTGCTTCCCCATCTGTCTCCCCAGCTGCTCCCACCATGTGAATAAAGTCGGGGTGGAGCTGAGTCTGGGCAGAGGTGCAGGCAGAGAGTGGCACTAACAGGCAGGCAGTTCCCAGCCCACTTTGGTCCTTGTCCTCTTTCAGCTGCTAGCTATCAGCACCCCCCTAGGGGTTGCTGCTCCAGGAGCCATACCTGGAGGTATGACCTGTTCTGCATGCACATGAGGATACATCCCAGCTCAAAGCCGAAACCTCAGAGCATTTAGCAATAGCGTTGGCTTAGGTGGAGAAGACTTCAGCCTTTATTTGTAGCATAATGACTGACTTGTGGATGCAACTGTGCTCATGTAAGCTCAATGAATCTTTCAATAACCTAACCCATGTCATGGCCTGCTTACTCATGTACCTCCCCAGGCCTGAACTCTACAGGCAGATATATAACAGAGGGATTTCCTACCACCCCTCACAACTGGATGTGTCAGGAGCCCACAGGCTTGTTTAATGTATCAAAACAGAAAATATTTATTAAGCCCTGCTGATAATTTTAACTTTAGGTTAGTGAAATCTTCAAGGAGAAATTCTGAATTAGAGCTATATGAGGGCACTTAGGTACTCCTTGTTGGCATTGCTGTTTTACACACAGGACTGTTTGAAGCTTTCTTCAAACTCTTATACAATCATTATACTTTGCCTGTCTCTTCCCAGAGTTTTTTCTAACGTAGTGCATATTCCCAGTGGAAATGACAGAGGAATTCAGAGGAGAAATTTAAAAAGACACCTCTGAAGTATATGTGACACCATAACAGTGGGTTCCAATTGTGAATTTGTAGGTAGGTGACACTGTAGAGAATTTTCTGCTTTCTGTGTCAAGTAAAAGCCTCTAACTGCTAGGAAAAGGCCAGAGTGTTGTGAGTGGTATTACGTTTGAATTCAGGCTTTGTGAGTAGCCATTCAGCTGGCTTTGTCAGAGTAGATTTTCTTCAGAAAGAAGAATTTAACATTTTTGTTGTCCACTGTAATTATACTTTGTATGGTCTGTCCAGTGCTTCTGTAAAAAAGTGGTTTTCCTAGAAATAGTATGCAGAAGCTCAGATGTGGAGCAATTGCAGTTTCTGGCAAGGGCTGATCATAGAACCATCACAGAACCATAGAATCATAGAATGTCCGAGGTTGGAAATGACCTTAAGATCATCAAGTTCCAATCCCCCTGCCATGGGCAGGCACACCTCACACTAAACCATGCCACCTAAGGTTCTGTCCAACCTGGCCTTTAACATCGCCAGGGATGGAGCATTCACAACTTCCCTGGGCAACCCATTCCAGTGCCTCACCACCCTAACAGTAAAGAACTTCCTCCTTATATCCAATCTAAGCTTCCTGTTTAAGTTTTAACCCGTTACCCCTTGTCCTATCACTACAGTCCCTAATGAAGAGTCACTTCCCAGCATCCTTATAGGTCCCCTTCAGATACTGGAAGGCTGCTATGAGGTCTCCACGCAGCCTTCTCTTCTCCAGGCTGAACAGCCTCAACTTTCTCAGCCTATCTTCATACGGGAGGTGCTCCAGCCCCCTGATCATCCTCGTGGCCCTCCTCTGGACTTGTTCCAACAGTTCCATGTCCTTTTTATGTTGAGGACACCAGAACTGCACACAATACTCCAAGTGAGGTCTCACAAGAGCAGAGTAGAGGGGCAGGATCACCTCCTTCGACCTGCGGGTCATGCTCCTCTTGATGTAGCCCAGGATACGGTTGGCTTTCTGGGCTGCGAGCGCACACTGCCAGCTCATGTTCATTTTCTCATTGACCAACACCCCCAAGTCCTTCTCTGCAGGGCTGCTCTGAATCTCTTCTCTGCCCAACCTGTAGCCGTGCCTGGGATTGCTCTGACCCAGGTGTAGGACCTTGCACTTGTCATGGTTAAACTTCATAAGGTTGGCATCAGCCCACCTCACAAGCGCGTCGAGGTCCCTCTAGATGGCATTCCTTCCTTCCAGCGCATCAACCAAACCACGCAGCTTGGTGTTGTCGGCAAACTTGCTGAGGGCGCACTCAATCCCACTGTCCATGTTACTGATAAAGATGTTGAACAAGACTGGTCCCAACACCAGTCCCTGAGGGACACCACTCGTTACTGGTCTCCAGCTGGACATTGAGCCATTGACCACAACTCTTTGCGTGTGGCCATCCAGCCAGTTCTTCATCCACCAAGTGGTCCATCTACCAAATTGATATTTCTCCAATTTAGAGGCAAGGATGCCATGTGGGACAGTATCGAACGCTTTGCACAAGTCCAGGTCGATGATGTCAATTGCTCTACCCCTGTCCATCAGTTCCGTATTCTATCATCTTTGGAATACTGGCAAAATCCATCCTTTTGTACTGTAAATTCTGGCAATAGCCAACCTTTTCTCCTTAAACTGTCAGCTTATGTTGGTGCCATTTGTTTTAGATCCCTTGTTCTCAACAGGCCGTGTAATCAGACTGACAGACTGCTCACAGCTTCCCTGGTGCTCAGCTGCATGTAGGTCATGCCCGAGTCTCCTTTTTGGAAGGATGGCTGTGCAGTGATGTCTGGCTACGTGTGAGTCTGAGCATCTGAATCTGTTCAGAGGCAAGGAAAGCACAGCAGCTTAGTGTTTAACACCAGTAAGTGTTGAAGGAGTTGGCATCTTTTTCTTTGCATTAACTGTTTTTAAATTCGACCCTCCCTGCTTTCTTTCAGCAGCCCAGTCAAATCTCCTCAGCCAACAGCATCATCATTATATTGTCAATAAAAACTTCAAAGCAAAGGTCAGGTATTCACTGAGCAGTAACTGCTCTGCTAAAGAAAAACAAAACCCTTGCTAGCACCTGTCCTTTTGGCAATATATGTGATTGTTTTGGCTGATGCACCAAGCAGACACACTATTATTTTATTAGCATTACAATTCAGGAGCTTATGAAAAGGCACCAGCAAATACCAAACTGCAAGTTTTTGAAGAGATTGGTTTTCTTTAAGAAAGCTAATTTACCTATTTGCATTGCTAGCTGAAAAGTTTGAGAATCATCTCATGTGTCACTTGCCCCAATGATATAAATGAATTATCATAAACAAAAGTGCCATACATCATCATTAGCACACAGGAAAAGTTAGCTATTGGGAATTTATGATCAATTTGAGGAGAAGATATATAATTACCATCCATTATTATAATAAAATACCTAATATATAAAACAGGAAAAAAACAAAATGCAATCCTTAAAAAAATCTCATAAAAATCTGAATGCTCCTCTTCCAACTACTTTGCTATTTGATACTCTCGCTGTGTAAGGGCATATAGCTTCAATGTATTGGAGACAATAATTGACCACTATACTGAAGCAGCTTAAAATACAGTAGAAGAAACATGCTTAAGCAGAAGGCCTCCTTTTCTCGCTATTTAGACCATTTCCATGTACAGCTTTTCTCAGATGTTTGTTTAGTTTTGTTTTTGTTTAGGGCTTTGTTTAGTTTTACTTCATTTACTGAACAAATTTTACTGACATAAGTTCTACTTAATTTCCATGCATTTTAGCTGATGTTTTAAGTGACCTTGTCCTTCTTGACATTCTTTCTTAATGGCCTTCATTCTTAGCATGCCAGGGTGACTGGGTGGCTTGAAGTCCCATCACTTCCCAGTGCTCTCTATTTAATTAATGTCCACCAAGGTTGAAGCAAAAAGCTGTATGAAATCCACACATACATTGTATTCCCTCACCTTAGTGCTATGGAAAACTAATGGAAGTTCTTATAACAGAAACCTAAACTAATAATAACTGATTTCACTTTGTGAAGTATATAGATATTTTTGCTACCCATATTTCATTTAGAGATAGAGATCTGAGCCATCACTATGTATTTATGTAACTTTGGGGATATTCAAAATCCCAAACCACATGAAAATTTACTGTGTGCTTCACATGACTCCCAACCACTCAATGGTTTGAACCATGCCCATCGTCCAAATACTTTCTCATTTACACAGTACTCCGGTCCTTTACACAGTACCAATTGCTCTTATCACGTTGAGGAGAGAAGATGTACAGTGTTTGAATGTGTTTGTCTCTGGAAGGTAAAAGAGATGCAAAAATGTGATGAGGAGGAATGGATACACTTTGTTAAACTATTCACTGTGGTCTAAAGCTGGTTGCTGCTTCTGACATAGAATTTTTCAATGCTGGGATTTTTTTCCCAAAACACACAAACTCCCTCTGCAATTCCAGTAGAATAAAAAGAGTAATTTTAAAATTTAAAATGAATATATTTTTTAATGCTGTATTTTTTTCCTAGCCATATTTAATGACCTGTATTTGACAATCTTTACAGTTGTTAAAGTGAAAAGCATTTTTACCAATGTATTATCTGCTTTACTCTTCAGCTTCCTTTAGATAGTTTTTCTCTCAAAATACTGCAAATGTGTTTTATTTTTAAGCTACTGATATTAATTGCTTAAGCTACTTCTAGTCTACACCTACACTAGTAAAATAAGCATTGCCAGGAAACATTCCCAGACCTTGAAATGGATTTATTTATTGTATTAAAATTTTAGAATTATTCCTTCTTGTTTCAGCTCAGGCCGACTAATATTGTCCTAGGTAACAGTTATGCATCATATGCGAATCCTCATAGGCCACATATACAAATTAAATGTAATCATTTGGATGCTAAAATAGTCTAATAGTGTAAATGCAAGCTGTTTCATGCCAGGTGGCTTCAGCAGCAGGGCAGTCTGAGGCTCTATACATGCTATAGACCTGACTAGATGCATCCCAGAGTCCTGAAGAAATTGGCTGATGTATTTGCCGAGCCACTCTCTGTATCTGAAATGTCATGGCAGTGAGGTGAAGTCCCTGGTGACAAGAAAAAGCTAAATATTGCAGCCATTTTTAGAAAGGGTAGAAAGAAGGACCCTGGGAGCTACCAACCTCTCAGCCTCACCTCTATGCCTGGGAAGATCATGGAACAGATACTCCTAGAAGCTACACTAAGGCACATGGAGGGCAGGGAGGTGATTTGAAACAGCCAACATGGCTTCACTAAAAGTAAGTCCTGCCTGGCCACCTTAGTGTCTTCCTATGATGGAGTCACTACATCAGTGGACAAGGGAAGACCTACAGATGTCAATCATCTGGACTTCTGTAAGGCCTTTGACACAGTCCACCACAACATTCTTTGTAAACTGGAGAGTGTTGTGGTTTAGGCCCAGCCCGTAAATTAGAACTACGCAGTCTACTTCCCCCCCACCTTTCTTCCCTCTGCTCCTGAAAGGGGGGGGGAGAAGAAACAAAAGAATGCAACTCCCATGGGTTGAGATAAAAACAGTTTTAGTAACTCAGGTATAACACAAACCACTACTGCTACCACTAATAATAATAATGATAAAGGAAATAGCAGGGGAAGAGAATACAACCGCTCACCAACCGGTACCTCACCCCCACCCTGCAGCGTTCCAGCCCTTCCGGGTAACTCTCCATTACATCCTTAGGCATGACGTGCTGTGGTATGGAATGCCTCTTTGGCTAGTTTGGGTCAGGTGTCCTGTCTCTGCCTCCTCCCAGCTTCCCCTCCTCCCTGGCAGAGCATGAGACTCACAAAGTCCTTGGTCAGGGTAAACATTCTGACCAGCAACCAAAAACATCGGCTTTATCAGTATTATTCCAGGCCAAAAGTCTAAACCACAGCGCTGCACCAGCTACTAAGAAGGAATAAAAATGACTGCTACTGCTAAACCAGGACAGAGAGATATGAATTTGATTGGTGGACTGTTCAGTGGATGAGGAATTGTCTGGATGGATTTATTCAGATGGTAGTGCTCAATGGTTCAAATCCAGATGGATATTGGTGTCGAGTGGTGTCCCTCGGGGGTCTGTACTGGGACTACTAGTGTTTAATATCTTCATCAATGACATAGAAAATGGAATCAAGTGCACTCTCAGCAAGTTTGCTGATATCAAGCCGAGTGGTGCAGTTGGCATGCCTGAAGCAGTTGACATGACTCTTGCCACTCAGAGAGACCTGGACAAGATCAAGAAGTGGGCTCATGTGAACCTCATGATATTCAACAAGGCGAAGTGCAAGGTCCTTCACCTTGGGGGTGCAGGACCTTGGGGGTCAGAGCAACCCCTGGAATCAATATAGGCTGAGAGATGAAGCGACTGTGAGCAGCTCTGCCGAGAAGGACTTGGGGGTACTAGCAGATGAAAAGTTGGACATGAGCTTGCAGCCCAGAAAGACAACAGTGTCCTGGGCTGCATCAAAAGAAGCTTTACCAGCAGGTCAAGGGAGGTAATTCTCTCCTACTCTGCTCTGGTGAGGCACCACCTGAAGTACTGTGTTCTCCTCTGGAGCTCTCAGCAAAAGAAAGACATGGACCACTTGGAGTGGTTCCAGAAGAGGACACAAAAAAGTTTGGAGGCATAAACCACCTCTTCTATTAAGACAGGCTGTGAGAGTTGGGGTTGTTCAGCAGGGAAAAGAGAAGGCTGTCAGACACTGTATTGTGGCCTTCCAATACTTAAAATAATTATAAGAAATATGGAGACTTTTTAGCAGGACCTGTTGCAATAGGACAAGAGTTAATAGTTTTAAACTTAAACAGGGTAGATTTAGACTAGATATAAGCAAGAAATACTTTAAAGTGAGGGTGGTGAAACACTCGAACAGGTTGCCGAGAGAGGCAGTAGATGCCTCATCCCAAAAATAGTCAAGGCAAGGCTGGACAGGGGTATGACCAACCTGATCTAGTTGACGTTCCTGGTAATTGCAGAGAGGGGTGTGCTAGAAGATTTGTGAAGGCCCCTTCAAATCCAAACTATTCTATGGTACTATATTTAACTTAGCAGAATAAATACAGTGCTAATGCTTCCTAACGTAGAAAGTTCCTAGAGGGCCTCATAAAGAAACTAAGAGAGAATAAGATAACCCAAAGTTTTATTTCCCTTTCCTTTTTCATTCCATGTGCAATTTCTGCAAAATTAAATTGCTGAATATGTTTGTATTAATTTGGGACTATTAAAAGTTTTCTTTATGAAAAAGAAAAAATAAAAAATGTCATCCTGAAAAAGTAAAAATGAGAATTTTATACTATTGAAAATCAAGAATCACATCTGTGAATGAGTGTTACAGACCTGGCTTTCAACTTTGTAAATGTTGTAAATTTTTTATAGTTGAAGTGATAACATTTCTGTGTATTGACAAATTATTTTACCTCATGGCTAGTGGTACTGATGTCTGTCTCTGAGCACTGACATGACTTCATTCTCAATTAGTGTGCAGATGGATAGAATGATTAAAATAGACCTATTGGTGGGGGAGAGAGGAGACAAATAAAAATAGTATTCTTTAAACATTTATAAAGTAATTTTCTTTGAGACATATATCAAAATGCCTGAAATGTTTTGTGATATGATAAATTTTTAATTTTGCTTGTTTTGGCCAACCTGAATCTCCTGCCTATATATACACCCAGTTTCTGTAACTATATTCTACCTCCCTGCATTTCCATCTGCACTATTCTTTAAAAATTCTTCCCCTAAACTATTGTGTAGGATTTATGTGTTCTGTTAAACAGCTGCCAAGTTTCGCTCCATAGGCGGCTGCACTTCAGTGGTGGATGAAATGCTTCTTGTAAAGTTTATAAAGCATTTTGGTCTCTTTGCAGATGGAAGAACTGACTAAATCAGTGATACGCAACTTGTGCTTCTAGAGCTGCACGTGGCTTTTTTTGGAAGGCATATATCTGATAGGAGCTGTTTTGACTTCTTCCTGTGAGGGAACAGGCAGGGTGTTTAGCTGTTCCCTTCCATCTCTCCAAGCAACCAGGAAAGTTGGCTTACGCAGTTATTTCTCTGTACTTATATGCTCAGTAGGATTCTGTACATGGCATTTGATAAAATATGTTTCAGAGCCATGTATGTTCAAGAAAAGATATATGTGAGATACAGCAAGGTAACGGAGAACTGAATGTGCATCCTATTGTATGTTCTGTCAAAATAATGATCTCAATACATTTCTTCATCCTGGACTGAAGTAATAAAGCAGACTGTGAAATTTCAGGAGACTATGACATCATCAAAAAAAAATTCTGATTTCACTAGAAAGCTGAAGTTGAAGGAAATCAAAACCGAGCTGTTTCCTCAGTTTCTACTGTTAACAGAGACAGAACACAATGAGTATGCATGATGAATGAGCAATGCAACTAAGACTTTTAACAGGTAAGCTATCATTCTTATGCCTCTGACCTATTCACTGAGCAGCTGGCAAATAGCTCTAGTAAAGTCATCCTGTTCTTTTTTCCAACCAAAAAATCTATTGTGTATGCAGTCTTTCTAATGGATAGAAGAGATATGTCATTCATATCAATCGCTCTTTTGTATCTCTATGTTTTATTCAGCTCCTGAGTAGTATGCTAAAATTCACTCTGATATTCATCAACTTTTCAAACTCCATAACAGCAGCTGAAAGTGAAAAATAGCCCAGGATTCATTACTGCTTTCCTCAATGACCTGGGAGGGGCTGATTGTCATAGTGTGACTGTGGAACTAGGACAGAACTAGGAGACATGCTTGGGAGTGGGGAGGAACCTGTAGCGTCAGTCTGACAGTGGTTTATGCTCTTCAAAGTAAAAGTCCACAAATGTCAGTGCGGCTGTGCCATCTTTTACAGGTTTCTTTTCAATTGGCAGAAATACCAGGAAGTGGATATGGCAGGATGATCCCTTCCATTATAATCTTAGGCTTTTTCTTCCATCACTGCATAAGCAAATTTAATAGCTCATTATCATCATCAAGACTACTACTTCAACTAAGCATTGTACTGTATGCCTTTCAGCTGACAGAATGATTGATGTGTCATACATTTAAAATTATACAAAATAATATTTTAAGTGATAATATTATTTAATCTAACCAGTATAAAATGGCCAGGATAAATCTGAAAAATATAAAAAGTACAGAACAGCAACACATCAAACAAACAAACAAAACTAAAGTCTGAAAAAGAGTCTAAAATTGACAAACTCCAACTGAAATGCAACGGTAGCCCTGAAAATTGCAGCCCAGTGGCTAAGCATTTCAATGGAGACATCCTAGCTGCTTTTATTCATTGGTATGGTAACAGTGCTTACGGAACACCTAGGAATATACAACCTTGTTGCCAAGACTCACTGAAGCCGCTATCAAAGTCACTGTTCTAAAGACTACATGTTCCAACAAAACAAGATAGAAAAAGAAAGACAAAAGAGGTATAATACACAATGAGAATTAACATCCCCATTTCCTGATTCTCTTTTCTTTTTCAATATATTTTTTTTCCCCTAAAATAGTTTCATGCACGTTTCTTTTTTTCATTTGTTTTTACCTTACTCAGTCAACGAGTGGTGGGCTCAGCACAGAATTTTAATAAAATGTCCTTCCAGGCAGAAAATCATCCATTAACAATATTTTGACTACGAAAGAAAAAGAAATATTTGATCTTCTCATCAGCATAATGATAATACATCTCGTTTGCAGAGTGTAACTGTATATTATTTCCAGAAATATCGCAGGCTGCTCTGCAAATGAGTATTTCTATTCCACAGGCAATATCTTACATTTGGAAAAGCTGAATTTCACTCCTGTTCGCTAAGCTTATGAAAAGCCTGTTCATTACTAAGCCTGAAAATAGGTTTATGTAAGGCTTAAAAAGTGAGTAAGCTTTGTGGGGGTCTCCCCGTACAAGGAGAACGATTTCACCCAAACCGCAGATAGAAGCAAAATAGGAGGTAGAAACAGGCTTATTCTTGATGATCACCTGCTACAGATGGCATCAAAATAGTAATTTAACTAGTTCCATTTAATTTTAATAAAAATTAGGGTGGCTATTTAAAAATGAGCTTTATAGTTGCAGAACATTTTGAGATGTGACCTTAATGACCAAGGAAAACATCTGAGATTTTCTGTTCTATTCTGTTCAGAGTGTGTGTCTGTCTGTGTGTGTGCATCCAGATGCATCCACATCACATAAAAGGCATTTTAGAACTGTTTCAGGATTTTTTTGCATCAGAATGGTTTGCTAATGAAAAATGCCACTTTTACAGAGTCATAAGCCAGTATATTCTCTAAAAAACTTTTTGCTATTTATAAGGAGAAGGTAAAATTAATTAGAACCTGTAAAAAGGAAGCATGTACATAATTTCTTTCAAAACAAAATCTGGGGACAAAATTATTTCAGAAAAGCTTGTGACATTTTTCTTTTCATCCTGATTTAGATTTTTTTTAATGATTTTTCCTTCCTGTAAGAAACAACCATTGAACGCCATGCTGTTTATATGCACATCATCTTGATAGTAAGAGTGCAGTAAATCTGCAAGCTTATATATGTATTTATTTTAGTGTACTTCAGCTGGTTGGGTATTTTTTTTCTTTTTTCTTTCTCTTTTGCTTTTTTCCTGGTTTTTTTGAGAGGTTTTTTGGTTTTGTTTTTGTTTTTGTTTTTTGTTCTGTTTTAGGTTTTGAATTTTTCCATTGAAACTTGCTCAGCAGAATAACTGTACTGGGTCAGGCCAAAGGTCTCACCTAGCTCAGTATTCTGTCTACAGCAGTGGTCATAAGTGATACACCGTTAGTGTACCAGTAGAAAACAATTTCTGTTAAGATTGTTTGCTTGGGGTGAGAGGGTCATGGAAGGCCGTAGTTTTTATTACATAAGTACTTTTCACTTTTTTTTTGTTTGTTTGTTTTATTTTAAAAAAGGTGTATTGTAAAACCAGTTGCTTATTCCTATTATAAAAAAGGTTATATTTCTGTGAAGCGTCATGATTACCGACATGTGCTGCAAACATTTCTTTCTTTTATTTTTTAATAGAAAAGTATCAGCAAAAATAGTGAGAGGAAAATACTTGAGTGCGTCCAGTGACAGGTAGTAGGAACACAGATTACGTGAATATTGCTGCTTAACACTATGACAACATTTCTGAAAGAAAATATTATTTCCTTCCTTTATTTACTCACTTGTCTCTGTCTTGGGGTGTGGGGTTGTTTTTCCTTGTAAGTTGATGTTATTTAGGGGTAAAAATATCAGAACAGTTAACTTCTCTACTAGAAAGTCAGGCAAGAGGAAGTATGTAATTTTTCTAGAGTTACTATTTTACAATTATGCCTAGATAGATATCAGATACCATGGTGAGGATTCATCTTAAATAGATAAATAAAATACTATTTATAGACATTCCAGATAGATTCTGTAAGGAAAACTGAAATGGATGTTTATTTTTATCTATGGCCTAAATATAAAACAACATAAATGACTGTTAAATGTCATTTGATGTATTAAATTGCTTCATTTAGCATAAGCTGTACACAATAGGTGTACCAATATAATAATTAGTATTGATTAATGACTGTATTAATCTTTTTGACCCAAATGTTATTCAGGAGATCTTTTATGAAATGTTTTGTGTGCAGTAACGACTGCTTTATTTTAAAATATAAGATATGGAGGTTGCTGTATTGTAAACTAGGAAACTTTATTCTGCCCACTGTGAGTTATGACTGCACATCAAATTTTAATGAAAAAGGATAAATAAATAGTCTTACAGTTCTCCATCATCTACTATATCACTCAGTTCATCCTATATAATAAGTAATAAACTGAATGCTTCAATTTTTGCTTTATGTGACCATTTACAACCAGTACTATTGCCTGAGAAATTGTCATTCCACAGAACCTGACAGAACCAGAGAGTAGACTATGGTCCTTGCTGTACATCTTGACTGAAGAACACAGGCTTTTTAAAAATCTTTAATAAAACCAAAGACTGACAAAAAAGCTGAGATATTTAAAATTAAAGTATATTAACAGTAATGTAGGACCTTATTCCTCAGATCTGGTCTTCATATCTTAGAATCATAGAACAGTTAGGGTTGGAAAGGACCTTAAGGTCATCTAGTTCCAACCCTCCTGCCATGGGCGGGACACCATCTTGAGGACTTAAATTTCAAACAACAAAAAAAAAAAAAAAAGGGGGTAGTGAAAGGAAGGAAGGAAGGAAGGAAGGAAGGAAGGAAGGAAGGAAGGAAGGAAGGAAGGAAGGAAGGGGGGGAGGGAGGGAGGAAGGAAGGAAGGAAGAAAGGGAGGGAGGGAGGGAGGGAGGAAGGAAGAAAGGGAGGGAGGGAGGGAGGGAGGAAGGAAGGAAGGAAGGAAGAAAGGGAGGAAGGAAGAAAGGGAGGGAGGGAGGGAGGGAGGGAGGGAGGAAGGAAGGAAGGAAGGAAGGAAGGAAGGAAGGAAGGAAGGAAGGAAGGAAGGAAGGAAGGAAGGAAGGAAGGAAGGAAGGAAGGAAGGAAGGAAGGAAGGAAGGAAGGAAGGAAGGAAGGAAGGAAGGAAGGAAGGAAGGAAGGAAAGAGAGAAAGAAAGGAAGGAAGAAAGGAAGAAAGGAAGAAAGGAAGAAAGGAAAGAAAGAGAGAAAGAAAGGAAGGAAGAAAGGAAGAAAGGAAGAAAGGAAGAAAGGAAGAAAGGAAGAAAGGAAGAAAGGAAGAAAGGAAGAAAGGAAGAAAGGAAGAAAGGAAGAAAGGAAGAAAGGAAGAAAGGAAGAAAGGAAGAAAGGAAGAAAGGAAGAAAGAAAGAAAGAAAGAAAGAAAGAAAGAAAGAAAGAAAGAAAGAAAGAAAGAAAGAAAGAAAGGAAGAAAGGAAGAAAGAAAGGAAGAAAGGAAGAAAGGAAGAAAGGAAGAAAGGAAGAAAAAGAAAGAAAGAAAGAAAGAAAGAAAGAAAGAAAGAAAGAAAGAAAGAAAGAAAGAAAGAAAGAAAGAAAGAAAGAAAGAAAACCAACAAAGTAATAACCAGTAAAATAGTTTATGCAATGGTTGCTCAATTCTTTCACTGTGTTGCTCAATTAATTCTTCTATTTACTATTAATGTCTCCACATTCTAAGAAGAGAGATTTAACATTTAAAAAGCTATAGAAATAGTCTGAACACCTATTTCATCAAGAAGCCTTCTGGATGTTTGCCAGTACATTCCAAAGAAATTAGAGAAAGAAAGTGGACAAAGCAGTTGGGAGGCTAGGCTAATTTTAAAAGCTCTGATTGTGGCAGGAAGAGGTTTTTTTTGTTTTCAACCTTCTTTATATTCATCTTCATATTGAATCTTTATATTCATATTGAATCTTTATATTCTTCAGTCTTCTTTATATTCATCTTTGTTGGTCGACGAGAAAATGAACATGAGCTGGCATTGTGCGCTCGCAGCCCAGAAAGCCAACCGTATCCTGGGCTGCATCAAGAGGAGCATGACCCGCAGGTCGAAGGAGGTGATCCTGCCCCTCTACTCTGCTCTTGTGAGACCTCACTTGGAGTATTGTGTGCAGTTCTGGTGTCCTCAACATAAAAAGAACATGGAACTGTTGGAACAAGTGCAGAGGAGGGCCACGAGGATGATCAGGGGACTGGAGCACCTCCCGTATGAAGATAGGCTGAGAAAGTTGAGGCTGTTCAGCCTGGAGAAGAGAAGGCTGCGTGAAGACCTCATAGCAGCCTTCCAGTATCTGAAGGGGGCCTACAAGGATGCTGGGGATGGACTATTTGTTAGGGACTGTAGTGACAGGACAAGGGGTAACGGGTTAAAACTTAAACAGGAGAAGTTTAGATTGGATATAAGGAAGCAATTCTTTACTGTTAGGGTGGTGAGGCACTGGAATGGGTTGCCCAGGGAAGTTGTGAATGCTCCATCCTTGGTGGTGTTCAAGGCCAGGTTGGATGAGGCCTTGGGTGGCATGGTTTAGTGTGAGGTGTGCCTGCCCATGGCAGGGGGATTGGAACTTGATGATCTTAAGGTCCTTTCCAACCCTAACTATTCTATGATTCTGTGATTCTACCCTTCACTGTACATTATTTATCTGTGTGCAGGTACAAAATGAAATGTCACAGTACAGTTAGTAGCCATAAAGAAGCTGGTGTAAATTTATTTCTCTTATATCTACAGCCCAGATAATGAAAGTGAAGAGCACCATTGAAGTTTACTGGATTTGAGTTAAATATCCTTTACCTTAATGAGGACTCTCAAGTGGTTTTCTTATTAATTTCATATCTAATGCTATGAAAAAAACCTACCACAATTCTTCTTTAGTAATGTCATGAAAAATTATTACTCCAAGAAAGAAACATGTATTAAACAGACCTGCTTTGCTTGGATTTTTCCCTACTCTTGTTAGTGGTTTCTATGGGAGCAAGAACAATCATGGTCTAGGTCCTTCCACTTTGCACAGTTTGTGCAGGACCAGGCAAAAGAAGCATTCCAGGAGAACCCTTTGATGAGATAGCAGAACAGTTCTTGATAGTTTTGATTTCCTGGAGGGCAGCTGTTTGTCACACGTCTTTCACTGTTTTATACTAATAAAGGCTGAGAATACCAAGGGTAATTCAGAAACCTATGTACTATATGGAATCCTGAGCCATTAGCAATTACTTTTTTTTTAAGAAAACATGAGAGCCTGCTGCTTTAGAATCATTCCTGAGAAGAGGAATATTCATTGTAGTTTGATTCTGAAAAGATAGTTTTACATTATGGATGCTCATGTGAAAAGAAAAGATGCAGAATAAAATGTGGTTTAAAATCTTTCCTTAATATAGAGTGACTGATGTACTATAAATGAAAGTTAAGGGGGTTTTAGCATTCTTTTTATGACTATCAGATTCCCCACACAGAGTATGCAGATAATTCCATGGTAGTTTCAGGGATCAGAAAGTTTGGGGGGGAGGGGGGTGTGAGGTGGTTGTATTTATTTCAAAGCAAGGGCACTAGTTAAAATTTTTAAACTAAATTAATTTTTAGGATCAGATATCCACCTTTAGCTGGGTTCCTAATGTCAGACTTCCATAGTATTACTTAAACCTCTTGGTGTATGTATGCATCTATCTCAATACTATTTGCACCCACTGGCCGATTTTAACCAAATTTGACAGTGAATTCCCATTGTTAGTGCCCTTACTGAGAAAGAGACTGAATCTCAAGATCAATGTTGAGATACCAGACAGGCCATGCCAGTGTGTACTACCATGGTTCTCCACACTAAGGAAAATCAAGTGAAAGCTTTCACATAATAAAACCATGGAAGTCCAAAGCTTGAGATGCATTTATTAGCTCTGCTGCTTATGTTGCTATGCATGTAAAACACATTTATTATGGATTTACTTAATTTTGATGACTTTTTAATGTTTCAAAGTATTTCTCAGACCTATGTGTCTAAATACTAATAAGACTCAAGTGAACACACTACTTACTGAAGCTAATGGGAGACAAATGTTGTCTGGGCCTCTTAATGTAGGAATGTGTCTTCTTTTTTATTAGTGATTCCGTAATATTAAAATCACTTATACAGAGATGGGAGAAAATCCATTGTGACAGATCATGTTTCTACATTCATAAACTGCATGTCAATACCACAGGGTTTTCTTAAATGTGTTCATTATTCTAAATCACACATCAGTTCAATTTGCTGAATAATACTTGCTGCTTAAGTTGGTCAAGAAGAGTAAGTTGCAAAAGGTTTGTATTCAAAATTGGAGCTGCGATGGCTAAAAGTTTAATCTGTGCTCTTAATACCACAGCTACAAACACTGAAAGATTGCCTCCCTAGACTGTTTTTCCGTGCTAGCTTAAAATGTGGTGCTTCCAAAAATATTCTCAATAGTCTGTTCATTTATTAGGGTATTAGAAAAAAGTGATTGAAAAAGGTTGTGGACTCCATCTGGTTGCTCCATAGGCCCATTGACTATATTGGACTGTTTCTTGAGGTTTTCTTCTCCTCCTGCACTGGCTTTTATAATTCCAGCAACTCAGGTGGCTAACCATATGTGTTCTTAATGAGGCAGGGAGTTAATTACCCATCTAATTTCTTTAAAAAATTCCCTGGCTTTCAGTGAAGAAGCTTCCTTGAAAGAATTCTACCTCCTTGCATTTCCTCTAGCTCTTTATTAGTGGTGGATATTAGGTGCTGGCCATTTCCAAGACTTACGTGCAGGAATTAGCAGGAACTTATTTGCACACTATACTTCAGAGGTTTCAAAGACTTGCATTGAAAAGTTTCATGTCCCTGTAGCAACAGAGAAACTGTTACCCAGAGAAACTGATTATCCAAGAAAAAATTACAGAGTAGTCCAGAAAAGAGCAAACATAGTTT
This sequence comes from Psittacula echo, assembly GCF_963264785.1. Classification (NCBI taxonomy): domain Eukaryota; kingdom Metazoa; phylum Chordata; class Aves; order Psittaciformes; family Psittacidae; genus Psittacula; species Psittacula echo. Next base: position 61,823,926 of record NC_137736.1, read on the forward strand.
TCAGTAGATTTTTAGTTTCACTTAAAAGATCTTAAAAGCATTTTCTTCTAGTGACACCCTCTCTGTAGCATTTCATGGAAGCAACCTAAAAGTTGGCTTCAAAGAATTTTCTCTAAACATGAGAGCACTGCGTTTCCTTCAGTCTCCTGGGACAGATTTCAAATGCTTGAATGAAAGCAATCTCAATCTGGGCCGATCGCTGTTATATCCACTGTCATCGACGGAATTTAGTAATTGCCCTTAGAAAATAAGTTATATGATGTGTCTTAGACACTATATATTCTGATAATATACACATTCTGATAATGGAGTCACTTTTCAGAAGGGATCTTTCCAACCATTGACTATAAAGGGCATTTTAGGTAGCTTGCATAGTCTTCCATGTCTAACTCCTAGGCAGCTAAAGTTTGGTAAAATAAATGCTATCACTCACATGCAAGTATTTTCAAGATTTTGGAATTACTATTCTTCTATCTCAGATATCTGGCATTATCAGTGGATAAAGATAACAGAGATTAAGAAGAAGAAGAAGAAGAAGAAGAAGAAATATATGCAGCCGTAAGAAAAATGAAATGTTGCTAGTATTAGTCACAATCACTACTAAGGGTCATATTGCAGGACTCAACAAGACAATAAGCCAGTAACCAGTGTTCTGCATAAATAATGAGCTAAATCAAAATCAGTCATGCATCTAATTGGGACATTTGTACTACACTGCTTGAGGCATAGAATACTTTTCTATGCTAGATATGTGCTTGGCAAAATTAATCAGATAATCAACTCTCAGTCTAACCTCTTATTTTCTGAAACTCTTTGTGGTAACAGATATGGGTAAGATAGTATTTTTGCTGACAGCGGTCTTTAACAGGTTAGGAAAAAAAGAAGGATATAACTATGTCATAAATACATAAATATCCATAAAGAAGATTTTGTGAATAATTACTCTTTTAAAAGTACTCAATTCTAATGCAGAAAGAACCAGACTGGTGATCAAGGTTCTCTTTCTATTTCTTCAGACACCCTTTGATACCTTTCAGATAGTTGACCATAGCCATATTTGTTCCCCTTTTTGTACCTCAGTGTCCTCCTTTCTAAAAGAAAAGTAACAATAAAGTATTGCTATGAGGTCTCCTGGCAGTGCTATTTCATAAGACCAAGAAGAGATTTTTTTTCAAAACATAGCTTACGTTGAGAACTCAGTGAATTATTAGAAAATCCTAGGAATGGTACTAAAATCCTGTCAGGATCAAGCTCCAGACCTTATTCAGCACAAAAAAAGTAAATCAGATTGTTTTAAGAAGATTAGATATTAATTTTCATCCTTAAACTAACAATCCACTGTCAGGAAGAGATTATTTGTACTCCTCATGCCTGAGATGGACAGAGGCCCAACTGAGCTCCCAGATAAATTAATTCAATTCACCTGTGGTCACCTGAATTATTCTGTGGCTCGTTTCCACGCTGCCTTCTCTCCTGTACGGCATAGAGAACAGGAGAAAGAAGATGTGGACACACCATGTATCACAAAAACACCCGAGGCTTTTTGGACCCTATTGCAGCTCATGTGGCAAGTACACATTTGATGACCCTTTCTTTGTGTTTACGGGACAACAGGACCTGGTCATATGGTGGATATGGACAGGAAACGTGATGGGCAAGAAAGCCTGTTGATAATACAACAGGCAAAAGGACAAACATGTGGGAGGAGTAACAATGATGTGTATTCCTCAAGAGGTCTTGTGGTAAGCACTATGCAGTAGTACAAGCACTACTGGCCTAAACTACAAAACCATAGTATTCATATTTATTATAGAAGCAGAAAGATTTTTATTTATTTTTTTTAAAGAAAAGCACCAAAAAAACAGTTCAGCAAGGAATACGTGCTGTGCCCAGACATTTTCAGGAAACTGGATTTCAAGACTCTAAAGAAGAAAAGATACTGAAGAGAACTGATTTCTGAACATCAGCATGCATTGGCTGTGTCTAATTTAGGCATTAGTTATTTTATTTTTGTTTAGCCTGATAGTTATAGCACAGTAACAAAGAGCTCTGAATAAATATCAGCTTGCTGCAATGCTAATGCGAAGTCTATGGGGGAAGATTTTCAGCCAAGTATCTCTCAACCCAATTGAAATGAAAAAATACACAGGCTTTCAAAGTGACTGTTTTGGTGCTTAATTATGTTGGAGAATTTAGCAGGTCTCTTTAAATTATACAAACTTTTAACAGGACAAGATCATGAGAGCCAGATACATGTCCTTTCCTGGGATAGGTTTAGCATGATTATACCAGCCCATCTTTCAGGAAAGCTCTAATGATTTCCTGTGCATATGCTTTCAGCCCCAGAAGAGGTATAAACACATCTTAGTATGGGCCATCAATGAGGTTTTTATGGTTAAAGTCAAGATGAATATAACAAACTGTAACCTAAACCTTCATTCACATTCCTGTTGACTGAAACCCCTTCTGAGGTTTTAAAAAAGTTTGATCAACTTGGGAAAGTTTGCTATTTTTTATGCGTTAGTAGAGCAGATAAATCTCTACAATGGGAAACTAACATATTACAAGAGACTATTCTTGCTGTGCTTCTGATCTGGCTGGCATGACTATAAGTCAGTCATGTTTAAATGCCATTTTGTAACTCCTTTAAAATAGTGGCTTGGGGAGATCAGTCTGTCCACAAAATCCTCTTAAATTATGTAGAGCCACAGGCAATTAAACAGTTAAAGCTGAATCCAAACTGAAGAGAAAAAAAGAATATTCCCCACAGCACATTAGTTGTTCAATAGTCTTGCCCTTAGGACAGAGCAGGTTGGGGACAACCTGATTTTAAAATAATGCTTTGGAAAAACTGGTTTTGGAAAAACAGCTGGTTTTGATGCTTATCAGAACCAAAATTTTAAAAGTCTCCATTTCATCCAGCTCAGATATGACCTGCCCATGAAATAACATTAACTGAATTTAAAAAAGGTATAACAAAAATGTGATGGGGGTCCAGCAATTGCAAACTAGCTTTGCATTAAACTAGAAACTTTAAAATTAGTGGTTATTTCCCACCAAAGTTTTAGGTTTTATTTTATCAAACTTGATATTTTTGAATGTAAGAGATCAGAAATGGGTAGTTTTTCTGGGTAGGAAAAGTTTTTATTTATAAGTACATCAGAGATCACCTGTGTTTAGTGATCTCTCTGATCATCTAAGATGAAAAATCTTAGAGAAATGATATAAAATTGACAGACCAGGGAAAGATGTGAATTCAGTTGCATTTCTTTGCTGAAGATCTAGAGATAAATAACCTTCATAAATATGGTTAATACATTAGTGTCATGGCTATGATTAATTTGGCTCTTAGTTGGTAAATCCAGGCTGAAGAGAAAAGCCTATCTAAAAGCAATTAATAGAGTACACTGGACTACCAAAACCAGCTGGTCTGAAGCATGAGAAATTGTAATATTAAAATATTTTGGTCTTTGTTACTAAAATTTATTCTGGAGACCTCAACAAAAGCCTCAGAAGTGACTCAAGTCAGAGAAAAAAACTGTGAAATGCTGATGTACCTGCTGATGTACCTCCTCTTTGTTTAAATTCCAGTGGACAAGCAATACTCTGCTTGGGCTTGACTGTCATCTAACACAAATTTTATAAAAGTGTATTTTCACTGACTTAATTGTTGCTCTTTGAAATAAGTAAGATCAGAATTAAATTATATTCAAAGTTCTGTCAGTACTGCACATCTGTATATACAACAGTATAACAGAGTTTTTAATTTTTCTGATGTGATCACCACCTTTATGTCAGGAGCAAGAAAGTTTCTATTGCTATGCTAAATCTTCAAATGCTTCAGTTTGAGTTTCAGGTACATATTGGAGCTGGAAATGTACTTAGTGAATATGATTTTCTTCCTTTCTCACTGTCCAACCATGCACAGAAGTCTGTCTTCATAGTGCTGTTTTTGTTCTAAGCCTTATAAATTATAAACTTTACCTCAGATGATCACATGGCTTTTTAAGAAGTTCTATAACAATATCTGAAGTAAATCCAACTCCACTGAAACTTTGGAGGATTAAAAAATATTAATAAACAATGGCACCTGAAACCTTGGTTAGTTCTTGGTTAGTTCTGCTTCTGCTTCTTGCTTGCAGACTTCTGAATTTTCCCCCAAAAGTTTACATACTGTTGGAGACAGGTAGTGAATGTGACTAACGAACATAAAGAATTCAGGGTACCAATGAAAGTATTTTGATTAGCATAAGTACGCACAATTTAGACATATATTCACCATTTTTTTAGTTTCGGGAGTTTTATGTAGAAGGAAGATTAATGTTGTGGGGCTTAAACCAGACATCCAAAACCCTGAAATTCTGTCTGAAACAGAAGCAGCAGATTGCCAGATTAGAAAAAAGTTTGTAATGCTTTCAACATACCATTATGTAAGGAGGGGGACTGGATGACAATTTTACCTGCGTAAATAAAAGGAAAGGCATACGTCTGTATTGCCCAGAAAGGAGCAAGAAATATTAAAATTTACTAGTTTTCAGTCTTGAGTGTGTATATAGAATGACACTGGTTTCAGAGTAAAAAAATTAACTGTATTACATCCCCTGTGAGCCATCTTAAGGATCATCCCTCTCCCACTCTGACAAAATTATTTTTGAGCTTATCTTTCTAGATTTAGGATGACCTTTTGATTTCAAAAAATTGGAAAGTTCCCACAGACTCTCTCTGGGCAACTTGGTATTGCTTTGCAAATTCTTTCGTCACTGGGACATATCTACATGGGAACAGAGCTTTGACTTACGATGTCACAGATGCTTTACATCCTAAAAGTGTTCATAGAAAATCCATGCACTTGCAATTTGATCTAATCATTTGAATGCTTACTTTTTCCAACATTATCAGAACAAGGGGTAAGGGAGAGAATAGTTAACTAAATCTAAACTGCATGTTAACATATTTTCAAATAAGTTTTGCTTTTGGGAAAAAAAAAAAAAAAAACCAAACAAACAACAACAAAACCCAAACACCAAACTTGAAGAATCTGACAAGGTAATATATATTTAGTTCACAAAAACATTCTTACCTTTGATCATCAATGTGTAATTGAAAAAAACATGCTGCACAGTTACACTTTTCTTCACTTTAGAGGTCAGAGAGGGTAGGAAAACTGCTTTTTCATTTAATTGCATACAAACATGTCCCTAGCCACTGCTTAAACCAAATTGTACACAGAATGTTAAACTACTGCATGTGAAGTTAGCAGCAAATTAATATTTCATGAAAATCCTGCATTAACCCCTTGATCCTGACCTTCAGGTTTAATGGGGAACTGGAACAAAGATGTAGACCAAAGGCTTCAGTGCTGCAGTAACACAAAGAACACTACTTCTAGAGCTCATCTCTGTTCAAAATATCCATAAAGGTTTGACACAGTTCTAGATATTTCATCTTGGCTCCAAAATTCTGACTGTCCCCACACAGATCCTCTAAGGAGAGGCTTTCATTTGCCCATTTCATTTACCTAATTACTTTGTATCTTCAAGAAGGACAAAATTATTTCCAGGCTTGCTTATCTCTGCTAGGCTTTGGCCAGTCGTTGTACATAGTCATAGGTCTGAAGATACAGACACATCTTTGTTGATCTTGGCTTGGGTGGTCTGGGACATTGTCGTTCCCTGTGACACTACAGTATCAAGTACTGCTCAATGGTATTCCCTATGTCTAGCAAGTGATTTTGCTGAATATACTAATCTCTTGCTTAGAGTCATCCGTCACAGTTCACTGCTCTCGGAGGCATACTGCAGTGACAAGGCACATGCCCATCCACTGGCTGAGTGGATTGGTCATGATTTAGGACAACCCTGTGAGTGTGCAGGAGCTGTAGATATGGTGTGAGCCAGTCAGAAGGTGATGTAGGTTGTGACATTACACCAGAAGAAGGGTGCTCAGTGCTGGCGATTGAGCTTAGCAGTGGGAAGAGACTTTTAAACATGGCTGTTGTTGATTCCCATTTCTCAAAACAAATCTAAAGGTCAGAAAGGGACAAAACCAATATGTGGTAGTTTCAGTAGTTGCCCAGGGTTCCTTGAAGAATGTATTTACCACAGTACTCCTCAAAAACTTTTCCTGTTCCAATGGGACTATTCTTCTTAATATTTTATGTTATCTGATCCCTGGCTATCAGGTAAACAAAAAAGAAGGCAGCATGGGAGCTCCCACGTTTTGCCCAACACTTGGCATTCATTAAGTTACTGTCCCCAGTAGAGAAAAAATTGATCAGACCATTTGACTTTTCCATATGCCTATTGTTGTTAGGACCCCTTTTGTGCTAAAACTGACACATAGATACAGAATTGATAACATATTGATATTACAGATATTATAAGTATATCACTAAAAGGGCATAAAGACCTAAGCTTTTCAAATCAATCCATCAATGAGTCACTAGCCCCAGTGTGGGTGCAGAAATCCTCTGGAGTGGGAGGAAATACAGATTGATGCTACGTTGTCTGCTTCAGTCTGTCAGGAATCAGTAGTTCCAAGAGTCACAACTTTCCCTTTCGTTACCACAGACATCATTTCTGAAACTTCGTGATGGCAAGTTTAAACATTAACCATGTCTCCGCTAAACATTTTAGTACACTTATAAAGTCCGAGTGCCAGGTCATGACCGTTACAGGACTGCAACAGGAAGCATTTGGGTGTTTAACAGTGCTAGGGGGTACACAGGTGCAGAAAACAGAACTGAGAGGTTCTCCATTTTGATGCAGATTTCTTCCCAGGTTATATTTCTGTAGTAAACTTGTCCTTTCACAAATCTTCCTTTGAAGAATTCAAACCACTCCACTGCTAATATAAATGAAAAACAGATATGAGACTTGCTTATACTTTTAATCTCCATAGTAGCACACGTTTCAATTAAAAGTAAAATTATTACATTATTTAGTTTGTGCATTTTTTTGATAGAATAGTACATTTATATGTTAATTTTGCTAAGATCAACTTTATTTATCTACAGGAAGCTATTCCAAGATTGTTGTACGTTTTCTTTGCTTCTGAAATGTTATCACATTTAATTGCCTGATCTTATTTGGGTTGCAATCATAGTCATTAATTAGCAGGAAGGTGAGGGACAGCATCATATCTAACTATCTGTTATGGCTGCTTTAATGAGGAAAATACCTGCCATCATTTTAAAGGCATCCTGTATACTTCACAAATACAGCTTGCTGTAGCATTCTCATTTAGACTGTGAACATCAAAGGAAATTGATGTCAGGTGTGAACAGAAGCTGTTGAATATATCTGTTGAGGAAGCTGAGTGGTATGTCTGGATGGGAGAGATGAAGGGCAGCTTAAAACATTAACAAAACTACAGGTAATTAGTGTAAACTTTCAAGGGTAAGGTATGCTTGAGGAATAAAAATGTTGTTTATAGCTATTCCCTGTAGTACCACTATCGCTAAGGGTCTGTCAATGTTTTCATTTATAAAGCTCTATTTTTATAGGATTGTGCACTAGTAATAAAAAATGTGCTTGGGGCTAGAAGCTGACAATTTAAAGAAAAATAAATTGGTTTTGTTGTTTTGGTGGGGTTCTTTTTAATTATATCAGTATATGAATAATAGAAGTTTGTCTGTTTTGCATGGTTGTTTTCCTTTGTATAATTCAGCTACTGTTTTAAAATCAAATTAATGAAATTTGGCAAGCAACTAGTTCCTAGTATGGACTCATCAGTGTTGGAATTCTTAGGGAAAAAATAAATAAGATAAGATTACGTAGTGTTTCACAGGAAAAATTCTACCTTTCAAAGGGAATCATAAAGAATTCAATGCATCTGTAAAATACATTGAATGGATGTTTTCATTCCAAGGTGTTACAGTACATTATCTGAAAAAAACAAGCTTAAAAAACTGCCAAAATATAAACAAGTGTGGTCAGTTACAAAGATGTTTTAAGTTTACTGTGCACTATCAGGCTTCTAATGATGTTATCATATCTCATCTCAATAATTCACCATAAATAGAATTCAGTAGGAACCTTCTTGGGCTATTAGTACCCTCAGGCTCCTACATACTTAAGAGAGACACAAAGTAATTTTCTAGAGGAAAAAAAGTGCCTTTTGATTCTTACCATGCAATTATAGTTGAATATTGTTTCTCTGTAATTTTATATTGCTATTTCTTTACTGTAAGAAACACTTTTTTTCCTCATCACATTACAATAATCGTAGTGAAATTATGGTTGCACATTTGTGGAAGACATCCTTTTAAATCGGAGTTTAAGGGCCAAATGTGCTAGGGGTCACAAAAGTGCATATCTAAAATAGTACTTACTGTTCGTAAAAATTTTTTCACCTTCCAAGGTCTTGGATTGCTTTAAAAGAGAGGTCAAGTAGCATTTCCATATTATACAGATGAGGGAACTGAAGAGAAGTAAACAGTTGGCTCAAATACTTCTCAGCAAAGCAGTGCTAGCAAGTGACTGGAAATCTCTTGAACACCGTTCTAGTGCTTTATCTCTATATGACTATGCTCTTGAAGTCTTGGAAAATAATGGCCCAAACTCTATCGATCTCAGGAGTTGGTATATACTCCAAAATGAAGCCCTTTAAATTTTGCAAATATTTTAATGATAGATTGTTCTCAAATCCTTAAAATGCAACCTAGATAAAGATGTGTCCTTTTTTTTTTTTTTCCTTTTTAATGGTGGAAGCCATTTTTTCATCCACATATACATGTATATATGGTGTGTTCCTTACTCCTCAAAGATCATGATTTCAAGTGCACAGTGCATGAGCACTGTGGAAGAAATAACATCATACTCAGAAATGCTTGCTGCAGCAGCTTTTGGTAAGAGATTACTTTTAACATTAGAAAGTGCGTCCATTTTATACTGTGCCTTTCTTAACTGTAAGACCAGGGTTTAACTTCTGTGATGATTACTACAGTTGTCATTTCTGCGGGAACACATCAGTACTTTCTTGCAACTCAACCAGTTCCTGGACCTGCAATCATGAATCTGAGTATATGGGACCAGGACATGTCGCAGCCAGGGACATGGACACCTAACCCAATCACCTGCATAGCATAGGCTAGAAAATATCCTAAATTTGATTATTTGCCTTCAGAAACAGAGCACCTTCTAGAAACATCCAAACACAAGCCATCGTTTTCTCTGTGTAATTTCATGACTTTTCAGGAGAGAGAATGAAATTGTCATTGTCACATTATACCTCATAAGCCCTGACAAGCCCAGAGTCAGTGTAACTAAGATGTCTTTGTTTAACTAGAGGTGCCTCTGACAGGGAAACTGAGAGGGTATTACCAGTCTAGATTCTGATACTAATTTTATAGTAAAGGCAGTCTGTGAATCAAGGCCTGATCTGAAACATGGAATCAACTAAGGTGGAAAAGACCTTTAAGATCATCAAGTCCGACCGTTACCTCAGGACTGCCAAAACCACCATTGAACCATCTACACAGTTTTTGAACACTTCTAGGCACAGTGACTCCACCACTTCCCTGGGCAGCCTGTTCCAACATCTGATCACCCTCTCTGTGAAGAAATTTTTCTGAATACCCAATCTAAACCTCCCCTGGCACAGCTTGAGGCTGTTACCTCTGGTACTATCGCTTGTTACTTGGGAGAAGAGACTGACCCCCACCTCACTACAACCTCCTTTCAGGTAGTTGTAGAGTGATAAGGTCCCCCCTGAGCCTTCTCTTCTCCAGACTAAACAGTCCAGTTCCCCCAGCTGATCCTCACCAGACTTGTGTTCCAGACCCTTCACCAGCTTTGTTGTTGTTTTCTGGTCCCACTCCAGCACCTCAATGTCTCTTTTTGTGAGGGTTCCTGAACTGAACACAGGATTCTAGATGCATCCTCACCAGTGCTGAGTACAAGGCAACGATCACTGCCCTGGCCCCTCTGGCCACACGATTGCTGATACAGGCCAGGATGCTGTTGGCTTTCTTGACTGCCTGGGCACAAGCTGGTTCATGTTCAGCTCTGTCAATCAGCACCCCAAGGTCGTTTTCTACCAAGCAATTTTCCAGCCACTCTTCCCCAAGCCTGTAGCATTGGGGAATGAGCCTGTAGTCTGTAGCATGAGGTTGTTGTGGCCCTAATGCAGGATGCAATGCTTGGCCTTGATGTTTATGCTCATATATATATTATAGATGGTGTTTTGACATTCTCTTAATCTCATCACCTACTGCCCATATATGAAAGGGCGGAATTCTGCCCTTAGATCCCTGACTTCAACCGAGTTTCAGTTTAAAAGGCTGAGGAAAAATTTGGCATGAAAGATCCCATATATTCACACTTCCTTTTTGTGAGCATTAGGTTATGTTCGGGTGGAATAAACACCTGTCATCTTAAATAGTAAAGAATGTACTGCATTCTGCTTGTGTGTGGTTGGGTTTTTTTTAGGATGAAAGTGCTTTAATTTCTAGTTAAATGGAAAGACACAATGAAAGAACTAACATTTCAGAAAAGATATTGTAAGGAGGACTGCAAGTAAATCCAAATAAATAAAGTACAAAATATCCTGTTTCATGTAAAAAGACACAGTGCCGCTGTTATAGTTCAGATGACCTTGAAAAAGGTATGACACAGCCATTTTGTTTAATATGATATGCTTAATATTAATATGGAGATGACAAAAACTATTTTAGACAGTTCCCAATGACTGACAGGTAGTCATATCCTATGAAAAGCTTGAGCAAAACTCTTTCACCATTTCAACAATTATATTTTTTTCTCTCAGAAGTTAAACAAGAGATGAGACCTCCTAATGGCTTTCCATGTGTTCATCACAGCTACCTGCATGAATTTGCAGTAATTAAGCAATCTGAAACACTGGCTGACCCAGAGAGAAAGCTATTCCATACCAGTGGTGTCCTTGAAATGTCTTCATCATCAAGCAGTCTCTTCTCTTCATCTCAGTGAAAGCTAATGTCAGCACTACTGTGTAGCAACCCTTCCTTTAAATAGCTATTGAAATCTTATAAGGATGCTTTTTTTTTAATAAGGAAAAAAAAAAAAAAAAAAAGAAAACACTTAAAAAGGGAAAAATCCCACCAGCAAAGAAGTGTGGGCAGAGAAATGGCCCTGTGAAAATGTTTCTGCTACCAGGAGGGAGGGAAAGGGGGCTTGATGGGGATAAAAACAGCCTCTCTTTTTTTTTAAGGTCAAAAACATAATTAGCATTTGAAAGGATGTGAAGATGCACTACCTCAGGGACCACAATGGCCAAATTTGTGCCATTTAATGTCAACAGTCATTGGAGTTGTGATAAAATTAATAGAGCCTTTAGTGATTGATAACATACCTCATCTGCCATTCCTGTATAAAAATCCCACAGCTGTAGCAGCAAGGAGCAATGTTTAGATCAGTTTTGAAAGGAAACTGAAAGCTGTACTTATGGGCTTTAATTATCTTCTGAAATCCGTGACAACCTCCCTTGCTACCACTACTAAAAAGTAAAAATCTATTGTTTTATTATTAACTGTGTGAGGCGAGTTTAGCTCATTTAGTAGCATACTTTGTGGACACTGAAGGGTGAGAGTGATGAGAAAGGCAGGATTTGTACAGTAATTTTGGTTTTGAGGTGGAAAACCAGTAATTTATGTGAAGGAAAGAAAGGAGGTGAATCACTGGCACTGAAATCAACAATGACTTAAGGACTGAAAGTAAGTTAGGCATTCTGTAAATATCATACACTTTAATGAGGAATCAGTTTATTTTTCACTTATTGGTAGACTGCACCCATTTTTCTCTTCCATTCTGAAAAAGTGGTTAAATCTTCTGGCCAATGTGATTTTCAGAATCATGCTGATTTTTTATGTTATGAATCAGAAATGAAAATTTTGCTTAAGGACATCAAGTCACTGGCCTTGTAGGGGACATATGTATGATTCTGTTGAACTGAAAAGGCAGCCTGAACATTAATGTAAAGTATTGATTACAAATTTGTTTAATATTTTTTTACATTTTAATAAACAGGTTTTTTACTTGATTTAGAGTCATATAGTGGTACAATTTTTCGATTATTTTGTACCATCAATCCTCCTTTTATTCTTTTTATAAATTACAATTTATGTAAACCAGCACAATAAGTTAACAATCTGTCCTGTTCTTCAGTAGGTAATATGATACATATACATATCTCATAGCAAAGCATCTTTTATCCTACCAAAAACTCTCAACAATTGACTGAAAAACAGTGTATACTTAGCTGAATATGGGCAATTGCACAGCGACAGTTTTTTCATATATCTATACATATTTTCACCATTATTTTCTGTCATCAGGGCTACAATCTCAATTAAAAGGTGTTCAGTGTTTAGAGTTGGGTTAGATCTAACACATTATCCCAATATCTTACCTCAGCCCGGAGGAGCACCAGACTGCAACTCATCATCATCCAATTATTGCAGCACTGCATTAGCAAAGACTTCCACCACAGATCCTAACATATTCCTCAACAGTTGCAACAAGTCTATCTAGCCTGTGAAGAGTAGAGCTAGCTAAGAAATCGCTGGGGTGAAAGGTGAACTGGTTTACCAAAAAATGAATTTTTCTTTGATGAAAAATTTAATCAAAACTTAACCGTCTCAACCAAGATCACTAAGCTTTGACTGTAGAAGTCATTTAATGCATTAAAGTGCTGAATCACCATGAATTGCCCCAGTGGCAGAAACCACTCACCAGCTCCAGTGGGGATAAAACGTGTCAGAGGCAAGAAGCCGCAGTTTATACTGTCCCCAGATGTCATTTCTCCACCACTGCCTCTGCCTTCTGAAAATTTGTGCAGAACCAATTGAAAAGTTCTTGAAACCCAATTATTTGCTCTGAAATCAATAGTTCAATGTAGGAGGTCACTAAGCCAGAGTTTCTGTTGGCAAATCTCAATAACTTGAGAATTAGCACACAGTATCTGACATCTTGCTCCCTGCTATATTGCACATGCAATAAAGGAATAGGAGAAACAGGTATAGATGCATAATGACTAATAAAGGCAACAAAACCTGAGACATGGTTTATTTCACATGATATACTTGTAACTTATCATTGCATGTAACACTTTTGGTAAATAAATTTATTCAAGAATTTTAAGTGATAGGAAAAAGCCTCCTGAATAGTCTAATCCTATGATAACTTAATGGGACTATCCATAGCCCTGCTGATAAATGCACAGCAATTCCTGTCAAGATACTGGCACTCAAAAGAGCTGATGGACGGAAATATACTTTAAATACCACTTACTTCCGCAGGTTAACTACTGGCAAAAAGGACTGGCCTTAGAAATGGAGTAACAATGACAGTATCATAAAAAAATGCATGCAATACCAAAACAACAAAGAAAAATATTTTTTATCATTATTGCATGTATTTCAGGGGATTGCTGGACGTAATAAAATGTATTAATTTTCCTCTTTATGAAACAGCGAGTCTGTAAAATATGATGTGTTGAGGCCACAGAGATTAGAACTGTTATACATATCTAGTAACACTTGTAACTATGACAAGGAGCTCAGACACATAGTTTGTACTGCTGTTATAGCTAAAGCAAATAGGAAAGTCTATAATTAAAACTGTCGTAAATTTCCCAAAGAACTTTATTTTAAGCTGGTATGACTATGCCATTGACTTTTTTTAGCATAAAACAATTGGGCTGAAAAAACTCTTCAAAGGCAGATGTCTTAGTTTAACCTGCAATATATTTCAAACTTCAGCTATAATGGTTTGGTGACCAGATTATTTACAATATTTTTGCTAAGAAATCTATACTTCCAAGCTTTCAGAGAGGTGCTTGAAATGCAGCTCAGAGGAAAAGGGTGCCTGTTTGTTAGTTTATGATGTAGTTTTCTGTGTCTGTACTGAGCAGCCTTTGTTTCCTCACAACTCCTAACTGTTGAGGGACAGTGTTTGTACCTTCCACACAAGTATGTACGAATGTCCCAATATAAGCCTGCAGCTCAGAGTGAAATTTCCCCATCAAATTTCTTTCCAAGCAAAATAGTATTTACTGCAGCAGTGAGCACCAGAATGGATAGCTGGGCTTTACCTTCATTGCTAGCAGCTGTATTTGCTTGCAGTATTGAAGGATGAACAAGAAATGGATCAGTACAGATGCAGTGAGTGAACTGCTGCAGGTGTTGACTGCACCATAGCAGTAGATAACAGTAGAGCCTAACTGGCCAAGATATGGTTATCTTACTGAAATGTCTAGCTTAGTTCTGCAAACATTGAATGCTTAAATGTTTGACTTGAAGCAAATATAGTTTTTTTAAAGGCATGGTTCATTTTATACTTGATAACACAGTTGCTTGAAAGACTTCTGGCAAGACATTTCCTTAACATAACATGACATTTCATCAAAATCAACATTTTCCAAGAAAACATAGAATTTGTTGAAATTTTTCTTTAACTATTGAAGAAGGATTTTTTCCTTATTATTTCAATTTTTTTTTAAGATATAACTAATCAAAATGAGGTTCTGTTGGATGTGGAATGGTACACCTCTCCTTTTGCTCTCCAAACTGTGATTCTGCTGGCACTCCATTTTGTCAACCTTTTTTCCATTGGCATTTAGTGGAAATCTCACCATAAAGTACCACTAGTACAGAAAATATTTGGAGTGCTCAGTTTAGAACCACTAGAGAACCGAAAGAGGAATAATGATTATTATACTGCCCCACTAAATTATTTGCAGAGTTATTTATTTCTGAATACGTTAAATTCACATAGGATATTTTATTTTGATACTAAGTATCTGAATACTGCAATCTCTATAACTCATTCTCATTTAAAATTCATTTAAAAACCCCAACAAAACAGTACTGATTCTGCTCAGTAATTAGATTCTTTGTTGTTTAGTGTAGACACAATAACTAACAGCCACAGAAAAACACTACAGTAAAGGACAAGGCCTGAAGGACCTTAGAATAAAAATATTAGAACTGTTATTAACATAATGGTCAGTAAAATTTCACTATATGCACAAAAAAATATATGATAATTCCTACAATAAAACTGACTCTACATTTGTGTGGTGTGTTGAGCTTGGCTGGACACTAGTTGCCCACCAGGCTGCTCTATCACTCCCCTCCTCAGCAGGACAGGTGGGGTAGAAAATAAAGTGGAAAAAATCCATGGGTCAAGATAAAGGCAGTTTAATAAATCAAAAGCAAAAGCCACATGCAGAAGCAAATGAAAACAAAAGATTTATTCTCTAATTCCTATCAGCAGGTGATGCCCAGATTGTTCTCAGGATATGGGGCATCAGTACACGTTAGCGGTTTCTCTGTAAAACAAACATAGTAATAAAAAATGCCCCTCTTTCCTCCTCCTTCCCCTTAGCTCTTATTGCTGAGCATCCATCATATCTTATGGAATATCCCTTTGGTCAGTTTGGGTCAGCTCTCCTGGCTGTGTCCCCTCCCAGGCTCTTGCCCACCCCCACCCTGCTGGTAAGAGGGGATGTTGTAGTGATAGTCTTGATGCTGTGTGAGCATTGCTCAGCAGTAGTCAAAACACTGGTGTGTTATCAACACCTTTCTAGCTACCAATACAAAGCACACTATGAAGGCTGCTATGAGGAAATTTAACTCCATATTGTCCAGACCCAATGCAATCTGGTTCATTAACACCGTGAGTTCAAAACAGCAATGGATACCTTCCTTGGAAGCAACATGCTAATTTCATGTATGTCACAATTCTTCAGCCTTCTGTAACATCACTTCTCCAATGAGCTCAAATAACGAACCCATGACCTCTCAAAAGAAAGTAAATATATCATCCCAAGTTAATTTTGTTTCTGTGCCTTCCAGGTTACCTTATTATCTCATTTATAGTCCTGAAGTTGGCCACAAGTATCAAGGTATTCACTGGGGATATGCACTATGCAATGTTTACAGTCTGTAAAATTCCTAGGTTTCCTTTCTCATGTACTGCATCAGCCAGCACTTCAGCAATAATATTGTTTCCTTCTATAATTTTCAACACTCAAAATGTTACCTTCAGCAAAGTTAAAACTACAGTTTGAATATATTGCCAACAGCAGAGCAAAATGATAAAAAGTACTTAGAAATTAGCCCTCATCTGATTTTACCTTCACTCATGATTCATGAGAAACTGACTTGAATTTTTGTTTCTGATTGTAGAGCTTTCAGTGAAGATTCTTTTTTATTTGGTTCCTCATTTAGAAGGCTTTTCATGCTTTTGCAGTCTGCTTCAAACTGGAAGTGAACTTGACCTTCTATGCTTGGATCAGCTAGACCACATGAGATTTCTTCTCCATCCCTTATTTGCCAAATCTGCAGTAGCTCAATGGGTGTCATTTTTAGATGTTTTCTCATCTATGTTTCTGTTCAGTCTTTTCATCTGGCTGGAAAAAACTGTGCATATTTTAGGAAGAAGAGAAGAAAACTTAATACTCTAGTTTGAGCATAAGCCTCTGTTAATTCTGCTGGGAAATGACTTATATTTCTTTTTTTTTTTTTTTTTTTTTTGTACTTGTTATGCATATATGGCACATTTATTAGAATTTTATATTATTCCTTTTCAAGAAAAAGTTTTTCTTGAATCTTCTTAGCAGTCAAACGTGATTCAGAAGAGCTGCTTAAATATCTACTTACATGTGTACAAGCAAGTATTTCCCAAAAAAACAAAGGGATGTTCGTATGCTGAACAGGGGATGTGGGCTAAGGTTAATTGTTGCAGTAAGGACTATATTAAAAACATAAATAAATCTGGAGATGTGTACTGATTCCTAGATTTTTTTTCAGGGATTGCATAGGAACCACCTTAAAATTCAAACTCTAATATTTCTTTTATCTTGTAGAAACAGGACCTGTACACAGTTTGGAAAGGATCAGTACAGCCATCAATACAGCAGTCAATAATATCTTCTATTTGGGATGCAAGGCAAGACCAACATATCTCCACTCAGTGCCATTAGCCAGTACTGGTCAGATAAAGCTGTCATAAAGGTAGAAGACATTTTTGCAACTAGCAGACAAGTATGCTTAGATTATAGTGCAAAGGGTGTCAAGATTTTGTCTGGCAAAAGAGGCCACTGTACTTGCTTAATCTGAAAAAATGAATTTTCAAAAATTAAATTTCAGGAACTTTTTTCAGGTGGTTTTTTTGGGTTTTTTGGGGTTTTTTGGGTTTTTTTTTCCTTCTCTGTTCCTTCTCTACAAAGTTTGGAATACTGAATTTCCAGATCCTTTACATAGACTCAGTAAAGGGAATCAAGTTCAGCCCTGTTAGCTCCATTAACTTAGTGCTCTGCTAGTCAGAAAAGTCAAATTGGTACTGATAATGTCACTTTTTAACTGCTTTATTCTCTAACTGCTTTACTCTCTAACTGCATTTTCTTACTCCATCATTGGGGTTCTAAGTGCAGCAAAATAACAGCAGCAGATGGATGGATGGATGGATGGATGGATGGATGGATGGATGGATGGATGGAAGGATGGACGGATGGAAGAAAGGAAGCAAGCAAGGAGGCAAGGAAGCAAACAAGGAAGCAAACAAGGAAGCAAACAAGGAAGATGAACGGATGTTTGAATTAATATAAGTGACATTGAATGAGTACTGGAAAATGCACTTGGGTCTGGAATCTGGAGATGGCATAATTTCTACATTCATATATAATTAACTGTCCATCAGTTTTGCACTTAGTTTTTGAATTTGTGATAGCAAATGAAAACAGACATTCTTCATTGGTGAGTTCTGTTGCATCACCAATGAGTTATTGCTCCAGATAAAACCTGGTATTTACTTGTGAAGAAATAGGCATTGTTAATTCTTCTCCTAAAACAAGCTGCTGTTCTTATAAAAAAATAGCACGTCACTTCTCAGTGAAAGAATGTTTAGAGGAGAATGTCCTTTCCTGGTATTTTTGTACTAGGGAAAAAAATTAATCAGTCTTTGTGCATTTTCCCCTCTCTTCACATGATGCCATCTTTCTGCTCAGCTAATGGCAATAGTTTCAGCACTTTATAACCTACTTTTGAAATATTCACTTTTATTTTAAACACACAAATATGTAAAGTAGATTCAAAGAAATGAAGAACAGGAATGTGTAAAATGCACAAGAGACTTTATTTATAAAAATACATTGGATCCAGAATCCTAATATATTTTGCCATTGGAGATTCCAGAGCAATCACAATTTAAATGGTGCTGTGTGGAACACTGGCCTGTACGGGCTTTAAGTAACCACCACACAAATGTTATTGTGATTCCTACTTATGTTGTCAGTCTTTGGGAAAAGACAGCCTGAGACACATTTTCTTTTTTCTTCTCCAGCAGGTACACATTTATTGGCTGGGCTTGTTGCTGCTTCTGCAAGTCCTGAAACAATTTGCAAATGCACATTTCAACATGCCTCTGTTGAATTCAAATATTTGAATACTGAATAGCTAAGATGATAGAAAGTAATTCCATTAAGATCCCTGATAAGAAAAAGGGTTTCAGAGAGATAATTTTGAACCTGTAAGTATACTGAAAGTGCATCAGGCTTTATGTTACGTAGCTGTCACCTATTTGCCAGAGCTTGGTGTGGAGTGTAAATAAAGATGGTTGTTACCTTGTCACCTCTTAACTGTTAATCTGCCCAGAAAAAGCTGGTTGTATTGTATTCAGTTACTCTTCCTGCTGATTTCTTGCCTGTGATGAATAAATAAGCAAAACGACACTTTTTAAATATATAAGCAGGTATTGGAAAATAAGCTGTTGACCTTTTAACATATTGGCAAGCTTCTCTGTAGGTACATAAATTGTTCAAAAAGCATCATTTATCTGATTAATTCCATTAAATTCTTTCAAGATCACGCATGATTCATGAAAAAATTGTGACATTCCCACATTCATTCATTATTTAAAATAATTCTCATATTTCTGCAGTAAAAAGTTATTCATTGAATATACTGATAACTTGAAATTTCCATTGTTTTTTGTTATGCAGCAGTGGGTCTGATGATAAGTAAAGTAGCATGGATAGGCACCTCTAGTTTGTACTGCACATTCCAATTAAAAAAAAATAAAAATCCTGCTACCAGTTTTTTTATCTATTTCAACATTAGTTTTGACAAACATCTGTCATTTATGTTCTTAATGTAATTTTTCTTTTTCTTCTTTGTGTGTTATTGAAACTGTTATCCAAAGACAGTTTGAGATCTCAGAATTGGTGAAATTGATCAAATAAATGATTCTGTATAAACAATTGTCTTAGCTGTGGAAAGCCTAAAGAATGAAAAGATGAAATTAATCTCTATATAACTGTGTTGATATTAATATGCCGATTCCTGACACCTTAGTGGCAGCCAGATCAAGGCCAATAATTCTTAAACAAAATGGTGCAACTGTAATTAATATTCATCTATTTATAAACTAACAAAAAAAGAGCTAGTCTTAAAAATAGATTTTGTGATATTTGCCTACTATCTAGGTTTTGTGCTGTTTCAGTGGTTAACATTAGGGGAATTATCTATCTCAGAGAAAACTTGAAGTTGGAAAAATGAAAAAAAAAAAACAACTTTCTTACTTGTTTATGTTTTCAAGAGCTTTATTACAGTTTATAGAAAAACATCAGATTCTGAGCCAACATTTAAGGATTCAAAACACATTCATAAAATATACACAGAAAGATGCATATGCATATATATGCACACAGACACCAAATGCAATCCTACAGAGTAAGCAGGAAATAAAAGTAGTTGTGATGTCCACATGTTCACCTGCATTCACTGTTTATGTATTTCTGAGCTTGTCTGTAATCCTGATAATTAGCCTCCTGGTATTGTTTCTGCTGAAATGCCTGGAGTCCATTAGAAGTGTAGAAACGAATCATGGTAGGAAACACTATAGAAACCTACAAGTATGGGAGGAGGAAAAAAATTAAGCAAAAACCAAAATACAACTTGATAATTATAGATGAAAAACAAGGAACAAAAGAAATAAAATTTTGGTAGGAAGTTGAATTGACGAAAACAAATGTCATAAACATTATTTTTTTTTTAATAGTAAAACAGAAGAAAAAAAACTTGTCCAGGTTGAAACAAAATATTAATACACTAAATAGCTATGATTTTTTCTTCTGGTCACATTTAGATAGGGAGAAATTTAAAAATTCTGCTGGCATGTTTGTTGGGAATAAAAAAGCCTGTAGGTCAAGTCTTTCTGAGAGAATGCCAAATGTCTTTGTGTCCAGTTATTTATGGTTTCAGATAATTGTACAGAAAATATCAAATTTGCATAGTGTGATTATTGCTGATTATTTATCTAGCAGTCAAAATGTTTCAGTGGTTCCTAGGATGACAGATTGACAAGTACTTAAAACTCATTCATTTTATGAAATTTGCATGTAATTAGGCAATAATGAAGGGGATGTTTGTGGACAGCGGATTATACTACAATATGCTGGAAGCGATTCAAATGCTTGACAAAGTGTTAACATTATCTTCAGTTTCAACTAAGTATTGAACGTTTGGCTCAAAAAATCAGTGGAAAAATGAAATGGGTTATGGGAAGTTACTAAATGTATTGCTAGAATGAAGTATATATTTTTTACTCCTCTTTGTCTATCCCTACTTATTTATGCACTGCTGATGAATTGTACTTTAGATATTTAACTCATATCACATTCAGTTCAGCTCATCTGTAATAGTTTTGCTGCCGCTGCTGTGGTCATTATCACAGTGAAATCCTATGAAGAATGGCTTGCTTTGGTTTCTTGGCATCCATGTGGGATCTGAATTTTAAAGCTCCTGCTTTGAGATCCATACAAAAGAATGTGATTTTGAAGGACTGATTTATTACACAAGATATAATTGGTTTCTTAACCAGTTGTTTCTACACAAATACATTATTTAACTTTATGGTACATGCTTTACAAGTGGAGATACCTTTACCAATACTTTATGATAGCTGACACCTGCAGATGACTCATACAAAGGTATAAAATTAGTTCAAATGTCCTGGCAGTAACATTTTATTTTACATAACGTTGATTCTTATTTTAATCACATAAGAAGGTATATCCTTGATTTTAGAAGATTTCATGTGTATGCATCAAATGCACTTCTACATGTGACTCCACAGTCAGTGCTCACCTTTTTAATACATACTAGTGTTCAGGGACATGTGTAATGAAACATACTTTGTAATCAGCTCTTTTCAGATATTTGTGTCTCATTTTTGGGGTGTATTCTCTACCTTAACTTAGTATGCTCCCAAAGTAACAGTAAATGTGCCATACAGCTTTTGTAGAAGAAAGTTGGTTTCTACATACATGATTTACAAGGTAAATGTGCTTATCAGGGGATTGTGTAGGCTAGTTGGTAAAAAAGGTATGCATTTAAAAAATCTGCCTATGCTGTGATGGGGAGTATAAAATCAATGTCTCTGTTAGAGGGTGGTGCACACTTATAGTGAAGCAACATACTGTGGAACCCCATCCACAGCTAATGTTTTTTTCACCAAATGATTTGATGATTGTGCCAGTCCTGTTCTTTTTTGCTCAGGCTAGTGATTTAAGCTTCCAGTCAGGAGCTTGAGCATATCAGATCAGTGTTCATGGATTTGCTCTCCCAGTCCCTCATACTGGAGTTCAATTCTTCATGGAATAACTAAATTCTATAAAAAGAAGAATTCAAACTCTTTTCTGATGATTAAGTCACTGTCATGAGAGGAAGAGACATGTTCAGTCCTCACATACATGAATGCTCCAGCTACTGTGCTACAGCAACACTAGTTTTCTGTTTGGTCCAGGGAATACTTAAATATCCTTAAAACAGCTACAATAGATGAGACTGTGATGATACCAAGTACTGCATGGTATTTCATAAGTTCCTAATGAAACGACCTCTCTGATAGGCACAAGAAACTGAACTGAGGAAGAACTGAATGAGCATCAAGTGTTCTGAGTGACCATCCTGATCTGCAGAGGCAGCTAGCTCCTCTGAATTCTGTAGCTGGTTCTGTTTCAGCTCTACTCTAACATGCCTATTTTGATAAGACTAAGCATCACATGTGAGGCAGGCATGAACACCTCAAGCCTAATCAAAGCCTCGAATGAAGTACCTGCCTGGGTCTCTAGTGCTGTTAAGACAGAAGCAATTCAGTCTTTAGCATGCTCCAGAATTGATCTAGTGAAAACATTGACACCGGGAGATTTCAGGCACCTTAAAAGCCAGGGAACTATGTCTGTATGAATGCCTAAAGTTAGTCTAAAAGCATCTAAATCCTGTCTAAAGCCTTTTGTTGATTTAACCTCTAGTGTTTGGGGCTGACATGATAGGCTTCCTACTCAATCATGAGTCCCTTCATGATTCCTAGTAACGTAACCTCTGGATGGGTAAATTTTCAGCCTATTCAGCCCTACCTCTCTGAAGTAGTGGTAGATGTCATATGAGGTTATGGACCTGCTAAGGTGAACTGTATCTCCAAAGGCCATGGGAGACCACCTCCTGGGAAGTTTGCGTGTGTGATGGTGGCATTTGACAACTATTCAGACTCCAATATCTTGGTGCAGATCCATGTCTAATCAATGAAAGGTGTGACTCTCAATTATAAGCAATCCAGACCATACTATGGAAGATAAAATAGATACTATATGACAGCAGATTAAATGAAAGTCATCTGTGTTATGTGAGATTAAAAACTACCCCGTTTTCCCTAGCATGTGTACATACATGTACAGTTTGTGCACCCCTTTCATCCGCAACACGAGTATGTCCTTTTTTCTGTCACTGATCTCCAGGTGTATTCCCATAGCAGAATTCTTATCAAGAAGTTTAATCTGCACATATCTAATACAAGATCTTTCACCCTTCTTGCCAAAGCAAATGGTTTAAACATTTGTTCAGAAGCACGAAAAAAAATCTCTGTACTCACTGATGACTACATATTGAGTTCTATCAAAAATTTTGGGAGCATTTTTTCAGAAACGGTTTCACATTAAGGAGGCAGAAATGTCAGAAGAAGGAGGGGGAGAACATTAAAGCCCCTGATGGACCTTTCTCAATGAGTTTTCTGCACAGTATTCTCAAAAGCTTTATGTAACCTGAATTAATTACTAAATCTATCCCCTTCATTATCTAATTAACTCATTCCACTGATTTTTTTTCCCTGTCTTTAAAAAGCTGTTCAATTACTAACATTTCAGCATCTGCTTCTGTATTCTGATGCAAGGCAGAAGGATCTGATAGTTCTTTTAACTCATTCAGACATGTGAAATTTCAGAACCTTCACATTCTCCCCCAGCATATAGTTAGCTACCCATCTGGTTGACTTTTTGATGGAAGGGTTTTCTAGTGTCAGAAAAGCCATATGAGAAAATGAAGAGGAGTAGGTAGAGCACAACGGGACCATAAGCTATATTCCTAGGCATAAGGAAAACAAGGTCACCCTTTATAGTTTCAGACAGGCAGCTAGAGAAAAAAGAAGAGAAGACAACAGTTGTAGGGTATACAAGATGGCAGTTGGAAAGGTTAAGGTATAAGACCTAAGTTTCTATGACAGAGAATGAAAAGAAATGTTCATTCTTTCATTCATTCACAGAAAACAACAGTACAAGAGAAATAAAAGTCTTTGTGGTTCATGGGGGCTTTCCTGGTCTCAGGGGTTCTTTCTTTGAAAGCTAAAGTGCATCCAAATTGTTTCTTTGCACCCCTTTTTAAAGGTCTTTTATGCATACAGAGTGGTTTTGGAGCTGTGAAAGGATTACTTATCTTTGAACTATTGAGTTCAATAGTAGAGAATACTAGATCATTCTTTGTATTGTATTAATTTCTTTCCCACTATTCTATGTGTTAGTTATCATTTTGATTTCTAAAATAAAAAAGGACTTTAAAACAATTTAAAGGGCCCTGACTAGAAATACAGCTCTGAGTTAAAGTTTCTCCTTTGTGAGCTGTCGATATTAACTGAGCTACAGCTGGTGTTTACTGTTTTTGGAGATATTTGATGGGCAGTGGTACTGATTAGTTAGCTGTCTACCCTGGATTATTTTTGATTTTTAAAAGGAATTGACAGAATGTGCATGGGACTTTGTTTGCTCTCAGATTATGTGTTCTTTATGTTCTAGAACTGCCCCGAGTTTCCCAACTCTCAGTCTCCTTCCCAAACTTTTGTGAGTGACCTTTTTCTTCCTGTGTGAGGTCTAACCCGCTGACGATTTGAAAAGCCCTTACATCCTCACAAATTCTGCCTCTGCCTGACCATCAGCTTCCCCCTGCTCCCATGCACCTCCTCCTGCTCCAACAGCAAAGAAATCAAAGTTATGGTGCTCAAAGGAACTGGAAGGGTTCCCCCATCCCTTTCCTTTAGGGAGCTGATATTATTATCAAAAGAAGGAAGAAACAAGGAAGGCTAGCAAAAGAATGAAATTAATGTAGCATCTCAGGATACAGTCCTTTATTTTGATCAAGAAAGGAGGGGTCTTCTGCTAACCTTCCTGAAAGATGAGATGCATGAAGAGACCCTAAAAAGAAACAATGAGTCCCTGCAACAGCTTATGCTTCATCAGCTCCAGAAGCATGGATGGAAAAAAAAATCCTTAGGAACTTGAAAAAGAGCAGAGGTAAAGCTGTAATAGCACAAATAATTACTGGGTAGGAAAACTGCTAGATGGGGAAGACAGAGAGCATGTACAGCATGAGTTTACTATTAGGTTTTTAAATTGTAGAATATGGGAGAAAGCTAACTTTTGCATGGACTGGATAAAGTGGTTTTGGATCTCTTGATCCTTGAACCTTTAGTGTTTGCTAGGAGTCTTGACAGAAGCCCTTCACAGCACTGCAAGGTATCCTGTTGCTGTTCTGTCATTCAGTGTGTGCTGAATTCTGGCTTCATCACCAGTTCTGTAGTAGCTGGGGCTCTTTCATGCGACCCCAAATGGTACGTGACTGGTCACCTTTATCAATGCAACTACAGCAATGCTAATTTTCATGCTTCCTTACAATCACAACATGTCAGCAGGATCAAAATATTACTAATGGCAACCATTTCTGCTTAGATTGTATCTGTGCCCAATGTGACTTTCTAAGACAAAAAGGGAATCTCTGCTTTTTAACATCCTTTCAGATTAAACATTCTTTCAGATTTCATACACTACATGGGCAGATCAGCTGGCCTCCAGGACTTTGTAGAAATCAAAAAGACTGAGAGGCTTGACAGAAACAATTACACTGGTATGTCGTGTGTCATAGAATTGCTGAGTTCTGGGAAACTGGAAAGTATCTACTTGTGGGTACTGCCCAGAGAAGAGCATAACACAGTTTTTCAGTTCTACCCTTCGAGCCATGTATGGCCAGAATGAAGCTAGTTATGACTTCCTGATACTGTGCCACTATCACCCAGAGCAGGCAAAATAACTTTTCGCTTTCTCCATCTTGGTCTAAGATTTCTTTGGATACATCTGTTACGGGGTTGAAAGCAGTTTTGTGTTTCTAGATCTGTTTGCACTTCTCAACCACATTCCATCTTAATGTTGGTTTTAAGCCCAATCCCCTTACACACGCTACATGGAAAAGGAGTCTAATCATGCAAGCCAGATATAAGCATGCTTTGAGCAGTTTAAATGCTGCCCAAGATAACAGGCATGCAGCAGTAATGGTCTAACATAACTGACAAAGCTCTGACTCATCTTTTCCTAGGACCAAGCTTGTTTCCTACCCTTACACTTGGACAGCGGAATAGCTGTTCCTAGAGTTCTTTCCTTCTTCCCTACACCCTTCATGAATCACAGCAGTACCAATGACAAACCATGACCAAGTTCCCAAGGCATAATTACCAGTATAAAGGTAGGTTAAAAGTGATGGAAGAGGACTTAATGTAGAAGGAAAAGTATAGGATCTGATATTTTTTAACACAGTGAAGAGCACCTGATTCCTTAGTTCACTGATAATGTCTGCACAGGAAGCTATTCAGCATGAGAAATAATATCAAAGTGTGGTCCAAAATGTCAGAACAAGTGTGGTTCACTTAGAAAATAATGAGAGTGACCACATGGCTGTATCTTTCTAGTTACATTTGTGGCAGTGGTCCTCCAACACAGATCATGTCACCGCAGGGCAGCAAAGCTTAGGTGGCACGGAACAGAACTCTTCATAGCATTGTAAAATGAGCAGGGGTTTCTCTTTATGATGTGTGACACTTTACCAGCAATGAGGTATGGGCTCCTTGCTCCCCATGCGGGGTCTTCCTTTGTTTATCAACAGAGGTTTTGGGAACAAGATCAAGGAGAAAAGTCTGCCCATGTGAATATGTGAACTCTAACAGCTATGTTTTGTAGCAGCCGGACACTTTTCCAGGACTTATTAGGGAGCTATAATAACCTTTCATTTATAACAACCTGGATAATAATGGCCATGGTCTAAAAGGCCAGAGAACAATACCTCGATCACAGCAGTACTTATTGTTTGAAGAAAAGAATGGTGTTGGAGTGTTCCTTTCAAATCCCAGGCAGCATTTGCACACATCATTCGTGCTCAAGCACTGTAACTAGCGTAGAAAGAAAAAGGACTGTGCCACAATTATAACCACATGCTCTGAGTCATGCAGTTGCTGAGTTCTGGGAAATTATAAGGCATCAAGTTCTGGGCATTGACCAGACAAGATGACAGTGTCAAGAAAGCCCCCATTGATCACGGGGGCAGAACAAGAGAAAACAGCTGTAACAACTCAGAAAAAAAGACTTGACAGCTCAATGAAGATCTCTGCACAGGGCTCAGTAGCAGTCGAAAAAACAAGCAAAATGTTGGGATTTAGAAACAGCTAGGAATTATAGAAGGGGATAGAATGTTACAGAGCATGAGGTGCTGGGATGAACTTCCCTTGTAGGCATGTTATACCTGCATTTTTCAGAGGCTGCTGCACCTTTCTGTGAAGCTGACACAAGGAGATACAGAGAGGTGATAAATGATTAGATGGACCACTGATCTGATCCAGTCAGGCAATTTCTCTGTTTCTGTCAGTTGACTGGAATCATAAAGGTAGCCTGTGGCACAAACCTGGTATTAAATCTTTATCTCAAGAGCCCTTGTTCAGTTCCTTTAACCACAAGACCATCCTTCATCTCCAATTTCCTCTTTCTATTTCATCTGAAAATATCAAAGGAGCATAATTTCTCCTAATATTGTAGCATTCCAGTCCTGACCAAAACCAGGAAGTGAGCAGCAGGTGTATAAAAATTAAGCTGACATTTTCAAACTTCAAACAAAGATCTTTGTGAGGCAAGGAACGGTTCTCCTAATTTAATCCAAATTGGTTCACTCAGCTCTGGTGATAATCTGATCCATACCACAGCAAACTTGCAGTCAGAAGAATCAAATAGTGTTTGAATTATGCTGAACCCAAAACACCACAGTTTTTCCATGACCATACATTCAGTGCTGCAGGATGGGAGTAGGGGAAGTGGGATGGAGGGGTAGGGTGGTGAATAATACTCAAAAGTAGTGTTGGCCTGGTGCTTAACAACAGTTGAGGAGAAAAAAAAAAAAGAAAAAAAAAAACCAAAACCAAAAAAAAACGAAAAGATGAAATCAGAAAAAGGAAAAGCAAACAAAACTGAGGCATGTATAAACAGAGGCACTAAACCCAAGTCAGAGAAAATATCCTAGCACTAGGTAAGAAACTAGTGAGACCAAGTTTGGAAAACCATATGCTGTCCTCACCCTCTTGTATTAAAGGCATATTATACAAACGGATTAACTGTAGCTAACAAACTTCCTATAAAGAGGCTAGAGACACAGAGGGGTTAAAAGTAGCATATGGGTTATTGAGAAAAGAGCCTGCTCAGACATGCAGAACATCTGAAAACAAAAATGTAGATGTTCCACTGGTGAGTGGGCTATTCATATATGCACAAACAGAAAATACAACTTAGAGAAACGAGAAGGAACCTCAGAGAATTGCCTATTCTAAAGTCAAATTTTAAATTCTTATTATATTTTTATTCTTTTTCTATTTGGGTTCCCAGTGACTTCACTCCCATTCATTTGAATAAAACTGAGAACCACAGGTCAGATCAGGCATTTGAGATTTCAGTGACTGGACAGGAGTCACTGTACACAGAGCCTTTCACTTCTTCTATGAATATTTAGCTACATTCACTACTCCATTTCCCCACAGTTGTTAGACACTGCAGTTGACTGATTTACGTCAAAAATATCTCTCCTTCCCTTTAATTCTCAGCATGCAACGGACTGCATTTCCCACACTACTCCCTGGTGATCTGTGCTCCTTTTGCTTCTCATCAGCTCTTTGGGAACTTCTTACATTTTGTTCTTGCATGGAGTGTGGGTGGTTAACAGAAAAACCTTCTTTCAATCTTCTCTACACGCATCTGTGTAGGGCCTGTAAATTCAGTCTTTTGTAGCCTTTTGAAAGTATAACACGAAAAACCCTAAAGTTATCTCCCACTAAGCACTGTCAAGATGCTGAATCAGTATTAATATGCATCATTCTAGTTTCCCCAGTCATTCATACTAGAGGAATGAAAATGATGGTAAGACAAGGTAATCATTCAGCTATCAATGCCCTAACTAATGCTTTGTAAAAAGTGAAAAATTAATGAAACTTAGACCTTCCATTTTGCAAGCAAACACCTTTTAACTCATTGCATTTGCTAAAACATATTTTAATGTCTGTAAATTGATATAATGAAAGCCATAGGAAGGTTACTGTAGTGTTGTTATTTTTAACACAAGAAGTTACTTCAAGCCTCTAGTCAAAACTATATTGATCCCTTTTCCTACGAACCAAATGCCTGATTCATCTGTTCCAAGTTATTTTTTTCTAACCATTTGTCATTTACATAACACTGAGTAACCAGTCTTGGGAATGTCCTAAACTACAGAAAGCCTCTATAATAATTTCGGACACAGGGGATTTCATGGAGAAATCCTTATATTCATCAGCTGCAGATTCATTGCACTTTCTGTTTAGCTAACCATTTCCTAGTGGAACAGTGATATTTTATTTGGCTGGCAACAGCTTCTAGCACAGGAGAACAGTTGTATTCTTGAAACTGGCTATCGGAAAGAATTTCCTTGCTTATTTTTCCTCTGTGTGTGTTTGCGCATATGCATGTGTGTAAATGTGTGCACACATGTGTATGCACGTATTTTAATTAAACATGTCGGGTGTAAGTTCTATTAGATACATCTGTGATTGTTAAGCAACAACAAAAAAATCAGTGTAGTGTGAGCATGGTTCCTCTGTGTATTTAAGCCATTTCATTTAGAATGCTCTTTTTCTCTCATTTTATTTATAAAGAAATGCACTTTTAGTCAAATGTGATTCTTGATTACTATATTTGTTGTTCCTGTATTAGTTGCTGCTTCTTATATTCTCCAGAAAGATTTCTATGTATATTGTTCTTTATCAGGAAAAAAAAAAAAAAAAGAAATCCATCTAAGTTGTCATTAAATACTTTTTCTCCTGTCCTAAAATATGATCTCCAGTAAAGCAAGAACCAGTTTTCCACCTATGACAGAAACAAAATACCACTTAACATTTTATTTTTGTTTCTATCTTTGTACCTTTGTCTTTCTAATTACCTTCTTATCTATATAGTGTTTCTCAGCAGGAAGAAGTAAGGGAGGAAAACTGTGAATAAGGCTCCTAAAAACAAGCCTTTCCAAAAATAAAAATAATGTTTTATTATCCTGGTATTTTCAAGATTCATGGAAAGAAAGTGTATGACAAAATCCATATGAAACTGGAGATTACTTCCGTAATGGATTTCTCTGTGGAGTCAGGTTGTCTCTGTCTCTTTAGCAAATCTGGGCATCCTTGAGTTTACCCTTTATGTACAGATTGGCACAATAGAGATGTTGAAATCAGTCATTTACTTTGAGATTCTACTGAATTTCATTTGCATACAGAAGTTCATCAGCAATTTTAGCACTGGCTCCCTTCTGTTACTACATTTTGGGTCTTAACCTCCTTCTTTTCTCTTTGCTTTTATCTATTTCTTAAAGGTTTTGTTGGTAAGATGACTTAGAAAGAGAGCACATACTTTTGAATAATGA
The DNA here is from genome assembly GCF_963264785.1 of Psittacula echo. NCBI lineage: Eukaryota > Metazoa > Chordata > Aves > Psittaciformes > Psittacidae > Psittacula > Psittacula echo. The sequence goes on from NC_137736.1 coordinate 61,853,978, forward strand.
CTTCTTCTTCATCCATCCATAAGTATTAGAGGGATTCTAGCTCTCTCACTGTTTATGAAATATTTAACAAGACATGACAGTGGAAGTTTTCAAAGTTTTCAAGCCATGATATGTGTCATTACATATGTGGATATATATTTGCTCCCTTTCTATTGTTCCTTTGTGTCTGTTTCTTTTTGCTGTTATGCTGCAAGTTAAATCCAGTTCCATTGTACTAGTCACTCCCACAGGATTAAAATTCACTCAGTGAATATCTTTTTCCGTACACTTAAAATGCCCTGTTTCTGCAAAGAGATAACCCGTTTTGTTAATTGTAAACACCAGAACAGTCTGGTCAGCCAGCATAAAAGGGTATGGGCATAGCAAAAAATTAATTCAGTGGTTTTGATGAAAGCAAATCTTTCACAGAATTTAACCTGCCATGAGGAAAATTCTTCTATTCAGTGCTTTAAAAACTTCACAAAAGAAAGGGTAAAATGCTGCTAATATTTCCCAGAAACACTAGGAAAAGATGCTGGAAAATTTTATCATTGAAATGAATCAGACAGGTCTTCAAACACACGGGTGTCAGTGCCTAACCACACAATTCCCTTTTTCTCTTGTTGTTATCTGTCAATCAGCTAAATTGATTAAAAATGATGCATGAAGGTGGAAATATGCTTCCTAGAATCCTCAGGTATTTTTTGAAAGTGTGTGTTTGTGTGTGTGTGTCTCCTCCTCTGGAAGGTCTCTTTTCGCACTCTTATTTAAAGCAAATATCAGTGATTATCCAAAGTGGAACATGTACCTGCCATACTCCAATCCTAATCCCAGTCCATCTGACAGAATGTTTCACTAAAAGAGTTTAATTTTCCATACCATTTTCTCCCAGTGGGAGCTTCCTTCTACCCAAACATTATAAATGAACCTTCTTTTGAGTTCATAGGAAATGCAATGTATCATTCACCTCCAGTCAGATTAGCTCTCATTACTTGATATCTCCTGTGGAAAGTACAGAGGGAATTTCACCAGTTATAAACTCTCCTTATCTTCAGGTGCTTTGGACAAACTTCAGATTTCCCTTGGATTTTCATCTTTAACTTTTCCAAATTGCTTTACAGTTCAACTTCTCAGCTTCATACCTGATTTTTCCTCCTAGGTTAGTTACTTATAGACACTTTTCTTTATGGTTAAAGGAAGTTAAGTAAGTAAGGCTACAAGATTTTTTTTTTACATAGTGAGAATACATTAAATGTTTTGTCTCCTGATCCTTTGAATCCGGAAGTACTTAGAATGTTTGGTATATCTCAAATTTTACATCAGAATGAAAGACGAAGTCTGAGAAACAAAAATATGTTGTTGAGCAATGTTCTTAATGTTAGAGCAGAAATTCTCAAGATTGAATGTTACAGGAGATCATAAGAGGCATCTTCATTTTCACTGCAGTCTCTTTCTCTCTCCACTACCTGTATCTCACTTATACACATGCTTTACTCTGAAAAAATTAGCAGTTATACAGAATCATTTGCTTAGAATTATTCTTGAATATATTGTGAACTAGACATTATTACAGGAACCTTTCCTGGAGTAGTGCAAGAGAGAAAAGGCGAACTGCCTAAATAGTGCCTGCAACTTATTTTTCAGCCACTTAGACTGCCTCGCTAACAGTTTTCAAATATCATCTCAGATAAAACTGCCACATTCTTTCCTTCTGCAAAGAATTACAGGATGTAGGCCAAGACACTTGAGCATTGGGATTATGACAAGAAATCGATAGTATTACGGAAAAAGAATGGTGGAAATCCCTCTTCTGGGATTAAAAAAACAACAACAAGAAAAAATAATATGTGTAGAAGTCAAATGAGGAAAATATTATCTTCAGTGCAGATTTAATGCATTGAAAACAAAATAGTTTGACTTAGCATCTATAGCACCTATCTCATAGAATCATGGAATTGTTTAAATTGTAAAAGGCTTTTAAGATCATTGTGTCCAACTGTTAACCTAGTACATAAGCCACTAAACCATGTCCCTAATCACATCTAAACATCTTTTAAATACTTCCAGGTATGTTGACTGGGATGTTGACTCCACCACTTCCCTGGGCAGCCTGTTCCAATGCTTGACAACCCTTTTGGTGGAGAAATTTTTCCTAACATGCAGTCTAAACCTCCCCTGGTATAACTTGAGGCCATTTCCTCTTGTTCCACCATTTGTTTCTCGGAAGAAAAACTGACACCCACCTTGCTACAACCTCCTTTCAGGTAGTTGTAGTGAACAATAAAGTTTCCCCTCACCTTCTTTTACTTCAGGCCAAACAACCCTAGTTCCTTCAGCCACTCCTCATAAGATGTGCTCTAGGCCCTTCACTAGCTTCATTGCTTTTCTTTGGACATTCTCCAGCATTTCAATGTCTTTCTTGGATTGAGGGCCTAAAACTGAACACAGTATTCAAGGTGCAGCCTCACCAGTGCTGAGTACAGGGGGACAATCACTTCCCTAGTCTTGATGGTCGCACTATTGCTGATACAAGCCAGGATGCTGTTGGCCTTCTTGGCTGCCTGGGCATAAGCTGGCTCATATTCAGCCACTGTCAACCAACACCCCTAGGTCCTTTTCCATTGGGCAGCTTTCCAGCCACTCTTCCCCAAGCCTGTAGCACCACATGTTGTGGCCCAAGTGCAGGACCCAGCACTTTGCCTTGTTGAACCTCAAGCAACTGGTCACAGCCCATTGACCCAGCCTGTCCAAATCCCTCTGTAGACCCTCCCTATCCTCCAGCAGATCAACACTACCACCCAACTTGATGTCTTCTATAAACTTACTGAGGGTGCACTCAATACCCTCATCCAGATAATTGATAAAGTTACTAAACAGAACTGACCCCGGTACTGAGCTCTGGGGAACACCACTTGTGACTGGCTGCCAACTGGATTTAACTGCATTAACCCCAACTATTTGCACTTAACTATCCAGCCAGTTGTTTTCCCAGAAAAGAATACACCTGTCCAAGCCACGAGCAGCCAGCTGTGCGAAACAGTGTCAAAGTCAACATCTACAGCCTTTTCCTCATCGACTAAGATGATGATTCACTAAGAAAATCCTTTCATAGAAGGAGATCAGTTTAGTCTAGCAGAACTTGCCTTTCATAAACCCATACTTACTGAGCCTGACCTTATCACCTTTTTGTCCTATACCTGCCTGGTGATGGCACTTGAGATGGTCAGCTTCCTAACCTTCCTGATCACAGAGATTGGACTGGCAGGCCTGGAGTTTCCTGGATCCTTCTTCCGGCCCTTCTTGTAGAAGGACATTTACTAACTTCCAGTCAACTGGGACTTCCCTGGTAAGCCAGGACTAGTGATAAATGATGGAAAGTTGATCAGTGAGCTGTTCCACCAGCTCTCTCAGTGCCCTTCGGTGGATCCCATGCAGCCCCATAGTCATGTGTGTCTAAGTAGTGTAGCAGGTCACTGACATTTTTTTATTGTCTTTTATAGCAACATCCCGGTTAAGTTCTATTTGGCTTTGGCCCTTCTAATTTTCTCCCTGCATAACCTCATGACATCCTTGTAGTTCCCCTGAGTGGCCTGCTCCTTCTTCCAAAGGTCATAAACTCTCTTCTTTTTCCCTGAGTTCCAGCCCAAGCTCTCTGTTCAGCCAGGCCTGTCTTCCCCATCGGCTCATCTTTCAGCACATGGGTACAGTGACAGCCTGCTCTGGTGCCTTTAAGATTTCCTTCTTGAAGAATGTCCAGCTGTTCTGGACTCCTCTGCCCTTCAGGACTGCTTCCCAAAGGACTCTGTCAGGATCCTCAAAAGGCCAAAGCCTTCTCTCAGGAAACTCAAGGCAGCAGTTTTCTCCTTCTCCAAGAATCAAAACTCTATCGGTCAGCTCATGATTGCTGTGCCCAAGACAGCCTCCAGCCATCCCATCACCCACAAGTGCTTCCCAGTTCAGAAACAAGTCCAGCAGGTTGGCTCCCTCACCAGCTGTGTCAGGAAGTTATCTTCTGTACACTGCAGGAACTTCCTGGACTGTTTGCACTGTATTATATTTCCAGCAGACGTCTGGTATTTGAAGTCCCCCAAGAGAACGAAGGTTAGTGGTTATAAGACTTCTCCTGGCTGCTTACAGAATATTTTGTCTGCTTCTTCGTCCTGGTCCTTCCTGTTGATATTATAAAATTATAGTGCCTGAAAACATAAGGAGTTATTCTAGCAGACTAGAATTGATGATGGACTTAGCATTTGCTGACCACAGCAAATATTACCCATAGGTGATAGTTGTGGTACCTGAGACCAATAATAGCTCAGAGCAGCTGTGTGGGCTCTCTCCTGTGTGCCAGCTGCCTTGGGAACTAGTCCATCATCAGAGAACAAACAGACTGCAGTAGGAGCACTCCAGCCATGCATTCCTGTAATGTGTTCTCCTCCCTGCCTCCTCACCATCTAAACCGCCACTTTTATCTGGGGACAGTGGCATAGAAGTCACCCAGATTGTGTCCCAGACTTAACTGGTCTTTTGCAGACTAGGGCAATCCTGGGATGAGAACCTGATGGACTGTGTCTTTCATAGATAAATAAGCATGTAAATATTTAATTCTGGCCTTAGAATATCTTTTCTCCCCACCTCCCTTTGTCCCTTTCTCCTTTCTTACCTCTTTCCTCTCCTTTCTGTGTCTCACTCTTCTAAGATCTATTTAATTACACCCATAGAAAAGAAAATGCTGATATCAAAAGAGCAATTCCCTCTTTTGATTTCTAATTCATTTCCCTCTCTCATTCAAAAGAATAGAAATATACAAAGTAATTTGGTATATAAAATGATTCCCCATAATTTTAATCCTTTTAAAGTGCTTACGGAGATTATCACGGTTTGATTTATTTTGACAAGGGGTGGTAAAAATTGTAAGAACAATAGTCTACTAAAAATGTTTTAAGAGCCTGTTGCTGTGTTACAGGAATGAACATTTCAGGTGTTACATGGGTTTGGGGGATGATTTCCTAATGCAACTAAGTGAAATAAAGTAACACGAGGACAAGCGTTCACATAAAGTAGAAATGGACACACCTTTGTTAATGCTTGAAGATTTTTTTCTGGCAGTGAAGCCATCACCCTTTTTCTGTTCTGTGCCTTTATTTTATTGCATTTCCTTTTGCTTTTCACAGGTCAGGAACTAGATGTCTGAGCTACAAAGGAAATCACAGAATTGCCAAAATTTCTAAGACACAGGTCTGTCCTACCAAGGGTTTGGGTGTGGCCATAATAACCAACAAGTAACCCATTCTGCAGGCAGAATCTGACTGAGAGGCAAGGCCTGGTCCTACGTTCTTGCAAGTCCTACACCACCTCCCTTGTCTCCCACATCCCTTTGTTTTGTCCGCTGAAATTGTGTTTGACCTCCATTTTGGACTGGGTCTAGTAGCTCAGTGCCCAAAAGGACTAAATGCAGTGACCATGAGAGTCATAACAACAACAAAGAGCATTCTTGGGATGACAGTCTACACTCAGAAGCTCAGTAACATCATGGTCCCACAGACAGAGAATGGCTCACATCACCATGTAATGTGCTACATGGCTTACTTAGCCATGTGCAGCAAGGCTTATTCATCAGCAGCATGAAGGCACACTGTTCCACAACCCTACCATGAAGATGCAATCGTTTGGCCTGATGTGTAGGTGTCAGGATTAGGAGTACCACCAGGGAAAAGATGGTTACGGTACAGTGTGTGCATCTTTCAGGAAGCCATGTTAAAATTGCTCTGTCTCCCTCTCTTTCCGTTGCTACAGTTAAACACATGTGGGTTTCCCTCATTAACTGGCCTCCATTACCCAGCTATTTTGTGACCCTAGTGTCTGCGGTCTTATATTGGAGGAGAAGTAAATCAAATAAGAACAGGTTATTTTTCTAAGGGAAGTAATTCCATCACATATACTGAAATTATTTATCTAAAGTGTCATAACATCCTGTTGCAAGAAAATATTAGAAATCGAGTATCACATTTTCATTATATTCATATCCCCTTGTCCTGTGTTTATATATCTAATTTTGGGTCTAAATTTCACTCATTGGTGATACTTGTTATCTCTGATAATGATATACATTGTTCAGAATAAATAAGAGCTTTTAGAAAATGGAATTTATAGAAAATTGAACCTTTACCAAAAGCAAATACTGGACATGCCACTGGAGAGCTTAACTTTGTGAAGTGTGTAGCGTATAGAATTCAGAAAGAAATTGGCTGCTGTCATAGGATTTTTTTTAACTAATAAATCTAAATTTCAAGCTGTTTTAAAAGAAATAGTGATCTTTACAATTACATTAAAACAGCAGAAAAAAATGAAAAGAGGAAGAGGGTGAATAACAGGGCAGGCAAATGACTGATCTTTCTGTGTGGTTTTCACTCGAGCACAAGAAGAATGATTACATCCCTACAGCAGTCTTCAAAGTGTTGGAGTCAGGGAGTGGAATAGGAAATGAACTGCAGTTCAGTGACCCTCTGTGGCCTGAACAGTGGGAGCTGGTAAGCACAGCGTTTCCACTTTATTCACTTCTCTCTTTTCAGCCACTGTCAGTAGAAGGCCTTCCCTGCCACACGCTTGTGCATCGTTATTGTAACCTGAAAAGAACTAAATGTAGTAGCTCTGTGTAATGTATATGAGGATGTAATCTGTATGGGCAGATGTCTCAATGCTGTAGATCTGTACAGACATGCAAGTTTATACATGTGTATGGTATGTGCATGAATTGTTACAGTTTTCCTGAAGAAGCCTGTTTTCCAATTTGAAATAGAATGCATATGTGCCATGCAGTTTTCTTTGTGTTTCGTTAGGAATAAAACCACAAGTTGGTCACCTAGGTCTGCTTGAAGAATAAAGTATAGCTTTCAGCCTGGTCTGTAATTTCCTTTCTAATGGAGGTGCTTCCCTTGTCACAGCACGTTGAAAAAATACTCTAGCTTCCAGCCTCCAAGGAAAAAAGCCCTACATAAACATAGCTGCAGTGTGATGTCACTTAAGAGATGCTCGATCTTGTCATCTTGATCTATTCTCATGCTATATGTAAGAAGGGTAATCTAGCATTCAATAAAAGGTTTAATGTACATCACATAGTTGTCAATAAAATTACACCTATGCAATGGCATGATAAAGTTGCACGTAAACATACCCAGAAGGTAAACCTGCAAGGTGTTACAGTGTATGTATCTTTATAGACAAGTCAAAAGGCTATTGATGATCCAAGTCAGATTCTTTTTTGCTTTTTTGTTTTGTAACTGGAGAGCCATTGATCTTTGAAAGGGAGTTCAAGACTTTTCTGTGTGTTTATTTAAAGAAAGAAATACATCCTTAATCACATCCAGATTTACCAAAGTTTTTGATTGAGGTTCAGAAGCAGCTCAGATAAAATTATCATTTAAGTGCTATGGGAAACTGAGGATCAAGGGAATCCTATTGTTTTTTCCAGTAGATTATGATGGCCAATTTTCCTTTTATCCAGAAGATATGATTGGGTGAACCACTGAAGATTGTCAATAAAAAAAAATTAAAATCAAGCTTGCGATCTGACTTTTTATTTTTGTCTTTCTGCTTTGAAGCAATCGCTGACCTTCCAAATTTTCTTGGAACCTCTTTTTGCTGCAGCTTCAGTATGGAGTGATGCCACTTGGGTTCTTGCAGTTGGAAAGAGGGTGAACCACCTGATTTTGCCACCATTATAGAATAACAGAATCACAGGATGGGCTGGGTTGGAAGGGATCTTTAAAGATCATCTAGTTCCAGCCTTCTTGAAATGGGCAGGGACACCTCCCACTAGAACGGGTTTATCAAAGGCCCATCCAATCTGACCTTGAACACCACCAGGGGCAGCCACAGTTTCTCTGGGCAACCTGCTCCTGTGTCTCACCACCCTCACAGTGAAGAATTTCATCCTATTGTCTAATCTAAGACATGATGTATGCTTCCAAATAAATTAAACTAGCATTAACACTATAGTATAAAAGATGCAGGGTATACAGTCCTTACTGTCTGTTTCACTGTTCTTAGTGTCATTTTTCTTCATCGTGGCTAAGGACTACAAGGCAATAAGATCTATTTTAGTCACTGTCCTTATAACAAAATTTATCCCCAAAAAAATTTCACAGAGTCTCTTGATCATATTGTGAAATGTGAGCCAAAAAACACCAAAGCTAATATATCTGTTTCTTACAAAATCTTTCTGAGATATGAAATGAAAAATCATTGGTTTATATACCTCTCAGAATTTTGTTGGAGTCTTACATATTCTTACAATATTCTGAAGTTCCATTTTTCTTTCTACTTTTCCATTTTTATCTGAAAAGTCTAGATATATATTTGAAAAGAGACATGCAAAGAACATGAAATTTCAGTCTAGCAGTCTGTGTTTTTGGAAACTCATTTTTTTAATTGAAGGTTTGTCTATTTTCATATGGTTTTCACTTTAAATCCTCTGTAGTTTTATAAAAGAGTGTAACTCTTCATTTCTCTTACATTCTAAATCTGCATTTTACAAAAGAAATGCCTAATATAGTACTCCTGAGATCCCAACAAAGAAACTCCTAAATGAATAATTAAGAGGTGAATTAATATTTTTATGATTCAAAATCTGGGAATATAAATGGAGGGATGTTGCGTCATCATGTGGGCTGCAAACAGAATAAAGGGTTATGTTAAGCGAACACTGAAAATAGAAACTTTGCCTTTTCCTCTACAGTTCCTTGTTGAAGCCAACCGCTTGATAATTACTCCTGACTATTTCCAAATCCCATCACAAGAACTGTCTTTTCCTCAGCCAAGGAATCCTAATTCACTTCTGTTCTAATTAAAGAATCAGACCTTTCTCCCTGGACTCACCCTTTCCCAGACCTGTTGTTACTGTCAAAATTTGCCCACTTCACCCTCAACAACTGGGTCGTCTGAAAATCCTTAGGTTCTACACAGCTTACTTATATTTATATGTAAGAAGACTAATTCAGTCCCTCCCTATGTGTTGTGATCAAGGCCTTAGATCATTCCTTGCACGACTCACACTGCATCTGAAATGATCTTCAAGGACTCCTGCTGGCTTCAAAGAAACAGATTTTGTTTAGCATTTTAGCAGAGCAGCTTTACTAAAGAACAGCTCTGCAGCTTTGGAGCATGGTACTCTTTAAAATAAGTGGGAAATGTAGAAACTGTGTCCTTGCTTCATAAAATTTAATTCTGTCTGAACTCCTGATGTGTGTTCACACCAGTGGGCTCTGTCTGTTATTCTTGCATATCCAAAGGATCCAGCTGATAGGGTCTTTTTACATGCAGTTTTCTCCAGTGGATATCCCAACCCATTCAAAACACCAGTTCCGTGTATCACTGAGCACACATTTTATGGAAAAGTGATGGTCATGTAATTGCATCTGATGTTTATGATGAGAACTAATCTCCTGCATCTGTGAGGTTGAAAGGGCTTCATATGATCAGTAGGGAGCATACCTTATCCTAAATAGCAGGAAAAATAACATTTTACTCCCTTTGTGCTGCCCATAAATACTTTTCAAGAAGTGATGTTAACTTGAAGTGATAGAATGTGTTGTAGTTTGCTCTATAGGAACTCCACTCCAGCTGTCTTCAGAGTGCTTTAATAGTAAGACCAAAGGCTATAAGCAACACTGTCTCTGTCCTACCTAGTGCAAAGCTTTGGTCCTCATGAGGTGCAAGGTGGCATGTTTATGTCAGCTTTATGTATAACATGATATCAGGAGGTTGATATACTGGGTCCTCACCTGATCTCTTCCAACACAGAAACATGAGAACTTTACCACTAATGTAACACACATATTCTTTGCATCTTATAATTGCACTTATCCTCAGTTTTTCTTTGGATAACCAAAGCATACTTCTTTGGAATTCCACTCTTCTTTACAGTGTTGGGGGTGTCATCACTACTTTATTGTAAGTTCTTTTCACCCTTTTGTGCTGACTTTAGTAAAGGCCTTTGGATGACTGCCCTGTCGGGTACATATTTTTCACTTCCTGGCAGGTCAGAAGGCTAAATCAAACACCTCTGCTTTTGGCTTACTGGTGTCTGAATTTGGCCTACCATGGCCTCTGCCAGCATGTTTGACCTGCAATTCAAACTCTTCTACTTGAGGAGTATAGCATTGTGTCCTTTACAGATTCCTCTGCTGAGCCCATTTAGGCTGTCTCTGGACTAGTGCTGCACTAGATCTTTCTGATTGTTTCTGTTCTCTTGAATTCTACAGTAGAAATGTTGTTTTTCACGGGCAGTGACATTCATAGGGAATTATGACTGTGATAGGTGAGTTGTTCAGATCTGTCCTCAGAGGAATAAGTCACACAAGCAAGGTGTGCAATATGTTGCATACGTACCATGTAAAACCAGCTGTGAAGCAGTTTATGACACCTCTTTGAGAAGAACTGGGTTAAGTGTAAAGCTGGCCATAAGCAAAAGCTACCTGTAGTCCTGCGCAGAGCCCCATCCCTCCACATTGCTCAGTCTGTGAAAGAATTTCATCCCTTACAACAATGCCATAGTACCCAGGACTTTATCACAATGAGTTGGCACAGCTTTCAGAGGCTTTCTACTAACCTCCAGCCCTGTCTGGTGTTTTTTCTCCAGTGCACACTCTGTGTTACTATTGCACAAGGCACTTCATTTTTTAATGCCAGCCTGCTTTTACCTTTGAAATAGTCTTAAAGTTTCATTCTTCCCTTCTTACTGTCTCCTTCCCAACCTGAAATGATGCCTCACATTTGAAGCAAATGTTTGCAAATGGAACTGCTGCAGTGGATCTCATAGAGGCCCCAGGCTGGCAGACACCATCACTCTGCCGTTGCAAACCCCTTTGGCTGAGGGTAAGCATAAAAAGGGATACATAATCAAGGCTAGCCAAACAGCCCTTCCCTCCTGTTTATCATTGCTTTCAGAAAGTACCAAAGTGAACTCAGAATGGATCTTCCCATTGTTTCTGCTGGCACAAGCAAAGAGTGTCTCAGTGATACACTGCAAAGCCACCCTACCAGCTGCCCCAAGAACAGCTGGAAACCCAAAGGCAAAGAGAGAAATTCTGAACTGGCGAATGGCGACCTGGTGCTCAGGAGCACTGGATGGTCTAATTTCTGACTGTGGGTTTGGTTTGTTGGATTTTTGTTTGGTGTTGGTCTTTGGTATGTTTGTTTGTTTTTTTTCTTTTTTATATTTGCTAAATAACCTAATGGTTTGTTTGTACTGATAAAGGCATTGAAAATGCTGTCTGTTAAATAGCTACTACCCCCTATGTAAGAGATGGGAGTTCAGAACACGTTAGCAGGCCCACATAAAAGCCAATTACAGAGGAGATTTTGTGGGTAGACTTGTGGCTACTAAGATAAAAGCTTTAAAATATTCAAAGGCCTTTTTCATTTTTCCCCCTTTTTTTCTTTTTTTTTTTCCTAGTGGAACTTACGCCTCTGTAAACACAATTTATTAACATATGTTGCTGCTCAGTCTGAAATAACCCCCTCCAGTCTGACTGAAGAAAGGGGTTGTGTCTGAGTCTGCTGCTAGGAGAAAATGAAGACAGGTTCTGAATCTAGTGCTCCCATTTTCCTCCTGAAGGAGCAATTTGAGTAAGCCTCTTTTCTAATGCAGAGTGCCTCCCCTGTAAGAGGGCTCCAGTGAGTGCATCAGTGTCCTGGAGAGCAGTAGAGAGCCAAAGACCTGTATTTGCGGGAAGTGAAGGTTACAGTCTGTCAGAGGCTGTACCTCTCTGTCCAGGCAAATGAGCCTTTGCAGGGGAATAACACAGAAGAAGAGTTAGAAATACTCATATATATGATAAAGTTCACATTACATGAAAAGTGTGAAACAATGTCCCTGATGGTCATGTGAGACCATTAGAAAAGAATGATTGCACTGTACGTTTATGTGTGTGTATTCACAAATTTTAAAATGTATATATATATCCACCACCAGATTAAGTTGCATGGCAGCTGAGCTCTGCAGAACTCAGACCCTCAGTAAAGGCAATCACTGAAGATAAGGAATGATCAGTAAACGTGGTTTGACTGTAGCATCTTTTACTTTACGTGAGTTTATGCTGACAAAATGACTGTCTAGTGCTCAGGACATAGCTGTACTCCTTTTTGCACACTTTTCTCTTGCTTGCAACACCATGAGCTTGTTTTATTAGTGATTTAATCTGAGGTGAGTATCTCCAGAGAAGACGCCTTCAACACTGGAGCAAGGGGAACACAGTGTCCAGGAGCCTCAGTTCTGAGCGCCAGGAGCCACTAATGATTTTAAGGTTCTTTCCAACCCTAACTATTCTATGATTCTAAGACCCTCTTAGGTCTTTCCTTGTTAGTCTGGAAAGTAAAAAAAAAAAAAGGGAGAGCGATTTGCCTGGAAATAATATATGCTAAAAGTGAGCTCAGGCAATTTAAAGAGGGCATGCTGGAGCTAGTTGCCATCATCATAGCTTGAATTAGCTGTTGGCTAGAAGTTTCTTAAGATATTATGGGAAATGGGTAATGAAGAGGCTGAATGAAAAACAAAATATTAAAAATAAAAGATATGTAAATTCATGGCACTGGCGTGCTTATAGGGAACACTTTAAAGTAAAATAAATGCTTTAGATAAGTAAAAGGAAACAATTCTTAAAAAAAAAAATACACATTTGAAATTGTTCTTCGTTATTTCACCATGTAAAATAAATTCTATTATATACATATGATACATATGATATATGGGGATATCCAGTACAGGAGTCTTTTGTAGCATTTTGAAGTATAACAAAAAAAAACCTCAAAAACATTGGTATCAGTGAATTATCTATTCCACAACCAGGTTTACTTGAAACTGGCTTATGAGTTGAAAAGCTCTTGTGGAACAGGGGAACAAATGCAGGTAGACATACACGTTTGTCTGTACATGAAGTATACCTGCTTAGGCCTCTTTTTCTTAGGAGTCTAAGAAAATACTTCCGTATTGAGATCAGTAAAATGGCTTAACCATGAGGACACCTTCTTTATCAAGCTACTAAAACAGGAACAAAAGATTAGGTAAGAAACAGTTATGCAGATGACAAACTTGAAAGTGTCTCTATCTCACCTCTTTCAAAGCATCAAAACCCACAAGTCCTCAAAAATAAATGAAGCATAAATGTAAGGAATGTGGAGAACTTTACCCAAATACATTCTTGAGATACTGTAAGGGGAAGTAAATTAATGTCATACTACAGTATTAGGTGTCTTTTCCTGCAAATAAGGAAATTACCTTGTTGGAAAATAATAATAACTTTGGATATATTGTACTTATTTTATGACAGTCCACTCATATCCTGTTACAATACTGAGTATTCTCAAAGGTCCACCCTGAAACAAAAAAAGATTTCAGATCCAAAACTTTACTACAACTATTTGTAATTCATATGTAATAAAAATCTTCAAATTTCACCCCATAGGTTTTCCCTTCCTTCTTCAGTCTTCAGACTGTGAGACTGTACTGTGGGAGAGTGATGCGGAGAAAGCACTCCGTCTCAGCTCTGTCAGACATGGGACACTTGTTGCTGGAAAAGTGATACTTACCTTTCTAGCTTCTGAGGTTATACTACTGTCATGGTTTAAGCCAGTCGGCAAGTCAGCCACGCAGTTTCTACTCCCCTCCCCCCTTCCCCCCCCCAGCCCCGGAGGGATGGGGAGGAGAATCGAAAAAAAATGTGAATCCCTCGGGTTGAGATAAAAACAGTCCAGTAACTAAGGTATAACACAAATTACTACTGCTACCACCAATAATAATAATGACAAGAGAAATAACAAGGGAAGAGAATACGATACCCCCTGCCAAAAACTAGCCCGACAGAGCAGAGAGTGTGCCCTTCCGGATAACTCCCAGTTACATCCCCGGGCATGACGTGCTGTGGTATGGAATACCTCTTTGGCTAGTTTGGGTCAGGTGTCCTGTCCCTGCTTCCTCCCAGCTTCTCCTCCCTGGCAGAGCATGAGACTCACAAAGTCCTTGGTCAGGGTAAACATTCTGACCAGCAACCAAAAACATCGGCTTTATCAGTATTATCCCCAGGCTGAAAGTAAAAACCACAGCGCTGCATCAGCTACTAAGAAGGAGAAAAAGTGACTGCTGCTGCTGAACCCAGGACAACTACAATGTTGGCTTTGGCAGTCTTTATGGGTCTCAATCTTTTGTACCTGGAATAGAGTACCAGTACTGTACAGTGAGGAAAGATAATTTTTTGTCACCAAAATATTGAAAATTTCTTGCTGATGGCCAGGAAATATAAAGTGGGGCTGCCATCCCGGCTAACATACTGCAGAGTTGAAAATTGCTGAATGGAAGTAAACATCCACCACTGACTTAAAACTCCTCTGAACAGTGGGAGCTGAAGCATGAAAAGCCTCCATTGTGTTCCTGAACCTCCTTTATTTTCCCCTCCCAAAGAATTTAATGGCAAAACCTCTATTGATACCTGGCTCTGTGTTCTAATATTGCACATCTATCTGAACTGTGCCTTATAGAAGAAGAGGTTGGGTTTGTTTGGGGTCTGCTCTAGAGACCGTGGCACAGCAGTTTGTGCTGACCGAAAATTTCTTACAGAAAAGTGTCAAAAATGTATCTGTTATCCCTTTGAATGGACTGATTGGTCTCGAAAGGGTCATGGAAGGACTGACTCTTGCCTTTTTAAACTTCTTTTATATAGACATTATTTATCAAAGTCATGGAATTACTCTGCACTACTTCTTGTCCTTTTAGTCAGTGCTGTAGAGATTACATGGTAACAAGTGTTTGGATAGTGCAAGAGCTTTCTTCTTTTAGATGATTTTATCGCATTCTGTAATACTAGTTTGAAACAAGAATTCCTTTAGATATAAAAACTCTTGCTGTTTTGGCCTGATGTAGAATTCATGGGCTTGGGATTTAGCTGTTTCTGTTTCATTTCTATTCAAAATTTACCCATGAATAATGCTCTTCTTCAAAAATCAGGCAGACTGCTCCAACTCTGCAATGAATTATGTTCATTACACACTACCATCACAGGTATAGTGCAAGGGAAGTGCTTTGGTAGCACATGACAGTGTAAAATGTAGCAATGCACTTTTCTGGCTTGTGAACATAAACTACCCAGGGGTAGTTTACAAATGACATCATTAAAAATAAAATTGCCCTGTGTGCAAGATGCTTGAATATTCACTCCATCCAAAGCTAATCATTGCATAGACCTTTTCTTTTTATATCTAGAAAATTTGTCTTGCTTTTAGCCGGAAGGCAGGATGCTGTGTGGGTACCAGCTTGAGGAGATTTCAGCAGCAGTCATCTGTTCAGGCTTCACTCACCCTGTTTCTTCCTAAAGTTGTGGAGCAAGGGGCTGAGGGCTATGTGCACTACAGCACTGATAAAGCAATCATGCAGAGAAATCTTTGGCTTTTGGACAAGGTTTCCCAATTTCCCAAATATCATTGCCAAGTCTCAGCATTTCTCGTGCATCACCCTGCATCATAAAGACCTGCTGCCCTGACCACTGACAATGTTGTACACTTCCTTACCAAGACCTTACAGGACTTGAATCTATTTTTATGCTTATTGCAATGCACTTTAATTTTGAATCTATTTTTTTAATAGAGATTAATTTGCTTCAAAACTTGGAGTGTGAGCTGGAACAGCACAGTTTACCCAAAAACTTGGTCAGCTACTGAGAAATTTTATAGAATATTTTTACGGTCATGCATAAGGAAAATTATGGTAATTCACGAGTCCTTATGCATCATAATATTTTCATATACAAGATTTCATGCTGACAAGGGCAGTATTGTGGTATCATGCAGGATGGAAGTATGCCCTCAAAATACATCTGGACATGTTGGACAGTGAGTTCATTCCACCAAGGTATATTTTTGTCTGATTTTGGGATTCTTCAGATTGGTATTGTCCTTTTTACTATGTCAGTCCCTGTTGTATAATCTCTTCTGATTCTCTTTAATGTGAGTGCAAATTGTCTGATATACACACCAGCTTTTCAACATAAAATCACCCTATTTCATGATAGCATCTGCTTTGAGTCTATGTCTCTTTTTCCCCTCCTTCAAAGCAAATGAACCCTGTAAAGTTACTGTATGAGAATTTTTCCTTTCTGTTGCAAAATAATAAAATCCTACTATTCAATAACACATTGGCCATGGGACTTTAAAAATGCCATTAACTCTTTTTCTATATAGAAATGCATTTAACTCTTCTTGTATACAAGGAAGATCCTTCAACTCTAAAAAAAAAATACCTCTTTGATAACCAAGAATTGAAAATTTTGTTAATTTCAAAATAAGATATTACACTGTGTACTTCAAACATTGATTTGCAAAGGAAAAAAACACAGGTGAGTAAATGATGAGTCTGATTAAGATTTTTTTTGTGCCTTTTAATTACTGCCCTTTAAATTTCTGTTAAGTAATTACTGTTACTATGTGGTTTATACTCCTGCATGGGATTAGTTCATTGATATTTTAATGATAGCACATTATATTTTTATCATGTGAGGATTGAGCCACTGTTCAGTAACTAAACAATACTAGCTGTAGTTTTGCATTCATGTAAAGTACTTAGCTAAAAATAATAGAAGGTAATAACATTTAAAGATATCCCATATAAGGAAGTGAATTCTAGTGACGTAGTACTATTTGAAACACTTGTAAAGATATATTGAAAGTTTTGCATTCAATATGTTCAGTGGCAAATTCGCAGACAGAGCACTTCCTGGGGCAACACCTGCTTCATTATTATTCATTTTCATGTTAGCTAATATTACTGAGCTTGTGTTCTTGGTGTGAGTACTTTAGGATTTCATCATAATAGGTATGGTAAGTCATAAAAAGGAATATTTTTCTTATACTAAAAGAACAATCCTACAAGAATGTATGCATGAACTAGTAATTATTACCATTTTTAAAATCCCAGGAAAAAAATTTATTAATAACACTGGAAAAAAACTTCCACCAACCTTTCTTTAAGCATTGTTTTACTATATAACTGCATTTCACATTCTTGTCTTACATATTTTACAGGATTAAACCTCTGTGTTGAGACAGAAGGAGAAGAAAGAGTGTCGATGTATATATTGTAGTCTCACCATATTCTATCAACACTTTGTATATGTATAGCATTTTCAAAATAGGATCAGGGAAGTGGCATATACAAAAACTTTTTTTTCATCCTTCCAGAACATTATCCAGAATTTGGGAGGTAAAATAAACAAACACTATTCTTTAGTATGTTGGACAAAGGAAGAAAGGAGGGGAGGAGGTGTGCTCTTTTTGCAATTGTCAAAGCATGAAAAAAGATTAAAAATAGTGAGCTCTATAATCAAGCCTCAAATAGAGATTTCATCCCTAAAATGATGTTGAGGAAGTTGTAAAGGGAGAAGTTTATTCCAGGCTCATCTGTAATTAAAATAAGTTTTAACAGCTCACTTACAAAATGCAGTAATATAGTAAAACAATGCTTAATGAAAGATTGGTGGAAGTTTTTTTCCAGTGTCATTAATAAATTATTTTTCTGGGATTTTAAGAATGCTAATAACTAATTCATACATGCATTCTTGTAATATTGCTTTTTAGTAGAAGGAAAATATTCCTTTTTGTGACTTGCCAAAGCTATTATGATGAAATCCTAAAGTACTCACATCAAAAACACAAACTCAGTAATGTTAACTTACATGAAAATGAATAATAAAGAAACAGGTGTTGCCCCAGAAAGAGCTCTGTCTGCAAATTCACCACTGAGCATTTGTTGCATTGTACAGGAAAGCTTCTTTCTATTGCTATATTCCAATGCTACTTCGTTTTATTGGAAGATGCTTATTCCTTTAATTGAGCTTTCACAGTAAGATAGTTTTATAACGGATAACCCTGCACAGCCATGGATATTTCAGTCAAACTCCACCCTGGACAGGCAAGCACTCATATGAAGTACCACTGAAGTGGAAAAGGATATATACAAAAGCAGGATCCTGTTGAACATGATGCATTTTATCCAATATTCAGTACAAGAATCACCAGAAATGGTTAAGAATCTCTCCCTGGCATTCATTCAGTGTACTGAAATGGTCAGTGTTCAGCAGAACCACACAGCAGTAAGATGAGATGTAGCCCCATAGGTATATAGCTAGCTAAAATGCTAATTATAGAACCATTATAGAAATTAAGAGTGTATTTTCTTCATCATCTGTGAACACAGCAGCAGTCAGACAGCACTATCAAATGTTAAAGCATCTGAAAATGGTGTGAAATGAAATTCCGCTTCTCACAGAGACAGACTTCTCCAGATTCAACACTCAACTCCAGCTTCTCTTGAGAGTCATTCAGGACACAGTTGAGAAGATTTGAGGAGGAAAAATGAGGCTTTTCTTTACCATTCCTTCAAAAGTAACCAGGAACCTCTCTGTCTCCAGGCTAACAGCTGGGCCCTCTTGGTAGCCACTAAAACTAATTGTCTGATTTAGGTGGTCACTAGCGCTGCTGCAGTGCTAAATACTCAGGGCTTAAGCTGTATCACTCTATACAATGCCGCAATCATTACATACAGATAGGGTTTTTTACTGCTTTTTGTTCAAATGAAGAAATACATTGGTAAAATTTCATTAGAAACATATATTTTCGAAAGTTGTTAAAATGCAAAGTTAACCACCCAAAAGTCAGGAGGTGCCAGGATTCCTGGTGCCCGTAAAATAATAATTCTGCCTTAGATTTACAGTGCAAATTTTACTTACAGCAATCATAAGGCAGTTGCAGATATAATGCTCTGTTCTGAGCATTTAAGTTGCAAGCAACCAAAGAGTTTTATTCTAATCTCAATTACTTACATAAGTGTGCAAACTGTGTTTTTTCTTATTTCTCTAAGCAAAATCTTTGCCTATTGAAAAGAGGTGCGACAGCATAAAAAATATAGTGGGGTAGAAGAGAAGATAGACAAAGAAACTCCAACAGATAAAGTTTTTTTTAAAAAAAAAAAAAGAAAAGAAAAGAAATCACAATTGTCTCTCCAGCTTGATGTTTCTCGCATTAAAAAGCAATTGGGAAGAGCTAGAGAAAAAACTCTGAAGTTTTCATTGTTACATCATGGACACCAAGAATCTGTGCTTATCACAACTGTTATCAACAATGTGTTCTAAGTTATAAGGGAAACTTTATTTTAGTTTTATTTAGCAAATTAGATCAAGCGGAAGAATCTGCAGGTTTGTTTTTTTTTCCCTGGAATGCTGAGTCAGGGAGACTGAGTTGCTGCTGTTCTTTTTTGAAGCATTAGTGGCTCATCTGCAGGCAAATCCAGTTCTTCCTGATTTGGATCCAAACTTGAGTTTCCTAAGTTGCAAGACTGAGTTGCTGCTGTTCTTTTTTGAAGCATTAGTGGATCATCTGCAGGCAAATCCAATTCTTCCTGATTTGGATCCAAACTTGAGTTTCCTAGGTTGCAAGTCAGGCTCTTCCCTGCGTTGGCTAGGGAGCTTCAGTTGTGTATTGCAGTTATTTTACCTTGTACAAGTTATAATGATCACTCGTTATAGTCCAAAGAGAATCAGGCTTTACTCCCATGACTAGAGCACGTACCCCACATCATTCCTAGGGTCAATAACCCTTAGTTATCACTAAGGGTGATAACACAGTTATCACTTAGTATTGAATAGTTTTGGCAAAAGATGTCAACTTCAGCATTGTTACGGTAGTCTTTGGGCTGAAATATTAACACAGGATATGAAAAATGAAGAGGTTCGATCCTGTGTCTTCAGTATCCTAAGTGAGTGCTCCACTGGCCACCAAGCAGTTTTCTCTGACTGGGAATTCCATGAAGAACACGAAGAAATGTCTCCAAGTGTTAAGTTTTGCTGGTTTAATTTGGTTTATTGGTTATTTTTAGCAGCTTCATCCTTATGACAATTTCATGTTTTGATGAGCTAAACATTTCTGATGAAAAATTACTTCGTGAAAAAGATTCCTGAGCAGTTAAAATTAATACACTGTTTTGTATTATCCTGTTTAGTGAAGGTTTGAAAATATGGCCTTAGGGATAATCTTTTAAACAGTTTCTGTTAATTGACAGTGTTATTCAGACATCTTCCTCTTACCCCAACCCTGGTAACATGTGTGAATTATATTAAGGCAGTAATTATTTAGATAACTTTTTTTAATTTCCTCATTTTTTTTCCAAATTTTTTTTTTACTTAAAATGTTTTGTAATGCTTTTATGTCTCTGACTTTTTCTCAAGTAACAGGTTTTTTTCATGTATTATTTGGAAAAAGACATTTTGAATCCCTCTAGAATTATTCAATTTGGAAAACATCATATAGACATAATTTGCTGGAGGCAAGCTAGAGCTGTAGATTAAAAGTTTACATGAAGACAATAGACAAACCAGTATCAGACTGAAAGAGAAAAAAAATACATTTCTCTTAGGCCCAAATACCTTTAATTACTATCTCCTCAAAAACTTAAGTATATTACATACCAAGTAAACTATTGATCTCCACTCATTTGCTACGTATTCCATTAGTATTTCATTTTTAATGCTAGAATGTGGTCTCAGAGATCCTCAGAGATACCTTTTAGCTTGCTAGATTTAGGCAAACAATTCATAGGCAATATCAAATGAAATACAAAGGAAAAAAAGTGTTTCCTAATTCTTTCTAGTTGCAAAGTACCTAACCTCAGAAAATTACCTTTCTCATGTGTAGATAGTGGGTCAGAAACATACTGATAGTGCTAAAAAATAAACAAATAGCTAAGTAAATAAATTAAGACCTTTGAGATATTCCTTTATGCCTCTGCGACAGAATTCATTCATTCCTGCATGTGACTTTCAGTACATCATGATTTATTTCAGAGTAGGCTACACGTGAATAACAGAGCAGATTGCTTCTTAGTATCTCCTCCAATTTGTAGGTTTTATGCACTTTGATTTATACACACATATATACACACATACATGTATACACATATTATACATACATATTTAGTTCTTCCCTTCATGCTAAAATGAGATGTTAATTGCCATTCTTGCTTTGTAAAGTAGTAGAGAGCATGGTTAATAGTACAACAAATTAGTAAAAATATCTGAATCTCAAAATGAAAATATGAAGTTAATATTGTATTGTCATGCCTAAATCACAAAGATAATTTTGCAAGTATAATATTCAAAGAAGTCAAAATAAGCCAGAATTTCCACTGAGGATCATGAGACTGGATTTCTTAATTTTTAGCTGTTCAGTTTGAGACACCTAAAGTTGATTACCCCTCACAGAGTCCTAGGGACTAACTATGTCATCATCTATTATTGTGTCCTCATTTTGCCTGGGACAGAGTAATTTTCTTCAGAGGAGCTCATACGGTACTTTGTTTCGGATTTGTGACCAAGTTTTAGTTATTGCTAAGCAGTGCTAACAGAGTCAAGGATTTTTCGGTTTCCTACCTCATACCACCAGCGAGTATGCTGAGGGAGCACAAGAAGCTGGGAGAGTACATAGCCAGGACAGCTGACACCAACTGACCAAAGGGATATCCCAGACAATATGATGTCATGCTCAGTTTATAAATCTGGAAAAGAAGAAGGAAAGAGGGGCTTTCAGAGAGATAGTATTTGTCTTACCAATTAACCATTACGTGTGTTGAAACTCAGCTTTCCTGGAGAGGGCTGAACATCTGCCTGCTGATGGGAAGTGATGAATCAATTCCTTGTTTTGCTTTACTTGGGTGCATGGCTCTCACCTTACCTATTAAAGTGTCTTCATCTCAACTCATGTTTTCTCACTTTACCCTTCTGATTCTCTCCTCCGTCCCACTGCAGGTGAATGAGTGGCTTCATATGGCTGAGATGCTGGCCAGAGTTAACCCACAGGTTTCCTACTGGGAGAGCAGTTCTTCAAACATTTAAACCTCATGGAACTCCAGTTCCAGATTATAGAAGTCATTTCCTGTTGGCAGCCCTTACCTTGCAATGGGAACATTCGTGAAGTGATTTAAGCCAAAGTGAGGAATATGAAACGTGAAATTTGATCTGTCATTTATCAAAAACTACGAATTCTTCCTTTGCATCTTCTTATGTCAGAGCTTTTCTACTCTTGCCCCTCCTCCTATTTCCTTTTTTTAAAAAAAAAGGTATCAAAGTTTGGGATATGATCAGAAGACTTTTGTTGTTAGCCAATCCTCCCAATCCTTCCAATGTTTACTTCATATTTTGCTTAATATTTAACTGAATTTCTGAAGTGTACCTACTTTATCAAATAAATTCCTAAATCTCATCAAATCTTCCTTCCTTTCTTCATGTATTTGCATTTCATAAGTAACACCTACACTGAGCCTAGGGGTTTAATATACTCAGTCTGGTGTTATCGTCCATAGTTAAAAGGATGGCTGTGTTTACTAATGACAAAAATTGTTTCTCAGCTTGTCCTGAAACTGCAAAACAAGCAAGCCTCTGCTTTGTAAAGGTTTTCAGCCTTAGTTTCACAGAGTAGCTGGTCACCCACTCAGTTGTGCCGTTCTGCACATGTACACACACCACTGCTGTGCCTCCTCTGATCCCCTGGAGCCACACTGCCCAGACAAGACCTTGCCCCTGGCTTCTCTGCTGTGGACATGGCAATGTCAAAATAAGACTAAATAAGGCTGATGATGAAGCACTGAGAAGTGCAGGAGCACCTCCGTTCTCTGACATTTACCCCAGCATGGCTTGGGAAAGCTCTTACAGCACTTTGCCAGCTGTGTAAGATCCACCATCCCACTTCTCCTTTTAATGTGTGAGCTAAGAAATGCTAACAGATACCATATGAAACCCACCTCTATACCTACATCATCACTAAAGGAGCATACTGAGCCTTTCATGCTGTTCAATGGACATCTCCTTGTCTGAGGTGTCCAGGATAATCTATCCTCACTATTAATGCTGACAGAAACACTGGGCAAGTAGAAGGGTACCAAGCAGCTCTGTCAGTAGTTGAGAGGGAAAAGGAATAAGAAAACAGACAATGGGAGCACAGTAATAACTGTGTTGATTTTTAACAGTACTTAACAGTGCCAGAGGAGGGAAGTGGCCCCATGTGGTCCCTCTGCCTTATCCCAAAGCCACGGAGAAAAGACTTATACCATTCTTCTACACCTTCACTGTTGACTTGATAGTCTCTCCTGAATTCAAGATGCGGAATTTTCCTCCTTCAGCTGCCTGTTCTGACTCTGCATGGAGCTCACCTCCCCAGTGTGCAGCTGCTCTCTTCAGGGGGTGCTGCCACCAACAAGCACATTTGCTTTCATGTGATAAGATTGCAGGCGATCTTATCAGCAAATGGAAAGAAAAGGCATGAAGGCTCCTAAGATCTTCATTTCCATAAATCTTGCCTAAGGCTCCAGCTGGAGCTGTCCTAGAGGGGCCATGTACAGTATAGTACAGTATATTCCCTGACTGCTTCTTTAGCCAAATAAATTTTGTTGATGAGTCATGTGGGCACTGCAGAGCATTTCAAAGACCCATCTGGCAGAATAAAGTCACTCGCCTTCAAAGCGTAGTGTATCTCAAAAGGTTCAGCATTTGGATTTGGTTTGAATTCTTGGATCCTTATCTGAATTCCCTGAGACTGTATAACAGGCTTTCTTGCAGAATTTCCATCATTTCAGCTTCTACTTAAAGCCACATATTAACACGAGAAAGCTTGTTCTCCTGGTATTTCTGTCAAAAACAGAAGTGCATGTCAGGAGGTGGGGAAAGAGGAAAAACCTGAATATATTAGAACTTTGAGTAAGATTTGGTTCAGGATTTGTTCTAGAAATAAGTTGAGGATTCCACTGTGTCACTTTAGATATTTATATTATTTTAGGGGCTGACTCATTCCATCCAACACCTTCCTTTATCTTTTATTTCTACTAAATTATCAAGGTGACTTCTGTTTATGTCCTAATGTGGTGAAGTGTAATTTAAATGGAGCCTTGGGTTTTCAAAATGATGCTTATAGTCCGTCAGTTGTATTTTGCTTCTATTCTCATAAACTATTTCTCTGAAGAATGTAAAATGCAATTTTTTTTGAAAAATTAATATTTTAAAAGATTACACTTAGCAAGTTGAGCCTCAGCTGAAATCTCACTATGCTAACTTCTTCTAGAAAGTTTTAAAGCAACTTACGAATACTTGAATATTTTCCCTTTTCCATAAAATATTTATATTTTCTTGTCCCCATGATTTTGGCTTAACTAGAAAATTATTATATTTTGCTTAGGTTCCTGCATGGAAAAAACACATCCAGAACATTTATTCACACTTATAAATGCATGGATGAAATGCACACCTTTGTTTTGAATTCCTTCCCTTGGTTGTATGAATGCCTGATCTTTTTCAATTTTTATCACTTAGCAGATTAGAGCTAATATAAATCATGGAATATCTGGAAATACATTGCAGGCTGTCTTTCATTACTTCATCTGGATGGCTTATTTTGTTCACAGCTGCTGATAGAATCTATAAAATCTAATTTTCAGAAGTATTACATATCTTCTGGCCCTCAAAAAGTGGAAGTTCCGTAATTTCTCTTCATTCTCCTACAGGACTATGTCTGTTATAGTATCCAAATGTAATGGAATATCTATTGGCTAAGAATGATAACAAATTAAAATGTTGAGAGTATTCTTAGGGCTAGATCATGTTCAGTGCTTCTGAAGGTATATGTACACCAAATCAGAGAAAGGCTATGCATCCCATTTATAAAAAACCAGTTCTGATCATGGTTTCTCTTCCAAAAGCAGAATGAACTGTTACTTGATAATGTACCAAGCACAGTAAGCTGATGAAGAAAGAATTTTCAAACACCTAATTTCCTATTATGTGCAGTTGAGGTTTTTAAAATACTTTATTTTACCCTGCGTTAAAACAGCTTTTATGCATTTTGCTTGTTTCAGAAATGTGTAAGCAAAAGCACATTAGAGGCAAAGTAGGACCACCAAACATATATAGTCTTCCTGAGAAAAGTAGAAATGGGAGAAAATTAGGATGCTCATACACTAAGCAATATTTTACTTTAACCAATTATGAAATAATACACTATTCAGTGTGAGTAAAGATAGCAATAGCATTGTCAACATGGGCATTTGTCTATACTGAAAACAAAGTGTTAGAATCACACAACAATAATACACTGGTCAGTTCTCAATTTATCATGATAGAGGAAGGAAAAGAAAAATAGAGGAAAAAATGTTATAACCTTGATGTAGTCACCTCAAGAAAGTTCATAAATTACTTGTTTCTTTCATACTGTTTGGCAAGGTGCAAGCCAGTGAACATCACAAGTACTGAAGAAAACTAGGAAAGAAAAAAAAAAAAAAAAGAGACTTCATTTTTCAAGCACGAACCATTATGATATTAAGTGGTTTCATGCTTTAGTTTCTTCACGTTGTACTCTCACTTCTGAGTGCAAACTTTGCCTATGGCAAAGGGAAATACAAAGTGTTGACAGTTAACTATAGCTGGCCACCTGGCCATCCATTACACCCCAGATGTGAATTGTGAATTTTTTATATTCTTTCTATTTGAGGAAAATGTTTCCTCTGATGTTCTTGAGCAACACTTTTCAACTGGAGAAATCCACAGATTCTTAGTTTGATGGACTCGTCATTGCAGTGTGGACCGATGGAAGGATGGTGGAGACACAGAAGAACGAAAGACCACATGGCATATTTTTGCCATCTGTCTGCTTGTAAGTAGGGTATTCCTTTCAGTAATTGCCTGGTCCATAGAGGTGCATTTAAGTCTGCAAAACTGTTATTTCATAGGTAGATTTTCTTCTTTCTGTACTGATCAGTGAGTAGCCTATATGGGCTGACAAAAATCCTTTCTCAGCTTGAAATACCCTAAGAGCAAAAATGTCTATTTGCTACTAATCTGGATGAAACAAAAAAATTCTGAACTTCAAAATGCAATCGCACTTCCTGTACTCCATACAAACATAGGTATATCCTCCATCTGACAGAAAGAAAGCCAAAGCGCAACTTCACACTCTGTGTGACTGAGACCAGAGACAAGCCTTGCATCCCACACCCTGGTTTATCATGCTAGTGGCAACTCTAGGGTTTCCTTCCTGTCCATAGTTGGAGCTGCTGTACTGGAGCTACCAGTTCCAGTTGGAGCTGGTCCTTAATGGAGCAGTCTGCTCATCAGTTTTACACCACTAGCAGTCAGTCCAGCTATGGCACGCTGCTTTTTTTTTGGGGGGGGATTAAAATATTTATAGAAAATTAAACCTCTTGTCCTGGGTTCGGCAGTAGCAGTCATTTTTCCTCCTTCTTGGTAGCTGGTGCAGTGCTGTTTTTTTGACTTTCAGCCTGGGAAGAGCGCTGATAACACCAATGTTTTTAGTTGTTGCTAGGTAATGTTTAGTCTGACCAAGGACTTTCTGAGTCTCATGCGTTGCCAGAGAGGAAGGGAAGTTGGGAGGAAGCAGGGACAGGACACCTGACCCAAACTAGCCAAAAAGCTATTCCATACCACAGCACGTCATGCCCAGGATGTAGAACTGGGTGCAGTAACCCAGAAGGGCTAGATCACTGCTCGGTTGGGCTGGGTATTGGTCGGCGGTGGTAAGCAGTTGTATTCTCTTCCCTTGTTATTTCACTTATCATTATTATTATTGGTGGCAGCAGTAGTGGTTTGTGTCATACCTTAGTACTGGACTGTTCTTATCTCAACCCGTGGGAGTTACATTCTTTCGATTCTCCTCCCCATCCCTCCGGGAGTGGGGTGGGGAAAGAAATGGGGGAGGAAGAGAGACTGCGTGGCGGGACTTAAACCATGATACCTCTCTAATAGGAGTGCTCAGGACACCACATTTTTTATGTAACCTTGTGGTGATGGCAAAACATGGGAAGTAGTTTGGTTTCTTGGTAAGAGTGAGTTTCAGCACAAACCTGAATCTTGATGTCCTACCTACAGTGTGAATGATCTTGTCGTCAGGGCAAAGTTATTCTGTCTTAATCTTTCTCATAAGTTATAGCACAAGATGTCATCCTTGTGGTGATAAATGTAATATATTCCTGGGAAGAGCTTTGATGTTCCTGAGGGTAAAAAAAAAAAACAACCAACAAAACAAACCAACAGCAAACCTACATTTAAGAACAGATCACATACAGAAAAAAACAGGAAAATGGACAAGTGAAAAGCTGCATTATCTGATTTATGAATTTGAAATAAAAAAAGTGGCTACTGCTTCAGAATGATGTTGGTATAGTCTCTCTCTCTCTCTACCGTCTACCCTCTCTCTCCATTCAGGAATGTGTGAGAAAAAGCAGTGCCCCCATCAGCTTCTCAGGGTATAGGGAGTGGTGTGGCATGGATGGGAAGAGAATTGAAAAAAAGGTTAGTTTCCAATGAAGTTTTACTGAAGTTTGTTTTTCCTCCATCTCTTTAATATTCAGATAAAAAGGAAAAAAAAAAAAAACCAAACAAAAAAAAAAACAACACAACTTAACAAACTTTTTCTATTAACCATTTATTACCTCTAAAGCCTGATTCTTGCTTTTTACTAAGGCTCCTCTATATATTTTGACCTCAAACTAGAAAAATTTGACAAGCTTCTTGTCACCATCAGAGTGGCAGAAAGTATCCATAAAGCAAATGAGAATTCTTTAGGTCTTACATTTTTAAAATTCCACAGTCATGCGTCTCTTCATCTGCTTCATGCCTCTTCATCTAGTTTTCTTCAGAAGCTCCACTTAGCAGCAGTGGCACCTACAGGATGGAAGGCAGTGGAGGCTGCTATATCTCAGGCAATCATTTCGCATGATCAGAGAGATGCTCTACTGCATGCTGACAGTACACTTGGCATTAATTCCTAGTTATTGCACAAAATTAAAATGCATTTTGTAATTTTGATGCAATATCTGGCACACCAATAGCTTGCTTCTGCCTTAACTCCACGCTTAAGATATGCATAGCGTTTGCTGGAAGGAAAGGCTCTGTTTGTAGGCAAAGCTGAAAATTTACCACAAGACACAAGCATCATCCAACTGTCAAAAACAGTTTTTTTCTTGCTGGCAATGAAGATTTTTTTGCCCATTTTTTACCTTCCAAACTTAACTATGAAGTATGGCATTTAAAAAAAAAAACAAAAAGGGAAAAGTGCACTGTGGGCTAACCTCATGAGATGTACATCTCATCTGGCATGATCTTTTTCCAGCCCTCAGTTTTTTATCTTCTCAATAAAGTAGCATTTTCCCTGCTGATCACACTACTACTGAAGCATGAATTCTAGGGCTTGTAACATTAGACCACTTTTATTGATCTTCATGATTTTGCAGTAGGGACTTCAAGGTCGTTTGGTCACTGGGGTTAACTTTGCAGCAATGAAAAGCAATAAATGCTTTCAGGATAGGCGGGTATTTATTATGAGCATTTAATTTCCCCAAAACTGCAATACTTGTTAGAAAGTATTGAAAAAATAAGTTCTTGTTTCCTTTGACATGTCCTTTCTTTAAGCATTCTTCTTAACTTGCTGCCCCCGTGACCTCCTTAGTAGCAGATACAATTCATTTCTTATGCAGACTGACAAAAAAGATGCATGGTATATGGCACTGCATATCTTTACTTCATTATTTCCTCATAGCAAAGACTTGAAACTGTAATGTGTGAGAAAGAAAAGGTGCCAACATGACATTTACTACTGCTAATATGAATCTGATTAATTCTACAACAAGAAACATCATCTTAACTCTTTATCTTCTTGTGTGTGTTTTTTGTTTGAACCAAATTGATAAATCAGAATATTTTGACAAATAACATATACTTGCAGCCCTTGTTGAAGCAAACAATATCACAACCTAGTCATTTGCAGTAAGTTTATTATAAGAGAATCAAGAGGCTATCTTTTAACAATATTTACATTTGTCTACAAAGCTGAAATCTGTTTTATATAGTTCATTTACAATATATTTAGCCATAGTTACACTTTATTTTTAGGACAGCACAGTGAAAGTTAGAAATAGTTTCAATTTGCTTCACCATGCCTTATTCTACAGTGTTGTGATTCACCACGTTCAGTGAAAAAATACTTTTTCATAAGGAGGTGTTACTAAAGCCTAATTATTCTATTTGTGCCTTTTTTAGTAGCACAGAATGCTTGCTTTCTGTTTTTAACTTGTGCATCCAAGAACTGACCTCTTTATATCTCAGTGATGCAGCCTTTTCTTAGTTTATGCCATCAAAATTATTTTAATAATGTATTTTTATTTGGCTTGATGTCTCATTGATGATTTCTTTTGGTTTTGTACTTTAAAAGACAGCTTTTCTCTTCCTATTTACTGGTGGACAGTATAAAAAAAAAATAAATGTTGTAGTTTTACATTCTTCAATCTGATTTCTTACTACTTGCAGGTTTGGATGAAATGTCAAAAATGTAGAAACTGTGAAAAATACCATAGAATGTGCTGATATATATACTTACAGAAAAAATGTTTTTCATCAAGGGAAAGGGTGAAAAAAAAAGGAAATTTGAATACAGGAAGAAAAAAAATAACAAAAAAAAACCCCACTTGATCTATATACATATAATGTTTCCCTTATGTATAACATGTATACTTAAACATTTATGAAAATTGTCAAGAAATAACCCAGAACATTCAAACACTGTGATATTTTTAAGTGTAGGGTGACAAACACTGGATTCCAATGTTTGATGACCTTATGAGTAAAATATTTTCCTTGGATTCATTTCTTTTTCGTCTTTATTGGATCAAATTTAAAATGTCCATAGAACTATTACTGTGGAGAAAAATAAGCTGACTGCTAACACAACTGTCTGGCCATAAAAGATGGAAAAGAGGGGAAGGGGAAAGAGTGGGGGGGAAAAGAATTTATGAACCAGTACTGGAGGAGGATAAACAACATTTTGCCGAAGTCCATAGACTATTGGTAAGCAAGTAAGGTTAGTACTGGCTGTCGCTTTGTAACACGAAGGCAATACAAATAACTTTGAATGCAAGCAAATGACACATAGGTCAGGATTTTAAATGTGAACACATGCTTCAGAGGAAACCATACAGGAATAAAAGTTGTTCCTGTTTTGTTAGTTTAGATTCTGAAAGAAGCTTTTGTGTGTAAAGATGTAACATGATCCCATGCCTGGAGCCATGCCCCATGGTACACAGACCGCTGTGTTTGTCCCAGTGTACCAAAGAGAGAAACTTGCAGCCTGTCTA
Source organism: Psittacula echo (assembly GCF_963264785.1). NCBI lineage: Eukaryota > Metazoa > Chordata > Aves > Psittaciformes > Psittacidae > Psittacula > Psittacula echo. The sequence continues at coordinate 61,884,174 of NC_137736.1, forward strand.
TCTCCAGGCTGGCACTGCCTTTTGTGAAATGTGATTTAATTTTACCAGAATGATACCAAAAGGGACCTTTCTTATCATTCCTCAGGGGAATTTAGCAGGGAGAGTGTGAGCCTTACTGAAGGTAAATCTTGACGATCATTGCTTTAAAAAAAAAATTAAAAAATAAAAAATTAAAGAGCAGTTCTGTTTCAGTATTAGAAACTCTCCTCTTTGAATACCTTCCAGAAATCTGCTGGTTTAATTTCTTAGTCCCATCTGTTTCCCTCTCACTGGCTATATTTGTTAGTATTTCCTCAAGCAGCATGTTGTATTGCCCTTACTGTGCTGGAGGAAAAGGGCATAGATTGATCATTTTACAGGACAGTGAAACGTTTATTTTGGGCTGGATTAGAGTGCATTTCCTTGCTTCCTGCCCAGAGTTATAGAAAAAAAAAAAAAAACTTCTACAGGAAAAAAAAAAAATAAAAAAAAGAAGAGCCTGTTTTGGTATACGAGGGAAAAAACGAGGCAGCAATGTCAGGAAGGCCATTAGGCTGCTTATCTGTCTTTCTACTTTGGCACATGAAAGCTCCCAGCTCAGCATGCCATGTGTCAAATCTATCATTTGATATGTCAGGAACCATTATTCCCTCTTTTGTCACCAGTTTTGACCAAAGGATGAAAAATTGCTGTCTTACACAGACAAAATTATTGCTGAAAAAAAGGGCAACTATGGCACATAGGAGTAGGCCAAGGTGAAACCTGGGGAAACTCTCCTTAGATTAGGTCTGGGTTAAGAGAATATTGATCTGTGTGCTAAAAACTGTTGATCTCTCTCTGAGCAGAGGATGACAAATGGTAGCAAACAAAAAATTGAGTGTCTCCAAGGACATTTGAGCTGCTCTCTGTTTTCTGTGACTATTTGTTTGGTTTGTGGCTTCTGCTCTAGGGATTTAAACTAAAATAAGTAAATATTAAACAGAAAGGAAACAGCCGCAAAATGATACAGTGAGAAACTACAGGAAGACTACAGTCACTTAGAAATAAGAACTGGTATTAAAACTAATAAATGGCTTAATCATAAGAAAAAACAAGTGTTTACTGCAGAAGTTTCGCGTATCATAATTTTTAGGTGTTTGGGGCTAATTTCTTTTTTTTTTTGCAATGTTCATGCAGTTTTATTATAGTAAATGAGGTTTTATATTAATTTCTGAAACATTCATTTAAAGCATTTTTAGAAGCACAAATTTCATGGTGCTCTGCATGTGTGATTCACAAACAAATTCTGTTGAGGGCAGTAATAAGCAGAGGCTTCACAGCAGCTTGAGCATTTCTTGACACCAGCAGCAACCTCCTCTTTTCTTTATTGAACATACTCAGAGATGAGAAGAGTGGAGGAGAGAATTCAACTCCTGTGCTCAGATCAGAGAAGTAGCTGTAATGGTTGACCCAGCAAGCACCCAAGCAGAACAAGTAACATTTTTCAGCTACTAGAAGATAAGAGGCAGGTAGGCATGTAGAGATCTCCAAGGAGAACAGACAACTTCATTGGGGAGTAAAATTATTGCCAGGCTTTTGTTCTACTTCAAGTTTTATCTGTAGAGCTCTGAGTTTGAATAAAGTTGAAAATAATGGTCATGAAAGACTATTTTGGCCTCAGGGGAGCTGAGACATACTATAAACTAGGGCCATATATAACCAACACTGGAAAGGAGATTTGTTTTCTCAACTTTGAGACCCAGAGCAAGTGTGACTCTCTAAGTTTGTGTTGGCATGAACCTTGGGCCTCCTAAGGCCATCTTGTCCGAACAATGCCGGTGATTCAGAGTCGGTTCAGTGCATATTCCTCCCCCCCATTCCTGCATACGGCTGCCAAATGTCATGCATCTCCTGTGACCTTTCTGAATTTGGCGGTGCTGGATTGCCATCCATGCGCTTTCTCATTTTCTGCTCCTTCCCACTGGAGGTCACTGCGGCAGAGGAGTTGTGGACAGCTAATCAGAGCTTCCCACCAGCATAGGTACCTGAGAGCAGGTGGGAGTAGATGTGGCTGACACGTATCATTTTGAACCACCCAGGGAGCATAGACGGTCAAAAGACACACAGAGCTTTTGGACGGATGTGGCAGAATGAAGAGAAAATGCAGTGGAGATTTTCAGGTTCCCCACTTTATCTGAACTTTTCTGATTGTAGCAGAGCTGACCTGAATGCTCAGGTGAAAGATCTGATTTGCTGAAAAAAGGAAATTTATCTAAACTGAGAGTGAAATATCCCAGAGTTGGTTCCATTTCAATACAGTTGCAGCTGATTCCTTGCTGATTTCCTGGCAGATCATCTGCCTCCTTCGTTGGCACCCTGCCCCTGAGCCAATAGCTGCCCAGCTCCTAAACTCCCAGGATCTTTCATCTTCCAGCCGCTTGCCTGATGAGCTGACACAGAGCAGAAACTCTTTCCATGGAGTTAGAATTTCTCTCTTTCTAAGAGAGCAATGATATTCTAGATGAATGTTGTGTAGTCTTTAATGCTAAGCATGGCATCTCAGCACGGAAAAGTAATTTAGTCCCATAAATCTTTCACAACTAATATTGGGTTTGACTATTTTGAGACTGAGCAGACAAGTTCCAGCACTCTTTGGAACTGGCCAGAAAGCAGAGGCATGTAAATACTGAAAATGTTACAATATTGTGAGCTGTTACTCAGGCATGCCTTGCTGAAAGTTGGTAGAAATTCTTTGAATATCTCAAACATTTTTTCAGTGTAAAAAGCATCTCACTTGAAAACAATAATTTGCCCACATAGTTCAGTTGTGACAATTTCACTCCTCCTCTCTTATTTTTACAAAATAATTAAAATATGTTGGAAAAAAATTGTTGTTTACAACAAAATCAAGAAAAATGTCAGTTCAGGAAATATATATATTTATTTCAAATCGGGTTTTGGAGACCACAGAAAGTAGTTTTAGCCATTTGATTCCCTCATGTGAAGAAGGAGGTGCAAATCAAGTTTGGGGGCCTTTGATTTTGGTTTGGTTTGGTTTGTTTTTTTCCCCTATCAAGGCTGCATGACTGATCAGACAGATGTACTTTCCCTTCTTTTTGTATTGTTTCCAGTGAAGTTAAATCCAGGCAGATAAGGTGGGCAGAGGGCAATTCTATTTCTACTGAAATATTTAGATTCTCTAGAACTTAGAAGCAGTAGAACATCCTTTGTTGGCAGTGGCTCCAGGGATCTGTAAAGTGTGCTATTTCAGATTTTACTTCCCAGGGAGGGAAAAATACCTGTTCACTGCAGGAGTTGGTCATATGTTCTTGTGGACAAGCATCTGCAGTAGGTTCCTAGTTCTCTAAAAGTTCTGGAAAGCTCTAATTTCGGTTGAATACTGTCACGGAGATGTAAAACATTTACCCTTTTAACTTAACATTAGCACACAAGTTAGTTGTCAGCTTTACAGAGAGAGCCAAGAGAACTGAGCCTGTGAAACAGGTCATTACCTTCTAAAGAGACAGCCCTGTCTCCTGCCCTGTCCTGGGTTCAGCAGCAGCAGTCAGTTTTTCTTCTTCTTAGTAGCTGGTGCAGCGCTGTGGTTTTGACTTTCGGCCTGGGAATAATATTGATAAAGCCGATGTTTTCAGTTGCTGGTCAGAATGTTTACCCTGACCAAGGACTTTGTGAGTCTCATGCTCTGCCAGGGAGGAGGAGAAGCCGGGAGGAAGCAGGGACAGGACACCTGACCCAAACTAGCCAAAGGGATATTCCATACCACAGCACGTCATGCCCGGGGATGTAACTGGGAGTTCCCGAGAGGGCTAGAATGCTGCGGAGTGGGGTCAAGGTATCGGTTGGTGAGGTGTTGTGTTCTCTTGGCTTGTTATTTCCTTTATCATTATTACTATTGGTGGTAGCAGTAGTGATTTGTGTTATACCTTAGTTATTAAACTGTTCTTATCTCAACCTGTGGGAGTTGCATTCTTTTGATTCTCCTCCCCGTCCCTCCAGGAGTGGAGGGAAGAAAGGTGAGGGGGAAGTAGAAACTGCGTGGTTCTAATTTACAGCCTGGGCTTAAACCACGACATGCCCCAACCTGCTTTCTTCTCTGGTGCCCATTCTGGCATTTGTCTGACCCCTCTGTGAGACAGTTGTGCTCACTGCACTAGCAGATTTTAAAGCATTCATGATTTTTTGTGGGTTCACTTTCTGTCTAGTCAGTGGTCTGAACTGATTTACCAAGGACTTATATGAGTGTCAGAGCCATCAGAGGAAACATGACAGGAAGGCACAGTTAGGGTTAAAACATGATGGGAAGAAGAGAAGGGGAAGAGACAGAGAAGATCTGACTAGCTGACTAGCTCAGATCCCCTTGTGGAGATGAGGCTACTGTGGTACTTTGATGTTAATGCTGCTCTGACACATTTGCGTGATCATTGCCAAAAGAGTATTTTTCTCTATGATGGCAAAATGTGGCTTAACTTGTACTTGTTTACATGGGGATGGACCTAACAATGCAGTGACACATTTGAAAGCAGGGATGAATGTGAGAGGAGAGAAAGGAAGAATTTCCCCTACCTCTTTTCCTGGTTGTCTCCACAGTAACATGATGGTGCTTGTTGTCAATCTCCCAGCTCTACCCACCTGGAATGGCACCCACAACACAGCAGGGAAACAAGAAAAAGGAGCTAAAACCTTCTGGTGCCTTCCATATTAGGGTAATTGCTGCAAAAGCTGCCTTTGAGCAGCTCAGTGGTAATACTTTTTTTAATCACAGTTACTGTCACAACTCTATCCCAGTGCATCCCAGATACTTACTAGAGGATATCAGAAGCAAACAAATATGATTGTTAGACTGGTTTCTGGGTGTGGAAAATTTACATTTCTGTTCTGAAGTCGCTCTGATTTCTCTGTTTTGTTTCTCTCCGGGCTGATGGGACCAAGTCCTGAAAGTAGTCTCATCACCAAGCTAAAAAAAAATTCTTAGAATTTCAGAAGGGGTTAATCCTTCCCATACAATCTTGCCACAATCTTTCTGAGACCTTCAGGGGTCAGAAGGAGATCGCTGCTAACCCCTACAAAGGTACAAACATGTTTGCTATTTAAATGGCAGAAGCAGTCTCCTCAGGTTTAATGCTACTCCATCATCAATGAGTTTCTCACGCATGGAGCATCCCTATCTGTATTGTGGTGTCACACAGAACATTGATACCAGATGGTGAAAGAGCTTGGGCTGAACTGGTGTATGTCCTACGAAAGTGGACAAAAGCTTCATACTTTCAAAAATGAGCTTCAGAGAGTCCCCAGATAGTCCATGTATGGTACAAATTGAATCTTGAAGTAAAATTTTCTGTCAGAAGCTTCTGAAATGTCGTCTGTAAATTACATATATTACTAGGTTTTGGAAAGGATACATGTGATTAGGTGATTTTATGATTTCTTCCGTGTTTTAGCAAATTAAGATATTCCAATGTTATTGTTATCCTTACATGTGTGAGCATGTTAACTTCTTCCCTTTTTCCCGCTAAATTTCTATCATTGGTCCCAGTTTAAAATTATCATGTCTTTCTTACTGTCAGTATCCTATGAATAACACATTTGTTTGTGAGATAAGTCAGCTCTAGATCACAAATACCCAAATATTAATATTCAGAAAACACTTATTAGACCATCATGTCAGATTTCCCAATAGCATGGGATTGTTCTCTCCAGCTTCTTGGAGTGCTTCCATTGATATGGTATCTGAGTATCTTCTAAAAGTGCTTAACTGACAACTGTCACATATGAGTCATGATTTCTTCAATTTTCTTTTGAAGGAAAATATTTCGTGCTTATAAAAAAAAAAAAAAATCCCAACCAAAAACCAAGCAAACAAAAACCAAACAAACCAAAAAACCCAAACAAACCATCCATAAACAAAAACCAAAAAAACCCCACCAGAAGTGTAAGGAAAAAGATGATAGCTATATAAAGGTAACATAACCTGCTCTATCCAGAAGCACATCAATAACCAAACTGCAGCTGTAATGTCACTTCTGATGTTCAAGTTGTAGCTGCATCTTTAACCAAGAGCATTGTGAACACAGCAGTTCAATAGTAGTTTTCCGTAGCTTTCAGTTTGCTATTTGAACATTAAGACATACACTTTTAATGCACACTTCCTCATTTTATGTATTATTTTACCTTGTTTCTATTTACATGCTTCAGTCTGCATTTTTAATGCTTTTTATAAAGCAAAAATAAGCATTTCCAGTAGAAGTATATACACTCTTTAGAAACGTAAGTTTTTATTAATTTACAAGCTTGTACATGCAAAAGAAAGCCTAAAAAGTCTTCCCAGCATGCCATCCTGTCTCAATTAGCAACATTAAACACAGACACAACTGACATATAATCTTTGACACTCTTCATTGCTTTTAGACATTCCCTCAAAATCCTTTTATATTATGTCAGAATCTCCTTATTCTTAAGATAACTTAGTTGTCCTCATTTCCATGACAGCCAAAAAATTATTTTAAGCAATTATTTATGTGATAATTATTATTACTCATTATAAAGCTATTTATCTCCTATTCAAACATTAACCAGATTAAGAAAAATTGTACCATAAAAATAACTCTTGCAGCTCATGGCCCTTATACTCCAAGGACATAAGTTATCCATACAGGAATGTATGCTTCCCTTCTGCTCTAGGCAAAAACTTATAAAAAAGTGCTGCACTTCAGTTGATTGCCTCATTTTTTCATTTGTTCTCAAACACTGTGTGAAGAGGGCCAGAAAACGTCTGATGTACCACTTTTGGAGTATACAGATATATGATTTCTCATTTTATTGGTCTGGACTATACAAATGATTCTTTTATTGGTCTCCCTCAACTGTAATGCATGAGTATATGAATGCGTTCATACTCTGTTCTGCTTTAATCTTACTAAACTGGTGTGTGTTTATTGCCCTATGAAATGTAACTTGATACAGCATATAGCCAAATGATTATCAGCAATGGTGTATAAAATATTTATTTAAAAACTTGTAAGTAAGGCGAGGAATTCATTAGTATAAAAAATGTATGAGAATTAATTGTTAAGCTCTTTGTGCTTGGACATTTGTGAGATATAAAAATTAATCTAATGTAGCTTTACAAATCGGTCTAACGTGGCACTACAGACATGCTGTGTATTTCTCTGCAATACTTCAGAGAGCATTTAAATTTATTCATATGTCTTAGTTGCATTTGGGTACCCATATACATTAGGATACCTTTTATGCTTATGTTGAGTACTGAATTTCCTGGGGTTGTGACATCTGGCTTGGGGGAACCTACAAGAGCCTTAGAAGTATTCTAAGTATGGTGAAATTACAGATCTGTCTTTGCCTTAACACAGTCTTTTGGACTGGGTTCATCTCAGCTGATATTAACTTTCTAGGGGCTGGATATCTGGTCCAAACATGATATTTCAGCTTCTTTTCCAGTCTGTGGAAAGAGAGAAGCAGAGGATGGGTTGTTCCATCTATTTTAGACATACCTATTTTTGAATGAATTGACCCAGGGGCTACTCTCTCTCTACACTGATCTCAGAGGGATCCTTGGGGCATGTACTGGACTCTTGGCTTTTAGTGAGTTGAAGTAAAAGTCTTATTGCTTCAGTATAAAAGTTAATAATGAACAAAGTTCTGCTCTCAGTTCCATACATTAGAGTATGAGTATATAGAGGTGTTGCATTCTGTACTCTACCTGAACACCTGTTGTCAACAACTAGACTTTAAAATGTAATCTTTTCCCACATAAATGCAGAACTGTGCCTTTGAATCAGCTGAGTAATTTACTTCATCCTACCTCCTCCTCTTATCACTTGAGATGCATCCAATTTCCTGGGGAGGTGGGTTAGTCTTCCCACTGCTGAACACATCTCCTCAGGCAAGTAATTTTTTACAGAGCAAATTAAGTTTGAGTTGTTTTTTAGGAATCTTGGTTTCCTTCCTGTGGCAGAGCTGTGGGCAGTACACCATTCATGCCCAGAAGCCATATTGTGACTTCATACCATGTGCTTTCCCATCCTGTCAGCTCATACCTGGCCCCAGTTATGTGAGTTCTTCCACGTGTTCTGGTCTGCCTACCTCATTAACTCTATTACACTAAATGCAGAGACTCTGAATACTGGGTCAGAGCAAGCAAGGTCTTTTGGCAGAAGTTTCCTCCATGTTGAAGATCCGACACTGTTAGCTAGTAAAGTTGCACTAGGTACAAATAGGTTAGTGCAAAATATGTTTTCATTAAAGTACTCAGAGTTCTGCTTTTCTGTAAAGGCTCTTACTGACTCATCCAGTATGGATCTCTCTATCAGCACTAGTGTTTCACTGCTGACAAGAAACTTGCAGAACAAGGAGTCCTGTGCAGACATTTCTACCAGCCTAGGCAAGCTTGCTAAGCATGAATTTCTTCCGCTTTCACAGAAATCTTTTGACCGTCATGTTTTCTATTCAACAGATACTTGTGTTCTTACCATGCAAGTCTTGATACTTTTACTGGCTTTGGTAGTTTTCACTAATTCATGGTTTGATGTACATCTTACCTGATTTAGGTGCCAGAATTAAGTACTTTAAGCTGGCTAATTTAGCTAGGAATAAATTGCTACTAAGATAGCTATTTTAGGATGGGATTAATTGCCTTCTGTAAGTGCTTATCTGTATCCATTAATTACAGAGGCAGGCTAGATGACTAGCTTAAAACAAACATTTAACGTAAATATGGTTAAAGGTAAGTGAAATGAGTCCTACTCTTGTGCAGGAATAAATGAATTTAAACAATTGAAAAATAAAGCTCTTCCACTTAAGGCAGAGCATTTTCCCTTTCACACTCTGTAGCTAGTCAGGAAATGCAGCCTGTCACGGAGACTTATCCCAGCAATACGTAACTGCTATACATCTCATTTTTGTTGGTACAAGCATAATTCTGATCTTTTCTAAAAAATCAGCAAAATGATACACTTCAGAAAGAATCACTTATCTATCTGTAAATTATTTTCACTTGTTTGGTATTGTCCTTGGTTATTCTGAAGTGTAATTTAAGGAAAGCTAAAAATTTAATTTTTTATTCTTCTGACATTGCCTCACAACTTCCTCAGATATCAATCTGAGTTTCTTCTTTGAGCTTTAGTCTGAATAGCATCAAGATTCCTTTCATGAAAGTAGAAAGTCTACTCACCTCTTTCTATCAATTACATCTTGGTAAAAAAAACTCTCATGAATAAGACAGGGAATTTGTGATAACTTCTTGGCTAATGCTTGCCAAGAGTTTTATAGTTGAAAAGGACCTTTGGAGTGTAAAGTATACTAATATACTATAATATATTTTTTGAGTTCTTTATCTTTTTAGCTCTAAATCCATGCACTTGAATCATAGAATCATAGAATCATAAAATGGTTTGAGTTGGAAAGGACCTTAAGATCATCTAGTTCCACACACCCTGTCATGGGCAGGGACACCTCCCATTAGACCAAGTTGCTCAAAGCCCCATCCAATCTGGCCTTGAACACTGTCAGGGATGGAGCTTTCACAGCTTCCTTGGGCAGCCTGCTCCAGTGTCTCACCACTCCTACAGTAAAGAATTTCTTCCTCATATCCAATCTAAATCTCCCCTATTTAAGTTTAAACCCATTACCCCTTTTTCTATCAATATAGTTCCTGATGAATAGCCTCTCTCTGATATCTGTGTAGGCCCCCTTCAGATATTGGAAGGCTGCTATAAGGTCTCCACTCAGCCTTCTCTACTCCAGGCTGAATAGCCCCAATTTTCTTACTCTATTTCCTGTTTGTTAGGCATGCTAGACAGTGAATCTGAATGCTTTCTCAGACTGCAGTGTTATTTCAAAGAGATCATGGTTCATACAGCATATTTTTACTGATTCAGTTACACTGTGGGACACATTGCTCCAAACGATATCCAAGACAAAAACAGAAAACATTGTTAAATTTATTTGAATCAAGGTAGAAAATAATGCGAGTCTAAATCCACACACGTTATACATTCACATTTCTTTGTTGCAAGAGAGAACAATTCAGTGTTTAATGACATATCTGAGGATAAAGGTCTTTCAAAAAATAGAGTTCAGGTGTAGAGACAGAAATCTGTCCTTTTGTATGTGACTTTGTCTTTCAACAAGCACAACTATTGTAACACAGTTCCAGAGAAAAACATTGTAAGTATGCAGACTTCTCTTAGGGCAAGAAGTATTGACACAAGGTTTTGGTTTATTTGTGAGGTTTATTTATTTATTAATTTATGCTATTTTAAGTTCGATGTCTTCACTCTGTTTGGTTTACGTTTCCCTGGTTGTACCAAGGAACTATACTTAGAAAAAGAGTTTTAATTTGCATTTTTCAGGATTCATTTAGGATTTTTGTTTATGAAAAGTAGGGTAATCTTGAGGTGTTTTATGTGAAACATTTAAGGGGGGCTGATTTTGAGAAAGTAGGACCTCACAACTTGATATCATTGCAAAAAGCTAAGTTCATAAAATTACTAAAGAGAATTACTATAATGTAAACAAAACAAAAAAACTGATACCTGATTATACCTTAGATTCAAAACACAACACATCATTACCAGCATTTTTTTTTTTTTTTTGTCTCTCTCTTTTCAGTCAATCACTATAAATTAGAATACTGAGGATTAAAAGTAAAACTAGTTAGCAAACTTTTTCAGGAGCTTGTGTGGAACTGAGGACAGTAAAAAATGGTAAAGTGTGGGCTGAGATTTTTATTCTGGAATGACTTCATTTTCTAGGTTAGGAGGAACAAAATTAATCTGAGGGAAATGGAAGCCTAAACTGAAAATAGAGCTTGAGATCTTCACAGTCACCAGTCATGTAAAAGAGACAGTCACATGCATATCATGTGCAAAATAATAATTTATGTATAATATTAAGTATGACAATCATGAAGACATAGAAAGTCTTTTTCTTCCTGAGAGCCAAACAGTTTCACACACCTTCAGCTGAAGTTGCCTATAACATCATCCAAGAATGATTAAGAAATATCTATCTAATCTTTATCACACTTGTGTAGTTCCTAGGTCCTCTTTTATCTCACCACAAAGGCCTGTGAGTTGAGGCTAGGGCAAAAGCTGTGCCATCATCTGATCTGAAGACAAATATGTACTGCTTTTTTCCCCTGAAAGGCAGTGCAGTACCTGAATTCATTTCCTGCTTTTCACACTTTCTTCTCATTGTAGTTTGTGTGGACAAGGAGAAGGGTCTACCCCTGCAATAAGAAGCACTTCGCTGGGAAATCTTTGTCCATTCAGCTGCAGATCACTGAATGTGTGTGGGCAGCAGCTGATCCTCTGCGGTTCTTTAAATCATGAGCACAGTAACTTCTCCTTCAGGAAATAAACTCAGTGCCCCTGAAGGAACACTGGGAGTGAGAGGAGAAACTTCTACTGAAAAGACCAAATGTGTTCAGCCTACCTTTTCCCATAAGTTGGTCTGTAAGGCATGTGCCGGGTAGCAGAGCAGGTGTTATACAAATGCCAAACTAAAATCCTAAGCTTTGCCAGTGTCATAGGCTCAGTCTTGCCTCCAGAAAGTTCTTTTTGAGCAGCAGCAGCAAGGTCTGTCCCTTGACCTTCAGAACAGGACCTAGCTCCAGAAAAAGAACAAAAAACCTTGTAAATAATCTCTATCATTTTGCCAGCTGCTCTCAGCACTTAATCTGTCTCTTAAAACTGAAAAATTACAATTGCACCTGATGTTCCATCCTTTCATGTCAGCTCTCACTCAGGATGTTGATGTACTTTTCTTGGCTTAGACTGGCTTCAGTCTTCATTTTTTTCATGGCAGAAGCTCATTTCATTTGAACTGCTATGAAGTATCCATTGCTGCAATTGACTTCCCTGCACATTTCACGTTCAAAACAATGGGAAGTCTGCAGGTGAATTAATGTCAGTGCAGATTTCTGGCTTTAGCAGATTAGAAACCATTAATTGATAAAATAAGGGCTTCTACTCAGTTCTGCTTGGAATTATAAAGGGAAACTTTGGGGGAGGCCTCTCTGTGCATATGTCTGTGTACTTTTAAAGGAGTGACTGCCATGAGAGCCGTTCAACTGTGCAGTATTGCTACCTACCTACTGCTTTTCATTAAGGGGATTTCTGACACTGCAAAGTTTAGAACTGAAGTATAAATGAAGATGACGTAATGCCAGTTGTATCCAGGTTTCCTAAATGTCTAGTACTAGCAGAACTTGCAAGAATATTCTCTCCCTGTTATATTAAGGTCATGTACACAACATAGCTAAATAACTGCTTCTACATCCATTTGTCTCATGAAATTCAGGTTTTCAGCAATTAAAATCCTCCTTGTCTTCCTGACTAAAATATGATGTGATGCTGCACAAATTCATTTGTTTAAAATACTAAATGAAATACTGTCCTGGTGAGGTCACAGTCTGAAAGATGGTCACTGTCTATTAAGAAAATCTTCTCATTCACATGGCTCTCACACTGCTGATGGCCCTTCCCAGGAATAAATCTATAGCTGCAGCTCTGCTTTCTTCCAACCTGATGTTTATTAGTTCTGCTTCTTTACTTCTACTACCGGCATCATTTTCATGCCTTGCTAAAGACAAAACAAGCAGTTAGGCTTCTCTGTTCTGACCTACCTTCAACTACGATAGGATTCATTAGTAGAGTCTGCCAAAGCTTGCTGGTATGTCCTGGGGCCCACGGGTGGTTCAGATCTATTCGGGTGAGTTCAGATCTATGCAAAATCTATGACTCTGCCTGGCCAAACTTGGTGCATCCAGACATATTTGTTTCAGAGACAATGCATGCATAATTATTGACTGTACAGACACAGGACCATACTTTCTGTGGTACACCATCTGTAAAATGGAGTACTGAAAAAAAGGATGAACGAAACTGGCATGTAATAGAAACACAGAACACTCTTCCTAGGGAATTGCCAAGGCTGTCTGGGAAGAATGGGGGGTATAGAATATCCATTTTTCTTCTTGCTTTGTGCTAAAGACACTCACAGTCTTCAGTAAAATCAGTTCATACACTCTGAGAAAAACAAAAAGGCAATAAAAATGTTCAGCATTCTTTTTAGTGCTCTTTTTTTCTTTTCTTTTTTACTTTTTAAATTTTCTTCTGCAATCTACAGAGATAAGTCAAGCTCTCTGAAATGATTCAGATGCAGATAGCCATTTCTAGGTCCTGCAATATGTGAACGCCTCTAAGGAGCTTTACTTAAAAGTACTTGCAGAAAAAAAGGGTTATTTTTGCTATGACTATGTGTGTTTTTCATTACCACCTTTTACTTAAATGGCATTGATTGAACAGGACAGGTTCTTTGTTAAGAAAGAGTGATGTCCACAGCATCTTTATCCTGTAAGATTTATACACGTTTAATTATACAAATTCATTAATCTAATCAGACATCTACTGTTTCTTCTTAAGACAGCTTATATGTATATTCTGTTTAATATCTTTGAAGTCAGATATAAGCCTTTATTTTTTTCCCTTCTTAACCTTGTGATCAGTCCTTGTATACAAGGAAAGAGAGTTTTCTTGCACAGCTTACTTGAACTTATTTTCCATGTACGATATGCATTATTCAAATAATGTAAAAGCCTACCTGAACTGAGCCAACATCCTTGAGATAGAAGTGATGAAATGCAGCTGCTTATAGTGGGTTCTATGTAAAAATTAGAGAGCAGACAACAGGCCTGTATATTATGCAAAGAATACTGCACCACATTTTTAAAACACTGATGTCAGAACCTCTGAAACATATGCAAGCTCAAGCAAAGAAGGTCTGGAGCATTTCTACAGGTTTTATTGTACTTTAGATTAGTTTCTGGGAGAATGGTATCTATCCATTGGTGGCCCAATCTTCCTTCTATTGAAATCAATGTAAATGTTTCCATTCATATCAATGTAAATGCTTCCATTGACTTTGTTAAGAGCAGAATCTTACTTGCTGTTCATTTTTCATTTCAAATAAGCTCGTTACAATGGAAAGTTCACACAGTGACATACAGTCTTGATATGTGAGAGGGATCAGCTTAGGTCAGTATTTGCTGGACACGTTCAACAGCTTTTCAGATCTCTTTCCATAGACAAACTTCAATGCATACCAGTTTACTAGATTACTGGGAGGAAATAATTTGTTTACAGGAGAGTGGCTTCCAGGACAGACTTTTTTATGTAGACAGCATGATCAGAAACTGTTCCTTCTCAGGATCTGAGTCATTGGTATTTTCTACTTCAACACACGAGGATGTTACTTCACCTCAGGATCTGAGTTGTGAGAGCTGATCTAATAACCACAGGAGGCTTGAGATTAGGCCTCTTGTTTGGGGTGAGAAAGAGCCATTGTGCATGTGAATGTGAGGCCTGTGAACTTGCATGCGAACATTTAATACATGGATTAAGCTGACTGGAGTGCACTAAGTTTGCACAGCTTTGCTGACAAGTAGGAACACTGAGATGAAAGAGTCAAGATAACCTGTTTGTTGTTCATGGCAGCCACTTATAAATGTGACACAAGGACAAGTGCCAGAAACTTTAAGAACATGGTATGTGCTCTTTCTCTGCTTGCCCACATCCTTGAGGACCAACTGAGACAGTGGTGATCTCGTGAAGATACCTTCCAAGAGGGGTTCAGTCTCATAGAAGATCAGACACAGGCTTTAGTGGTGCTCTCCTAAAAATACTTTTCCCTTCATCAGCTTGCCTTTGTTATCTGATAGCTTTTTCTCACCCACATTTTAAAATGAATTAATATTAATCTTATTTTTAACCAGGACTCCAATTTACTGTATGTACTTCCTTATGTCAGAATCACTTTGTTAGTGTGTTAATATTAGCAGATTCCAGGCAGGAAAGCTCTGGAAGAATGTTTGCTAGTCATCTGAATTGGAAAAGCTGAGATAAAATTGTTTAATATAGTTTGATAACTGCTACAAAACCCTGCTGTTTGTCTCCATAACAGTTCTTTTCTGTGAACTGTTTGCTGCTGTGGTTAATGGGTATCACTAAGAAGTCATCTGCATTATAACTATTTCAGTCCTAGAGGTTAGAGAGATTAAGCATTGTGAAAATGCAATGGAATGATACTTGCACTCTATTTTCTTTAGCCAGGCTTCTAATGGTGAAATTTGGGAAGAGTATGACCTTGCAGTGGTTTATCTTTAGTATTAGTTCTGAATCTCAAATTTCTGGCCTTAAAAAATATTGAGATATCCATTATTACCCCAGCTTCAGTCTCTGGAACTGTGAATGCCTCTGAAAATGAGAAAAGCTGAAAGAATGCTACAAAGGAAGTTTCCAGGTCTTTGTTTCCAGCACAGAACTTAGCCAGAGAACCTGGATTTGCTCAATTTCTTACACTCTGTTCCCTAGGTATACTTTATTGAGAAAGATAAGACTACTGGAAAAAGCCTTGCTTTGACCCCAGTTGGCCTTCTCATACTCTTGTAAAACTAACAAGTCTGCCACCATTTGAAATTCAGAAACCTATAATTTTGGTAGATTTGTTTGATTCTATTTCTCCTTGATGCCTCAGGAAAATCTCTTGCCCTGAGTCCATGGGATACAGGACCTTTCTTATCCCAAGCACTCAGAGGAGTACACAAGAGGGCTCCTGCAGCTTTTCTGGTCTACTCCAATGCCAGGGTGTGAATTGCTGTGGTGAGTAGCTCGAGGACGCCTTCAACACCAGAGCGGGGAGGAGATCAGTGTCCAGGAGCCTCAACTCAGAGCGGCCAGAGCCACCGAGGGAGCCTCAGGTCCTCGACAGGACCTGCCCAGGAGCCGGCAGCTCAGCTGACGCGGGCAGCTGACTCACAGGGGGCGGAGCCAGCAGGGGCGGCACCAGCCCTGACTGGGTAAAAACCTGCGCCAGGAAACGCGGCGACCAGGGCGGGTCGAGGCAGTTTGTGCGGGATGGTGAGTACTCGCCTCAGGACCAGGGCCCTGTCTGGGAGCTCTGCTCTCGCCGGCGGCGGCCAGCGTAGGCACCCAGACAGCCGATGCGATGGGAAGCGGGAGTGCAGAGCTTGGAGTGTAGAAAGTGCCTGCGCTGGTCTTGTGAGGCGAGGGTGCACAACGGGCAGGGCTGCACTCCATGCGCCCTGGTGGAGGTCCTCCTGCAGCAGGTGGCTGAGCTGCGGGATGCTGCAAGATGTCAATAGGCTGCAAGATGTCAGGGAAGCTGAGAGGAAGCAGGACTGCCTCCTCCAGGCCCAAACTGTGCAGGGGCCTCAAGCGTCCCCTGTAGTTCATGGAGGAAAGAAGAAGGCTGTCAACCCAGGAAGCTGGGAAATAGTAACCACAAAAAACAACAAAAAAAAGATGAAGAGGACAATTAAAAGCAAGGGGCTTCCTCCTAAAGCTGTTGTCCCCACCCAGAACTGCTTTGCTGTCTCACAGAGGGCTAATGAGGAAACACACTCGCACCAGAAATAACCAGCTGATCCACTGCTAAGAAGATCTATACTGGTGCTGCCAGGAAAAAGCGGTGGGTCGTAGCAGTAGGGGACTCTACTTCGAAAGTGACAGAGGCACCCATCTGTCAGCCTGACCCAGTCTCAAGGGAGGTGTGTTGCCTACCTGAGGCACAGATCAGGGATGTTGGAGAGAGGCTGCCTGCTCTAGTGAGTCCCACTGACTATCGCCCACTTCTGATAATCCATGTGGGTGCTAGCGATGTTGATAAAAGTAGCCTGGCGAACATAAAGAAGGACTACAGAGTCCTGGGAGAGGTGGTTAGGAGCTCTGGAGCTCAGATTGTCTTTTCATCAATTCTCCAGGATAAGGGGAGTACCTTAAAAAGGCTCGGAGGACTGGCCAGGTTAATAAATGGTTAGAAGGGTGATGCCATAGTCAGGGGTTTGGGTATCTTGAACACGGGACCCAAGTTAGTAGGCCAGCTCTGCTGGGGGCTGGTGGAGCCGATCTGGCAAAGAAGGGGAAGATGGGCTTTGTTAGGAGCCTTGCCAGGCTGGTCAAAGATGCTTTAAACTAGATGTGTTGGGGGAGAGGGAAATCATTCCATCCCATCACACCCAGTCAGTTGCCAGCACCTACAATAAATGCTTGGAGCAATGTAGAGATATTAGAGCCGCTCCAGCCAATGAGCCGGCTTCATTTGGAGCTCGGCTCAGGTGCCTCTATACAAACGCCCGTAGCATGGGGAAGAAACAAGAGGAATTAGAGATGTGTGCACGTCTATGGGGATATGATATAATAGGCATCACAGAAACATGGTGGGATGGTTCCTATGACTGGAGTGTTGGAATGGAAGGTTACAAGCTCTTTAGAAAAGACAGGCCTGGAAGGCGGGGAGGGGGAGTTGCTATTTATGTTAGGGATAGGCTGGAGAATATGGAACTCTGTCTGGGGACAGGTGAGCAGTCAACAGAGAGTTTGTGGATCAGGGTTAAAGGGAGAAGAGCTATGGGGGACATTACTGTGGGGATCTGTTACAGACCGCCTGATCAAGAGGAATCTGTGGATGAAGCACTCTACAGACAGATAGGAACAGCCTCATGCTCACAGGCCCTTGTTTTCATGGGGGACTTCAACCACCCTGATATCTGTTAGAGCGACAGTACGGCCCAGCACAAGCAATCCAGGAGGTTCCTCAATTGTGTGGAAGACAATTTCCTTCTGCAAGTAATAGAGCAGCCGACAAGGAGAGGTGCCATGCTTGACCTCGTGCTCACCAACAGGGAAGGGCTGGTTGGAAATGTGATGCTCCAGGGCAGCCTTGGTTGCAGCGATCATGAAATGGTCTCAGGACAGTGAGAAGAGTGTGCATCGAGCTCACTGCCCTGGACTTCAAGAGAGCAGACTTTGGCCCCTTCAGGAACCTGCTCAGTAAGGTTCTATGGGATACAGCCCTAGAGGGCAGGGGGGCCCAAGACTGTTGGTTGATATTCAAGGATCACCTACTACAAGCTCAGGAGTGTTGCATCCCAACTAGAAGGAAGTGCAGCAGGAGGGCCAAGAAACCTCCTTGGATGGATAAGGAGCTGCTGAGGAAAATTCGAAGGAAAAAAGAGGCTTATAAAAGGTGGAAGCAGGGACAGGCAGCCTGCGAAGAATACAGGGATGTTGTTTGGGAATCTAGGGACCAGGTTAGGAAAGCTAAGGCCCAGTTAGAATTAAACTTGCCAAGGGATGTTAAACATAACAGGAAGGGATTCTATGGGTACATAGTCTCACCTCTGTGCCTGGCAAAATCTTGGAGCAAATTCTCCTGGAAGGCATGCTAAGGCACATGGAAAACAACAAAGTGCTTGGTGACAGCCAGCATGGCTTCACTAAGGGGAAATTCTGCTTGATCAATTTGATGGCCTCCTATGATGGGGCTACAGAACTGATGAACAGGAGTAGAGTAGTTGACGTCACCTACCTGCACTTGTGCAAAACATTCGACACTGTCCCACGTGGCATCCTTGCCTCTAAATTGGACAGACATCAGTTTGATAGGTGGACCACTTGGTGGATAAAGAACTGGCTGGATGGCCACACGCAAAGAGTTGTGCTCAATGGCTCAGTGTCCAGCTGAAGACCAGTAACGAATGGTGTCCCTCAGGGATCTGTGTTGGGACCGGTCTTGCTCAACATCTTTGTCGGTGACATGGACAGTGGGATTGAGTGCGCCCTCAGCAAGTTTGCCGATGACACCAAGCTGTGTGGTTCGGTTCATACGCTGGAGGGAAGTAATGCCATC
Organism: Psittacula echo; assembly: GCF_963264785.1. Classification (NCBI taxonomy): domain Eukaryota; kingdom Metazoa; phylum Chordata; class Aves; order Psittaciformes; family Psittacidae; genus Psittacula; species Psittacula echo. The sequence goes on from NC_137736.1 coordinate 61,902,879, forward strand.
CAGAGGGACCTTGACCCGTTTTGAGCCATCCTTATGAAGTCTAACCATGCCAAGTGCAAGGTCCTACACCTGGGTCGGAGCAATCCCAGGCACAGCTACAGGTTGGGCAGAGAAGAGATTCAGAGCAGCCCTGCAGAGAAGGACTTGGGGGTATTGGTTGATGGGAAAATGAACATGAGCCAGCTTCAGTGTGCGCTCGCAGCCCAGAAAGCCAACCGTACCTGGGCTGCATCAAAAGGAGCATGACCAGCAGGTTGAAGGAGGTGATCCTGCCCCTCTAGTCTGCTCTCGTGAGACCTCACTTGGAGTATTGTGTGCAGTTCTGGTGTCCTCAACATAAAAAGGACATGGAACTGTTGGAACAAGTCCAGAGGAGGGCCACAAGGATGATCGGGGGACTGAAGCACCTCCTGTATGAACATAGATAGGCTGAGAAAGTTGGGGCTGTTCAGCCTGGAGAAGAGAAGGCTGCGTGGAGACCTCATAGCAACATTCCAGTATCTGAAGGGGGGCTATAGGGATGCTGGGGATGGAATGTTCATCAGGGACTGTAGTGATAGGACAAGGGGTAACAGGTTAAAACTTAAACAGGGGAAGTTTAGATTGGATATAAGGCAGAAATTCTTTACTGTGAGGGTGGTGAGGCACTGGAATGGGTTGCCCAGGGAAGTTGTGAATGCTCCATGCCTGGCGGTGTTCAAGGCCAGGTTGGACAGAGCCTTTGGTGGCATGGTTTAGTGTGAGGTGTCCCTGCCCATGGCAGGGGGGTTGGAACTAGATGATCTTAAGGTCGTTTCCAACTCCAACTATTCTATGATTCTATGAATTAGCACACATAGCAATCCTGAGAAATCTTAGGGCTTGAGCCAAGCCAACACGAGATGGGCAGCAGTCAAATTTAAAGCATCTACATTTGAGATAACTATCCCAAGCTCTCTATTAGGGTCAGAGATAGTCACTTTTAAAACATGATCCCTGTTGCCTATTTTACATACCTATAATGGGCAGAGGTGGTTGTTCTAAGCCTCTACATTGCGTACTAAATTCGGTCAAACTATGGGCCAGTCATTTCCGGAATAGGAGAGTCTATTCAAAATGGATGTGCCTTCCAAGGTTCAATGCACTGTTTTCACAGAGTCAGAAATGGGTTGGGGTCCACACTGATTGCATACTGGCAACCCACTGGTTTGAGCAGCAGGACAGGCAGAGCTATGGTGGTAATCCCTGCAGGTGAGAGAGCCGTTCTTTATGTTACCAGACTCTACTCTTCAGTAAGGAGAAAAACAGAAAAAAACAAAGGAATTGTCTGATGGAAAGAAAAAAAAAAATCAGGGAAATGGTTTTAAGCCAAGACGAGTTTGGGGATGCAGGCAGAGAAGTCAATGGACTTGGGACCAAACTGCAGGTCTAATGAGACAGTGCACCACTTCAGCGTACATTATTGTAGTCAGATAAAGACTGAAAAATTAAAACAGTTAACAACAGGGAAAAGTTACATTCCTGAGGGTAGAAACAGTAGAAGGAAAATGTGACAAATACTGTTGAGCCAATCTTTTTTTGGTGAAGATAGCAGTTGCCACACACACGTACTGCACGCATTTGGCAACAGATAAGCCAGATTCATCTAGCAGCTGCCAAATATCACTCTAACTGGAGCTACAAAAAGTACTGAGAGATTAGCTTCAGGCATGCTGCATATGTGAGGTAGATTGTGTATGAAAACCCAGAGGGGCAATTATTTACCTTTCTTTCACAGCATTTTCCCCTTTTTGAGATCCACATTACTTTGTTTTCAACTGAAGAAAAAAATGAAGCATCTTCCATGAGGCATGCTTTTTGCTCTGTATGCTGTCATGTTCCCATGTGTGAAGACATATTATCTGTTTAGTAGTCCCAACTATAACACCTGCTGCCACCCAGACAGTATCAAGGGGACTAACAACACTAAATTGCTCTCTCTTCATTGCTGTGGTTGTTAGGTATATTCATGTCTGATTATTGAGTTTTAAACACAAAGAATTTCTCTGAAGAAAGATATTTTTTTCCATGCAAATATTTAACTATACTGCCTGTAGAAATGTGTAGTATTAGTCTCTACCCTGAGACACTAACAAGTAAAAACATATCTTCATTTGTCTCCTGTAAATATTTTTTAAGTTTTACCTAAAAAGAGATGATTTGGTGTCAGTGCTTACTGTGTACGAGGGCTTTTTTTTTCAGTTTTCAGTTTTTAAAAAGTATAGTAAGAAAACACTTGAAAGGGCCAAAGAAGAGATGCCTGTTGTAACAGGTAGATGTGTCACAGGTGGAATATCATGACTGCAACAATAATCAGCACTATCAAGGCAAAAGCAATAGGATGCACCAAAACACTTAAACCCAACTAATATCCCAGCAAATGACACAGGTACATACTTATGTTAAACCTGAATTTAGCAATAGCACAGCCCTATCTGGCAAGGAGTGGAAGGTGTGGCTGCAAACCATCTTTGTGGGTTTATAATTCTGGGACTGAAAACCATCATATTGCTGAGTTAAAAGTATTCTGAGCCAATATAGCACCTAGAGTCCAGACAGACAGACTTACACCGTATCAGTCAGTGCTGAGGTTTGCACATCTAGAAACATATATGGTCATCCCAGAATTGCTTGGACTGGTTTAATCACCCAGTGAAATATCCAGGTGTCAAACAAAGACTGTCAAATCATAGTCACATAACTAGGATCTCAGTCAGGTGGTGACCCCTGTTACCAAGTCATAAGGCTGCAGTAAGAGCCTGTGAAGTCGATAGCAAGGGTAAATTAGCAGTCTCAGATCCTATTCTAGTTAAAAGCGGCCAGTTCTAGCCTGATTAAATATGCAATGTCACAACAGCCAGTGCGATGACACAGAATGTAAATCAGGGTAAAAAAAAATCTATAAAAGGCCAGTCCTTTTTCTATTCTTATTTCTGCTTTCTGATTCTTATATACTGCTTATTGTAGTGTTTAACATGAAAAACTCTACTGGTTTTATATCCTTAATTTTTTAAATAATATATACATTAGCAACGACATTGCTAGCAATAATATTTATTCCATTTTAGATAATGGCAGTCTTATTCAGCTATCGTCAGCATTCTATCCCACAAATTCAAATCTCCTGATTGCCTTGAGGACATTTTTTTACCTTCATCCTTACAATTGTGTGCTGCATTTCTACAGTGCTTGTGCTTGATTTCTCAGGCTTTTTAAGTGGAGTTTCCTCTGTACTTTGCATTCTTATTTATTCCATCTCTTCTTTCTAACACAGTAGTGGTCAGATCAAAGGGTAATGAAAATTTGGCTTGAACATGATGTTAGCTCAGAAAAATATTAATGGGAGATGTTGGGGAGAGTTACAGGTAATTAACCAAAGTTTTCCACAAAATGTTGTGTATCAACATCCAGGAAATTTATTCAGGAAATTTTGAAATTCATTTTAATTTTGTTTAACTTCTTTTAATGTCACCCTAGATGAGATCCATGTGATCCACACATCCTCCTTTCTTCCACTCTTCTTATTCATCATCATGACAATAACAATTTCTCTTTCATACTTGTTTAGAGGAAAAACAGCTTGATTCACATTTGTGTGGGTGAAGGGAAAGACAAGTCAGAGATGAGTTTTGCACTGGGCCATGAGTTCTGAGGTAGGTCCGTAGTTTCTGCTGTATTTTGTCACCAGAAAACTTCGCCTGAAGTTTTGATATGGTTTCTGTGAAGACTCTGTGTCTTCTACTTCATATTTCCTCCTTCTTTCCAGCAGTTTCATGGTTTCAGAGTGAATAGAGATACCATGACAGGTCATAACCGTGTAGAGGGAGGTGGTCTCATAGGCAGAGAGGAAGAGATCCCATATCACACAGACAGGTTTAAATATCAAGATGGAGACCCTGAAGTGGATAAATGTGCAATTTGCTTTGCTAAGCAGACATTCTGTCATATTTTCCCCCATGTGAAGCTTTTTCAAGCCATACGGCTTAATTTTTAGGTCTGAGTTGCAGTAATGCATCCTGGAGGTCACTAATGCAGGGATAACTGTATGGTATGATTACTGTGCAGATTGCCACATAGCTATGACTCCAAGGGAAAGCAGGAAGGTTGCTTCCTGGAAGGATTCCTCCTATTTGGAATATAGTAGCATCAAGGAATCAAAAAGGATGTGTAAGCTTCAGATGGTTTTCCCCAGATGTTTATGTACCAACTCGAAGGAGAAGTTTATTAGAAATAAATTGTTATGTTAAACTCTTTTACATACTATTATTACAAGAAGCACCTACAGCTGTCATCACGGAATGTTAAAAAACAGAAGTATTTGTTCTCCTTTTTTTAATTTTATTTTTTCTACATTTTTCAAAATTTTGTCTTCAATTTATTTTTTGCTTTTCTTCTCTAGCACGTGCATGTTCTTATTTTAGTTGTGTAGACTTTAGATACAAACCAGTGTGAGGAAGAAAACATTTTCTGTTTGTTTCCCATTTGGAAAATGTGATTCCCCAAACATAAACATCACTGAGAATTTTCAGTCAGTTATATTAAAGCTATATTTTAAAGACCTTTAAGGCCATCACAATTATTTGACTGCATTCCACAGCTGACAACATCCTTTCACAATTTACTTGGTAAGATTTGTAAAACCTATTCTTCTGAAGATTTGCAAGAGGGAGGCACCAAATGTCTGAGGAAGACAATAATCTTCCACATGACCTAATATCCTGCAGCTGTTTATTTCTGGGGGGGTGCAAAGAAGGGGGAAATTTATTAATTGATTGTAAGAATGCAGTGAGGATGTGCATAACTTGCAGAGTCCCATTCAGTGCAGCTGGGAGTCTCGATTAGGACATTTTGACTCATTACTCTGGGCCTTCATCAGCTGATGGAACTTTTTTTTCTCTTCAGCTGTTTAAGGTTCAAGATAACGAGTAAAAACATGCTGGGAGTAATTCCCTTCAGGACTGGGAATATGATACACATGAAAGAAACCATGAGAAGTGTAGCTTCCCCAAATTCGCTTAACTAGTGAAAAAAATGAGAGTTTTACATGCTCCTATGAAATAAGAAACAGCCCCAAAATAGAAGACTGAGAAGATTGTCGTATTTCTATCAAAATAGAAGAGGGGACAAGACAGGTAAAGGAGTGATAGCAAAATACAGATGAGGGAGGAATTATTTCATGTAGAGCAGCAAAGAACCTAGGGAAACATAAATTTCAATTATTTTGGGCTTATTATTAAAGCAACTAATATTCTTCAGAATGCTTTTGATCTTTTTTTCTTTCCTTGCCTTAAAACCATAGAAGTTTTTTGCAACTTCTTTGACTTCCTTTGAATGTTTACCGTGCTGCTGAGCATTGACTTTAACAAAGGAGATCTTTCCATTCAGCTTGAAAACCTTTGCTGTTGATATATACAAATGCCACTATATGTTTTCTTTCAAGAAACATTTGAAATATTTCCTTCCTAGATTATTTAATGTGCAATGTGAATAGGGGTTTTTGTTTATTTGGGGTTTTGACAGGGCTGTGTTTTTTGAGCTGAAAAGTGGGAGGGAACGGAGATAGGAAGGGACAAGCAGGACTTGTACTGGGGTTGTAGTCTGACCAGCAGTTCAGTGCTCAGTTACAGTTAATGGGGTGAAAAGCTGTGATAAGGCATGTGATCTGAATAGTTAATGTACGATTCCTACAGCTAGCCAAATCCAGGGCTTCCTAAATGTGGTTTGTTATTCCAGAAGTTGAAAAAGGAGTAGTCTCACGATACGAGCCAAGCTTTTTTAACCTATCCACAGAAATGTCAGTATTATTTTAGCAAGTGATTCATAATATCTGTAATACAAAATCTTGTATTTTGTATATTGCATTTTATATAGTAACTGGCAAATTATAGTATAGAATAAACTGAAAGTTAATGATTTGTACTGCGTATCATGGCTGTGATCCCAGCATCTTCAAACCACAAGGGCTGGAAGTATGTAGCAATTTTAAATGCAAGCCTCTGTTACCAGGAAAGAGGTTGAACTCTTACATGTATGATTAAGGATCACTTCTCCCTGCAGTACGCAGCTGATCTTCATGTTTCTAAAATAATCTTCTTGCTGGAACACTTTGTTACAATTGCATACAAGGTTTTGGAAAAAGGCAAAGTGCTGCAGAGCTGAAAACGTTTATTTTTTGCTTCTCTCCACACAGATATATCTATCCTGTAACAATTTCTAAACTGTCAGCTTCTCCAGACACTATCAGTAGGTATATTAGAGAGCAGGAACTAATACTGTTGTGCAATTTACAATGTGCAATTGAAGCAGAGCAATAGTCATACAATCTATAAAGACTCATAAACGTCTTCAAAGAGGTCTTAATTGCTGCATGATTTACTGCATGGAGAATACCTTCTCTTTTGTGTTTGGTAGTATTTTGCTGCAGGAGAAACCTTTCTAGCCAGGCTTTTATAGGCCAGTCTTTACATTGGTAGCATGCATTTACTAGCTGTATAATTGGTGGAACAGTTCTTCTATCATAAACATTGTTATCAGTTAATTAAACTTGAAATGCAGCTTTGTTCCACAATATGTTTTGTCAGATTGTTTTCCTTATTTATTTATCATCATAAAATTTTATTTTATGACTGGCAGCTTCTCAACCCTCCAATAATAATATAAATCAAAACAAGATTTTAGTCTTCATGCAATTTCCTTTTGGTCTCAAAATATGAAACCAGATGTTTTGGGCATGCTAAAGATGCTTTTCATCTTTTTTTAGATTCTTTCAATGCAGTCAAAGTAAATGCATTTTTAAAACCAACTTATGAAAGTTAAATTTCCTTTGTTCAACTGGGTGTAGTCTGGTTTGCATTGATGCAGCAGCAATGAGAGACCTTCCAGATAACACACAGAATGCCATTGAAGAATTACACATGTGTGTCTCAAATCTCAGTCTGCATCAGGGACTGTATTAATAGCAGATCAGTAGATTTATATTATAATTTAAAATATTATAAACTATTTTTTTTTTTGTCTGAAGGGCTTAACAAGCATCTAAAGGAAGACTGGACTACAGGACAACTGTATATCCTGCAGTCTGTGTACAGTAAGTGGTAACCTACAATATTTGTTCACATATCTAGCAGCCTTTTTCTGAGTTGAAACATTTTTTTTTATGATGCCTTAACGAATTGTCATCAGTATTTCCTTTAAGCAGTGAATCCTTTCTCAGCAGACATTAGATCTGAGCCTAAGGCTATTACTAAAGGACCTAAACATTCCCAGGTGGGCCCCTCTTCAATAATAACAGCAGCCTTGAAGGGATTTACTGATACTGTAAAGAATAAGAAGTAATAAACAGGAATGAGAGCAAAGTGGGACAGTTGTTATGAACATTTGCATGCCAGTCCTCAGAATCCTGTCCTATCAAAATAATTCTGGTTTCTAACCCCTGAAAGCAAACAGAAAAGCTTTGGCATGCTTGTGCACAGTGGTGTGTTCTGGGGTTTTTTTTTGGCTGCTTCACAAGCTGGGACTGCAGACGGGCTTATCTGCATGAGCCTCCACCTCTGAACTCAGTGCAAGAACTAAGCAGACATTTGCTGTTAACCCTGCCCTGGTCTCAGGCATTAGGGAAATCCTAAGTTTTCTAGTAAGGCTAAACACTGTCAGCCACACAAAACTGTAAGTGAATCTGAGTGCTGTACAAATCACAGCAGAGATGCACATTTCCCTGGTTGTGGCATCTGCTAAATCTCTGAGCCTTGTTTATTCAGCAAAAATAAGTTGAGGAAGAGATATGTTACTGAAAAATAAAAAAAAAAAAAAAAAAAGAAGCTTGGAAATTTAAATTAAAATTAATGTTATCACTCCAGGTGGTCACTTTATTTATTTGTACAGATTTTCTAGCTTCATTTCTGGTGAACTCACTTAAACTTTTTTCACATTTCTCCTGCTTTCTGAAATCAAATGAGTACCTGTAAAAAGACATATATATGACATTTACTGCATAAATACGGTGCTTTTACTATTCTGAAAGTATATCTGACTGCTTACTTCAGTGTTTTTCCTGTTTGTATTTTTGAATGGTAATAGATAATTAGGTCTAGAGTAAAAGAGGTTGAGAATCATAGAATGGTATGGAAATAATAAATAAATAGGACTTATTCAGAGGATAAATGACCAATGTGCAAGTGTTAGGGGCAGAGAAAATTCAATCAGGAGGGAATCCAGGGGTGTCTGGGCTGTCTGGGAGGAATATTTTTCTTTGATTTGTCAAATAAAAATTGGGGGAGGAGAGGAGTAATAATCATATTTTTAGATCCTCAAGATTGGAGATGGTCCAGTGACCAAAGCAAAAGCTCAGAAAGGCAACTGGTTCAGAGTGGGTTAACAGGAATGAAGTAAGAAGAAATGGAAGAGAAGGTAAATGTGGACAGAGAAATCTGGCAGTTTTCTAAAAGCTTTGATTTTCAGTGCATTTATACAAAGGATGACATTTAAATAAAACAGTGTTTAGAGACTCTCACTTCTCTTGTTCAGAACTCATATGGCCACTGTGTTGTTATTTGCTTAGTAAAGTGTGAGGAAGAGGTAGGGAAAAGGCATAACTGTTCGAGGGACTTTAACTTAAACATCTTTATGAATGCAAGCTTGGATGATTTCATAATGTGAGTACTGTGCAGGCAGTAGGTACTTTCTGTTTTCTGTCTTTTCTTTGCAATGAAGAAATGCATCCACAGAAATGGCTGGAAACAAAACACACATGACTACCTAGTACTTCATGAAGCTTCAGAAATTTTTCCATGGACCGCAAGCCAGGACCTGATCATCTATCACCCTTAGAACAGCTGGAAATACTTTCTTGTTTACTTTTTTATTTTCCTCAAAAAAGTAATTGCATTAGATTTCATCTATATGATTGTAAATGATGAGTAGGCTGCTTCATTGCCATTAAATATTAAATCTTTTGTCTTACCTCTCTCCACATTTTTGTTGCCCTATACAAGTATCACTATTGAACCAAAGGAGCCACCAGCATGCAGACTGCAGATATGAGAAATTCTTCCTTTCCCATGCTAAAATGGGAAGATATGTGGATATATAGGTTATCTTCTAAGTGCTCTTATAATGGCCTTTTTCAGGTTAATCATGGCATATAAAATAAGAAGCAAGGAGTGTTGCTTACATCTTTTTAAATGGGTTTACTTACATCTTTTTGCATACGTCACTAAGCTGTATGGCTTCCTTGTAGGAATGGTCACTTTCTACTTCATTTTTCAAGCTAGTGTTTCCCATTCCTTAACTCGTCCCCCTGAACTCACTGCAACACCCTATGCAATACTGTGCTTTCTCTAGACCAGTGAATAATGACATCATAATTTGACCCTATATTTTAATCTGCTGATATATATAATCAAGTACAAGCTTGGTCATTAGTTTAAAGAAATTCCTATAGAGAAGATATGTATGGGTTAAAGCCATTGAATGGCTGCAAAACCTCAGAAGGAGTTTGCTTAGTTTATGACATGTTCCATTAAACTCTTGCTAAATACACACTGTTGAGTTTTGACATTAACCACCTTCATTCATCATAATAAACACACAAATTTTCCACTTGGAGTATCAAATCTGATTTTTTAATAAGAAACAACTATGTTTATCACAGTTTTCTGAATGCATCACTCAGATATCAGACTAAATTCATAATGTTTTGATATTGTCCAGAAGATGTATGTTTTCTTTCTCTAGTAATTTTTTTTTTCCATTTTGCAAAAGTCAAATAAGACTTAACAACTACCTCCTGCCATGTGGTGGTAGGTCAGATACCTGTGTTATAAAAATCTTTATGTTAAGGGTTTATGACATTTTAAACTAAGAGCTTCATTCAACTTGATGATTTTGGCAGCAGCCAATTATGACATTAAACAGTTCACAGAACTTAACCTAAGACCTAAAATTATATAATTTTTGTAATGACTGATTCGCACCTCTCCCAGTTCAATTAGAGCAATTCAGTTCAAAAGTCTTACCCTTCTTAATTACTCCTTTTTAATTTGAAGCTCCAATGTCTTTCTTTATTCCTCTACTGTAAGTACTTATTAAACATTATCCATTTAAAAAAAAATCTTCCAGGCTTACAGGACCTATATGGTTGTCCATATACATGCTATTGGAACAAAAAAGAATAGAAAACTGTTGCTCTTACTACAGAGGCCAAAGACTGAAAAGCTTTTTCTTTTTCTTTTTTTTTTTTTTGACTGTGTTATACTATTTAAAAGCATAATGAGAGAGTTATTGTAATTGTGCTTTCTCAGTATAAAAACTGTGAGATTTCAGCAGATAAAAGATGGAGTTTGATGCTGCATACCTGAAAAGTAAAAATCTGAATGCTGGATGATGCGTAGGCTTTTTCCCAGCATACAATATCCTCCCTGTTTTACTCTGTCCTACTGCAGACTTGGTAGCTCTAAAAGGCTGTGCTGAACAAGCAGCTGCGCTGAAAAGAGGAGGTTTGCAGGTCAGTCAGAGTAGATCATCATGTCAGAAGTGCCCCTGATAAAAGTAAATGGAAGAGGGACTTCTAGGTGGGAAAGTAAATAAATGAAGGAAAATTTTCTGAAACCACAGAAACAGTAAAACAGAACCTGAAAGATTTGTTTGAGACTGGGAGGTAAGGAAAACTGTTGGAAGGACCAAACTCCAGAAGAAATGGGGACAGAGCAAGATGCACAGTTTCGTGCAACTTGGAGCAGGAGAACAAGATGAAGGGAGAAAAAGGGGCACATCCCCAATTAGAAGATGCAGAAGCCATGAATTCATTTTGTGTACCACTATATATTTATCCAGCCCTCTCTTCAAAAGCTTAAATTCACACACACACACTTTTCTGAAGTGTCCATTCAGATTCTGCCAAAACATATAGAATTATTTCCAGTAATCAGGTTTTAAAAACCACTTTACTCTAAACAGTTGATATGGCAATGTATAGTTTTGTTATAAAATAAGCTGCATGGAAAAGAAGACATAGAGTTAGCGTGTTAATAATGTAAAAAGAGTTGTAATGCTTTGCCTTTCTAAAGTAACAACTTTATAGTACTCGCTTTTCACATGTGCTTCAATACAATTTGAAATCTGTTTTGAACATCTGCAGTGCACAGTTTGGCAGATCTTGTGTAAAATCTATTGCATCTTGTTTAAAATAAAGCAGTGTCTCGAGTACCTGGGAGAAATACTGAGGAGAGAGAAAACCCCCCTTGTTAAATATTTACCACTTGAGTCCTGAACATCTGCAATTAGCTAAGAATGGTGATGTCAGTGGACACTTCCCAAGGTTAGCTGCCTCAATATTTGTACAGATCTAATCTGAAGTCCTTTTCTTGAGAAGAGGAACACATCCAAACTCAACAAATTGTCATTGACAAATGACCACAGTAGTGTAAGGATAAAAGAAGGGCAAGTATTCAATAGAGAAAGAGAACATGAACATTAACAGAATAAACCTGACCTATTTAGTGTGTTTAACCTTCTGTGATTTCTCAGACTTGGATTATTTATTAGCATGTAAAACTCAGGATTTTTTGGATCATTCTTACAATTTAGACTCCAAACACCTGTGATTTAACTGTGGGTGGGTTTTTTGGTTGTTTGTGGGTTAGGTTTTTTAGTTTAGTTTTTTTACCCTGGTAGGTTAAGACTCTCTGTGCACACTAAAATGGAACATTAGGATTGGGTGCTTTCCAGGTGGCATTTGACACTCTGTGTTAAAAGCCTCTATTAGTGAGTCTGTTTCTATCTTGGTTACATCAATTTTGCCAACTGTAGAATTTATTGTGGAAGGGACAATGCCAAACCACCCCAGCTTCATGGGCACTTAGTGCATTGCACAGAATATGAGGGGGAAAAAAAGGTTGGTTTTCATCACCACCTGATAGTGAGAGGCTCAGCATGGGCGCAAGAGGCACCTTTCTGAAGGCTATTGGACAAGCAGCAGAGATGATCTCGAGAGGGCTCACCTGAGCACGGTGCCTGCTTAACTGAAAGGAACGGGCTGCAAACCAGCTATGGCTGTGGCACGTTAAACAAGAAGGGGCAATGCAGGGGCAAAGAAGTGATGGAGCCGGTCTCTGCAAACACAAACCTGGTAGCCTAAATAAGGAGATTCAGTTTGGAATCAGTCTAGCCAGAGCTCTTCATCCCAGTGCAAAATTAGGTGGAAAAACCAGGCTTATTTAAGTCAGCTGATATAACCACACTGCTCATTGTCTGAGCTCAGCCTGTATGAACCACTGTGTTTAGCTGTCAGAAGATGAAAATTAGATTCCTGTTTCTTGATGCTAGGTCACTGGTCAAAACACTAGTTTCACTGGTCAAACAGACTAGGCAGACAAGGACAAATGAGAAATCTGGGTGGTGTATGGGGTGTAGATGTGTTTCAGATCTCACAGCACTAGAGTTTAGGGTTGTTCTAGTTACTGAGTATATTATGGAACATAGAAGGGTCAGTTTTGTTTGAAGCAAGCTCATGGAGGCTGCTGCCTGTTTCTGTAATTCACAGAATAATTTAAAATAGTAATGAAACTGTTTTGATATTTTGGCAATCATTCAATAGAGCAAATTTTTAACTTGTGAGTGCTTCAGTGCCTACATTATTTTTAATGTGGTTTTAAAATTTGAATGTATTTAACCTGCTAAGGCAACTCCTGTTTGAATCTGTTTCCTAGAATGGAATTGAACAAACCAACAATAACAGAGAAGAAACAAAAAATTGTGAAAAAGGTAAAAAGAAAAAAGAAACAATTTGTTCATTGTTTATTTGTAGAAAACATTTTTGCCAAACTCTTTAGAGAGTGTACTGAACACTAGTCATCAAAATGCATATATATATTTGTTATTAAATGCATGTATGTGTGTAAAACAAAATATTATTATAAATTGATCATATTTGATCAAAATTTCAACCATTTGCTCAACAATATTTTCCTATACAACTTATGAAAGGCTTCTGTCTCAGAATGTCATGCGGTATTTCTTCTCCTATAAATAAAGTTATTTTTGTCACTGTGCATAGCTGTTCATAATATAAAGCTCCAAATTTTTAAATGTCAGAAGGGGTGATGATTTCATTAAGGACTGCCCACTAACTCTATTGACAGAGCACCAAGGCTATAAAACCATGTATCTGTGGGATGAAATGCTGAAAAGAAGGTGGATTTAATTGTCTTTTTTTCAGTGTTGACTATTTACTTTCTTTTCACTGAAGCTCAGAGTAGTTAGCAGTCTATGTAAATATGCATTTATTCTTAAGGCTCATATTTAATACACTTAAAAAAACAATCTGCATCTACAGTATATTTAGTAGAAGGCAGAGTTATTGGAGAGTAGCACTGTCAGTAATGATATCAAATATTTATTTCCCCAGATGTCAACTTGTAAGAAAAAAGAGGGGAAACCCAGATATTGTGCTAGTGACAAAGCAATATGCAGTTATTTAAGGGGGGGGGTTTAATTTATTAGAAAGAAACATACTTTAAGTAGAAGAAATTTGTTAATTTCAATAGTGTATTCTTCATATCTCTGCCCCCAAAAATCTCTGCACACATCTACATTCTTTTTATGGACAGTACAAAGGAGGATAATAGATGCCTATAAAAGTAACTAGTGAAATTCTGCATTAGGATAATCTGTCACCCATTTCCATTTTTTCTGAAGAAAGCAAGCATAATCAAAAGCCTAAATGACAAAGAGTTGACAGTAAGATTCTGTAGTAAATGATTCCAGAGTCGCTGGCCTGCGGAGATGCTGAAGAAGTCCCCAGCAGACCTGATTAATTCCAGTTTCTCCAGCTGCCAGGGGAGCAGAGGCTAAGCAGTTTCACAGAGAGGAGCCTATTACCTCTACTAGGCTGAAATAGATCTAATCAACTCACAGCCGCTCAAAAGAAAACTTTACAGGTTTAGCTCACTAAGGCAGTGCTTTAAAATGATGACTACAAAGGATCATGGGAGTCTGAAAGCATTTAGTCTTTATTGCAGCTCAAGGAAATTTTCTGCTGTGGTTAGGCCATGCTAATTTACTGAACATGACAATGCCTCCCAGATTGTATGACATCATTTCAATAATGGCCCCAGTCCTCTTAGTTAAATATTTCTACTTCTACTTTTTTAATTCTAAATACTTCATTTATTGAAATGCCATTTAGTTTAGGATTAATTAGGTTTGCTGTTCCAAATCTATGGGCTAGCCTGCTTTATCATTCAGTTGGAGTGATGATGATGCATAATTTCCCATGGCACTGTCAGAAAAATGATATTTATATGATTTTATTTATTATTTTGTTTTCAGAGAATGAACATTAGAAGTACTCTGTACCTTGGCTGTAAATTTTATGCCAGTTTTGCACTGCTTCAAGTATTTTAATGGGCTTCACAATGATTTTAAGAACAAAAATTCTAACAGATAGAGTATTGCTTATTTTGACTGACAACAATTATACACTAAAAATAAAAAACCTTCAAAACTTTCTAATTTCTTTTGTTCATTCTTTCATTTGGTGTTCATTTTTAAAGTCCTTCAGTCCCTAGGGAGAATTCAAAGCAAGGGAAATACACATGTAGTTTGTTAGATTAAGAAAATAATGGCATCAACTCCTTCTCGGTATTCAGTCGAAAAACCTTCCTTAACAGATAAAATCTGAGTTTTTTTTTTTTTAAAAAAAATTCAATATTTCCAAAACCCAGAGCATAAGCAGTTGTGTGATACAATACTGTAAAGATGCAGCACAATACACGCAATTTTCAAGGCAGTTCTTTAATGATACATTATTATTTGACCAGCCTTCCAAGTGATTTAAGGTAGAAACACAACAGAATGGCATTTGGAAAAAAAAGCCAAGTTACTTGTGACCCTGATGGAAAGGGAGGCAAGTACACGGAACAAGCAGCAGTGAATCCAGTTGTGGAGGCTGGCATCCAGGACTGAGATCTGAGAGGTTGCTGGAAGATGCCACTGGCCTAAATACAACCCAACTTGCTAACCATCATGTTACCAGCTGCTCTGTTATTGCTTTTTTGAAATAAGCTTGGCATTTGCAATTCGTGGCACAGTGGAAAAGTGCTGTGCATTGGAAGTAGCACCATTTGTGTGCATTTTAGCAAGGGCCTAAAAGGCAGTGGAGACTGAGCTCTCCCTGCCCCAGGAACAAGACAGCAAGGTTTAAGATCTCACAATGGCAAAGCTCCCTGGGAAAAAAATGAAAGATGAAAATAGAATGAAACTTTTCAGTCTGACAGCACTTATTCCATACAAGAAACATATTGGTATATCTTTGAACCAGTTTGAAAATCAGTCATTCATCTATCTACTACCTGGTTATTTTATTCCAAGCACAGAGGAACTTTGAGGAGTTAACAGGGGAAAAAAAGAAAAAAATTGCAACAACCCCATGATCCACTGCATAATAGATTTACGAGGAGTCAAATAAAAGGGACAGAAGATGTATTCCACACAGAGTTTCTTGCATATCTTTTAAAAGTATTTTAATAAATGACAAAAGCAGTGCCATAAATTAGGATAGGATACTGGTTAGTGGCAGCAGGTTAAGTAATTTCTGGAACAGGAAAAAAAAAACCCAAACAGTTGCTTTATCATTCATTCTTCTTCCCATTGACTTTTATGAAAGAAGGTAAGAAAAATGCTGTATGGTGCAGTCTGGACAATGAATTGTGGTGGGAATGTGAGACAAGGAACCATTTTGTCAGAATTCAGTAAAGTTGAAATGAGAAATGGTGGACTGCTGCAAATACCAAAAGGTGAGCAGTATATCTGTAATTTGGAGATAGCAAAATAATTCCATTACGCAGGAGTGAAGACTGCAAGGCTTTTCATATCCTCCACCAAGTCAGTAGACCTGGGATGGGTTGACTGTAAAAGCTGGAAAACACCAGAGCCAACAACAGGTGAGACAAGGCAGGAAGAGACTTGGGATCTGTACTGAACTAGAATTTAATGCACACAGCAACATCCCTGTTGAAGGTAAACACAGGGAAATTAAAATATTGCCCAACTGAGACAGCCTATTGGTACCTGAAGTTGCTGAGTTTGAGAGTGTTAAAGCAGTGGGGGTAAGAGTTGACGTGGACAGTAAATTTTCTGTTCTCTCTGTTCTACTATCAAGAAACAGGAGCCCTACCAACTATCCTTTTTGCACTGTATAAGTCCTTGTCTCTGACTGATTCTTTTTTTTTTCCTGTTTTTCTAATTTGAACTCCCCCTGTATTTTATACAAGCATTCCCTGGGCTCTGTCAGCAGCATTCCTGCTGATGCTACAGTGTAAAGAAAATACTTTGCAAATTCATATTTTTGCTTGTGCTGGCGGCCTCTCAAAAACACACATTGCTGTATTAGACTGCTGCCATAATATTTCTCACAGCTAGGGAGTCCTGTTGCTTCCCTGCTCACTGAAGAACTGTAACTGAAAGGGATCAATACTCCTCGTGATGTTTCTACTTGCACAGTCTCAGGTAAAGATTCGTGCATTTTGGACCACAGCACTCCAAAGATTTACACCTATTTCTAGCCATGCAGCTGTCATGCTCTTACTTCCCGAGTTTTAAGATCCGAGTCAAAGTTCATTAATGTCAACAGAAAGTTTCCCATTTGTTTTAATGGCCTTTGATCAAGCCCCAGAGACAACCATCACCAAAGGCATTGTCGGTGGTGTGGAGGGAGAGGCTGCCACAAAAGGGCAACCTGTCTGGGAGCACCCTGTGTCATATACTTTTCTACTGACGTGTGTGAACTACAAGGAGGAGAAATAAAATATTAAAAAAAAAAAAACTTTCAATTTGCTGCAGCTTCACTTGTCAAGGTACTGGAAAGGCTGCAGGTCTCCAAGACAGAGGGAAGGTTGTCAGGGCAGGACCTCCCAGCCAGGAACCATCCCACACTTGGCCATGCCATCTCTGAGCTGATCCTGACCCTGAAAGACAAACCCCAAGCAGGAGGGATGCCCACGGTGCTACAGTGTGGGAGTTTCTGGCCTGTTACACAGCACTCTGCCCATTCCTGGTATATACCATGGAGTGACACCTTGTTTATTACGCGTATTGTGATGTTGCTAATGTGTATCCACTGTCTCCAATCAATGTCATACATAGCACAATAGCTTGTGAAGCAATAGAGCTGTCAATGAAGGAAGTGGTAATGGACCACAATGGGAATTTTAATGCACAACAGGATCCATTACTGGAACGGTAATGACCAGGATGAAGGTGGAACAACAAATGTCAAATTCAAATGGATACGTGTGTATATACACTTATATGTATATAACACTTGTAAATATGAGTGTACATAATATGTTTATACACATGCACACACACACATAGAATCATAGAATCATATAATAGTTAGGGTTGGAAATGACCTTAAGATCATCTAGTTCCAACCCCCCTGCCATGGGCAGGGACACCTCACACTAAACCATGCCACCAAAGGCTCTGTCCAACCTGGCCTTGAACACCACCAAGGATGGAGCATTCACAACCTCCCTGGGCAACCCATTCCAGTGCCTCACCACCCTCTCAGTAAAGAATTTCTTCCTTATATCCAATCTAAACTTCCCCTGTTTAAGTTTTAACCTGTTACCCCTTGTCCTATCACTACAGTCCCTGATGAACATTCCATCCCCAGCATTCCTGTAGCCCCCCTTCAGATACTGGAAGGTTGCTATGAGGTCTCCACACAACCTTCTCTTCTCCAGCCTGAACAGCCCCAACTTTCTCAGCCTATCTTCATACAGGAGGTGCTCCAGTTCCCTGATCATCCTCGTGGCCCTCCTCTGGACTTGTTCCAACAGTTCCATGTCCTTTTTATGTTGAGGACACCAGAACTGCACACAATACTCTGAGTGAGGTCTCACGAGAGCAGAGTAGAGGGGCAGGATCACCTCCTTCGACCTGCTGGTCATGCTCCTCTTGATGCAGCCCAGGATACGGTTTGCTTTCTGGGCTGTGAGCGCACACTGCCAGCTCATGTTCATTTTCTCATTGACCAACACCCCCAAGTCCATCTCCATCTATAGAAACTTAAAATACTGTGTGCATTGTTTTTTAAGATACACATTAATTTACCTTGGTCATTGAATTTTGGGGTTTGTGGGGTTTTTCCATGACGATGTTATGATATCATCTGTGAATATGTAAATGAGCTATTATAAGCTGTGAACATTTTGATGTGCTTCTAAGAGATTGGTCTGGATGCACAACAACAGGGGAAATGCTGAAGGAGGGCAAGGTAGGACAACAGCATTGTTAAAAGTAAAATATGGTGAAGAAAACACCAAGCAAAACATGTTCTAAATGAAACATGGATACCTGATTCATAGGTTCTATTTTCTAATTTATATAATATATATTCGTAAACATCTTGCTTCTTTTTTCTTTTAATGTCCCTTATGGAGGCATCCTACTGAGTATAACACAATAATTTATCTACCCATTCATCTGTCAAGGTTCTTACACTGGCACCCATGACTGTATTATCAGAATACTAATATTAAATAGAAAATTGCTCTTTTCCTTCAGAATCACTCAAAATACCACAGGGAAGGAAAAAAAAAAAGTTTTCTATCATCCTCAGAAATCCTATTTGATTTTATCCTTGTTCATATCTTTTCTGTATAGTAGATTTTTGTATACTGATTTCACACTATTTCCTATATATGTCAAATGTTTTCAAGCTGCTTTTATGAACATATTCTTTTGGTACTAATTGCACACAATAAACACATTAGATCAGGCAACACTATATAGCCTTATTAGCTTACATTTGCTTTTGACACAACTCATTACCTAGCAACAAACAAAGAGTTAAGTACTTAAAACATCATTCAGAAAATCCAGGTGCTGTGCAGTGTTACCAGACAACGTAAAGATTTTCCTTTCCCATGTAACACTTGGACTGGCTGATCTGGGTCTACCAACATGTGAATGGATTTCTGGACAAGCATTGTGTCTCCATACAGGTTTTGCAGTCTTTCTAGTTTGCTGCAAAAAAAAAAAAAAAGTCCAAAACAGATATTAGAAGTAAATCTCAGACCTATTTTAAGATGCATCCTCCACTAGTTAACTCTGTCTCATCAATGAAGATTGAGCTAATACACTTATTTATGTCATTACAAATCATAAGCAATTTTCACAAGACTATGGGTGTTAATTCCTTTCTCCTGGTTAAGTCCCTACTTGGGTAATTATACTCTGCCTGCTTAACTTCCCTTGCAGCTTCAACTCTCTTATATGCCCTTCTCTATCCTTCACTATGTGCTGCTGAAAGCTGCCAGCTATCATGTGGCCTCACAATTTATCACACTGCTATCACGCCCATATACGTGGTTTAAACACAAGTATTGTGCATTACTGCAAAGAATGTCACTTTTCTCACTCTCCCTCCTGTCAACAAATGAAGGAATACCAAATTTTATGAATCTTATAAGGACTTGGGAGTTAAAAATCAGTATTTTACATAGAGTAATAAAACACACTTAGGTGTTATGGACCTTAAAAACTTGTCTTTAAGAACATGAAGTGTGGACTGTTTTCAAGTTAAGCTGAGGAATATTGTCAGGTTTTGAAAGAAGAGGTAATGCTAAATGAGGATCTGAGTATAATATGCACATTTAGAATCCATGGTATTGTTGCATTTCTGGTTGACTCTCAGGCTTTAGTTTCTGTTCACACATTTCCACATTTCCTTGATTGAAATGGAATAGCACTAGAAATGCCAACTAGCACCTCTTTTTTTTTTTTTTTTTCACATTTGTAAAAGCTGAGAGCAAGAAAATTCAATTAAGAAAGGCTACTTAATGTTGTAGAGCCCATCAGAAGAAGAATGTCTAGATCAAGTACAGTTCTGTCCCTAGCAGAAAACACAGAAGTCCATTTGTTAGCCAGCTGAATATGCATAAATAGGAAAGCCAGGAATTATCACGGTAAGGAAAAAACTCCCAGTACCTAAAGCCAGCCAGCGGCAATGGAGGTCTCCAAGTAGCCTTTGTAGCCTTTGTTTCTTTTGTACCATAGAGAAGAAGATGACATATGGCTCTGTCAAATTGCAGATCTGCTAATCAGAACCCTCACAACCTCTGAACTTTATGGTAAAGGAGAAGGATGACAAGTTTTGTTGTTGTAGGTAATCATATCAGCACAGAAGATGTATATAGGTTAGGCTTATACCTCAGTCTTAGAAAAGATTTACTGAGGTAGAGAAACATCAAGTGTGTGTGACATACCTCAAATAGATTCAAATTAGTTAGCTGATCTCACAAATATTGCTGTAAATTGTATGTTTCTATCAAGGTCTCACAAAGATAAGCTGTGTCTCTTTACTATTTAACATCTTATCAACTACCACGGAGAAAACATGAACTGGTGATTGACAAAGTTTGCAGATGACACAAAGATTGGAGGGGAGGTAAATGATGATAAGAATGCAGCATTATTCCTTAGAGAGATTAGAACCCCTTGGGAAAATGGACCCCAGTTCAAGCAAAATACATTTCACTGCTGCATACCTCTGTGAAAAAAGGAGGTTGGGTGTACATTTCAGATGAAGAATTCTGTTCTGAGAAGCAATGATGCTGAAAAAGACTTCCGGCTACAGCAGAAAATCACCAGACTGTAACTTTCCCATGAAGCACTGTGGTTAGGAAGGTTAGAGTACGAAATCTGAATAAATAAGCAAGGAATTTTGAGAAGCAGAGGTTATATTGCTTCTGTTTGGCATTAAAGACAAGGCCACTGCAAGTGACTGTTGACAAATCTGTGAGCAGTTTAAGTCTTCCATAGGCAAAATTTGAGCTATTTTGTGTGGCCCAAGCGATGTGACATGTTTCTATACACCTGAGTATTGTCATAAATGAAGTTTTCCTATGAGACTACTCAGAACAAGGAGTTTGGAGTGCACACTCTGTGAAAATTAAGCAACAGAGGTTTAAATGTTCTGTTCTGAAAGCTACACCTGTTTCTCTTCTCAATCAGAACTTGTTCTTCCAGGATCTTCTAAGATACTTGGTGCACAAGAAAGATAAAAGCAAAAAGGAATTAATTTTTAAAATGCATACAGACAGTCACATAACATTTGCACTTATTTTCCCCTCTTTCAATGAACAATACTTCATCTCCTCACCTACAGATAGACACTTAAGTTACTTTGCAATGATTCAGCAAGACTTATTCTATTTATTTCAGGTATTGTCTATCACTTTGATATCTGAGCACCTACTTTAATATTACACTTTGTAATATTGAAAGAACATAGAAATGTTGCAGTACAATCTGACTGTATTTACTCTATGGCAGCTTAATCACTGATTAAATACTAGTAACAATATGAAGATTGACATATGAGCCACAGGAGAAAGAAAAGTTAGCTGCACAAAGGTGAAATGCTGCCACTAAGAATTGTTTCTGTCCTGTTCAGAGCATGATCTTCAGTCCTTTAAAATACAACTCACTTTTAAAAATCAGTGTTCTGAATGGGAAAGGAGATGGTACCCACAGTTTGAGGGTCTAACTTTGTCCATCCCTTGAGTTTACATAATTGTAAGGACACAGTGTTTCCATGAACCCTTGTAAATTCTGCCAAAATAATGCATACATGGGCATTTGGACTGCATCTTCACACAGCTGCAGGTCATAAACAAATGAAGTTATTTTCTCCAGAACACCTACTATTTAAATCTAACCAATGAATCTGGTAGAGATCTAAAGGATTAAAAAACAGACTTATGATACATCATAGAAAAGAGAAAAGCACATTATTAATGTTAGGTTTACACTGTTTTCTATTGATAAAAAGCTGACAAAAGTAAAGGTTGGTCTCACCATCCCAGAATTGCTGTTGCAAGGAATTTCTGGCAGGCAGAAAGGACAGATAAGTATATAAATAAATGCAGAATTTCAGGGAAATAATATAAGAGAATTAAGCTGTTCTGAAAATTAACCAATAATTTTCAACAGATCAGGTTCTTCTGTGATATACATTTAAGAATTAAACTTAAATTAGCTCTTTAAAGTGGCCATGTGACTTTAATTATTCAAAATGTACACAAATTTAATGAGTTTTTAAATATTAAAACTATTCTCTATTGTCACTACTGTGAGTTCTTAATTTACAGAGCAATTAAGTCAGGACCCTCATTTATCAGTACATGTGCGTTTGTTGAAAACATAGTCAGTTTTTATTAATTGATGCTATAGAAATACTGAGGTAAAATTAATGTGTGTGCTACAGAGGTCATGCTGGCGATAGTAGGTAGCTAGCAAGGAGCAAGACGTGAGATAAATAAGTAACTGCTGTTCCCTGATTACACTAGAGATAACTGAAATATTAAGTGGCACAATGGTCACCATGCTTAGCCGAAATGCTTGCAAACAAATGCCCCCTGAGTTTTCTCTGGCAAGCATCTGTCATGGCAGTAGCTGTGAAATAGGGAAACTTCAAAGCTTTAGTTTCTGATTATTAGCAGTGTGTGTAGTGCAATGTTCTTACATTTTTATGTAAACTCAGCGTTGATGAGCTGAGAGGGGAGAATTAAAAAATACTTCAGCTTGCCTTTGTTCTTTGGGACATGGCTGACAGAAACGTTAACAGCTAGGAGTCTCCTGAGTGCCTATCAACTTGTGAATTACAGGGAGTACGGGGCCAAATTTGCAAAAGAATCAGGTGAATAAAATACAGAATTGGAGCACTTTTTTTTAATATATATATTTTCCCTGCCCCCAGCGGTGCATCTGCAAAAGCTCTGTGACGGCACAAAAAGTGACTGGAAAGTAGGTTAGGCATAAAGATGAGCACAGCCTGGGTGCATGGAGATTTTGGGAGACTGTTGGTGGGCTGCAGAGTGTTAGCCCCTTTGCCACTTGCACTGTCGGAAGGCCCTGAAGCCATCCTTCACATTTCCTCTGCTATCCCAGTACTATTTGACCCGTAAATAAAAATTTATAGTGGAGACATTCAAAACAAACAATGAAAGATTTTAAAAAAGGAGAAAAAAATCTAGCCAGGCTCTCTTGCTTTGGTGGTTGTGTAGGGAGTAAAATCTTGAGAAGCCTGGTATTTGAAATAGTAAACATTGCTGTTATTGGGAGTCTTTTCCATGGAGCCAAAAGGCAGCTCAGAGTGGAAAACCTGTGTTTCCTTTGAAGTCTCTCTCGTACAGATAGATGCACAGACTTCAGCCAGATAAGCACTACCCAAAGGTCCTCCTGTCCTGTGCTCTGGGAATGCAGCACACCTTGCTGGTTACATCTGCGCGGGAAGGTGGAAGAGGTGGGAAACTTAAACTTCCTTAAGCCCTCTGGTTAGGGTACGTCTTTCTGCAGATCCTGGTAGTTTATTGAAGAAGTTCTGGTCTTCTTATTGGCTGCCAAATAATTTCAGTAGATTAGAGACAAACAATTTACATTTTAGAAGACCAAGTAGTTTGGCTTTCTTATGACATGCTCTGTTAAAATATTTTACTTTTAGTTATTGTTACAGATGATTTATCTTACACTGGAGTAAGGTCAATTGATCTATGATTCCTCAGATTGCCTGTGTGCCTTTCTGAAGACTTTGTGAGAAATTACAGTCATTTTTATGGAAGAGTGCATTTCTCCAAATTGACCATTTTAATGTTTATTTGAAACTTTTACAATGGGTGATCCTAGTGATTTATTTTTTGTTCTTTGTCAGTTTCTTTAAGATTCTTTTCTTTTGACAACTTGATCTCTGATACCGCCTTGTGTTTATTATCTGAAAATAATTGGCTTAGAGAAAGGCATCTCCATAGTGAATGCAGATGCAAAGAAATTGCTTCATTTTTATGCAATATTCTTAATTGTTCTCTTTATCTTTAGTGGTCCAGTGTCTGACCAAACCATTTGCAAGCTCTTTGAAATTGTGTATGGTACCCTACATGTGTGTGGGGGAGGAATCAAGAGGAAGTACTTATAATTCAGAGCTGGGAGAGTAGTGTGGAATCCCTTTTTCTGATTATTTATCAACAAGCTTCTCCAAACACTTTCCCTCCTTTCAGTCACTCTCCAACCTGTTTACTTTTGATTTGAAATATGGGGTCAATGGGCTGATGATGATACAGGGGTGGTATACAATCCTTGTAATTTTTCCACTAATTTTGGGAGCCAAATGTAGCTGCCCATTAATTATTGACGATAAAGTGGTTTTAATTGTTTCACTAGTTTTCCTTAACATGGTGTATGCTATTGAGAACAATGCTAGATCATCTCTGATTTGGGAATGCATCAGTCTTAATGCTACTGTGCACCTTGCTGCATCCTTTCATTCGTGTATCTCACAGCTTCTCTACCCTGATCTGCGCTACACATGTAGTTTCAGTCCAGGACAATGAACTCTTAGTTGTACAGCTGCTAAGAGAGGGACCACCAGTACTTTGACACTCCCTACAGATGTTGTCTCATGGTCAGCTGGTGCAGATCCTGGTCTTTCTAAGCATAAAAATGCTTCACTAATTCTTTGTTCATTCTCTGTTATAGATCAAACTGCATTGTGCTAAGGGGCTGTACAGACCCAAAAGGTGGAGGCAAAAAAAGAGATAAAAAAACCCAAAACATTTTTAGCCTAAATATTGTGATCCACTCCCAATCCCAGGAATTTTATTCTTAGTCTAAAGTATCTTCATTCCCTTTTCCTCACTAATGACCTGTCTATTTTGAGTCTGGATATAGCCACAATAGAGGGCCATTAGGCAAAGCATCTAAAGCTGTCTAAAATATTCAGATTGGATATGCAAGAATAGGAAGAACTGGTCTTCTCTAGGGGCTGTTATCCCATTTAAAAAAAACACACCTCTCCTTCAATACACAAGTTGTGTGAAATCTTCACCTTACTTACCACTAAATTTCCCCTTTAATCCCTGCATTTCAGAGTGTCTCAGGGAATTTCATAATCTTAGTCATAACCTCTGAGCAAAAGTGTTCTCTATGCTTGGGCATCCCAGTGTACATATATGTTGGGCTACGTTTAAACAAGTGATATACCTCTTCCCAATAATTTAAGAAATGGTCCTCTGTGCAGATCCGTTCATGCATCACTGCACAGCGTACCATGATGGCTTAATAGAACTCGCACCCAGAACAAGTGTGTGAACTGGGTGTGGAGCCGAACCATTTCCTTTTTATTCCTGCAGCCCACAGAGACTACAGGAAAAACAGGGCACAGGGCAAATGTCTCAGAAACAGATGTTGCTGTTTCAAGCATCTCATGGGTGTAGAAGGGCCAGTAAAAGAGGAAGACATACTCAGAGTTGACATGATTTGTTCAAGGCCATGCAATAATCTTGTGGCAGATACAGGCAGGCAGGAGCCCTGTGAACCAGGCCACAGAAACCTGTGCATTGCACATTCTTTCCAGAAAGAGAAACCTCTCTGCAGTTAAAAATAAAGTTCAGTGCACACTTCTTTAGCATGCTGCTTTTACTAAGGATTTTCCTCAGTGAAAGTAATGTTGGTGCAAATTGAAGGAAAGATTAAATGGCTTCATATGGATTTGGCACCTTTTCACCATTAGCCTCTATTCCTTTGGTCTGTGGTGTATTAACAGAGATGCACAAACATTTAGGGCAAGCATCCAGCCCGTATGCCTGATGGTGAATGTGGAGCTGCAGCCGAGCAAAGATGTTTCTTAAGTTTATCTATGTGACCCCTAAAGAATATTATATCTCATTGCACTATACACTTTCCCATCTTCTCCAGGCTGGATGGTACCCTCCTCCTTGTGACATCTTCCACTGCAACCAAGTTCCTGACTAAAGAAATAAAGTGACTCCATCCATTCCCAGCAGTTAAGGTTAAAGAGATGCACTCGGTTCTAAATCTTAGCTGCTAACACTCTCTTGACCTTTGACTTGCCTTAGCACAGCGAAGTTTGATGGGCCCATGCCAGGCCGTCTCCTGTAACCCATGAGTTGGTTAATATACTCCCATTTCTCATTCAGACAGCCAACAGAGGCAGAAAAGGCAGCAGGGCAACAAATGCTGTCTCCTGCAAATGCTCGGTAATAAATTGCTCTTTCAGTAGTGCAGAAGACAGATTTTTCTTTCTTTTCCTTCTTTCCTCCTTTTTGCACAGAAATCACCAATGGGAAGCTTGCTTTCCCACCTGGCCCCAGCTGACTATGCCCATAAATTTGCCTATGCAATGCCTGTTTACGGGTCGCTGCCGGAACACGGAGACGGGTGCATTTGCTAAGCACGGGGTAGATAATCACGGTAATTGATGTTTGGAGCTGCTTGCTCCTAGGAGCATAGGGTCTCTTTCTCCCAGTGAGGCCCTGCTCCATGTTATCAGTCCAGCCCATAATTAAATATCACTCTTTTACAATATGTTTCAGGCTCCTTAATGAGTCTAAAGCAGAAATAGTCACCTCTTTCCCCTTTGAGCTTTATTTGCTTGTTATTAAACAATGTTATTGAGCTGCCTTCTTTCTCTGTGTTGCCAAACCTGCATCATTTCCGTTTTATAATTGCACAATTAGAGTCAGTGCTTTGCTTTCATACATCAGCAGGACCAGAGAGAGAGAGAGAAAGGGGAAAAAAATCAGGTGTTCACAGACAACTCAAATGCATCTTATTTTCATTAACTACCAGATTTTGCAAAATGGGAAGCTATTTATCATGATCTGTTTTCTACCACCAGCCACCCCCACCACCCCACTCTGGCGACTTTCGCTATGACCTTGTGCTGTATTGTTAAGGGTCCAATTTGCTCATTGTTACTTGCCTGCATAATTCTACGCACCTCCCCCACCTTTTTTTTTTTTCCCAAGCAAAATCCAGTCATTTATATTCAGAGACTAAATGATATTCCTCCTCCCCTATAGCCTTTCCAAAAAGGGGTAAAAGAAAAAAAAAGCCCAAACCAAACCCTAGCAAGCTGTATAACACTGGTAATTCCTTCTAACAAATTTCCACAGATCCCCCCCTTCCTTACACACATGCACACACTCTCTCTCTCTCTCTCACACACATACTCTCTCACACGCACACCCTTAAGCTGCTCTAAGCAGTGTATTAAGTAGCTGAAGAAAATCCATTCACATTCTGCTGTGTCGCTTTCTTCTCAAGTCATGAACCCATCACAGACTTTTTCTAGCTGTAGGTTGCCACGGTGAAGATTTACAATGCCAGTTATTCATACATCTGCCTTCTCTTTTTTCCCCCCTTATTCTTAAATCCCTTGGGCGAGGGCAACCTTGATACTGAGACTCGTAAAATTCATGCAGGCTTATCATCCTTGGTGAAGGCTTCAGGCATGCATTACCGTATCCAACTGCCTGCTCACCGCCATGACAGAACTGGGCCTATAGCTTTTATTTCTAACAGAGGAAAAATGTATTAATGTGCTAAACAGAAAAAAAAGCTTAAATGTTTTGAGGAAGAAACCAATAACTAGCACTATCCATTTCTCTTAATGATTTTTAAATTTGTTTTAATTACTCTACTCCCCACAGAATAGCATAAATTTGAAACCTTTTTTTCTTTTTTAAAGCATCCTTCAATTTCTGTGGAACACTGTTCTGAAAGTCCAATCACACTGCAGTGGGGAAGTGCCGTAGTAATACAGCCTCTGAACTCCACATCAAAGTAATGAATACAACAAATCTGGAATGAATTTTAAATGTAAATTTTTAAGTATTTTCCTTATTTTTATTCTGATATTTTTTCCTGTATTTTTAAAGACTTGCCATAGACAGAAATACTTTCTTGAAGGGAGGTGGAGGGGAGACGAATGTATTGATTTTACAAAATAAAAACAAAAATTAAAAGCAGAAGAATCCCAAACATATTGTAAGTGTTCAGTTACAAAGCCACAGGTTAAACATGGAGTCTGCAAAAATGCTAGTCATTGTGATTATAATTTTGATATAATCATCATTTGCTAGAACATTAATCACATTTAATATTTATCTGTTCTTTTCTGAGTATTACTACCACAGAGTCTTGAGGGATCCTCTATAGGGAGTTCAGGTGTGAAAAACAGAGGGGTTTGTTTCAGAGTCTGGTTTTTGTTTATCTGTTTTCAACAGGCCAAAACCATGCTAAAACCTCTCAGGCTTTCAAGGAGACAGATTGCTGGATGCTGTGTTTAAAGACCCATACACTTCTTCTGTTTTCTTTGCATTAATGTGTACAGTTCTAAGTCTACTGTTCCATTTTACTGTGTGTTTATGTATGTATCAGTCATGATTTTAGGAAGTTCAACTGTGCAACTGAACTATGAACATCCTAAAAGAAATCTTCCAGCATTCTTGTGCCTGTGCAAGTGAAGCCAGCACAGCTAGAATGGGTGAGAGTTACAGTGAAAAAGGTATGAAGCTGTAGTGCTGCCTTCAGAAGATGCCTGGGTGTGTGACAGACTTTTTTCTGGAAAATTGTGACTTGCAGTTTCAGAAAGTAGTTTTGAAGGCACAAAATTATTTAAAGAGAAATGAAACCTCATGTCCTTTGAGAAGTCGCACCCCATTATCCTCATCCTTTTTTCCCCTTTTGCTTTTTATTGTTGCTTTCAATGTTTCAAAACTGTTTCAGCCATTATGCTGTCAAAAGTGTCTTTTCAATCTCAGATCCATATCTTCTGACATCCTAAGACAGCTACAACAGAAAAGAAGACTTGTGTTGATGTTACTCAGTCAGCATTAAGTTGTCACAAATGCTGTCTCACTTCATCTCAGTAGTGATGCTTAGAGCCTACTCATACCACCATCTGCCTGCACAGAGGTGACATCCCCATTTGCATGATGAAGCACTATTTACAGGGCTCCAATCTCACGTCCACAGGGCTCTGACAGCAGAGCATCCTACTCAGCTTGCCACCTATAATCACCTTCAAGCAGCATTTCTCAGTGAAATAGCCATGCAAGACTTCTGATGTTTTAAATCAGAGGGACAAAGAAAAATTTCTGTATCAGTATGTCACGAGTGAGGCAGTTGTTCTTCCACTTAGGTTGGTTTTACAAATGAGTAAAAAAAGTTGTGGTTTCCAAACACAGGGTCATTTGTCCTTTCTGGCTGGGGGAGGTACTTTTTGGCACCTCTTTCCCATGGGCACTTCATGATGCACCCCAAGTGGGAGTTCACATGTCTTACGTGGAAACCACAGGGAAGGAAGAGAAGTTCAGATCACCCAACAAAGCTTATACTAATTTAAGTTAGGAGGTTGCTGAGGCACAAGTGTGGATCTTTGCCCAAGTACATGTCCCTCGATCCCACAGCAGACACATTGTTGTTGGTTGTCTCTGCACTCTAGGAATGCAATGTGAACACAGACTGTTAAGAAGGACAGATACACCTGAAAGTAACTGCAATAGAGGACAGTGCTGGTTTTTCTTAGAGAGGCATCTGCTGGTGTCAGGATTCCACTACGCTTCCTGCCGATGCCCTTTTCTAGGCCAAGGGGCTCAGAAGATCATGAAGTCAAAACCCTTCAAGCACAGGCCAATATGCAATCAATGTGTCTAGCAAAGCAACCCCCTCATTTATCACAGGCTGTAAAATGCCTCCCAGCACCCTGCACTGAGCTTCAGACTGTAAGTAAAGAGACCAAAAGTCTCAATTACAACCTGACACAGAAAGAAAGAAAGAAAGAAAGAGATTTCAAGGGCATCACAAAGTCCTTAAGTTCTTGCAGTGGCAGAATTGGCTGAAAGCCTGGGTTCTTCAGCAGTGTAGGAGTTACCAACACGATGTGCTGCCAATTAGTCTTTGTATGTGTTGAGTATCCTCCCCCAAACTGACTTACAAAGGACTCACCTCCCCGATATTTCAACTAGAAATCCAGCTTTAGCTCAAGCAGCAGAGAAACTCATGGATTTTCTCCTTGAAAGGCTACAGTTCAGCCAAGATGTAAGCAGTGAGAACCACAAGTGTATCAATGATACCTCCCACTCACACATTCTTTTGATGGTAGGATTCACTCCAAGCATCAGCAGAAGCTGGTACAGATGCTCAGTGAATTAGGCCCCTTAATTATGTTCCTACAAAGACTAGCTCTAAGCATAACTATTTGTTCCACCCAGGCAATGGGCTTCATGGTTCCCCAGAACTGTTTCTTCTTGCTGGTGTCCCAGTTCTCAGACTGATCCACTAGACAGCTCTGTAAACCAAAGAAGACTTGTCAGAACTGCTTTCCATTTATGGAGACTTAACTGGAAGTATTTCCCAGTATCATTCCATTCCAGTATTCCATGTGAACGCTTCTTAGACATGGGTCAAATAGTCAAGCATTTTCAGTGCAGAGATTGTATATATCATTGAATATTAGATTAAATTGAAGGCCTTCAGAATATGGGAATTACAGGCTGCCAGAAGGAAAGAAGCGGATAGATCCAAAAATTAGAGATCTGAGTAATTTCTTCTGAATCAGTTTTGTATTCTCAGGCACATCCATTATTATTAGTAAACAACGTGAACTGGTGCTGGCTTTAATTATTTTTTTTTAAATTCTGTTTTCCTCCTGCTGCTTCCCTTATGCAGTAGTATTTGTCAGCTTTTCAAGATAAGGTAATAAAGGAGTTATGCGAAGCAAATCACTTCTGTGATTTTGTCAGATGTGGGGTGTACTAAACAGTGGAGATATATAGCAGAGGAAAAAAAAAAAAAAGAATATCCCCAGCCTGAGCCACTATTTTCTTAGCAAAATTTTAAGTGCCTATCAAGCCAATGGAGATATGATGCTGCTCAAGCTATCTGATTTGGAAATTATTGTTAGGCAAAAGCTGAGGTGATTATATAGAAGCTATTACTTCTCCACCTGATTTAACAGTGCATAATTAAGATGGATCTCTGGTTCCAGTGAGCTGAGGTGGAGGGCAAGATGCATCTTCAACAAATAGATAACCTAGAAAGTTGCTTCATGCAATGCCCAGACTTGTTTTGAAGGCACCTTTGCCAACATAGGACACGTTGGGTGAGCGTGGGGTTTCTGGCCACAGGACATCAGCAGAGATTGCACTTACCATGATGCTTGTGATGTTCAACAACTGTTTATGTCTTTTTTTACAATACGGATGACAGCTAGCACTGAAGAAGAGATATACTGGCCCGCTAATAGGTTTTTGGAATGTCATGTATAAAAAGCCAGATATAATTGCATCTGGCCATTGCACTAGAGGAATTTTTTACAAGCACTTTGTTTACTATAGAATTCTAACTTTTGAAGTGGAAGAACATATTGTTCACTAATACCAGAGTCCTTACTAGTAGTTGCAGAATTATAACCACTAAATACCTATCAGTTTAGTGCACACAGTAAATATCTATGGATGCATCCAAGTAATGGAGGTTTGAAGAAGTTCCTTGCATGCTATGGTATCCCTGGATTGGCAGTAGTTTTTATGTTACAACAACAAAACCAGAGTGGGTCCATGAAAGCTTACCAGTCCCAAAAGACTTCATACAATTTCAGTAGTTCAGTAGTACCCACTAAAATAAAAGTTATTTTGAACCTCAAAAACAGTTTGTCGCTAAAAAAGTGAACTAAAAAAGTGAACAGTAGAATCATAGAATGGTTTGGATTGGAGCTGACCTGAAAGATCATCTGGTTCCAACCCTCCTGCCATGGGCAGGGACACCTTCCCCTAAACCAGGTTGTTCAAAGCCCTATCCAGCCTGACCTTGAACACTGCCAGGGATGGAGCATTCACAACTTTCTGGGCAACCTGTTCCAGTATCTCAGCACTCTTGTAGTAAACAACTTCTTCCTAATAGTGAATCTAAATCTACCCTTCTGAAAGTTTGCACTTGTAAAAAACAAGGAAATTTAGGATTAAGCTTGGCTGTTCTATATTCAGACATTGTAGTTGCTGCATTCCACAAGCTAGTTGTGGTACAGTCACTGAGAAAAACAAACATAGGCCTGACTATCAGTCCTTAGCCTTAATAAATAACAGCCTTTTTCAGCGTAATGTTGTCCTGGAAATGTTCTTTATAGTGGTTTTCCTAGTTCATTGAGATTACTTGCACATTTAGAAACACATACATGCATTTCTTGTACATTTCTTTTATTTTGTTTCCTACCTGAAATTTACTTGGGTAACTCACCTTCCTATTGGAGGCTGCACTTCAAGCACAATTTTTTCAGAAAGCCCAGAGCCTTTAGGCTTGGTCACTTGCCATGCATCAGTAACAATCAATTTTTATGGGTTCTTTGTGCTTTTTTACTTTTGGGTTGTTCTTTTTTTCTTTCTTTGTTTTGATTTGTTTGCCATCTCATATTTTTTGTATCTTTATATCAATGTTGTAAATATAATTGATAGAACTTAAGGTACTGGTCATGATAATAAAACCATCAAAGAAGAGAGAGGGAAAGGAAACAGTTGATCATGGGCTTGAGGTTCGATTCTGTAAAGAAAATAAAGCAAGATTTTTCATGGCCTTTCTTCTGCAACGGAGTTTAGATCAGCACTAATGACAGCTTGTAACTGCATGGGTCTCCTTTGCACAGTTTAAGTGTGTTTCTGAGGTGTAAGACACTGAAGCACCAGGCCCTTGGGGAACATCCTACATTTTGGGTGGCTTTAAAAAGCAGCATAGCCATGCTTTGTATCATTGGCATTTCACTGGTGGGCTGGAAAAAAAAGAATAGGAAAGACCTACCCCTCTTTTCTGCTGTGATGCTTTTCATCAGTGCCCTTGGAATGCCAAGGGTGTCAGTGTTAAGGCTGCTCTCATTTACATTTGCTGTTAAATCCAGGCTGCAGAGAGGACAAATACAGCTTCTGGCCATCCTTGCTCTGACTTCCCTGCCCTTAACAGATAATAATGCTTCTTTGCTTCAAAGTGTTTACTCACAGGTGTAAATTTTGTTGAGCAGATAGCACCTGGATGGATAGACTTTTGAGATGAAAAGGTGCTCTTTAGGGCAGAGACTATGTACTTAGCCTGTCTTTCATAGCAGCCTTGCACATAAATACCTTTAAGTAGAAAATATTCTATATGCAATATGTACCATATACTGTTCGCATACTTTCTTTTACACACGTGCACAGCCTACACACATACATGCATATGAGAGGGACAGAAATGCAGAGAAAGATAAAAAATATAAGATATGAACCTTTAAATATTTTGAACTGATGGGTAGGCCATGGACTTTTTCACTTGGTATTTCATGTATTAATCTTTGGGTGACACTGTCTTGGAAAGCAATCATTTTGGTTTGTATTTCTTTATTTGCATCACACAGCACACCTGGTAGAAAGGATATTTAAGTAGTGAAGGACTTGCAGCATTAGTAATTAATAGGTCCCATTATGCTAACTCTCATGCAAGTTTAGGACATCTTAGATGCTAGATAAGAGATGAATAATTTGAAGTAATTTTCCTGTAATCATGCCAATCACTTCAGCAAAGTAGTTATTAAATGAAACAGTATTATGATGAATTATAGGACATCTATTGAATATCTTTTCTTATCATCTACTTATAGTGCCTGATGCTGAAAAGAGGCAAACATGTGAATGCTCTTTCCCAGTAAAATATGCACACTTCTCACTGTAAATAATAGTTTGTTTAGCAAACCTTGGTTTTTAATGAGGCCTAGAGACAGATTTGTACTATTCCTGTACTCTTTGCTGCTCCAGAAGATCATCTGGTTTT